>NC_064640.1:767781379-768413394 GCF_023864345.2 Schistocerca serialis cubense
TGTAACACTAGAAAGCGCTGAGCACATGTCACTCATTGATACTTAACATTCCTGTGGATGTTCTTTCCATAGACCAGTTAAACACTTTAAAAGCTGAATCATCATTTCATCATTACCTTTTCAGATGATATCAACCACAGTTGGTTCCACTGTCAATAATTTCATGTCTACTAAAGTAGTTGCATTTACCTCATAAGTAATGATGTGCCACTAGGCAGTAGACAGCAGAAGGCTGTATCTTACTATGATACATAGTTACAACCTCCTGACATCCAGCTGACAATGAAATGTTCGACAGGGAATCTGGGTATCTATTCACTCATTACTCAGTGATCTGAAACATCACTCTCTATGCAAACACATGAAAGCATTATTTTCCTTTGACTCAATGGACAAGTTTTATTAATTTATCTCTATAGAGGAGTGTTGTACCTTGGAACACTTTTGTCTCTTTCACCTATTGCCAGCCCAATAACAGTAGTTTATTATATTTTCTGATTCAATTTTGAAGTAACAGCATTGAGTTTTCATGTGATGCAGACTTTTCGTGAAATTACAAAAATTGCTCCAGATTTGTAAGATTTTTCCAAATGCGAAAATCTGTTCCAAGGTACAAAATGGCCATGTACCTACAAACAAATATTCTGTTCATATTTAAAAGTGCTGAAACTGGCAAAATCTCCACTACATTCCAATAACAAGGAAGGTAATCAAATTAAGTGGAAGTATTATAAACGACCAAATACAAGTTAAAAAATTTTGAACAGTATCTGTTGGAAGCCAACTCAAATTTCCATTGGTACATCTTGTTTCAACACAAAGATGGTAAATGACAAAATGTTCCCTGAACATTTCTGAAATGGGGAAATTTGTGAGGACATTACAGAAATTCAGTTCATTGTGAAATATCGAATGTCCCAAGCTAAAGAGACATTCTGCTACTAGGGACAAGATGATGCACAACACAAAGTGTGGCTTATCTACCCACATATAATGTAATTAGTTTTAAAAAACTCAGAATTTTACTCACCATTATACTGTTAACTGAACAATAACAAAACATTCCAAATAGTTTTTACATAACGAGATTTTCACTCTGCAGCGGAGTGTGCAGATTAAAACTGTGTGCCAGACCAAGACTCAAACTCGGAACCTTTGCCTTTCGTGGTCAAGTGCTCTACCAACTGAGCTATCCAAGCATGACTCACACCCCGTCCTCACAGCCTTACTTCTGCCAGTATCTCGCCTCCTACCTTCCAAACTTTACAGAAGCTCTCCTGCGAACCCTGCAGAACTAGCACTCCTGAAAGAAAGTATATTGCGGAGACATGGCTTCGCCACAGCCTGGGGGATGTTTACAGAATGAGATTTTCACTCTGCAATGGAGTGTGTGCTGACATGAAACTTCCTAGCAGATTAAAACTGTGTGCCGGACCGAGACTTGAACTTGGGACCTTTGCCTTTCGTGGGCAAGTGCTGGTAGAGCACTCTGTTATGCTGTACTTTGTGTGATTATAAAATGGATATCTAGACTCAAACACTGAACAGGAACATTATATGTTCCTGGGTACACTTCCCCCAAACACGATACTCTTCCCCTAGAAAAATATTAGATTACCTTGGTACATCTTGTTTCAACACGAAGATGGTACATGATGAAGTGTTTCCTGAACTACAATAAAAAACTAAACTCCACCTGAAAGCCCAACTGCACCAACTGGTCCTGTCATTCTCAGCCCACATGTGCCACTGGATGTGGACATGGAGGGGCATGTGGTCAGTATGCCACTCTCCATGCTGTATGTTAGTTTGTGACCCATGAATTAAACAAAGGGCACAAATATTACACATAGCTGTTAGCAGTATTGCTACATAAAATGTGTCATTGTAAAATAGCATCCACTCAGTTATCTGCATTGTTCTATTCGACTCATGTAGGTGTTTGGTTCTAGACATTAATTTAATGACTTCCCCTCTCTCAGCTTGTTTTACTTAGAACAGTTTGCAGGTGTGAAACTCCAGCTTAAATATTAATTCATATAATTCTCATACTCAGAATGCTGCCAAAGCATTTTGCATTGCACTCCTATTAATATATTCCAACTTATGCACTAATTTATTAATGCTTGATCCTATCATGCTCTCTTCTTTTATATGTAGATATGTATAAAGTACAGCATATGTTAGAATAATCTAGCCTCAATATTGATGACATTTCATCTCAAAAATCTGTACAGTTATGATGAGGTTTTACTGAGCCATGGCTGATATCCATCTTTGAATACTTCATCCATACATGACTCACGAGGACAATGGAAAGTACAGGGTGGAATATCAACAATATTATGCAAAGTATAAATTGCTACTCACTATAAAGATGACATAATGAGTTGCTGGCAGGAGTAACAAAAAGAATGTTACACATTTGTTGCCCAACTTCTCCAGACTGTCAAGCTTTGTGTTTGAACAGAGTTGACATACCATCTGCATACAGTACACACAATATTTTTTGTAGAGTTGTATCAATAGTGCTTTGTATCATTTAGATAAATTAATAAAATAAGAGATAATATGGCATCCTGAGGATCTCCTTACTTTACATCAGTAATTTTTTAATTGTATAACCCACCATTTGTTTTAGGTAACACAAATTGTTTCCCACTGCTCACATATGATTTTATCAATTCATGCACTGTCCCTCTAATAACAAGTTTCCACGGCTTGTCACGTAATATAGTGATGGTGGCAGAACCAAAACCTTTCTCAAAATCAAACAACACTCCATTAACACACTGCTTTTTCGCTATTGCAGTTATTGTTTTGTCTATTAACTGTGCCACAGCTACTGAAGTTGATTATCTCATCAACTATCAAGATGAGGTTGACTGCAGTTCATTACAGTCCTCCTATGAAGAAAAATCCACAGCAGTAGCTGGAATGGAACTTCAGTCGAAGAAATAGCAGTCAGTTCCATTGACCACTCTGCCATAGCAATGGACTTATGACATAGCAGGCTTTACATAGTGTGTCTCTCCATTTTAATGAGACTTCACATTAGAAATCCTGCCTTTCAAAATAAGGTTCTTATGAGTATTTGTTAATACCAACCTTCATACACACATCAAAAACGTTTTGCATTACCCTGGTTCCCAGAACTCCTGAAGATAGACGTTGACTGTGGATATTGTATCACAGACACAGTCCCTTTGACTGTTCAGAGATGTCACTAATCGCACTCAAAGGTGTAAAGAACCATGCATGAGCAGCACCTATTAGACAGAGAGGGTCTGACAGCCGATCTGTTCCAGTCATTCCACCAAGAAGGAGGTACACGGCTCGTGTTATCTGTAGTTCAACCACGCCTAGACAGTCAACGCCACGGTTTGATCATGTAAATGGGCCCAACAACATGTTGAATGGACCACTCAGGATTGGCATCACATTCTCTTCACCAATGAGTGCTCCATATGCTTTCAACCACACAATCGTCAGAGATGTGTTTGGAGGCAACCCTGTCAGGCTGAACACCTTAGATGCACTATCTGGCGAGTGCAACAAGGTGGAGGTTCCCTGCTGTTTTGGGATGGCATTATGTGAGGCTGACATACACAGCTGGTGGTCATGGAAGGCAACGTATTGGCTGTACGATACGTGAATGCCATCCTCCGACTGATAGTGCAACCATATCGGCAGCATATTTCTGTGCCCCCATTGTGCACATCTTGTGAATGACTTCCTTCAGGACATCGCTCGACTAGAGTAGCCAACATGTTCTCCAGGCGTGAATCCTATCAAACATACCTGTGATAGACTGAAAAGGGCTGTTTATGGACAATGTGACCCACCAATTACTCTGAGGGATCTACACTGAATTGCCATTGAGGAGTGGGACAATCTGGACAAACAGTGCCTTGATGAATCCTTAGTTATTTGTATGATACTGTTCAAGTGGACTCAATTAGAATTTTTTTCAGGTCGTGCAACTCCATTTTAAGTATGAAGAAGCACAGGTCAGTGACACGGAACAGCGACAAAGGTTTTGCAGTTTCACTCTGCTTAATACATTCAGACTAATGAATTAATATATCAATTTCTGATCTATTACATTAGTTTGTACATAAATGGATTAAAATGTGACTCAGTAGATTTTACAGAATGCTTCTCTCAGTATTGATAACATTTCATCTCAGAAATCTTAATAATCACTATCAGGTTTTTTCTGACAGATGGTTGAAATCCATATTTAAATATTTCATCGGTGCACAAATGACATAGACAAACTATCACATCTCATTGCTTTGTGTATTTCAAGGTATTGCTGAAAAGTTGGCAGTACTTTTATTTAACCACAATGAATATGCAACAAGATAATGGTAACAATGTGTGTTGTTACACAGTACAGTGAGAAAGGGGGTGGTTTAGATACAGGCTTTTGATATGCTGAGTATGGAGCAAGAAACCATCCACCTACAGATATGGAATGTCACCAAAAAAAGTAGAAAATTTTTTCAAACAGCTAGGGAAGGAAAAGGATAATGTTAATGTCTGTGAGGTTGGAGGTAACATGAAAAATAAATCTGTGCTATAATGAATGAAATCAAAATGTAAAGTAATAAACATTACTGGACTGTTTCTCCAAGACATGAAAATTGATGTCATACAAAATGGACATAATATTACTGAAAGAACTGCCTTTTCAAGAAGAGTGTCTTCTAGTGAAGACACAAAAGTATGCAGAACCATGGAATAAAATCTAGACTGGATTTAAATTTGTCAAAACAAAATCAACACAAAGCACAAAGAACTGTTTTCTTCAAGGAAGAAAGTTGTACATTGAATACCCCAAGATCACTAAAAAGATTACTGGAAGAAACTCATTTTAAAAGACAGTTAAAATATACCTGATTAGCAACACATTCTCCACAGTGAAGATCAAAAATCTAACACAAGGTAATAATAGTAATAATAACAGAATAACTTACTGATCATTTCACGGCACACTTTCACTTTTTTCCCATTGTGGAAAACTTTATCCCTATGTCCTTTAGTGGATAATATTAACATCTTACCTCATTCTGAGCTCAAAACTGCTTTGAGAGAGAAGTGATGCTGATTCAGAATTTTTAGACAAGAAAATTGGTAGTATTAGCAGCCCACAAAGTAAAAACCAAACAACGTCACTATGACAAATGTGTCAGCTGACAGTGTGTGTAGTATTGTATTTTGATATAACTTGTGTATAGCGTCAGCCCTGTTTGTACTAATCACTATTGAGAAATGAATGAATTGTGAAATGCTCACTTTTTACATTATTCATAACTTGTTTGTGAAACAATATTGCATGCTAGAGGCAAACTGAACGAGGTTTTACTATTTTAAAGAGACTGGTCTTGTATTCAACAGAGTGAGGACTCCAGTCTCCATTTAGCAATCTAGATTTAGGTTTTTGGTTGTTCCTGTAAATAATTTAGTGTGCTTTCTAGCATAATGTGGTAGTCCAGTATCTGCCTCACCCTTGTCTAATTAGACCTGTAAGTATGTAAATGCCTGTATAAATGAATTTTTTGCTCTTCCACTGTATATGACATGTTCAGTATATTGATAAAAGTGATCCATAGATGAAAATAGCTACTTCTATCACTGATACTGCTACTACCATTTCTATTACTAGAATATTGCCTGTATTTAGGAAATTTCATGCAACTTAGAATACATTTGATAAAAGTGATCCATAGATGAAAATAACTACTATCACTGATACTGCTACTACCATTTCTATTACTAGAATATTTCCTGTATTTAGGAAATTTCATACGACTTACAATACATTTTTTAATCATCTATAAAATATGTAAGGGTCTATGCCTTTAAAAGATTCAAAAGCTGTAGTACTATAATACACAGTTGTCACAAGGAGAAAGTATGTGTCAAGGATCTTCTGGTCAATATTTCTATCCATGCTGCCAACTGGTCCAATTATCTGGAGTAAAGGATTATCATATACTCACACTTTACATGAAAGGTACTGCGTCTGTAGGTGATTAACTTTCAGCAACCATCAAGTCTCTTCTGCATAAAATGAAACATGCATTTAACAGTAAGATATTTGTGAAACAGACTTATGACATACAGGTAAGTACATATGGTAAAACAATAGTGGTATGTGATTTATGTTCCAAAAGAATGCAATTATTCAGTTAATTAAAATAATTACCACCTAAGGGTGCATGTAGAACAATGAGGGAAGGATTAATTGCTACGCAACAACACACAATTCTCACAGGACTGAGGTTATTGTGGAATAAATTCATTTCAGGTAATGCTAACACACATTTCTAGAAAATTCCCGCAGGCAAAACTTCCTCCTCAATTCTTTTTGTTTGATAAAATTTTCAGCCAACAACTAACATCATAGTTTTTATATTAATTGTTCTCAGTTTACATGACAAATCCACTACAAACCTGTTTGACTGTGTATATTAAAGTTTACTTTTTATAGGGACGTTCTTTGCTGTCTGATTGTGTCAGTCACACAGGAAAATTTCTGGTCCGTGTTGATGCATACAGTTGATATGTACAATGACAAGTATACCACATTAACTTGACCACACTCACAAGTATCAATGTGGTCAAGTTAATGTGGTATACTTTTCCTTGTACTTGACCACACTCACCAGTATCACTGTCCAACTCCGTAGTGCAGTTACCGCCTGCCACACAAGGGAGCCTGGGATTGATTCCCGGCAGAGGACTGGGTGTTGTGTGTCTTTCATCATCATTGACATGCAAGACGCCGAAATTGTATCGACTAAAAAGACTGGCAACATGCGGATGAACCCCGAAGAGGATATCCCGGATGATAAATGCTATACGATCATTTCATTTCATACCAGTATCACTGTCAGTCAAGTCTGGAAGGAGTACACTGCTTAGAGAGTTAGCTCAGTTCACTACTGGAGCTTTTCATGTGCTTGTGATCAATGTGCTTCATTTAGATGAAGCCACTCCAAAAAATATTGATAATGTTATCATTTTTGTACAAATTAAACAATTTCATTCTCTTCTTTCTTTCCATTTGTTAGCAAAACTTCTGTTAATATTGCTACAAAATGTTTCAGTTCTTTTAAGCATCGTCTGTTGATTTTCTAATCATCTCTGCACATGTTATTTCATTCATTAAATATGAAGTAAGAATACAAAACAGCAAACAGAGGAGCTTCTGAGCTACTGAGATGCACGTACAAAAGGATAACAACTTATTAAGCCTTTGACAAATTTCCTCTGGTTACTTTTTCACTGTTTCCTATGAAAAATAAAATGCAGCTTCTCCATACTAATGGCCAGTGCACATCACAGGAAATTTACACATTAGGCTATGAAAAATAAATTGCGGCTTCTCCATACTAATAGCCAGTGCACATCACAGGAAATTTACACATTAGGCAGCGTCAATTACAAGTATAGTAATAACCCAGTCAATTCCACATACAGGGGTGATTCTAGTGCATGCTACAGTGTGATGCAAAATCACAATATTGTAAGAGAGTACTGAACGTTTGGCGGCAGTGTACCTGTGCATCAGTGTAACCACATAAAGTGAGAGACTAAGCCCAAGATACATGACTTAAGGATTTTGAGAAAGATTTTACAAACTACAACCGTGTTGTTATAATAAGTGGGGCAGAAGGCAGTTGAGACAGAGATGATGATGCTATTTGGTTTGTGGGGCATTCAACTGTGTGGTTATCAGTGCCCATACAAAGTCCCAATTTTTACACATATCAAGCGAGCCACTGTCACAAATGATGATGATCGTGATGATGATGAAATGATGAGGACAGCGCAAACACCCACTCCCCGGGCAGAGACAATCGCCAATCAGGCCAGGAATCGAACCCGGGACCCTGTGAACCAGAGGCAGCAATGCAGTTGAGACAGGAATACAACATATCACATAGATAGCGATCTGGCCACACACATGAATAGAGCTGTGAGCCAGCTGATTTCAAAGATGTTGCACTGGTATTTGTTGGGACTATCATTTCACAGTGTTTCACTAGGAGCTAGACACCTATATATGACTTGGAGGGAAGGTTGGTATAACTAATTAATGAAAGTATGTAGGAGGGGTGCATTTTTTAAATGCCTGTTTTAATATGTAGGAGAAATTGGTCTTTTTAGGAAATATCCAGACAACACGTTCCCCTGCTTAATGAATGTATCCATATGTTACAAAACTACTGTAGCATATACTCACAAGTTGCAACACACCAAATGGCACACTGACTATACGTCATATGGAAAATCAACATGATAAGCAACAATGGACACTTAACAGACTTAAAACTCCCTCATCAAAACGTGCAATCAATAAAAAATGAAGTACAGCACTCTGAAGTTGGTCTCTAGTCTATGCACAGCAGCTGTAGAGACAGAAACATTCTTTTTGAATGAGAGTGCAGACTTTTAGGTTAGGGATAATAATAATGTCTCATTCTCTTTTTGATCTCAATATATCATTCATTAATGAAGGATCCTGACCCATGCTTCCAGGAGGCAAATGAGAAGCTGCACTATAGTAGCGTAAATGAAACATTGTGCTAAGGGCCAGATCTCAGCTGGTAGTGTGTGTATGGAGTGACTGGTGTTGAGAAACACAAAACAGTATAATATTAGATACTTACATTATGAAAACGGATAAAAAGAGTGATATTATAATGTTTATAACAGACTGCCCATGGATTCAGGAGGATGAAGGCTCTAATTCTCATTGAGCCATCTTGATTCAGATTTTTCAAGGATTCCCCAAATTACTTAATGCAGATTCATAAATATTTCCTACTACAACATCAATGCCACCTATCTGCCTCTTCCTTATGAAACTATACCTATATGTATGTAAGTGTCTGTATATAGGTCTTCTCAAACTATAACACCACAAGGTGACCAATACCTTTGTATCAGTATCCATGGGTGACTATATCAACTACCAGAGCCACTAGCTTTATTCATATTCCGGAGAACAGCCAATAGGTTGTTGCCTGGAGAAAGGTGAAAAAGATACAGAGACAGTGAAACGGTAATTATTACTCCATCAGTATGCACTGTGATGTAGAAAATGAAAAGGGATGTTTGAAGAATAAAGATGTAAAACTCACTGAACTCCCTCACAGAATGAATATGAGCCTCTGTACAGTAATGCCATCTTTGTAAAGATACAAGGTTAGAATCAAATATGGCTGGAGTGTTATTGTGCCACCTCCCAGAAAATTTTGGTTGGGGTGACTGATTTGTAGCTTAGCCCAACGACTCGGTTGTAGGTTGGGCTAGAGGGTGATAATTTCGTTGTGAGACGATGAAACCAACGAATGTGAATGTTAAATAAATTGTGCTAAGACAATGATTGGTAATGCATCAGGCTGCCTATGTCCACGCCATACTTAATCCTCTATTTGGTATAACAACAAAAACCACAACGTAAATTAGAAAAACTGTATTATATTCTAAACAAGTATTCAGTGAATAATTTGGAGCATATTATGTACATATATCGGCCATACAGCACGAAAAATAATGAAGGGAGGCACTGCGTAACTTTTGCCCAAGATACACTCAGAGTCAGTTATGATGAGGCTACACACACGGTTCAAACCTAACACCGTAAATTTTAATGTCACTGAATTTCATGCCAACATTCGTAAGTCCCAGAAGTTTACAAAGAAACGAACATTTCAAACAGGCCTACAGGTCTTTCTCCTGTCTCGAATTTGTCATCTTACACTGCTTATCCACAAATCAGCTATGTCACTGGCTTTCTTATTAGGCTCCTAAATCTCTTCACCAAACTTTCAGGACTCAGATTTCAGTCTGATAGTGTACCACAGCAAACTGAAACCGTCAATTTACACCTGTCAGATGTATTACCCTACAGACTGACAACAGGATATCATATAAAACAAAAACTGCTGATCCCTTCATGTTATATGAAACTTAAATGTTTTCTTCTTAGATGACTTTTGATAAGTAACTGAATTTTAGAGCACCTAAAATTAATTTGTTAAAAAAAATTTATAGAGAAGAAACAGCTCATATAACTAGAACAGATTCTCTTGTGTATGAAAAAAAAAAACATTTATTTTAGGCTATTATCGCAAGTTATGCGATACCTTGTAAACTGGAAAGAGAGTGGGGCTATCACTTAGTTGTGGTCTAGCACAGCATGTTCGCAATTGACCTCTAATTGATCTCTTTATAATCATTTCATCAAGGCACAAACTAATGTGGAACGAATTAAATATTTTACGTTCCAGTAAAAAGTAATTCGATATGTATGTATCCGAATATCGCTAACAATCGTGGAACAATGGATGGTCTCTGTTTAACACTATGTTACTTTGTATCACTCTCGAACGTTTCATCCATTAGAAAAACACTACTTTTTCCCAAGATCACAATATCAGTAAACAAGGTCTCACAGATCTGTAGGCTTACCGTAATCTGTCTATGTCTGAGTACATTGTGGAACAAACTAACCTTCGTATATTGACCGTTAAATGGCCGATAATAATGAAAGAGAGCACAAAGTGTCTGTGAAGGAATATAATTTTTCACTTTCAAATCGAAGAGGAAATTATTTGTACCTTGAGTTATCTTGCTCTCATAGTGAGGATTATATTAACAAAACATGCGGATGTACGTAGCGCGCTCACACATTTAAGGACCGTATAAGTTTATCTTTGAATTTTGGCGCCATATCCAGCATCCTCTTCCGATGACGATCAAATCTATGGTATCTGAGTACATTGTGGAATAAACTAACCTTTGAATATTGACCATTAAATGGCCGATAATAATGAAAGAGAGCACAAAGTGTCTGTGAAGGATCATACTTTTTCACTTTTAAATCGAAGAGGAAATTATTCGTACCTTGAGTTATCTTGCTCTCATCGTGACGATTATATTTACTAAGCATGTGGATGTACGTAGCGCGCTCACACATTTAAGGACCATTTAAGTTTATCTTTGAATTTTGGCGCCATTTCCAGCATCCTCTTCCGGTGACGATCAACTCACATGAGATCGCTAGCATTGCGCTCTGCGGTTGGTCATCTAATGTTCCTTTTTCGCTGCGTGATGTGATCTTTATCTTGACTGCAAATTTACGAAAGCGTTGTTAGGGTTTTGACCGCGGCTACGTATTCGTAACGAGCTGGGCTACAAATATGAATGCAGCTCGTTTCATTCGCAGCAATTTAGGCTGTGCTCTTAGGTTCCTTCCTAATCACACCCTTATATCCGGAAAAAACGGTCAAATATTTGTGACAGGCAAGAATATAAATGTCACTGCCGGTGGTTTCACTCACGGCTATTTCATCTTTCGTTTATAGTCAGGCTGATACCACGAAATTGAAGAAAATCGTTACCGAGAGAGCACGTTTGTGTATGAAAGTAACATCGAATATTGCAGAAAGTGCTTATTTTACATGAATAAGAAAGCGCAAATGTGTTACAAACGTTATGATGGAAAAAATTATTACGATGTGCCAACACGAAAATTTACTTCCTTGAAATATGTAACTACACGTCCCTATCCATATGACTACGGCGATCACATATACTGTAGTTTTGTGCATTATTATTATTCATCTTAGAATCTCCTAAGCACTTTTACTTCCGATGTGTCTTAACTGATATTTAACCACAGCTAATGCGCGATTGCCTTGAAGTTATAATAGGGCACCGGCCGGAGTGGTCGAGCGGTTGTAGGCGCTTCAGTCTGGAACCGCGCGACCGCTACGTTCGCAGGTTCGAATCCTGCCTCGGGTATGGATGTGTGTGTCGTCTTCCTTAGGTTAGTTAGGTTTAAGTAGTTCTAAGTTCTAGGAGACTGATGACCTCAGATGTTAAGTCCCATAGCGCTCAGAGCCATTTGAACCATTTTTATAACAGGGCGACCACTTTCTGATTTCAACTCAACGCCACTCACACACTGTGACATTTCCACATTTTACTCACTCGTCTACTAGTTCAAAAATGGCTCTAAGTACTATGGGACTTGACATCTTTGGTCATCAGTTCTCTAGACTTAGAACTACTTAAACCTAACTAACCTAAGGACATCACACACTTCCATGCCCGAGGCAGGATTCGAACCTGCGGCCGTAGCAGCAGTGCGGATCCGGGCTGAAGCGCCTAGAACCGCTCGGCCACAACGGCCGGCTCATCTTCTGGTGACTGCCCTTGTAACACATTAAGTATCAAACAGCATTATTCAGTCAACTACTCAAAATGGAACTCTAATGCTTTCTCTCATCATAAGTAGAAACGACTTAGGCCTACATTCTGAATTGAAAACATTTTGTTACTAGTAGTCTGTTATAGATTTACATGAATCGCTTCATATCTAGTGGATTGGTAGGCCTACACAAATAAAATGGGCAAACATATTAACTCAAAACTTCGATCTGCATAGTGAAAACTTAGTTCATAACTACCTACATCAACTTAAATATTGTTAATATGTTAATATTTCTGTAGGTTAAAATCTGTTAAAAATTCTTAATTCCTAAGGCGTTATTAATACAAATATTAATGGTTTGTAATAGAGTAATAAGTTCAGAATGACACCATTAATAAATACAGACTTCGATCAGAAATCGGTAGCTAAGGTAGAATATTCAAAATTTCTAGATGTATGCATTGATGAGGGGTTGAACTGGAAAATCACACTGAAGATCTGCCGAAACTTCTGAGTTCAACTGTTTATGTTATTAGGTTCATTGCAAATCTTGGCTTTATACACTTCGGTAAATTAGCTTACCACACCTGTTTTTATTCTCTGCTTTCGTATGACATCATATTCTGGGGCAACTCATCATTGAGTAAAAGAGTGTTCATTGCACAAATGGACCAGAATAAGTGCTGGAGCTGATCCAAGATCATCCTGCATACACTTGTTTAAAGAGCTAGGGATCTTCACTTTAGCCTCCCAATATATATAATATATATATATATATATATATATATATATATATATATATTCACTTATGACATTTGTTATTAACAATCCTAACGAATTCAAAATTAGTAGCAGTGTACATGGCTACAACACTAGGAGAAAGGATGATCTTCACTACTCAAGGTTAAATCTAACTTTGGCTCAGAAGGAGGTAAATTATGCTACCACAAAAGTCTTTGGTCACTTACCTAATAGCATCAAAAGTCTGACAGATAGCCATATAGCATTTAAAAGGAAATTAAAAGAATTTCTGAATGGCAACTCCTTCTATTCATTACATGAACTTTTGGATATAGTAAGTGGGTAATTTCCCCATCTCCCACACAAAAAAAAGAAAATTAAGTGTCATGTAATATTTTGTGTAATGTAATATCTTGTATAGACACCTTTTATTAACCTGACACATTCCATATCATTATGAAGTGTCATACTCATGATCTATGGAACAAGTACTAATGTAATATAATCTAATCCAATCTAGTTCACTGGACTAAATACCTGTGTGGCTGCATTACACTGAGAGCACAACACAGAAACTGTGTTTCTATTGTCTGCCAATACTGGCTGCTGTGAATAAATTTTCAAGTTTCGAAGACAGTGGACCAAATGTGCTTTCCTCCTGATTCCATTTTACGGTCAGGAAGTGATTGATGACATCTTTCCTTTGTACATACAACTGCCAGGAACAGATAGTCAATAACTGGATCAACTGAAGGACACAACAGGGAAAACTGTGTTTATGTAAATATTTAGTTTCGGTATTCTTCAAATTATTGATTCTGATGAGGCACTTACAAAGCTTGAAAATCGGAAATTTTAAAAAATCTTAAATATTTTCACACCAACATTTCAATTAAATTAGAACATTTTTGTTCAAATTTCTTCTGTAGCTATCACTATGCATGTTTTCCTGTCCGTTTCAGGATTATTCTTTCGCCATCCTGACTGACCATGGTCTATTTTGTACAACGTTAGCTGCTGGTCAACAGCATTCCTGTGTTTTCATACTAGACAAATGTACACGATTTACTGTTTTGCGAAATGTCACTGGTATGCCACACTGAAACCTGCAGCATCGGCAGCATCTGCATTGACCACACCCAGTGTGCCACTCACAGCTACATAATAGAACCACCAACCAGTGCGACACTGGGGCGAACACACTATTCCTCACTCGCTGTTATCCGTTGGGTGGCACCTTGCATACACACCACCAGAGGATGCAAAATCAACGTAACCACACTGCTCAAGTCTCTGACTGGCCGCCACATCTTTTTAGGCAGCTGCAATTCAGAGATCACCCCAGATTAAGTGCATCTATAGACTTACAAATATTAGTGTGGCACATGCAGTGAGGAACGTTACATCAATATAGCACAGCAATACTAGTAGTCACTGATTTATATAACTGTACCAGCATCCAAAATTACTCGTTACAATCAAGAACTTTACTGTTAGCTGGAATATCTCAAATGTTGGGTTCAGCAAGCAGTCAAAAGGGTGTTCTTCCTCTAAGCACATTGACCTCTTTCCTAACAGATGTGTTAGAGTTGGTCATATATTTGTTTGTACAGGGTAGATGAGTGTAATCGATGCTTGTACAGTGTAGTATTACGTTTGGATTGTATGATGATGAAAAGAGAAGGGAGAGGAATTGTGGAACAATGTATGTCCTGGTGTACTTTACAGGAGAATTACACAAACGAGCTGTCACTTTCAAGGTACCTCCTCCCCCACTCCTATGAAGGTCAAGATGATAGTCGCCCTCTCTAGATCAATTACCTGACCTTGAAGATGGTGAACTATGATGTCATTTACCAAGGCAGCTAAGATGGCAGACTGTGAAGCCACTGCCCGCCGGGATGGCCGAGGGGTTCTAGGCGCTACAGGCTGGAACCGCGCTACCGCTATGGTCGCAGGTTCGAATCCTGCCTAGGGCATGGATGTGTGTGATGTCCTTAGGTTAGTTAGGTTTAAGAAGTTCTGAGTTCTAGGAGACTGATGACCTCAGAAGTTAAGTTCCGCAGTGCTCAGAGCCATTTTTTGTGAAGCCACTATCAAATATGGTAGTGGAAGAAAATGTCAGAAAAAGATCATATTATAATGTCACTATGGCAAATAGTTGGTGATGCAGCTGTCCCTTACTCCCACCACTCTTTCCAATGTCTGAGCCAAGTAGCCACCCACCATTTGCGATTTGGTTGCTGTAGTGGAAGGTCCAACACCATGAAGTGTCAGCGGAACTCATCCACTACCTCCCTCTCAAATAAAAAGAACAATAAGACCACACACATCAGAAAGTAAGATTACCATTAACCAGTTCCTGTCATTATCCATTGTGTGTATGTCTGTAATTTCATAAATACTTACTGTTTTTTCTTCTTTTCAATAGCGCTACAGCCCCTTGATACAGCATTATTTGATATGTTGGAGCAGGGCATGGAATTTTTCAAGTGTCTATAGCCTGCACCACTCGTCGAACTGCAGTAGTATGCCGACAGTCTACCATATTTATACAGGGTGGTCCATTAATAGTTATCGGGCTAAATATCTCACGAAATAAGCACCAAACCAAAAAACTACAAAGAACGAAATTCATCTAGCCTGAAGGGGGAAACCAGAAGGCGCTATGGTTGGCCCGCTAGATGGCGCTGCCATAGATCAAACGGATATCAACTGCGTTTTTTTAAAATAGGAACCCCCATTTTTATTACATATTCGTGTAGTACGTAAAGAAATATGAATGTCGTAGTTGGACCACTTTTTTCGCTTTGTGATAGATGGCGCTGTAATAGTCACAAACGTATAAGTACGTGGTATCACGTAACATCCCTCCAGTGCGGACGGTATTTGCTTCGTGATACATTACCCGTGTTAAAATGGACCGTTTACCAATTGCGGAAAAGGTCGATATCGTGTTGATGTATGGATGGCTATTGTGATCAAAATGCCCAACGGGCGTGTGCTATATATGCTGCTCGGTATCATGGATGACATCATCCAAGTGCCCGCTGGATAGTTACGTTATTTAAGGAAACGGGAAGTGTTCAGTCACATGTGAAACGTCAACTACGACCTCCAACAAATGATGATGCCCAAGTAGGTGTTTTAACTGCTGTCGCGGCTAATCCGCACATCTGTAGCAGACAAACTGCGCGAGAATCGGGAATCTCAAAAACGTCACTGTTGAAAGGAATGTCGTTACACGTATTGCCAAATGCATTGAGGTTGACGGACATCGTTTTGAGCATTTATTGCATTAATGTGGTGTTTACAGGTAATCACGCTGTAACAGCATGCGTTCTCAGAAATGATACGTTCACAAAGGTACATGTATCACATTGGAACAACCGAAATAAAATGTTCAAACGTACCTACGTTCTGTATTTTAATTTAAAAAACCTACCTGTTACCAACTGTTCATCTGTTTGTGACTATTACAGCGCCATTTATCACAAAGCGAAAAATGTGGTCCAACTAAGACAGTCATATTTCTTTACATACTACACGAATATGTAATAAAACATGGAGGTTCCTATTTTAAAAAATGTAGTTGATATCTGTTTGACCTATGGCAGCGCCATCCAGCGGGCCAAACATAGCGCCATCTGGTTTCCCCCTTCAAGCTAGACAAGTTTTCTTCTTTGTAATTTTTTCGTTTGACGCTTATTTCGTGAGATATTTGGCCCGGTGACAATGGGCCACCTTGTATAATCAAAATGCACAGTCATTTAGATTTCTATTGTCTACACTACAGCAGCAGCAGACCAATGTCCCTCCTCACTTATAGGATTTAGGTTTCCACCGCAGCAGAAGCAGAGTCCACCTGAATTATCACACAACTTAGAGTCTGTACCACAGCAATGGAAACAGCACATCTGCGATGTGTCTCAGCAGGATGTATAAGAATTCATCCTTGACTTTGAGTTCCCACTACCATGAATGTCAACACTGCTTGTCGGGGCTGTCATGATGGTATATCCGACACCCCCGGGAAATCAAGGCCGCCCAGCAGTGTTAGTGACGTCACACTAAGCGGCCCATAGCCGACGCAGCAGTCCACGGACACATCCGTACAGATGTGCCTGATGCTAACGATCTTCTGTCCGTCATACAGAAAGGAGCGAACTATAATTCGAACCAAAGACCAAATTATATATATTCTTGCAAACAGCATAAAGTTTCATAACGAAATACCGATTATATATACGGGCAGGAATAAGTTTAATCGATTGAGGAACTTTGCCACTATTTTATAATTGTCAGAACACTATTTAGCTTTAAAACTCGCATACAGGTGGTGACAAATGCCAACTGACAGCAGGACTTAACATTTTCAAGCTATTACACTGAAAGTAAATTATCTTAAACACTGTCATACATAGCAATACCCTCACAACTTTCGTTTACAATAAGGTAACAAGAGTTCGCTTTATCTCATAAAACACATGACTATTGTGAATTTACTCATATGTTCAAGGTGACAGCTCTTTTCAAGAATTTTTACAAGTGTATCCCCAGTAATAAAGAATGGAAACAAAAGATAGATATCAAATATTCTCCTTTTAACATAGACATCACTGAACACAAGATTCTGTCTTGCGCTGTGATACTAAGTGACTGCTCTTTCCTTTACGAAAAGCCTGACAATTTGAAGTTCACTCTGCTATTGAAGATACACTTCTTGAAACAATATTAAAAATGTTAAGAAAGGTAAGGAAATGAAAAACAACCAAGTGCATTACATGTAAGAATGTGAGCAAAAGGCTGTGGCTCTCTTTACTTACCATTTTCAATCTCTCTACAGTGTATTTCCTTTTCCACGTAGAAATCACCAACTGCAAGTCTCATTATTGCTGTCTGTTACTAACTAAGTGCTTTTCTACACTCCTGGAAATGGAAAAAAGAACACATTGACACCGGTGTGTCAGACCCACCATACTTGCTCCGGACACTGCGAGAGGGCTGTACAAGCAATGATCACACGCACGGCACAGCGGACACACCAGGAACCGCGGTGTTGGCCGTCGAATGGCACTAGCTGCGCAGCATTTGTGCACCGCCGCCGTCAGTGTCAGCCAGTTTGCCGTGGCATACGGAGCTCCATCGCAGTCTTTAACACTGGTAGCATGCCGCGACAGCGTGGACGTGAACCGTATGTGCAGTTGACGGACTTTGAGCGAGGGCGTATAGTGGGCATGCGGGAGGCCGGGTGGACGTACCGCCGAATTGCTCAACACGTGGGGCGTGAGGTCTCCACAGTACATCGATGTTGTCGCCAGTGGTCGGCGGAAGGTGCACGTGCCCGTCGACCTGGGACCGGACCGTAGCGACGCACGGATGCACGCCAAGACCGTAGGATCCTACGCAGTGCCGTAGGGGACCGCACCGCCACTTCCCAGCAAATTAGGGACACTGTTGCTCCTGGGGTATCGGCGAGGACCATTCGCAACCGTCTCCATGAAGCTGGGCTACGGTCCCGCACACCGTTAGGCCGTCTTCCGCTCACGCCCCAACATCGTGCAGCCCGCCTCCAGTGGTGTCGCGACAGGCGTGAATGGAGGGACGAATGGAGACGTGTCGTCTTCAGCGATGAGAGTCGCTTCTGCCTTGGTGCCAATGATGGTCGTACGCGTGTTTGGCGCCGTGCAGGTGAGCGCCATAATTAGGACTGCATACGACCGAGGCACACAGGGCCAACACCCGGCATAATGGTGCGGGGAGCGATCTCCTACACTGGCCGTACACCACTGTTGATCGTCGAGGGGACACTGAATAGTGCACAGTACATCCAAACCGTCATCGAACCCATCGTTCTACCATTCCTAGACCGGCAAGGGAACTTGCTGTTCCAACAGGACAATGCACGTCCGCATGCATCCCGTGCCACCCAACGTGCTCTAGAAGGTGTAAGTCAACTACACTGGCCAGCAAGATCTCCGGATCTGTCCCCCATTGAGCATGTTTGGGACTGGATGAAGCGTCGTCTCACGCGGTCTGCACGTCCAGCACGAACGCTGGTCCAACTGAGGCGCCAGGTGGAAATGGCATGGCAAGCCGTTCCACAGGACTACATCCAGCATCTCTACGATCGTCTCCATGGGAGAATAGCAGCCTGCATTGCTGCGAAAGGTGGATATACACTGTACTAGTGCCGACATTGTGCATGCTCTGTTGCCTGTGTCTATGTGCCTGTGGTTCTGTCAGTGTGATCATGTGATGTATCTGACCCCAGGAATGTGTCAATAAAGTTTCCCCTTCCTGGGACAATGAATTCATGGTGTTCTTATTTCAATTTCCAGGAGTGTATTTAGAAAACCTGACAATTTGATGTTCATTCTGGTACTGAAGATAAACACTTTTCAGAGGAGTTCTAGAACCTATTCCTGCCCGTATATGTAATCGATATTTCGTCATGAACCTTTATGCTGTTTACAAGAATATATATAATTTGGTCTTTGGTTCGAATTATAGTTAGCTCCTTTCTGTATGACGGACAGAAGATCGTTAGCATCAGGCGCGTCTGTACGGAGGTGGCCGTGGACTGCTGCGTCGGCTATGGGCCGCTTAGTGTGACGTCACTAACACTGCTGGGCGGCCTTGTTATCCCAGGGGTGTCGGTATATCTCACCTATTAATGTGATGTTATTCTGTGTAGTGTACAATGTTAATGTGAGTGGGTGTAAATGTTTGGTTGAGATCATACACTATAGTTATGAGTTCAACACATTGGTAGTGTCTGAAAATCCTAAGTTTAGTACATGAAGGTAGTGCTTTCATCCTATGTACACTGGAAATCATGTAAGAATTTTGCGATGATAACCACACTGTTCAATACTGCCAGTGTCGTCGTAACTGCCGTCTGCTTCACATCTCCTGTGCAGCAAGCTACGTAAATGTAAGTATTAGCTGTGTTTTTCTTACTTGTCACTTCTTTTTCCGTGTGCTTTTGCTTTTAGGAAGCTTTAATTTTCGAGTACTAGTAATAGTGTTCCATAGATTTTGTGTTTGTTTTGAATACAGTCCAGAGACAGTTAGTGCTTATTTTCATTGTTTCCAATAAGAAGCGTCTAGTAACCACAGTTTAGTCAGCAATAAGCCGCCTTTAGTGAATTAGCAGTCTAGTTAAAAGTTGATTACTTAACTCTCTACAATAAATTGTTGATTTCTTAGGATGGATAGGATGTGTGACTGCTGTGTATGGATGCAGGAGGAGCTAGCCACTGTTTGTGAACAGCTGAACATGCTGATGGCCGCGGTCAGCCGTCTTCAGCCTGCTGCCTCGGAGTGTAGCGGCAGTGGGGAGTCTGGTGCGTCGCATGGTACACCCCAGGTGTTAAATGCTTCACCCACGGTCCTTGCTGTCGAGACATCTTCGCGGGTTGCGGGCGCGGTTGGGCCACCCTCTCCCCAAGGGGAGTGGCGGGTTTAATGGAGTTCGTGTCGCACGAGGCGGAGGGTTAAAGCGGATGCTGGCCGTGTGGCATCGCCCGCTCTGCCCGTGAGTGGACATGTGGTCGCTTCTTCAGCAAGGTCCGAGCAAGCACACAGGGGGAGGGGTATATTAGTGAATGGGAGCTCCAATGTTAGGCGGGTGATGGAGTCCCTTAAGGTTCAAATGGTTCAAATGGCTCTAAGCACTATGGGACTTAACTGCTGTGGTCATCAGTCCCCTAGAACTTAGAACTACTTAAACGTAACTAACCTAAGGACATCACACACTTCCATGCCCAAGGCAGGATTCGAACCTGCATCCGTAGCGGTGTGTGGTTCCAGACTGTAGCGCCTATAGCCCCTCGGCCACTCCGGCCGGCGCCCCTTAGGGAAATAGCGAGAAGCTCGGGGAAGAATGCCAATGTTCACTCTGTCGCTTGTGGTGGGGGGGGGGGGGGGGGGGGGGTTCATCCAAGATGTGGAGGAGGCCCTACCGGCGGCCATAGGGAGCACTGGGTGCACCCGACTGCAAGTTATTGCTCATGTTGGCACATATGACTCCTGCCGTCTGGGTTCAGAGGTCATCCTCAGTTCATACAGGCGGTTGGCGGAGTTGGTGAAGGCAGAAAGCCTCACTCGCAGAGTGGAATCTGAGCTAACTATTTGTAATGTCGTTCCCAGAACCGATCTCGGTCCTCTGGTTTGGAGTCGAGTCGAAGGCTTAAACCAGAGGTTCAGATGAATCTGCGGAGATCTGGGGCGCAAATTTCTCGACCTCTGCTATCGCCTATAGAGACATCCAATTACCATGTTTGAGCCTGCTTTAACCGTGACCTTCACCCAAATTATTTCACATTTCGGATCTCCAGCAATTTCCTTCGATACTATTGCACTTTTTATCGCTATGAACACGCCTCCCCCTTCACTGTCCAGCCTGTCTCTGCGGTATACATTCCAATCTGAGTACATGTCAATTGCGCAATTGCATAATAGATATTGGAAATTCTCATCCCTCGGAGTTTAGAATTTCATTACTGTTTACATCTGGTTTCAGCCAACTTTCAGTCCCAATAACATGTGGGCATTGTGACCATTTATTACTGAGAGCAGTTCTGGGACTTCTCTATAGATGCTCCTGGATGTTGGTTTATTACAAATTATTGCTGTCCTAATATTCCTGTACAACACTTATAACTGTGTAATAAGCATTCAGAAACACCCTTTACGTCAATCATGTTTTCAGTATATTATACTTGTATATTTTTTTCTGTAGAAGCTTTTGAGCCCACCAGATAGGAACTAGGGACGGCAATAATACGTCCACCACTGCAATCGCTGGGACCCCGTCTGTCATCCTGATAGAGACTGTCAGCACTGTCATATTTGCCATGGTCAAGACAATCGATGGCAAGATCATGACAGCCTGGCATGGCATGTTCAACTTGGCCACATACGTCATAATCACCATGGCACCGGCAATCACACCAATGCCATGGTCCAGCGCATGAGCCGTAGCTGTCCACCTGTAACGATATTTATGGTCATCCTTTTGTCAGAAGCATCACAATTGCTACGGCATTGGCTGTGATACTAGTTCCATGGTCCATCTCACTTGCCATGGATAGATGTTGTAGAGGGGACTCAGGACAGTAATATTTGGTAATAAACTCATGTCCAGAAATGTGGTGTTGGGAAGATAAACGACTCTGAAAGAACACCAAAAGACACACTGCGTGTGCATCATGCTACGGGCAGTTTTCTGACTCATCTTACTAATACTGTAGACATGCACACATTTGGTAGGTCACATGCCAACATTAAATTACCTAGGAGTTGCAGGTGGATTTGAGGACCACATATTGTATTCCCATATTGACAATACTATGACCTGATGTCAAGATCCAATCTATTTTTTAAATGCCTTTAGAGACATTCTGGGAAGGTGAGTCTCCAAAATTGTGATTTGTGGTATCCTGCCATTAAGTATAGGACAGTGCTATGCTGTGGTATTGAAATGAAGATCACAGTCTATATTTGTGGAGATAATGGTATGATATAACAAGGCACCTCGATTGCTGGGTGGTTCCAAAGTTTTACCTTGAAGGTCAAGCAGGGCCATTGTACTTAGCTGAATACTCCACCTTGGCATCACTGCACATATTTTTAAGCGATTAAATGGGAAATCCAGCTATATCCAGTTTCCTAACGACAGAGTTAATAAGAAGGCTATTATTTGTGAGCAAAATCTTGACCAAAGGTTTTGTTTTGCGTTGTCAGTCCTGGGTTCTGAGAGAAATTTTAAGAAAGGTTCAAAGTGCACAAATTGATACCATGCAGGTAATAATATTCTGGAGTGTCATAACTTTGATGATATCAATTTCCCCATTAAACTTCAGGACATACCTAAATCTGAGAGGCAGAATACTGGTATATAAATTCATACTTATAGTCTGAAGGAAAGCAAGCGAGATGATGATGGTAAAGTTGGAAACAAAGTATGTTCAACCCTTATTTTCTCTGATTTCGCTTGTCAGCATGAGCAGCATGTGGAGTTGCTGCTATTCTCCAAGGAGAAAAATAAACACTACTGCTGGATCAAGGACATGAGTAACTTTTTTCACCCCAGTTATAGAAAGAATATTGTGATACACCGCATTTTTGTCTGACATGCCTGAATTCGTCTACTTTGAGCAAGTGTTTAGCAAATAATCTGGCCTACACAGGAGCCAGTGTATGTGAAAAGGCCCACAGTTGACAATAAATTCTTATAGTTTAAGAACACCCACCATAAGGAGCACTGGGCCTTTGTAATGTATGCTGACTTTGAGTGCCTCCTTGCTCCAGCGACATAGTGGGAAACTCTGTTCAGTGATCATTGTCATGTAATGGGAATGTTCCACAGTGCAGCCCACAACCCATGAAACTGAAATGCAACTACCGTGACACGTCTCCATTTTGTTCCAATATTTCAGCAAGTATGATCAACACATCATCATAAAGCACTTGGCTGATTTCGGAATGGACAATGACAAGGTCAGTGTCTTGCCTTAGAGTGTTGCAACATACATTTCATTCTACCAATGAAGTACACTGAGAATTATCAAATGGTTCAAATGGCTCTGAGCACTATGGGACTCAACTGCTGAGGTCATTAGTCCCCTAGAACTTAGAACTAGTTAAACCTAACTAACCTAAGGACATCACACACATCCATGCCCGAGGCAGGATTCGAACCTGCGACCGTAGCAGTCTCGCGGCTCCAGACTGCAGCGCCAGAACCGCACGGCCACTTTGGCTGGCTGAGAATTATCCTCCACTTTCTAGACTCACCACATTTTATGCATGTGCCACTTCATAAACTTGTCATGTATGAAGAGGTCATGCACTTCACTCAAGGTGCCCATCATGACGATGCAAACCAACATACTATATGAATTCTATGGGCAGACTCAACAAAACCATGCTACCGATTATATCCACATTTGTCAGTAACACTACAGTACGTTGAAAAAGACATTGATAGATGTTGTCATGCTGCTCTTTCTTTAATTCAGAAGCCATGGGGGACTTTGCCAATGTCTCCATTGGCTTTCTGCTCATATCTCGTGTAGTGAGATGCCTAAGACAGTACACATTCCAGATCAACAAGAGAAAAGTTTATTACCAAAACAACAGGACAATGACAAAACAAAATCTTCATCTCACAAAAATTAGTGCAAAACTCGAAATAAAATAGTGAATGAAGATGGAAGGACATAGAGACAAACCTAATGAAAAGTGGAGTGTACTCAGCAGAAGCTAGCAGAAATGCTTCTGGGGGATGATGTTGGAGAGGTCTTAAGTCCCACTGCAGAGGCTCCAAGCAGTCTCTGATTGAAAAGGTAGATTTAGCTGGCACATGAGTTGGCCCAGAGCGACAGCAGAGAAATACCAATGACGGGAACTGCGCACCTATAATATCTGATGCACAGAGATACACTTGGGGATCTATTTCCACCCATGTGACTCAGCAAGAGGAAATGGATCCCTAGCGAGGAGGACGTCTAGTGGCGATTGCCCCGTCGTTTACCATTTTGAATATGACTCTTGCCCGTGGCTGTAAGTCCACCTGGGAACCTGTGTCTATGACCCTCTCAGTCTAGTGGACGAATAGCGCGAGACGGGTTTCACACGATCGTCTTCTTCGAAACCCATGCTGATTCCTACAGAGTAGTAGATTTCTAGTCTCCAGAAAAGTCATTATACTCGAACATAATACGTGTTCCAAAATTCTACAACTGATCGACGTTAGAGATAGAGGTCTATAGTTCTGCACATCTATTCGACTTCCCTTCTTGAAAATGGGAATGACCTGTGCCCTTCTCCAATGTTTTGGAATGCTACACTCTTCTAGAGACCTACGGTACACCGTTGCAAGGGGGAACATGTTGAAATGTGTAGTAGCAATGCAGCCATCATGTAAGTATTAGAAATGATGATGACTGCACCAGAATGTAGTTGTAAAATATATACGTAAGTCATTTTTGTTTCTTTGTGTAGCTGAGGCAAAGCTATCAGATGTGAAAGCAATGTTGTTTAATGAAACATATACTTCAAACACCAGCTACATTAAAAGCACCAATGTGGCAATGATCTCAGATCACGAGATCTATCCAGTTACCTAGATATAGTGGTATGAAAGTCATATTATCAGCAGTGTGGATTCGCTTATGTAATGCTTCGGTGCTAATTGCTGCCATGTTCAATGGAATTTTTCAAGTCCCTCAGTGGTATTAGGTACTCATATTGTATCCATAGGAGACTTCCCACTGACAGTTAAACTTTTAAATGAGAGAGAGTACACTCATCTGCAACTTTTAAAAACTTAATCTACAACACCTACACGATCCATTGTGCCATAGATGAATGACTAAGCTGGTGGCGATATGTGTACGGATTCTATGGCACTACGTGGGACAAACCGATGGAGTTAGCATACCAGGCTCAGTATCCTTTGCAAGGAATCGCCACTCAGCTTTACAACACCTACAGCATATCGATACAGAACTAAGTTCTTATTTAACCATATACATAAATCCAGCAATCTGTAAGAGATTATAAATTTAAAAAAACTAAGACATACCTTTTTTATTTCCGTATAAAAACGTTGTCATACAATCGCCACCATGGCCAAGTGGTCTAAAGAGCCTCCTCACAAGAACTTGACAGCAACTGACTGGTCTGCAACACTACTGAAGACCACGATAAGCAGAAGAAGAAAAATAACAATGGAACAGTCCATTCTGATAATATAAGAGTGATTGTTTTAGGTCCATCCAACTGTGACAGGACGAATTTTATAAAAATTGGGTGATTTATCCAAGAGAAAGAGCTTCACAAGTTGAGCAAGTCAATAATATGTCCGTCCACATCTGGCCGCTATGCAAGCAGTTATTCAACTTGGAATTAACTGACAGAGTTGCTGGATGTCCTCCTGAGGGATAATGTGACAGATTATGTGAAGCTGGCACATTAGATCAACAAAATTCTGAGCTGGCTGGAGGATCCTGCCCTCCAAATGTTCTCAACTGGGGAGAAATGCGACATCCTTGTGGTCAAAGTAGGGTTTGCCAGAAATGAAGACAAGCAGTAAAAACACTCGCCATGTGCATGTGGGCATTATCTTGCTGAATGTAAAACCAGGTTGGCTTGCTACGAAGGGCAACAAAACAGGGTGTAGAATATCATCGACATACCGCTGTGATGTAAATGTGCAGCGGATGACAACCAAAGGGATCTTGCTAAGAAATGAGATTGCACCCCAAACCATCACTTCTGGTTGTCAGGCCACAGGGTGGGCGACAATCAGGTTGGTATCCCACAACCTTGAAAGAACATCAAAAGACATTATGTATGTGCATCATTCAACTCATGCCTGTGTAAACTACAATATAAGCTTGAACTGGTGATCATGAGTTTCATTGCACAAAGTTTAGCTGCAAACAATGTTCACTTTCACTCGTCCCAAAAGCCCTCGAGTGTTCTGAATGACCTTCACAATACCTATTATATGGGTAAAGAGATCGTCCTGTGACTCCACAGGAGTGATGTAAACGATACTCTTTATGTAGCCCCACAGGAAGAGGTGTTAAATTGGGCGATCATGGTGGCCAACGAATCGGTCCACCGTGACCTACCCACCTGTCACTGAATGTTTGGTGAAGGTGCTGATGTATGCCGCATGAAAAGTGAACAGGCATGCCATCGAGCTGGAACCACATTGTACAGCAGATACACAATGACATGTCCTGTACATGCTGTACCTGTATGTCTTGCAGAAAGGCCAAGTAGCTATGATCCATTTAACGAGATGGTAGAATACAGAGGCCAGTAATACGATCATGGATAATACCAGCCCACAGATTAGTACAGAAACGATGCTGGAATCCACTGGAATCTATGGCATTCTAAATATGGCTGTTGCGAGGGTTGAGTAGGCCTTCGTGTGTGAAATGCGCTTCATATACACTCCTGGAAATGGAAAAAAGAACACATTGACACCGGTGTGTCAGACCCACCATACTTGCTCCGGACACTGCGAGAGGGCTGTACAAGCAATGATCACACGCACGGCACAGCGGACACACCAGGAACCGCGGTGTTGGCCGTCGAATGGCACTAGCTGCGCAGCATTTGTGCACCGCCGCCGTCAATGTCAGCCAGTTTGCCGTGGCATACGGAGCTCCATCGCAGTCTTTAACACTGGTAGCATGCCGCGACAGCGTGGACGTGAACCGTATGTGCAGTTGACGGACTTTGAGCGAGGGCGTATAGTGGGCATGCGGGAGGCCGGGTGGACGTACCGCCGAATTGCTCAACACGTGGGGCGTGAGGTCTCCACAGTACATCGATGTTGTCGCCAGTGGTCGGCGGAAGGTGCACGTGCCCGTCGACCTGGGACCGGACCACAGCGACACACGGATGCACGCCAAGACCGTAGGATCCTACGCAGTGCCGTAGGGGACCGCACCGCCACTTCCCAGCAAATTAGGGACACTGTTGCTCCTGGGGTATCGGCGAGGACCATTCGCAACCGTCTCCATGAAGCTGGGCTACGGTCCCGCACACCGTTAGGCCGTCTTCCGCTCACGCCCCAACATCGTGCAGCCCGCCTCCAGCGGTGTCGCGACAGACGTGAATGGAGGGACGAATGGAGACGTGTCGTCTTCAGCGATGAGAGTCGCTTCTGCCTTGGTGCCAATGATGGTCGTATGCGTGTTTGGCGCCGTGCAGGTGAGCGCCACAATCAGGACTGCATACGACCGAGGCACACAGGGCCAACACCCGGCATCATGGTGTGGGGAGCGATCTCCTACACTGGCCGTACACCACTGGTGATCGTCGAGGGGACACTGAATAGTGCACGGTACATCCAAACCGTCATCGAACCCATCGTTCTACCATTCCTAGACCGGCAAGGGAACTTGCTGTTCCAACAGGACAATGCACGTCCGCATGCATCCCGTGCCACCCAACGTGCTCTAGAAGGTGTAAGTCAACTACACTGGCCAGCAAGATCTCCGGATCTGTCCCCCATTGAGCATGTTTGGGACTGGATGAAGCGTCGTCTCACACCGTCTGCACGTTCAGCACGAACGCTGGTCCAACTGAGGCGCCAGGTGGAAATGGCATGGCAAGCCGTTCCACAGGACTACATCCAGCATCTCTACGATCGTCTCCATGGGAGAATAGCAGCCTGCATTGCTGCGAAAGGTGGATATACACTGTACTAGTGCCGACATTGTGCATGCTCTGTTGCCTGTGTCTATGTGCCTGTGGTTCTGTCAGTGTGATCATGTGATGTATCTGACCCCAGGAATGTGTCAATAAAGTTTCCCCTTCCTGAGACAATGAATTCACGGTGTTCTTATTTAAATTTCCAGGAGTGTATGAAAAGAAAGATCCAAGGAAAGCGAGGAACGTCACCACAGTGATATAGGAACCACGCACAGTAATCAGCATGTGGCACTAAATCATCTAGACCCATTGCCTGCATCCTCGGGAGGCGATACAGGTGAAGTTGCTGTTCATGGAAAACTCGTCAGATACTGCTCAGGGATACATTCACCGATCCTCCAATACTGCGGGTACTCAACGATGGGCTCTAGTCGACCAGTTGGAGACTTCCTCTCCCACATCCACAGTGCAGCATATCTGGACACAACCGTAAGGATCCAATTAGTCATTAGTGCCATTTTCCCGAAGTCATTGTACCAATATTACAAAAATGGCGTGTGATGGGCGGACATTATCAAGAAATCGTTCATGATACAGGCGTTGTGCTAATCGATCATTTCATCCACTTTCACCGAAGACGAGCGACATGTCGGTGTGCACGGAAAACATGTACTTTGCCAATTTGCAATTTACCATATTTCTCGATCACTCAGTGACAGCTAATATACATGTCCTTCAGTTCATTGCGTTCAGGGGTTAATTTCGGCCAGAACGTGCCAGAATAGTGTTTCAGCACCTCCCAGGGATTTTTTTTTTTAAACTCATTATAAGAGGACAGTATTGGACATTTATAATAGTGAACAAGTATTAAATCGTAACATAACTATAATTTGCCACATCAATTCAGTTGTAATACAAGTTAATAAGTAGGGGACAAACGACATTTAAAACAATTCCTACACATCTGATTCCACAGTCTGTCACATCATGGTTTTTTTCCCTATCTCTTTGGGAAGTTGGAACTGGTCATGACCCCAATGGGCTAGGAATATCTTCATCACTAAATGCATTGCTAATAACACCTAAGAGCCAAATAAACTTGTATACCTGCCTGATATCGCGTAGAGCCCCCGGGAGCATGCAGAAGTGCTGCAACACGATGTGACAAGGACTCAACTAATGTCTGAAATAGTGCTGGAGGAAACTGACATAATGAATCCTATAGGGCTGTCTATAAATCCGTAAGAGTACGAGGGGGTGGAGATCTCTTCTGAACAGCAAATTACCATAAATCCCTGATATGCTCTATAATGTTCATGTCTGGGCAGTTTGGTGGCCATCGGAAGCGTTTAAGCTCAGAAGAGTGTTCCTGGAGCCACTCTGTAGTAATTCTGGACATGTAGGATGTTGCAATGTCCTGCTGGAATTGCCCAAGTCCCTTGAAATAGACATGAATGGAATCAGCTGATCAGAAATGATGTTTACGTATGTGTCACCTGGCTGTATCAGGGGTCCCCTGTCACTCCAACTGTACACGCCCCACACCATTACAGAGCCTTCACCAGCTTGAACAGTCCCCTGCTGACATGCAGGGTCCATGGATCCAAGAGGTTGTGTCATGCATTCATCAAGGCTACACGAGTGGACCTTTGCCTCTGAGAGCCCATATAGATGATGTTTCGTTGAATGGTTTGCATGCTGACATTTGTTGATAGCCCAGCATTGAAATCTGTGGCAGTTTGTGGAAGGATTGCACTTCTGTCAAATTAAACGATTCTCTTCAGTCGTCGTCGGTCCTGTTCTTGCAGGAACTTTTTCCAGCCACAGCGATGTCTAAGATTTTATGTCTTACCAGATTCCTGATATTCACGGTATACTCGTGAAATGGTCGTGTGGGAAAATCCCCATTTCATCGCTACTTCAGAGATGCTGCGTCCCATCACTCGTGCGCCGACTGTAACACCACGTGCAAACTCAGTTAAATCTTGATAATCTGCCATTGTAGCAGCAGTAAACGCTCTAACAACTGCACCAGGCGCTTGTTGTCTTATATAGGCGTTGCCGACCGCAGCTCCGTATTGTGCCTGTTTACATATCTCTGTATTTGAATACGCATACCTCTACTGCTTTTCTTGGCGCTTCAGTGTAATACTAGACAATAAGTTTACTCTAAAATTGCCAGTTTTCATAAAAATTACTTGACAGTTTTGAGATATGTTATGCCACAAGAACTAAATTGTTTAGGTGACACGAAATATTTATTGTAGTCCAAAGACTTGATTATCCATTCAGTATTTACAGGGTGAAAATTATCAAACTATGTGAAAAAACGTAAATTAGTTAAAAACTACAGAGTGCACACACTTTATTCAACATGTAAACGTCACTACAGATATTTGTATTTAGGTTATGACATGTTCAATATCCCTGCCACCATTGGACATGATGTGTTGCAGATGAATACCAGAATTCTGCATGACCCGTTGGAGTGACGCAATATCGATGCTGTTGATGACCTACTGAATGGCTGTTTCCAGCTCAGAAATGGTTTCGGAGTTATTGCTGTACACCTCGTCTTTAATATTGCAATATTGCCCCACAAGAAGGAGTCACATGTGTTCAGATTCGGACAATATGGCTGCCAATCGAGGCACATGCCAGTGGCCTCTGGGTACCCGGGAGCGAGAATGCTCCACCAGGACATCAACCACTCTCCTGCTTCGATGGGGTCGAGTTCCATCTTTCATAAACCACATCTGGTTGAAATCAGCGCAACATTGGATAATGGGGATGAAATCATCTACCAAAACCTTCACATACCATTCAGTAGTCACCATGCCATCAAGGAATATCGCACCAATTATTTCGTGACTGGATATTGCGCACTACACAGTCATCCATTAAGTGTGAAGAGACTTCTCGATCGCGAAATGCAGATTCTCAGACCCCTTAATACGCCAATTTCGCTTATTGACGAACCCATCTAAATGAAAGTGAGCTTCATCACTAAACTAAACCATATGAGCATACCAATTCTCATCATGCCAATCGTGCAGTTTGAACGTCCTAACGCAAACCATTCAGAAGTTATGACGATTTTATTTCATATACGGTAGTTCAATAATTGTCACCATGTATATTTGTGATAGCTAGATTACTTTGATTCTTGAAATGTAGCCATGACTCATGATTACCTTGTAAGTAAACCTTTCTGTATTATTAAAATAATAATGGACCTGAGACATTTTTGTAGTTGAGTAGCTAAAATTATACCCTCTTACGATTACACCTGGGGCATTCGATGCTCCACCAAGAATCCGCAGAGTCACGAAGTCTGTACTGTGTGAGGAAGATCACTGAGACAGTGCGGCTTGGAAGTAAATACTGTAAGGCAGGCTGTGAGTAAATACAAGAAAGATGAGAAAAAATGGACACTCTGAAGAGCAGTGCTGTTGAGAAGAGTAGCAGTGGAAAACATCACTGAGTTGTAGGATGGAAGAAAGCCGTTCGTCAAAAATCAAACAAGAAGCTGGAGTTGGCGGTCGTGTGTGTGTGAGGTATGCTTGCTTGTGTGTGTGAATGATGTGTGTCTCTCTTTTACTGAAGAAGGCTGCAGCCGAAAGCATTACGTAAGTCTAATTGTACCTGTCTGCAATTTGACTTTTTTTTACGATAAGGAGCAGTCTGCTTTTTAAGTATTTAATTTGTTGGTTACCCAAAACTGCAACCATACAAGTCTCCTGTGGCCAAAAGTTTTAGCACATAATGATGATTAAGAATTCGTGGCCTTTCTAGATGAAAACTATATATGTATGTCGGTGTTTTGGCTAAAAGCTTCCTGTGTCTTTTCCAAGAGCGTATTCGTAAAAAGTTACATTTATTAGTGAAAATATATCAGGGAACAGCAGGAAAACAGGCCAAATTTGCTTGTTTTACTTTCCTGAAACTTAACGATTTCTTTGCCTAGGTAGTCTTGCGACCATAAATCCATTAGATAAACCACTTAATGAACATGCTGCAGAAAGGTCCTATATTCAGTATTACTCAATTTTTACTGTGTTTGTTTCTAACAGTTACAAAACTCTCAGGAAGAGGAACTAATAGTCTGATTTCCATATCCATTTGTCATACATCATTGTCAAATCCTGTAAAAGGGGTAACATTTTACGACAGGTGTATACTACATGCACAGTTCCCTATATAATAGTGTCATACATAGCTTTTCCCTTAGCAGGACTATTTGTTCTGTTGAGGTATAGTGTTATAGACTGCACATTATATTATATAACGATAGGTAGTTAAATAATAAAAACAACAAAGGTTTGCAATTATACATATTTTATTTACATTTCAACAATGACACATATAGTTCATTACATCATCAACAACAAAAACAATTGATTCTTTTTTCCGTATTTCACTAATAACTGTTTCTTGTCTGCAGTAAATTCAGAATGTATTTCTCTGAAAAGTGATGGGTGCCCCTTTAGCTTCTTCTTTTGATGCCATGTTGATGTGCTGTTCTAAATCATCTGCATGCACACTATACGTACAGAGATAGTTCATGATGTCTTCATACTCAATTTGAACACACAGGAGCCTATGTTTCAGTTTTTCCAGCAGAAAGAATAGCACCATCCTTAGGCCAAATAAGTGTGTAACGGTGGAGTGTTGCAAATAAATGTATCGACCTATAGATCACACCATGAGTGACATACTGTCGTACGATGACGATATAGAGAGTGTCAGACCAGCACAGTAAATGCCCAGAGGTGGCGGATATTCGAAGGTCATCCGTTGGTTGATGTAGTGTTCTGCACGACACACTTCATCCCATTCCAACTCCATAAGCCGCACTTTAGCACTTCTCGGTGCATTTTCAGTCTCTAACACAACATGCCAGTCACTGTCCACTGATGCTTCCATAACAATATTTTTGAAGTGGGAAGCAGTAGAGCACTGGGAAAAATTAGCAACTTCTCATCCACCACATCAACACACTGGATTTCACTAACATGAGAACGTTCTGGGATGATGTATACATCCGTTCTTCTGGGAGTCAGGGACTTGCAGGGTGTCTAAATCAGTGAGCAGGATGGATAACAATGACTTTTTTCCGCTCCAATATGTTGGTCATGTGTGCTACAGGATTACACGATGCTTCTATGGCTGGTGGTCCTGACAAGACAGAGCTCTCTGCAGGTCCTGACGAGTCGAAGGTGGCTGCCGCCAGTCCAGACATATCGGAGGCTGCTGAACAAAGAAGAAGAAGAAACAATAAACATCCACAGACAATGACATTGAGTTGAACAAAGGAAGGTAGCCTGACAAAGAAGAGGAGGAGAAGGAACTGCTACATGTGGTAATACTAACGACGACATGTAATGAATACTTAAAAATACTTTTCTTTTGTGATGAAGAGACAGATGAGGATCTCGACTGTTGCTGTTGCTGCTTCATTGTTCTTCTTCTTCCAGAGACTGCGACTGGGGCTGATGAGCTACCACAACTGCCTTGTATCCCCTACATCAGGAACATGCAACTGTAAAGTAATTAGTCCATCAATTTGATAGGGTGGGAAGGGGGGTATTCAAACAACCAGAAGTAGCCCGCGAATACAAAAAGTGACACAGTGAACTATTTCTGGCCATTTTTCGATAAATTTAATTAATTAGTCAATTAATTTGATATCAAAAGTGGTCCAGGGTTTCCGGAATTTCCCAGAGGGATGGGTGACAGAGAAAAGTGGCCTAGAAATACCATTCAAAAGCGCACACAATTCAAAAAGTGGGAGAGGGAGAAAACCCATGATGTCATCTGGGGGGAGGGGAGGATTAGTTAATTAATTTGAAATAAATTTGGCACAAAGTGGTGTATCATAATAGTTTAAGGAACTGTGAATCAAAAGAGAACAATAGGTTAAGGGCTGAGATGGAGCAAAACAATAGGTCTGACCCTGAATGTGTGCTTGCCCTTAGGTAGGAAACCCACACAAACAAAATGCGCCAGAAAGAAATTTGTCCCATTACTAGTAATGAATGCTGTCACCAAGGGATATCAGATTGATACCATTTCTATAGCATTCCAGAAGGCTTTAGGCAATGTTCCTTGCAAGTGGTTTCTAATCATATAGTGTGCCTATGGCGTATCATATCAGTTGTGTTACCAGATTCCTGATTTCTTGTCAGAAAGATCACAATTCATAGTAACACGTGGAAAATCATCAAGTAAAGCATAAGTGATACCTGGCGTTCCCCAAGGAGGTGTTATAGGCCCTCTGCTGTCCGAAATCAATATAAACGATTTAGAAGGTACTCTTAAACTGTATGCAGATGATTCTGTCATTTACCATCTTGTAAAGTCACCAGATGATCAAAACCACTTGCCAAATGATTTAGACAAAATATTTGTTTTGTGTGAAAAGTGGCAATTGATCCTAACTAATAAAAAGGGTGAAAACATACACATCAATACCAAAAGGATTCTGTTGATTACATAATAAAACACACAAATATAAAGGCACTAAATTTAATTAATAATTACATATTACAATTACAAATAACTTAAACTGGAATGATCAGTAGATAATATTGTGCTGACCAAAGAGTGTGTTTTATTGGCAAAACACTTACAACATGCAACATGTCTACTGAAAGACTGTTTGCACTATGCTTGTCTATCCTTTTCTGGAGTACTGTTGTGTAGTACGGAATTTGCACCAGATAGGAATGTTCGATTACATCTTGTTCAAAGAAGGGCAGTTCATTTTTTACTATTGTGAAATAGGGGAGAGAGTGTCACAGATATGATAAGTAATCTAGGGTGACTGTTATTAAAACGAAAGTATGTTTCAGTGCACCAGGCTCTTTTAGCGAAATTTCAATCACAAACTTTCTCCTCAGAATACAGAAATATTTTGTTGGTGCCTACCTACATAGAAAGATCTTTTTAATGAAATAAGAGAACCCTGAACTTACACAGAACGATTTAAGAATTCGTTCTTCTTGTGCACTACTTGAAAGTGGAAATGTAGAGAAATACTTCAAAGGTGGTTTGATGAACATTCTGCAAGGCACTTAATTCTCCAATGCTGAGGAATAATCTAGATGTTGATATAGATATATTTATGTTGATGAAGAAGTGGGAGTATGATACTGATGACACAGTCCGCCATCTTAAGGACGTTGTAAGTAAAGACTGCACCTTCTTTTTCCAGCCACCTAATTGACTGAAAAGGAGGTAGGGAAGATGGAGGTACTCAGGTGGGGTAGGTAGAAAGCGGTTAGGCTGACCTTGACAGTGAAAGCTCAGTTGCTTAATTGTACCATAATTGTGCCATTGTGACAGAACATATATTGCCCCACTACCAAAAGGACGAAACCCAATGCCCACAGATGGGATACTTGAAGAGCACCAAGACAACTGCTGAGTTTAACGTCCCCATCTGGCGGGCGTATCACTATCAACAACATCACATGGTCTCACTTAATGAGACACTGGGGAGAGGTTTGGAATTTAGTCCAGGACACTGGCACAAGAATTGGCGATCAGGAATCTTACACACAACTACTCCTCCTCTTGCTTGTTGAATACTGGCAGTAAGTGTTTCATCCATCACTGCAATTCGAAATGACTTTCCTCCAAGTCCTGTATGACTGCACAGACCTACGTTAGCTACCTCAGCTACAGAGGCAGGTTGCACTTACTAAACAAACATGTGATGAAATGTGCTACTGTTGTCTGGATCTTTTCTACTGTCTCCATGAATTCTCCCTGGTAATGGTTCCATACTGCGGAGAAATGGACTAGCATACTGGCCAGAACCGCAATTGTGAGGCCACTCTTTTGTCAGTGAGAGTGACATGGTTGCTCCCCGCTCAGGCATTACTTAGTCCAATGGCCATCTCAAAAGTCAAGGCCCAGACAGCAGGATGGGAGGTCTTGGTCCTCAGTATGAACTAGAGCAGTTGTGTCCAACTCACTTTTCTTAAAGAAATATGACAGACATACTGCAGCATATACAAATAGGTCTCCAGATCCTGTGGGATAATCTGTTGTTGAACCCTAGACAAGGGCAGCTGGCACTGCAGGAGTAGGAATACAGTTTGAAGGTCTCAGCACTGGTGGCTGTGCTGATGGCACCTTACACAATGCTGGGTCAGGGTCCAGCATCCTGTATTACAGTTGGTGAAAGAAAATCCCTGACAACTTCAGCGCACCTGGTGCACTTGCTTCAGGCGTCTACCTCTACCAGTCAAATAACTCAGTTCTGTATGCATTTCTATGGCAACGCCTCAATAGTATCGTAGTTCTATAAATGACTATTGTTTTCATCAACACCCATTTGCAATTCACTGCTGAAAGCTGGCAACAGCGCTACCAGCCACCAGAGATCTTCTCTTAGTGACTGTACTATAGCTGTTTGGGCCACTGCACAACATCGCCAAATGTACTCACAGAGCAAAAGGCGGCAGTGAGTCAGGTGCATGGTATGGGAGATTCCGCTGCCCAATGACTGTTGATGGACAAGTTGATTCCATGAACCATGTAATGGCAGCCGAACAGGTGACCTGTTGGTTAGCTGAGCTATTTTAATAGCGTCACTGTGATGGCTTTTTAGTGGCTGCTGGCTTTGGCTGCACATACCTGTCGCTGCCGCAATATTGAATTGATGTCCTGGATAACCAGTGCTTGGTGGCTGCTGAAATACCACTATAATATTAGTATCAGGCTGCATGTCTGTGATTTCAGCAACTGTTTAGCAGTTTTTGCAGTAGGTACGGGAAGCTTGCCATCCTTTTGCGTGTAATCATTCTTCCCTTCTTTAGGAGAATTCGACTCTCCGAATTCTTCAGCATGGCTGGTTTGAGGGAAACTATTCACAAGGATGCTGCAAATGGGGACTAGGTTAGCTGTGCCATTTCTTGTCTATAATTACACACTTAGACTCCTAATGTTCTCTAATGCTGTTCTCATTTAACCACTTTTGTACAAAACCTATTTTCAGTTACCTCTAGCGTTTTACAAACGCCCTGAAATTTTTTTTTCGTTCTGGCTCTTCAGAAGTGCTGATATTAACATAGGACTCAAGGCAAAAGAAAAGTGTCAGTGAGATTTGGATGGCTTTCCCTCTGTAGCAAAAGTAAGCTCCACCAGTCACAAGCAGGACCAAGAGGTTGGCCAATGATAACCTCCTCAGCAAGTCTGCTAGATGTCGGTAATCCCAATAATACTGCTGCACATGTTAATATATATTTGTTCCATTTGGATCCAATTGTTTTGAGCAGCGATCAGTTAGTCCATGGAGGTAAAAAAAGTAGTGCCATTATCTTATTTATGAATCTGAGTGTCCAGAAAGAGGGATGGACATGTCACAGTGAGTCCCATGTGGAACCAGTCCACAACCATTCAGTTCTAGACGCTGTGTTCCACCAGAACTGGCCTGTTCTTAACCTGTGGTTATGATAGTTACTTTGTTCAGCTTATGAGTACAGCCAGTGTGGCCCACAGTTTATATGTACTGACAATGGTTAACGAGAAATTCCCAAGGCGAGTTACACAAGGGTATTTTCATGAGGAATAAACTGGGTTCATCCAGCCCTACGTGGTATGGGTGCGTTTCCTAGATCATAGCTTGACCTTCTCAGCTCAGCATTGCAATCATTCTGCCACTGTCATTAGTGAGTGAATCTTCCTATCTGGGACCACGAGTAGGATACCCATATGCGAGCACATGAACGATTTTAGTGCTCCACATGTGACCATTTAGGAGACTATAACGTAAATCCCGTTCTGGCATTTCACACATGTCAGTGGTGCCTGAAGCCATACGTGTTACTCCATGCTATCTATTTTTATGAGTGCCAAGGTAAAATGTTCGGAAAGAGGACACAAGCTGTATTCTGGTACCGTGAGTACTTCCTTCTTGGACCTGCTGCAAACCCTCAAGGAATTGTTTAAGTGAGAACAGGGTGTGTACAAGTTTTCGTCTGACACAGAACGGTACTGTAGGACCTCCTGAAACTCGACTGCTTAAATGAGATCATCTGTGACGTTATCTGCAACCACCTGTGAAAGGCTTGTGATGGGCAACTGGATACTGATGATGTAAGACTGACAGAGGATGACATCTAGATTCTGTTTCATTGTCCATTCTGTGATATCAGTTGTTTGTGCATTAGACAAGACACACAGATAACTCATGTTGATGTTAAGAAGACTGATTTTAGCATATGCCTGTCCGTCTTTGTCTCAATTCAGTTCTGCAAATTTTGAGTCTTTTGCACTAGTTCTGTGGCCTGTTACAGGTTCTCTCACATGCTGTGGAAAAGAGGATCAAAACATTCGATATGTTGCTAGGGTTTGGTCAAATACTTGTCCGCTCTGTGGTATGAGCAGTAGCTGACAAAAAGTATCGTTCAGGAGTCGTAACTCATTCCACAATGACTAGGAAATTGAATGTTGCATCGGCATCCATCGCTGGTGAGTCAACATTACAGTTTACTGCTGTATGAACAGTGCGCCACTATTCAATGGATGTACAACAAAAACATTCGACCCCTGTAGCAGCCAAGTGGGACCAGAGCAGCAGCTGTGGTTATGCCCTTCGGTGTCCCAATTGTCCATGGCCAGAGTACGCAGATATTGGTTGGTGTTTCTGCCAGTTATTTCATGAGGGCTAACTGCAAGCTACAAAATGTCGACAGCATGCTAGGAGAGGAAGAAATACGCAGTCAGTATCGTCACACATTTACAGTGGTACAAACGCATAACCTCAATGGATACGAAAGGTTTTTGCTGTGCCTTATCTCTACCAGTCCTCTCACCCATCCTTCTCCTTTCTAAGTATCTTCAGTAAATTATGGAATAGCTTCTGGAAGTCTCTGAAAGCCTGAATTTTCTCCATATATACAATTATGGAGCGTGAAGCTATTGAAGTGTACAGTGAGACTGGTGGATTCAATGTTCCCAGTGGAAACACTGTTGACAGTTAAGAATGACTTTTACAGCCTTCAACAGATGATGTAGTGAGGTCACGACATCTCTCTCTGTTGTCCTTGGTCATTGCTGACATATGGGCGGCAGGTTGAGCTGGCAATTTGTGATGCTGGCTACAGATTCCTGGGAGCTGGCGATCGATAGAGGACACGGCCATTGACGTCAGCGGCATGCTACTTCCCTTAGCGTTATGGAGACCATATGGTACCCTTGCTCTGCTCACATCACTGTAACAGCAAATGAAAATGGCTGAGTACAGTGTACGGTTCGCTTCCCTTTGGAAGAGTTGGAGGGCAGCTGATGTTGTGACACTAAGTCCCACCAGGGATTCAACATTGGAGGCACCAGCAGGCTCAGATGACAGAATGGTTGGGCTGTGACACCAAGTCACATGAAGGAATTCGTGCTAGCAACAGGCACAGCCTTGTCTCGAATCCATGGCTGCTGCTCCTGGAGTCAGCCATCTTTCTGTCTGGTAATTCAGACTTATTTATATAGCTCTAGCTCAAATTTGTTTCACTAAATCCTGGCCCGTTGTCACATTGCACTTAAAACGTGATCTGTACTGGTGTGGTGACGTTGCCTTGCTGGCTTCACTATTACTGAATATAGTACAGTTTAGTCATGCACTCACATGTCCTGATTTTGCAATCCTTTTGTTTGTCTGTTACTGTGATTCACATGTCACCACATTAATGAATATTGGCTGGCAGTCGTTCATAAAACACTCCATGATGGCTTCCACACTAATTCTCATTAGTTTTGCTATAGATTTATAATTTTTAATCAGAGACTAGGTCCATCTCCACAGAGAAAACCCGGACCCTTGGGTCTTGCCCTGTCTGGTTCTCTATTCCAATTACTTCTACCCCTCAATGTGTGAAATAAATACATACTGTAAAACTAAATTGGTTACCCTTGATTACTGTATGAGTTAAAGTTAACCTCTGACTCTATAAACCTATCTTTCATCCCTCTCTTGCAGTATCTAGTCTACAGGCACTTTACTTAGCCTTAGGTCACGTTCTCACACAGCTCATCATTTGAAATATGTAATAGATAGGTAGAGCCAAATCAGTTACCATGGCACTATTGGTTGCGACACTCAAGGTGATGGTTACCTGATGTCTTACTTCCTGGTACTGTTACATTACATTACATTAATCGTTTTCCATGAATCCCATGGAGAGGAGTCTCTGGAATGTTGAAAGAGTCAAAGCTTTTTTTATTTATTTTTACTAAGATACATTAATATTGTACAATGCTAATGCAGACAGAATTATGAACTATAATCCTTGTGAAGATATGCATGGATGGAGTAGAAGGAATTGGCCAACAGGAAGTTCTTTAATTCACTCTGAAACCAATCTTTATCACTTACAAGACCTTTGATATGCTATGGTAAGTTACAGAATGTATGAGTACCCATGTACCTGGCTCATTTTTGTACTAATGTTAAGCTTTTATAGTCCTTATACAGATTGTTTTTGGTTCTGGTATTATAATCGTGCTTTGCACTATTTTGTGTAAAAAGAGACATGTTGTAAATGATTAAGAGCATCAATGAGTATACGTAGTGAGAAGTAGTAGTTAGAATACCAAGTTTCTTAAAGAGGTCTCTGCATGATGATCTAGGTCTGATGCCAGATGTAATTCTAATGACTAGTTTCTGAATATTGAAAATGCTCTCTTTGTGAGAGCATTTTCCACAAAAGATGGTTCCATAACTCGTTAGTGAATGGAAGTAGTCGAAATAAACTAACTTCTTTATTTTTAAATCACCTATTTCTGCTATCATGCGTACTGCAAATGTAGCTGAACTAAGGTGTTTCACTCAGTCTAAAGTGTGAGTTTTCCAATTTAGATTGTGGTCAATTTCTATCCCTAAAAATTTGACACTGTCTACAGCTTTAATCTCATTGTTTGAATACATTATACTTATAGGGTCAGGTATTCTTTGTGAGGTGCCAAACTGTATGCACTGGGTCTTGTAAAAATTCAGTGACAATCCATTTGCTGTGAACCACCCATTGATACTTACAAATATTTCATTAGCTGATTGCTCAGTGAGATCATGGGTAATGTTTTCTGTACCAATACTTGTATCATCTGCAAATGACACAAAATTTGCATTTTGTGACATTGCATATGGAAGGTCATTAATATATAATAGGAACAACAAGGGACCTAAAATAGAGCCCTGGGGCATCCCTTGTCTGATGGTTTCATATATGACTATTGTTATGTGGTAAGCCTGGTACAGACAGACACTGTTTTCTATTAGGATGAAAACCATGAGCCTGCTACTCCTGTTATCCAATAATATTTTAACTTCTGTATAAGGATATCATGCTTAACACAATCAAAAGCTTTAGCCAAATCACAGAATATTCCAAGTGGTAATAACTTTTGATTTATTGATTCTAATTGTCATCTGTAAGAGTGAATATTACTTGATCAGTTGACAATTCTTTTGGAAAGGTAAACTTATTGTGAATGAGAATGTTTTTCTGTACTAAGTGTTTATAAAGTCTATTGTACATAACCTTCTCAAACACTTTTGAAAATATTGCCAATAATGAAATGGGATGGAAGTTTTCCACTGATGATTTGTCTCCTTTTTTGTGTAATGGTTTGGCAATAGCATATTTAAGCCTATCTGGAAAAGTACCACTGTGGAGGGATTCGTTGCATAAGTAACTCAGTACGCCACAAAGTTCCGCGGAGCAAAATTTAATTATGGTAGTGCTGATTGCATCATAACCACTGGAACGTTTGATTTTAAGAGAGATAATAATATTAGAAATTTCTTATGGTGAGGTAGGATATAGTTGAATTTTGTCAAACTTCTGCAGAAATGCATTTTTTAAATGTTTTATGCTGTCTTCTGAGGAACTATGCAAACCTTAGTTGTCTGCTACTAAAAGCAGTCTACAATTTTGAAAGTGTCAGCAATTTTGGAATTATCTCTGATCAACTCATTATTTACATTTAACATAATTTCCTTTTTTGCCTGATTAGTTTTTCCTGTTTCACTTTTTACTATGTTCCAAATTGTTTTTATATTGTTATTAGAGGCATTTATTTTTTCTTCAAAATAAATACATTTTGAGGTTCTGATTACTTTGTTTAGAATTTTACAATATAATTTGCATTGTGATTTAGCTCTGTAGACATAGTTTTTTCTTGACATTAAGTACAGTCTTCTTTTTGTTTTGCAAGATACTTTTATTCCATTTGTAATCCAAGGTTTTGAAACATTTAATCTATTACTTTGATTACTTTCTTAGGGCAGCAGTTTTCAATGTGACCTATGACCATGTTAGAGAAACAGTTATATTTTTTATTTATCCTGGGTGAATTGTATACATCTTGCCAGTCTGTATTCCTCAAACAATTTTTTATACCTTTAATACCTGTTTCATTTATTATTCATATAGTATTCTACTTCCTGTTATTAGTTGAATCAGACCCTACTATATTAAATGTAAGCAACTGGGCATCATGATCTCAAAGGACATTAAATATTGGATTTATACTATGATTTGCTAGTGTGGCAGTATCTATGAAAACGTTATCAATAGCAGTGCTGCTGGTACCCATAACCCTGGCTGGGAACCGTACTAAGGGAATGAGGTTATAAGAAGTGGTAAGAGACTCTAGTGTGGATCTTGAATAACTATCCTCCAGAAAATTTAAATTAAAATCTCCACTTCGTATGAGTTCATTATTTTTAGAAGTTAAGAAATTTAATACTGCATCAAGCTGTTTAGTGAATAGCTGCAAATTACCAGTTGGAGCCCTGTATATTGTGACTATAATTATTTTTCTTTTGTGTGTTTCTATTTGTGAGGCACATGCTTCAAAATTCTGATCACTACAGTATTTAAGAATGTCAATGTTTTTATAATTGTGACCCTTTCTAATATAAGTGGCAACTCCTCCTTCCTCCTTCTCTTTTCTACAATACTTTGAAGTTAAGGTATACCCTTCCATATTATGCATTTCAATTTTACTATCTAAATGATGTTCAGAAACACAAATAATATCAACAGGATTTGTAGACTAGTTCATCTAAACAGATCTGAAATTCATTAATTTTGTTCGTTAAACCTCTGATATTTTGATGTAGTAAATTTACTGTTACTTTTTTTCTTCACAAGTATTATGCTTAACATTTTCAGATACATCTTGTTTCAATTTTGAATGTGTAGATAATGAGCTTAACCTAAAAAATAACTACTTAAATGAGTTACAGTGTCCCCCCTTAAAGAATTTGTTATCAACCTAGCCAGTATATCCTTCCCTATTCTATTGAGATGCAGGCCATAGGAGTAAAGCGCCACCTACCAATAGTGTCAACAGGAACCAAACCAATCCCTGACCCAGCACCAGCCCAAAGCAGTCGATGCAACTCCATATTGACCCTCTTCACAGAGATGTTCAACTGGGGTCGATTGTACTGCTTGAAAACAGGCACAAACTCAACATTAGTATGGTTCGTTGCTGATGCTATTTTTACTAGGTCACTCTCAATACTGTAGCCCTGGTCCCTATTGATACTGTTCTCTGCTCCACCCCATATTACAAGATGATCGTCCTTGGTGAAACCTTTACACAAAGATCCTATGCCGTCTATCACCTGGCTGAGAGATGCACTAGGCTTGAAAAAGTTTGTGAGCTGGTAGCTGTCACCTAATTTTCCCTGCAGAAGTTGGCCCACACCTCTTCCATGACTGCTACCTAACAGCAGAATTTTCTTCCTACTTCCCATTGTTTCTGAAACAACAGGCTTCCTAACTGAATTCTGCTGTGCATCAGCTACACCTACATCTACATGAAGCTCTTCATTAGTTAACTGTGGCAGCGGGGCAAATCTATTTTTTGTGCCAACAGTGAAACTGTCAGATACTGTCCTCTTTCTGTTGCCCCTGTTCCCTGCTACCAATTCCCACTTCTCTTTACCCTTCTCCTCCTTAACCGAATTAGCTCCTCCCAAGCTTTATCTAATTCAGCGTGAAGGACTCTAATCTCCCCCTCCTGTTCTGGTATTTTCATATCCCTTGAACACACTCTACAGTGCCTAGGAAGAGTCTCATTTTGTTCCCCAATTTCCATGCCACTACGTCCCCCCAGTGAAACGATCTGTCACAACAGCTGCATAGCACCCCAGAACTAACTTTCCTACAGCAACTAAAACACTTCATACTCATGATTGTTTAAATATAGTCCTACTTTTTAAGTTTTCGCTAAATAAAGATAATCTCCTATTTACTATGCTCTATAGTGCTCTAATATAAATATAATACTAATGTACTTACTCAATTACACTTCGAATCACTTAACTTTCGTACACAAAAAATTTAGGCCTAAAAACGGCTGTTTAGGGGTAACGGTTTTACGCTATTCTCTTTAAAAATGCGGCACAGAACTTAAAATCTTCACTTCCCTAAACAGGTATTACACTATTGAACGCAATTTAACCTAACAAAATCTAGACAGTGCACTTAATACCTATTAAAACTTCAAAAGTAAGCGCACACGGAGTAGGCCTAAAAACGGCTGTTAAGCGGTAACGGTTTTTGTTGTGTTGGCAGAAGAGCCAACACCGTGTTACTAGTGGAGGCCGAAATGCACGCGTTTTAGCTCACGCAGGCTGGCGTGAGGAGGGAAGAACTATGCTGACGTGAGGTCTGGAACATGACAAAGAATTAGAATCCAGAAAGCGGACGTAATTAGTTTGATACTTAACTTTAATCCATTAATGATGAACGTCGCTCTTGACGGTACATGATTCACAATATTATCTGTTCAGAATTCATGTTAGTTACTGAATATGGCGCCTTGCTAGGTCGTAGCAAATGACGTACCTGAAGGCTATGCTAAACTATCGTCTCTGCAAATTGAGATCGTATGTAGGCAGAGAACCATCGCTAGCAAAGTCGGCTGTACAACTGGGGCGAGTGCTAGGGAGTCTCTCTAGACTAGACCTGCCGTGTGGCGGCGCTCGGTCTGCAATCACTGATAGTGGCGACACGCGGGCGCGACGTATACTAACGGACCGCGGCCGATTTAAGGGCTATCACTTAGCAAGTGTGGTGTCTGGCGGTGACACCACAGTTTTACGCTATTTTCTTTAAATATGTGGCACAGAACTTAAAATATTCAGTTCCCCAGACAGTTATTACACTACTGAACGCAATTAAACCTAATAAAATCTCGACACTGCATTTAATACTTACTAAAACTTCAAAAATAAGCGCACACGAAATATCAACACAGCCGGACGATCCAAAGAGCTTACATGCTGTAACAATTTCTTTCTGGTGATCTGCCGCTCCTGTGCTACTATCGTGCAACTAAATGGATAATCGAGGATCCGTTAACAGATGTCATTAAGGAAGCTAAGGTTTTGTTTGGACAACAAATCTAGAGATACATATAGCCAATACAACAGTTGCTGTGTTGTATTCATGGAATCTTGTAAGTGAGTTGTGGATCCCATAATTTGACACATAGTACCATTGATTAACAGTCCATTGCCTCCCATTTCTGACTGAATGCCTTGCCCCATGAGTTCTCCTTGCCCTTAGCAACTAGTACCCACCACTATGTCATTGTATACAGAGCATGTCCATCATAAACCTATTCTCTGAAAGTATGTTTCTGGTCTGATCACCCCCTTCTGTCAAGGTCATCCTCCATTTTAACCGTGAAAAGTTGCATGATGCATGAATCCCCACTCACTACAATCTCGCTAGTGAAGTATATGGTGACTACCCAACTCTGACATTGCTGAAGGTCACTCTCGGTCATCACCACATGCCAATCACCATCTTCAGCTAATAATAACACCGCTTTGTCTCTCACTTGCATAAATTACCCAACTGTTGCTAGCTTCACTGGATAAGCGTAAATTAACACCTGAACTCTATATTTTTGACAGACACTGCCATCTTCACCATGACATAAAACTATGCACTGTCCATTTTCACACTCGCCATGGCACCATGGCAGTGGGATGGCAAGTTCTGGCTACTCAGCTCCACTGTTAGCTACAAGTCTGGTGGTAGTTCTGCTTACACTTTCCACAACCCTTTCAGATACTGTTCAGGTGACAACAAGATGGGACATAAGTGCACATGTAGCACTTGATGGATTGCTTCGTGCAACTCGCTAATTCGATTATCCTCTAATTACTGCAATATCCTCATCATCATTAGTCTTGCATCTAGTACTTGAATCTATGTTTCTACCAAGTTCATATCCCAGTTCAGTTGAGGCCCTGGCATAATCCAAGTCTTCCTTAGTCAGCTGTTGAACGATTATACCACTTGTGTCTGCTGTCCTGAATGCAGATTACAGTATTCTACACCCAGCGTCTATCAACCCCCTCTTCTCTCTCCTGAAGTCGTGTGGCACCACCCTGGCCACCTTTTGCATCTGCTCCTTTAGTTGAATACATGCCCCGAGCAATTTCCTGTGCTCCTTTGAGACCCCTCTCAGCTTCCAACTGCTAATTGCTAATATCCCTGGAAACAATCTTTCCAGTCTCCTAATCCCCTTTGACAACTGCTGCCACACATTAAATGCTAAACCTAAGGGCCAGCGGTGACTGCATAACATTGTATGTGATTGCCATTGCCTGGGAATGGGATGATCTTGCGTCTCCCCACTTCCCCTCCTCCCCCCCCCCCCCCCATCAGAGATGTGCAGCAATGCCAAAACTAGCATTCTCCTTTTCTGGTCCCTCTTCCATCAGCCCAAAATGATTAGCTGCTGATGTTCAGTTGAATAGGCCCAACATGTCCACCCCAAGGAAACTGAATGCTTCTGTTGTTTCTGGCTCTGAGCACTATGGGACTTAAAATCTATGGTCATCAGTCTGTTGTTTCTGGCAACATCTGTAACAGTTGCTGGTTCCCATTTAGATCAACCTGCGGTGTACAATCGACACAATTTCTGACGTACTGATCAATATCCTCCCTTCTGTTCCACCAGTACTCTTCTGCCACTCCCTGACTCATCATGTTCGTCCCCCATGACCTGATAAGATCTGATCATGCATTTTCCGTAATATTTCTATGTTGAGCTTGTCTGCCACCATCATTCACGTTCCTATTTTCGTTTCTCTACATAATGATGAGTCACACATGCTAAATCACTGTTGCTTCCCATCTGTCTATTCTCTTCATCTGCACTCTGTGCTGCTAGCCATTCCCCAAGATCTTGTGCTAGTGCTTGTATTACCACTATCTTCCTGGATAGCCCTTCTGCATTTCCATGCTTCTTCCCAGATCTGTGGATTACTTTGTATACAAATTTACTTAGTTTCAATGTCCACTTTGTCAGTCTACTGGATGGGTCGTTCAAACCTAGTAACAACTTCAAAGCAGGGTGGTCTGTCACTACCTCGAATTTTCTATCATATAGGTAACACTAGAAGTATGCCACTCCTTACACCAAGCTAAGCATCTCTCTCTGTTGTGGAGTAATTCAACTGCCTTGTTGTAAAGGTATTAGAACGTTCCTGACCTCACCCATCCCCCATTTCCTTACTGAAAGCCAAGAGGTTCTAGGCGCTTCCGTCTGGAACCGCACAACTGCTATGGTCGCAGGTTCGAATCCTGCCACAGGGCATGGATGTGTTTGTTGTCCTTCGGTTAGTTAGGTTTAAGTATTTCTAAGCTCTAGGGCACTAATGAATTATCACATGATAATATGAACTCCTTTTGATAGTCTAGAAACATTAATATGAGACTCAATATTAACATCTTTTTTAATTCAACAAATGGTTCCCGACATTAGTCCAATCATAAAAATTAACACCCTTTTTCAACAATTGCTTAATCCGCAAGCCCCTCCGTGAACATCCTAACGTGCTATACTAATTCACGAGGCCCAGAAAGAATTGCAACTAATTTTTTATTTCTGTTACTGGAAAATCTTGGACTGCTTTCACTAACCTAGAATCTTTTCTTACGCCACTCTTACTAATGACATGACCCAAATAATTAACTTCCTCCAATGTAAAATGATATTTTTCCACGCTGAGCATCGACAGGCTGCTTGTAATCTCTGTAACACCTGTCAGACGTTTTCTATAGTCTTGTACTGTATATCCCTTGAAAAGACGGCATCAAGACATACTAAATAATTTTAACACTCTGTCCAGCAACCACTGGAATGTTGTTGATGCATTCTTCATCCCAAAAGGTATCCTTTTATATTGGTAGTGTCGCCAGGGCGCAGAAAACGGCGTTTTCGGTCTGTCATCTGAAGCCACTTCCAACTGAATGTACCCACTTCTTATATTCACTGACGAGACGTTCTCTCTTTTCCCTAGGTTCTCTATCATCTCTGTCATGTTTCGAATTGGGTTAAGCATCTGTTGTAGTCTTACTATTCAATTGATGGTAATGGTGGCAAAAGCGTACTTCCATGAGCCTCCATAGACTTTTTGGTCACAAGCCCAATACCTGCCTGCACGCCCCCCCCCCCCCCCCCTCACCACCACCCAGAGGCTATTGCTCTCTTCTGTTATTCCATCAGCCAACTGTTGCTTTATAAAATACTCCAAAACTGGTTGCAGTGATTGTCATACATTGTAAGGCCTTCGATACACCAGTGTTTCGTTCCCTGTCAGAATACAGTGTTGTGTTACTGACATAGCACGCAACAGCCTGCAACGGTACTTTCGCGTTATCGTCAATACGGTACCAGAACGTTTAAGTTCTACCACTGTAAAGACGGAAGATCCGCGATTCGGAATGTCAGAAGTGTGTAGTAATTAGCGGCAGGACACCAACACAAAATTACGCAGCACTAACACTCCACACCATCGACTCTCGGAGAGTGATTTTAACCGTGTTCAACCTAATGGTAAAGTATCGAACTATTTTTCTCCGAATCATACAGTTTGTGGGAAAAGCAGTGAGAATAATTACTTTTGGAAGCCTTTTATCAGACAAAGCCTGTTATAACAATAAACTGTTTCGCTTAATAAAACGGCCGCCAGCCCAAATCGGGCACAGTGTCTACACAAAAAGATGAAGTCAGTTTTCGACTCTGAATAAATAACTACTTTCACTTATTACGTAATTTAAACACAACCACTTAATTTTCATTTACTACGGTCACATGGCAGTAACTACTATTAATCCCACTTTCTGTTGCTTATGGAATATATCGCTGTACTTCAGTAATTATTTAAAGAAGGCACACAAATGTTTCAACAAGAATACAAAAAAATATTAAACTTATAACTATCATTCATGTGTCCAAAACTATTATTTAACACGACTAAATTTCATTTCTTTAGGACTGTTATTTGTTAATGTTTTACTAACACCAATATTTGTCTGGTTTTCTTTGACATGGAGAAGCAACACGAACAATTACTGTTAAGATTGTTGCAGTTAAACAATTGTGTTCCTTTACTTTCAGAAATGCTATTGAAAACTTATCCTCATGGTCACACAAAGCGGTGGCCCTTAAACTGATATATGCAAACTTTAGTATTTAATAATGATTTTCAGAATTTACTACCAAAACAGTACTATTGCCAGTAATTTACTATTATTCAAGCTTCAATAAACATCAGGATACTCGGAATAAATTCGTTTAGGTAAGGACCCTACCGAGGTAAATGAAATAGGAAAATTACGCTTAAACACAAAGGTACATTTAACACTTATATTCCACTGATTGAAGATGGATGGTTCATATTGTGATACACTTCTAAATAAAGCACTTTTCCTGTTACTGATGTCGAAGGTGGCGTGAGGCAGTGCTGCGTAGTAACACTGTGCTGGTACGGCTCTTGATGTTCATAGCTCTGTCTTCCTCTTAGTGGCGACGATAAAATTGCAAATTTCTGAGCTATTAATTTATTGCTGTACTGCATCAATCATGTAGAATACGTCCGAGGCCAAAACTCAGTCTTGCAGGTAAATTCGGGGCCTCTAGTGCTTGACCAACGTCATGCGTGTTCACCACTTGCAGGGCAGCTACCGACTGTCTGAGCCCCTTGCGCGCCAATTCTCAGTCACGCACCCCATCACCTTTTCCATTCCACCACAGAACAGAGTTCCGTTCTACCTATGATCCCTACACCTTTTCAATTTACACTTCTGCTTACAAAAATCCTAAGTACGAACCATCTACAATTGCATGACAGCATATATATACAAAATTGGCATAATTAATTGCAGTAGTACTTGAAATATTACATAATTATTTACAAAACATGTTTAAATACATTTATTCCACCTATGTCAAAGAGGTTATTTTAAACAGATAAACTACAGTTAACAAAAGCTTACTCTCGTTATAGTATTTGCTTAATTGTTCAAAATTATTACAGAACAAAAAATTTTAAAATATACGGATTAATGGCAGTATTATACAGGGCTATTACAAATGATTGAAGCGATTTCATAAATTCACTGTAGCTCCATTCGTTGACATATGGTCACGACACACTACAGATACGTAGAAAAACTCATAAAGTTTTGTTCGGCTGAAGCCGCACTTCAGGTTTCTGCCGCCAGAGCGCTCGAGAGTGCAGTGAGACAAAATGGCGACAGGAGCCGAGAAAGCGTATGTCGTGCTTGAAATGCACTCACATCAGTCAGTCATAACAGTGCAACGACACTTCAGGACGAAGTTCAACAAAGACCCACCAACTGCTAACTCCATTCGGCGATGGTATGTGCAGTTTAAAGCTCCTGGATGCCTCTGTAAGGGGAAATCAATGGGTCGGCCTGCAGTGAGCGAAGAAATGGTTGAACGAGTGCGGGCAAGTTTCACGCTTAGCCAGCGGTAAAATTAGCTCATGCCACAACTGGAGACCGACAGCGCCGACTTCATCTTTCAACAGGATGGTGCTCCACTGCACTTTCATCATGATGTTCGGCATTTCTTAAACAGGAGATTGGAAAACCGATGGATCGGTCGTGGTGGAGATCATGATCAGCAATTCATGTCATGGTCTCCACGCTCTCCTGACTTAACCCCATGCGATTTCTTTCTGTGGGGTTATGTGAAATATTCAGTGTTTAAAGCTCCTCTACCAAGAAACGTGCCAGAACTGCGAGCTCGCATCAACGATGCTTTCGAACTCATTGATGGGGATATGCTGCGCCAAGTGTGGGAGGAACTTGATTATCGGCTTGATGTCTGCCGAATCACTAAAGGGGCACATATCGAACATTTGTGAATACCTAAAAAAACTTTTTGAGTTTTTGTATGTGTCTGCAAAGCATTTTGAAAATATCTCAAATAATAAAGGTATTGTAGAGCTGTGAAATCGCTTCAGTCATTTGTAATAACCCTGTATTTACAATAGCATTTCAAGCCCTAGTGGAAAGAACAGTGGAAAAAACAGATCTTGGAATTCTAGCAAAACATCCTCCATCAGCATCCTGTCTGTAGCCTTCAAATGCTTCGATTTTCCACGAAATGCTTTCTTACCAGCATCCTGTATCCTCTTATAGCCTACACTGTCTGTGTGGCAGTTCTCCTCGTCTGGAATCTCCTGTGTAACTAATAAAGCTCCTTTCAAGAGCTTCACTTTTTGGAGCGAAAATTATCCACATTGATGGGTATTACTTAACTTCCGTCCCACTCATGTACACATACGATAGCTAATAATGTTCTCTTATACAGCTTAACTTCCTTGGAGCGAAAATTATCCACATTGATCGTTATTACTTTACCTCCGTCCCACTCTTGTTCACGTACAATATACTACATATCAACAAACAGCTTGGTATGTCCAACACTAAATTACTTTCCAGCTATTGTGCTACACATATCAACTGGTAAGTCAGACACCACATTCACCTATAACGACTTTCTGATGCCTCCCGATACTCAGTCATGTGAATCAATCCTTAATGTCATTGATCGCAGTTTAACTGGAGTGTCTCATATATTAGACGTTCCTTGTGGCAGATCAACATGGACAACAATTTCCTGTAGCTGGGATGTCTTCCCCTAAGTTCCACTTTACGTCAGTGAAGGTCAGTTTTGGCATAACGTTGATGCAGTATGTTTAGCCCTAGAATCATTCTATAGCCCTCACTTACGTGTGACACCATCTTCACCCATTGTTTGAACTTGGTTGGTTCCAATGAAAAATTCATCACTATTGACCGCACTGGCCACATATCACTGTCCCCTATCTCCTACCCCACATGATGGGTTTCAGTGCCTCCTACATACTATCTTGAGGTCACTGACACATGTGCCTTGGTGCCCAACATAACTTTATCTTCTGTAGCATCTGCCACACACACTATTGCATATTCCGCCTTTGCATTCGCCTTTACAGCATTTGCCTATACTGGGAACTCCTTGCAGCGGTTCTGTGGTTCCCTCTTTAGTTTAACGGGTGCTTCTTACCACCCAGACCATCCCTCCTATTAGCCTTATTTCCCTGCTGTTGTTCCATACAATCCCTACAATTATATCCATTAAAACGTGTGGAGTCCATGCCATCTCTATTGTGCCTCTGTGGCTGGTAGCACTGCATTAGCACATGCCCTGCACAACTGCAATTAACACATCTTACATTTGACACAAAAACGCTTCTCTGATCGCTTACACCTGTACAAACATCAGTTTCCTCATACTGCAATGCTAACCTAACCATTGCATGGAGATCTTTCTGTGCCCCCAAGCACACCTTCCTAGACATCTCCGTTGCCTAATCTCTCAGAATAGCATTAAGCTTGGCTTCCTGTAGCAATACTTTGTTCACCTGCTCACTCAGCATTAGCCCATAAGTATGTATGTATAGTTTCCTAATCGTATCCACGAAATCCTTAACAGTTTCGTTATTCATCTTGACAAATGTACCCAACCGCTCATGGAAAAATCATGCAACATTATGCTTCCTATGCCTTTGCTCTAGCCCCTGCCTGAGTTGGTCAAAAGTCTGTACATTATGTAGATCCTCCATGCACTGCACAAACAACTTTGCTTCCCTTGTTGAACATAACTTTGCTATCTGATAAAATTGTTCATCAGGCCACATGTTGGCTTGTGACATGAGACTCTCCATAAATACCAACAAATCCACAGACAGTCTACCAGAGAAGGGAGAAATAAGGTTAGCATTCGCCAGATCTACTCATAGAGACTTTGACCTTAACACCTCTACATCCTGATCTTTCTCCGCCAGCTTATTGTATGCAACCACATTACTTGTCGTTAATTAAGCCACCTGATTCACCAATGACTGCATAGCCGTCTCACTTTGCCAGGCAGCCGGCCGGAGTGGCTGTGCAGTTCTAGGCGCAACAGTCTGGAGCCGAGCGACCACTACGGTCGCAGGTTCGAATCCTGCCTCGGGCATGGATGTGTGTGATGTCCTTAGGTTAGTTAGGTTTAATTAGTTCTAAGTTCTAGGCGACTGATGACCTCAGAAGTGAAGTGGCATAGTGCTCAGAGCCATTTGAACCATTTTTTTGCCAGGCTGTCCTCCTTGTCATCTATAAAAGTTGCAAGGTGCCGGGGCTAGCAGTGTATTTAACACCAAATTCTTCTAGAATCTTCATACATAAACGATGCTCTAAGCCCCCCCTTTTCTAACTCCGACTTTTGCTGTTGCACATGGATTAAAAAGAAACGCGAACTGACTGTAATCGATCCTGCAAGTGGAGTAGAAAAGAGTTTGGCACCTGCAATAATTTAATTTGATAAATAAGTTAAATAAGGGAAAGTTTCATTAACGTAGTGAGAAATGAAAGGGTTGCTCTACCGATTAACAGAATGAAAGTTCTATCCAAAATAACAACATGATTTATTATGACTAAAACCAAAATAATAAACAAAACACATGAAACATTTACGATACATCAAATTGGCTCAAATTCGATACTCAAATGAATTCTGTGAAGGTGAAGTTGTCCCTAAACTAGGCTGTGACATTTATGATGAAGTGGTATGTGGAGCCAATTCCTTGCAATTCAAATCTTAAGAGAAACACGCAGCCAACCCAACATTAATTGCTGCTACAGTAGTGAGAACTCAGACAATGAACACCCAAGACAGAACAAAGTTAGAAAAAGACGAACAGGAGCGCTCTGCTGAGCTCTGATTATCACCTAGGAAAATCCCTATCTGCCGGTGCTGCAGACATACATTACCAAACTGTCTTCTTAACTGCAAGAACATGATCTGGCGTACCGGAGGCGATGGCTGGTTGCTTCGATGTCCCGTCGTTTTGATGATAATGTCGCGAGTATAGCCCGAAACAAATTATCCTGGTCTGGTTGTTCCAGACTAAAGACTTCCTAGCAATACAAATGCGCCTCTGAGGGAGACGAAGAAGGCTCACCACACAATCACTGACGGTACAGTGATTGATTTTAACAAGAGAAGTCACACATTAACTCCGATACAGTTAACTTTAGCAAAAACTGCTCAAGACAGACAACATAGGCCGCTTGTACACAGAACGCTCAATTGCCAACTGTACTCAGAAAGTTACGTTGAAGTCGAAACTTCACCAACTTCGTCAAACAGTTACAATTAAATTAAAGTATGCTAGACAGCCAACGGAAGGCAGGCTGTCCAGAGCAGCAAGAGCTCTGTCTTGTAACCTACTCTGACCGAAAGGCGAGAGCCGACCCTCTCAAGAGCACCCGTACAAGCCGAACACAGAACATTCCCGCCCCCACGACAGTGGCCGTGGTTAAACGTTCCAATCAGCAACTCGAAAACCGGCGGAAAATTCCACTCTATTGCCGAAGCACTACCATTCCACCAATGGAGATTCTTGGCACCAATTTCTGCGCCGATTTTGCTACGTCATGGAGCTATGCCCTGAGCAAGCCAATCACAGTTATGATTTGGCAGAAACGCGGGAATTTGCCCGCCAAGGCTGCTTGGGAACACAAGTCATTCCCATGCCTCGCTGGTAGCCCACCAGAAAGTGTTTTCGCTAAGTTTCTGCCAAGTAACGGAATCTCTAGCCCAGCCGCTCCTTCAGGCCCCTGTGGGCATGTCTCCGCCGCCATTATATGTCGGCGTCTGGAAAGCATTCACTCGACTCCCTCACACCTGTTGGCTTAACCCTTTCAAGATCACAATCTCTTTGTGAGCTTTCAGAATCTAATTACAACATCCGATTCATTCTGTCTCCCTGCAGCAAGAATAACCTTTACAAAATGTTCCCTGAACTGATGGTCCATTCACAACGACAGTGGTGGTATCTGCTTCAGTTTATGGGGACTTCAGGCACACTGTTTGCATACACACAACAAAAATTCAGAATACAAAAAAAACATGGTGTAGAGAACAATACAGTAATTTGTAATTTGTGCGCCCTACTCTATCACTTACATAAGAATTACAGTGCAAATTCACAAACACATACAAGGTACAACATACATTACAAAAACAACACTAGAGAAAGAAATTTAAGAAAAAAAAACAAGGTTCGTGGGGTGTCGAGTTGTGCTTGGACATTGCACAATGTTCACGACTGTGCTCAGAATGAGGCACTAAATCACATTGTTAGAAATATTCGAAGCACTTCACAAATTCGTTAGTTTCTCTGAGGGGGTTGGTATGTTGAGTCATATACATTGACACAAGTGGTTCCATGTCTTGAGCATCAGAGGGAGGCTTTTGGGATGGGGCCACAGTACTGACATCACATAGGGCTAAACGTCGGGTGTTGTTGCTACGTTGTTGAAACAGCAATAGGGAGTGCTGGAGCATCTGCAGTATGCTGTTGAGATTGTAGCCAGACCCACGCATATGACAACGGCAGTACGGTAGGAAGACATAGTGATAGGCTCTCCTCATGTCGATTAAATGTCTCTGAGGTCTACTAGTTGGGATGCATCACCAGTCCAGATCTCTTCTCTCCCTGGACAGTACTTTACATTTCCCAATATTGAAGTTTGACGAGGGATGATGGCGTGTGGAGTGACTCCACAAGTGTGTGAGGTCATCCAGACAGGATCGAACTAGGAGCGACGATTGCTACAACTGCTCTCTAAGTGAGAGGAGAAGTTAGAAATGAGACAATTCATTTGTTAGAGTTTGTGGCACGATACTGCTTTGTGTATGCAGATCGGCCAATGCTAGTGAGTTGTAAAAACCCAAACAGGTGAGTATATAGCGTCCCTTTCTGTCCTGAGGCACATGAGGCGCAGGTTCTGACACCATATGTGATCTTCTTCATGTACTCACGACAACGTGGTCTGCCACAGGGAATCCCTCCAAATGGCTGCCGCGTCCGGAGAGCTAGCTGGCTGTCGCGTGTGGGTCGCGTGCCAGTGTCAACGGCCAGCCACACTTTCGCTTGTGGCCCAGCGAGGATCCCGCCTAATCCCTCAGGTATACGGCCCGATGACTGTCAGCTTGCAGGAACGGACGCTCCCGCGCCCTTCTCGTCAGGTGGCGCGCTGACGCTCCCCTTCTTGCAGGTAGCCGAAGACCTCTTGTTTTTGCTCCGACTGGCCTCTACATTGCCACGATACCCATCATCTGCACAATTCTGACAAAAATCTTATGTCTAACTTTTTCCCATGACCTTCTATGTTATAATAAATTTACATAACGACACATTGATGGTCTGTCATTTCAGACACTCTTATTTTACTTTTATAGTTATTACTCTATGGCTATCATTATAACAAAATCTTAGTGTATCTAATCTAGACATGGAAATAATTTATCTTGATATTTGTGTAGAGACCAATCTCACTATTGTATATGGTGTGTGACAACTGATGCTATGTATTGGATGAACAACTAAAAGTGCGGGCCGGCACTAATATTACTATTAATTATATAGATCGACAGTAGACATGCTCCAGAATTAACTACCATTTGCCAACGATATACATTCTATGTCTTTTAATTAAATTATGTTGTTATGCAGGTCAAAGTTTTACTGTGCTATAAAGAACATGCAACTATTCTACTTTCACTCTCCCGTCGTCCCTCCATCTCGGGTCTGTGGTTTGTTGACCTGAAAATTAGCATCCCAACAGGCGCGCGCCAAACACTTGTGGTAGAAAACCACCACAATATTAAGGATCTAGTTATTGTTAAATCCTAAAGTTAAACTTATCCTAGTATATGGTTCTCTCTCTCTCTCTTTTCTCTCTCTCTCTTTTTTATTTTATTTTACTTCTTTTTTTTTACCTTATACAACACTCTTACATAATTCCTGTTACGCTGAGATGTCTCGCTGCTCGCCGCTATTGACGACAGTGATGTGCGTGCCGTACGACATGGCCTCCGAGTTCTCACTACGCCTCACTGAAACTCCAGAGACTGGGTTAGCCATGGCTATACAAGACAATAAATTTATAGTTGCAACTTCTTTTTCTATGTTATGCTGTTTTCGCGATCAAAGCACACCTTTCCAGAGGAAATGTAATATGACCAAGCCAGGACTGGTTCCTGTTGAGGATTCCGTCGCCCACCACACACCAGCTGCATAGTATGTCACGAATCTCCAAGTATAATTCCTTGCTTATTCATCTGTGACAGTCACAAGCAGCACGCTAAATCCCCAACCAGCACATTGGCATGGTAGGCTTTATGCCCGCATTTCTACCGTCTAGGGCACCATTCGAGTCAAACGTTCACAGGTTCACCCCGACTTGCAAGACAACGATGCTGGCGCATCACTGTAAAAACTATACTGCCCATGTTCATCCTCGAAATCACGCAATATACCACAATCTTGCAGTGCACTGACGCGTGCCTGCAAGCATTGGTATGAACGTCTCACGAACTGGTTGTGGCCGCTATGGAGCGTATCACGACTTCTCAGAACGCTTCTAAGAGCACGTTCTTGTATGCGCCCGTTTGTGTGACATCTCCTCACTCATCATTATCCCTCAACATGGACACCAGACAGGAAAGGACTAAAACATTGCTCATGGAAAGGTAGTGTCTCCTACTCCAACGACATTGGAAGTCGCGAACAGAAACAAAAAAGGATAGCAGCAGTAAATTCTTATGCGAAACAACACAGCATGTTAATACTTTAGCAATCTTAATCTATTAATGCAACGATTATTGTTCCCCGAAGAAAGGTTCATATACTTGCCTATTCTACTATGTACACCACTTACACTACTACTATAGCAAGGTTAATCTATTTGCCCATTCTACTATGTACACCACTTACACTACTACTATTCCACGAACTCCTTTGTGTGAGAGATGTGGTAGAGTCCTATGGACTTCTTTCCTTTCAGCGTCTCCAATTCATAAGCATTGCGGTGAACTGCTCTCCTTATACGGTATGGGCTGTTGTAAACAGAATAGAATTTTTGGCATTTCATTTTTCGTTTGTTCGAAAGTCGGAAAGACTTGACGAGCACCCTTTGTCCAATTTGGTAGTGTCGTAGACGAGCTCCCCTGTCGGCACGTCTCTTCCTGACCTCTGCTGCAGCCCGTATCCTCTTGAGAGCCAAATCCACTATGGCTCGGTGCTGCGTTCGCGCCCTTGGTGGGAAGTTTACGACCTCGGTTATCAAGTCCTTAGGTATCCGGTTTTTCAGTACTGTAATGGGTGCCAATTTTGCTATCCCATGGGGTGCCTCATTGATCACCTCCTGCAAGTCTTTAAGGAAAACGTCCCATGTCATGTGCTGTGTGTTACAGTACAGCGCAAGTTTCCGAGTTCCTTAATAATCCGTTCTGCAGCATTCGAGCTCGGGTGGTGTGAAGATATAAAGATGGGATCAATTTTACATCCACGCAATGTCTCCTTCCATGTTTTTGACTTAAACTGTGGCCCGTTATCAGAAATAATTCTACACACATGACCTACCTGTGGTAGGAAATCCCGGATTAGGGCTCGTGATACAGTTCGTCCTGTCGCCCTCTTCAGTGGCGTAAAGGTAACGTATTTGGACGTTAGTTCAACAAACACTAATACGTAAGTATATGCTCTTCTTGTTCTTGGCAAAGGCCCCATCAAATTTGTTGCCGCTAATTGTCTTAATTTGGTCGGTACGATTGGGTGCAATGGTGCCTGCATGTTCACAGTGGTGTGCTTAGCCTTTTGGCAGTCTTTACACACCGACAGTACCCTCCGAATTCAACGCTCCATATTTCGAAAGTAACACATGGTCCTTAGCTTGAGATTGCACTTGCGTGGTCCGAAGTGTCCATAGCTGAGGTGAGTATGCCATATAACCTTGTTCATTAGGTGTTCAGGGATACATACCCCCCATTCAGTGTCATTGGCATAATTTCGGTGGAAAATTATGCCTTTCCGCAAGAGGTAGAACTGCCTGATGGTGGCGTGTCTTCTGTCTATCCATTTCTGTTTCAATAACACTAGGGCAGGGTCTTTGTCTTGCTCCTTCTTGATGTCCTGCATACTACAGGTAATAAAATTTTCAAAGGCTACTTTCTGCATATAGAAAAGGCAGTAGTGATTTTCCTCCAGATCTTCTTCCATGTTGTGCTCAAATCCGATCGGTGACCGTGATAAGGCGTCTGCAATAATGTTCTGACTGCCGGGGATATATTCTATCGAAAAGTTGTATTGCTCCAGATATGATGCCCACCTAATGAGCCGCCTGTGATTAAGCTTTGCAGTCATCAGGAACTCGAGTGCCTTGTGGTCTGTGTAGACCCTCGTCTTGCGACCAAACAGAAGGTATCTGAATTTTTCAAACGCCCATACAATAGCCAGCGCCTCTAACTCGGTTACTGAGTAATTCCTCTCACTCTTGGCTAGTACTCGGCTATCAAACGCAGTTGTCTTCCACACCCTGTTTCATTCATGTACTTAGTCTTGGAACACCATGACACCCAGACCTGAGTATGAACTGTCCGTTACTATGCAAAGCGTTTCTGCTAAATTAGGGTGTGAGAGGATGGGTGCTTGTAATAATGCGAATTTTAATGCTTTCCATTCGGATTCGGCCACCTCATCCCATTCCGAAGGAATCTTCTTTCCTGTAAGTTGATGCAACCTAGGACTGCTCTGAGTTTTGACATGTATAAAGCGGTTGTAAAAATTTATGATCCCTAAGAACCCCCTTAACTGCTTCTTTGTCGAAGGAATGGGAAACTTTTCAATCGCTTCGATATTTTCGGGATTTGCCGCAATGCCCTCGCCCGTGATGATATGTCCTAGAAATTTGACAGAGGACGTCCCAAAATTCGATTTTTCGATATTGATAGTCACTCCGTATTCCTTGAATGTCGCAAGGAGTTCACCGAGGACCGCATTGTGCTCTCCCCAAGATATCTCCGCGATCAGCAAATCGTCCACATAGCTGGTGACATGACGTTTCAAATTATCGCTTAGTATGCCGTCCAGCCCCCGAATGAATGCGGCAGACGAAATGTTCAAACCAAATGGTAGACGACAAAACCGGTAACATCTTCCAAATGCTAAAAAGGCTGTGTACTGTCTGCAATTTGGGTGGAGCTCGATCTGCCAGAAACTCGATTTTAGATCAACTGATGAGAAGATTGATATTCCATGGAAGTTTTGTAAGAGTTCCTCTAATCGTTCCGGTCTGTCTGTTTCGGGTTCTATTATGGTATTAATCTGTCGCGAGTCCAAGGCTAAACGAATACTACCATCTGCCTTCTCGACTACTCTTAACGGGTTATTATAGGCTGAAGCCGTAGGTTCTATTATTCCTTCACTCAGCATTCGCGTAATTTCAGCTGCTACTTTCTGTCGATATGCCAAGGGGATTGGGTAGGGTGGCACACGAAACTGCTTGTGCGGACGTACACGGAATTCATATTGGAAGTTCTTTATTGATCCTGCCTTGGGAATGAAAACCTCCGCATGTTCTACTAGTAATTTATGAAGTTCTTTGCGGTGGTCGCACCTTATATTCTTTATTGCTTCCACTTTTTCTCCTGTTTTCTCCTTTATTTCTCCCATTATTACGACTTCATTCTCATCCGTGTCCTCTCCCCTACCCGCAACGTCGACCTGTTCTTTCTTTCCGTCTTTCGGACACGCATAGTTTATCCGTATACATTTAGACAGTAGTTGAGCTGGGATCAGCTGGTCGTCGAACTTAATGTGGACGGGATTCCCTTTCCTCAGAACCACTTCACCTCGTCCTAGATCAGCTATCGCTTCATGCTCATTTAGGAAATCCGTTACCATTATCACGTCGATCGCCAGATTTGGCACGATCCAGAAGTTAGACTCTATTTTGTGTCCTTGGCAGGAGAATTCCAGTCTTGTTTGTTGGGTGACCTCCTTACATTTACCCGCTAATGCCCCTTTTATTTTGGTTTTCTTAACCGATAGGACAGGCCAGTCCACCTCCTGAGAGCACCTCTTGTATGCTGCCTCAGATATTGCTGTTATGTAGCTTCCACTATCTATTATCGAATTCATACTCTTTTCAGCTATTGCTACTGTGATAGGAGGCTGCCGATCCTGTCGAGGAGTTGTTTTATGTTCTTCGAGCAGGATTTCTGATAAATCTTCGTAATGTATCATCCGTAGTTGGCCAGGTCCGAGATTACGTGCGAAATTCCGGCGGCCTGTGTTCGCACTAGTCTGGCGTCAATCCCTTGTTAAGCTCTCCCTCCTCTGACGTGCATCAGGATTTGCGGGTCTAGTTTCAATTTCCTGGCTCCACTGTTGTCCTTGGTTTCGCTCTCTCCAGTTACGGTCGCTTTGCCGTTCGTTATTCCTCCTATCCCAGATTCCTTGTCTAGATTGACCCTGTTCCCTAACGTTCTGGTTTCCGTGTCTCTGGTTTCCATAACCTTGAATAGCGTAACCTTGGCTTCCGTAACCCTGGTTTCCTAACTGACCAGTGCGATTATGCGATCTGTTGTCGTCTTCCCTTCCTGGCCCGTGGTATTTGTTACTTTTCCCCTTCTTCCTGTCCTTTGCGTCTTGTTTATCAAAGACTACTTCGAGTTCGCGCAATAGACTCTTGAATGCTTCTATGTCAGATCCACACTTCCCGACAAGTGTCTGTTGGTACTTAACTGGTAATTTGGAAAAGCAAAATTTAATGATCTCTCCGTTGCTATATGGACTATCTAAAAATTGATTCTTCTTGAGTAAATCATCAAGAAATTTGGTTGCGCTCCTATGCCCGGACACTTCCAGTTCAGGACAAAATATTATTTCCTCTTTCATCCTGTCTTGCGTTTCCTTTGACCAGTAGGTCCGCAGGAATGCACCAACAAATTCCTGATAAGTCCGACACGTAGCTGCCACACCCCGCATCTTTTCCGCGGCTTGGCCTTCGATGTGTCCACACATGAATTGTAATTTTGCCTGGGTTGGCCATGACGCCGGTAATGAATTTGTAAACTGCATCACCCAGCTCTTCGGATGCATCGACCCTCCATTTTCTTTGAACTTCTGGAATTTTAGTATCGACAGGAAATGATTGTGATCAAAATCCTGTCTGATCCTCGCACTGGTGTTGTAACTCGTTTCCGATACTTGCACGTCTGCTGAGTGTCCTGTTCTATTTTGCTGATAACTGTGATGTGCTACCTCTGTATCACAGTGGAAGTGGCACTCAGAATTCACTCTCCTAAGTGGGCTACAATTATTGGAGCTATTACTCGCTGTTTCTGCGTGTGCATTGTTACTTCTGCACTCGGTCATTGGGCTACAGCACTGCGGGATTTTCCTCGGAGACACAATTCTGTGTACTCCATCATTGGTATCCGAACGCGCAGTGCTCGAGTACCCGTTTTGCTCTAGTTTTGCTATCCGACTCTCTACTTCCTCCATTCGTTTCGTGGTGTTCGCAACCGCGATATTACCTTGGGTTTTTAAGAACGCTAGGGATTTTGAGTGGGATTGTGTTGTACGTCTCAAGCGCCCTGCGAGTTTAGAAGTTGCTTCCGCGACTTTCATTGCCCCTATTGCTGCCGTTTTGGCCAGGCCTGCTACTTTATGTGCAGCCATTGACATTTGTTTTACTTCTCCACATTCCTTCTTTATTGTTAGTAATTCCCCACGAATTTCTCCTATATGCGAAATTATAGTCTGAGTGTCCTTCTTACGCTGTTCGTCCGTTTCTTCCTTCTCCTTATTACGCTCTTTCTCATCTTCTTCCTTCTCCTTCTTACGTTGTTCGTCAGCTTCTTCTTTCATTGATCGTAGGAAGCTCAGTATTGGGTTAATGACATCTTTTTGATCATCGTCACACATGGGCGATGTAACTTTGGGCACCTGGGCGCTAGAGCTCTGACGTGACCGAGTTGGCCTCTGTCTGCTCTCGTTCGTTTGACTATAAACTTCTGCTACTGTCTCGACCTGTGTGCCTGTCTCTGTTTCATCCTCTAGCCCACTATCATAATCACGGCCGCGACGTTGCTGTAAGATCGCGTCCAAATCACCTTCCTCATCAACGAACCTGCCTCCCTGTCCTGCTAAAAATGTGCCCATCTCATCTTCGAACCTATCCCCGGCAATAACCTGTCCCTTATTCATTATGCTATCCACTTTTGTTTTAGCTTCGCTCGCTAATAGTCGTGCCTTACTTCTCGTGATCATTCATGAAAAACAAATTTATCTAAAATGGACAATAAAAATAATCTATTCCCTGATTTTTACACATAGACATAAAATTTGGACAACGCCGTTCCAACACTGTAATTATATGCACGATTTGATGGGTACAGAAACCGCACACAAACCCGACGAAGTGTGATGTGATACGGACACCACATCAAAGGAACACAAAAAAACAGTAACAAAAAAAAAAACAAGTAAATACGCTGACAACAAAAACAGTAATCATGCGCCGCTACTTAAAACTAATCACGGAACTACAAGAAAAAGAACTTGGGTATTAATAATTAAAAAAATAGAGAAAAAAATGGATGTTCCTACTAAGAATACTGTTTGCTTATCATTGATTCACAAGAAAGATCCGAGGCTAAGGGTCGCCATTTTATGCGAGGTGCCGGGGCTAGCAGCGTATTTAACACTAAATTCTTCTAGAATCTTCATACATAAACGATGCTCTAAGCCCCCCCTTTTCTAACTCCAACTTTTGCTGTTGCACATGGATTAAAAAGAAACGCGAACTGACTGCAATCGACCCTGCAAGTGGAGTAGAAAAGAGTTTGGCACCTGCAATAATTTAATTTGATAGATAAGTTAAATAAAGGGAAGTTTCATTAACGTAGCGATGGCTGGTTGCTTCGACGTCCCATCGTTTTGATGATAATGTCGCGAGTATAGCCCGAAACAAATTATCCTGGTCTTGTTGTTCCAGACTAAAGACTTCCTAGCAATACAAATGCGCCTCTGAGGGAGACGAAGAAGGCTCACCACACAATCACTGACGGTACAGTGATTGATTTTAACAAGAGAAGTCACACAGCAACTCCGATACAGTTGACTTTAGCCAAAACTGCTCAAGACAGACAACATAGGCCGCTTATACACAGAACGCTCAATTGCCAACTGTACTCGGAAAGTTACGTTGAAGTCGAAACTTCAGCAACTTCGTCAAACAGTTACAATTAAATTAAAGTATGCTAGACAGCCAACGGAAGGCAGGCTGTCCAGAGCAGCGAGAGCTCTGTCTTGTAACCTACTCCGGCCGAAAGGCGAGAGCCGACCCTCTCAAGAGCACCTGTACAAGCCGAACACAGAACATTCCCGCCCCCACGACAGTGGCCGTGGTTAAACGTTCCAATCAGCAACTCGAAAACCGGCGGAAAATTCCACTCTATTGCCGAAGCACTACCAATCCACCAATGGAGATTCTTGGCGCCAATTTCTTCGCCGATTTTGCTACGTCATGGAGCTATGCCCTGAGCAAGCCAATCACAGTTATGATTTGGCAGAAACGCGGGAATTTGCCCGCCAAGGCTGCTTGGGAACACAAGTCATTCCCACGCCTCGCTGGTAGCCCGCCAGAAAGTGATTTCGCTAAGTTTCTGCCAAGTAATGGAATCTCTAGCCCAGCCGCTCCTTCAGGCCCCTGCGGGCGTGTCTCCGCTGCCATTATATGTCGGCGTCTGGAAAGCATTCACTCGACTCCCTCACACCTGTCGGCTTAACCCTTACAAGATCAGCAGAGCCCGCCTGTCACCGCACCACCCGGGTGACGAGAGATGCTGCATGTGAAGTCCGCGTGTGAAGGAATAGCAACTTTTCACCGCATGCAATTAGAGAGGAAAATCGAATTACTCAGATTAAGATAGAAATATGAGAGGGGGCTTCTGTCATCTCTCAAAGTCAAAATCAATACCTCAAAACAACAGAAAATCTACTAACAACCCAGATAGAACAGGTGGTCATAGAGCACTCCACCAACCTACATGTTCTGCCAAATCATGAGCCATCTGGTATCTACACATCGTGTGGCCATGTGCCCAGAACAATTACACATAAAGCCAATGAACTGCTACAGACTTGGCACTAAGGGTAGAATGCCCAAGAAAACTGAACTGTATAAATTCACAGGTGCTAACCATTCATCCCTAGAATTTCCCTTAAACTGTGATAAGTCAACTGGTGCCTTCAGTTTCATAAAAATAGCTCTCATATAATTATGACCCCTATACTTCTATCCCACGACTATGAAAACAGTGAAGCAAAGTAGTGTAGTGCTTAGCATACTTGACCCACATCAGGAGGACAAAGATTCAAATCCACGTCCAGCCATCCTGATTTATTTCCCTAAATCGCTTAAGGTAAATGGTGGGATGTTCCTTTGAAAGGGCATGGCTGATTTCCCTCTCTGTCCTTCCATAAACCGAACTTGTGTTCCATTTCTAATGACTTCTTTGTCGATGGGACATTAAACATTACTCTCCTCCACTTCCTCTGCTATCACCACACATGAACAAAAATATTTTCAGTCACCTCAAATGAAGACATTATAGACTGTTGCTCAGACGTGATGCTGTGTGGGTAGCGTATCCTCCACTGTTGATTCTGATGAGGCCAGCATCCTGTGATTGTTGACCACAGACCTACAGAAGACTGGAAACTGTCAGAGCCAATGGCTGTTGACGTTAGTGGTGCGCTACTTCCCTTGGCACCACGGAGTCTGTACAGACACTGCTTGAATAGTTCTGACATAGAGTTGGTGACCTGATCTCGTATGAAAGCCTCTGGTGTTTTGCATTTTAAAGTACAGCTGTTGACCATGGCTCTTGTCACTGTTTCAACTTCCCTGTCTGGGATGGAAGCCATTGATAAGTCAGTAGACATGGTCACTAAGGTCCAAGGGATAATGGTGTCTCTATTGCTTTTTGCACTGAGGGTACAATATTATATATTTCAATCATTTGAAGAGGTTGACAACTCTCTGTAATCTGTTTCAGGGCATCCATTAAAAAATAATACTAAATATACAGTTCTTCATATACTGCTCTATATCTCACCAGCAGTAGCTTCCTACCGCACATCGTTCAGCAGCTCGCCATCTTCCACATCTTTGCGAGAATAGAATCGAGGGCCTATCTCAGTCCCTTGTGAGACGTCAGCCTCTACCCGGCTGACCGCTCACATTATTATTGCTAAAGTGGTGATCAGCATATGTTTTGCCCATCACCTTCGTTCTCCCTTTCGATTCACACGATATTTGCTTTCCTTGATCACATTGTTTTTGCACTTAAGAGGCAAAAACCTCTTGATTTCCTAACCTGCCACAGGGAGTCCGGTCAACAACTTCATAAACTACCGTTTCATGCTGATGCTGGACGGCACATCAAAATTGTGACATAGAGCCGTAGAGGTGCCAGAGAAAATTTCCATTTCAGTTTTGTCTGGGAAGAACTGTCCACAATTACTTAAATTCAAAGAAATCCTAGAATACTTCCCTTGCTGTGGGAATGTGATTTTTAACCTTTGCCAGGTATGAAACCAGGTTTCTGATTGGCGTTCTGGCACCTAAATTGTTGGTGGGAAACAGCAGGCTTTATTCCAGAGCAGTCTTTGCACAGACAGTTATGCCTTTTCGGTGACTGGACAAATAAAGTGGGCCATGTAGAGTCTTGTACCACACGGAAACAAGGGAAAGGACGCTGTAATGGGTGGCTGGTATCCTCTCCCTACAACACAAATTCACATGTGAATTAATGCAGTTCTTTATTTACATGAACTGGAACATTTACTTAACTTGAATAGAATCCACGTTTTATGGTACAAGTTCATCAGTAATAGTCCTTGGCATATAGTAAAGTACAGGGTGATTCAAAAAGAATACCACAACTTTAGGAATTTAAAACTCTGCAACGACAAAAGGCAGAGCTAAGCACTATCTGTCGGCGAATTAAGGGAGCTATAAAGTTTCATTTAGTTCTACATTTGTTCGCTTGAGGCGCTGTTGACTAGGCGTCAGCGTCAGTTGATGCTAAGATGGCGACCGCTCAACAGAAAGCTTTTTGTGTTATTGAGTACGGCAGTGAATCGACGACAGTTGTTCAGCGTGCATTTCGAACGAAGTATGGTGTTAAACCTCCTGATAGGTGGTGTATTAAACGTTGGTATAAACAGTTTACAGAGAATGGGTGTTTGTGCAAAGGGAAAAGTTCTGGACAGCCGAGAACGAGTGATGAAAATGTAGCACGCATCCAGCAAGCATTTGTTCGCAGCCCAGGAAAATCGACTCGCAGAGCTAGCAGAGAGCTGCAAATTCCACAATCAACTGTATGGAGAATCCTACGAAAAAGGTCAACTACCCGAGGCGATGGATCGGCCGCCAGGCAGCCCGTGACAGAGCACTTCATCACTGGCCTCCAAGAAGCCCTGATCTTACCCCCTGCGATTTTTCTTATGGGGGTATGTCAAGGATATGGTGTTTCGGCCACCTCTCCCAGCCACCATTGATGATTTGAAACGAGAAATAACAGCAGCTATCCAAACTGTTACGCCTGATATGCTACAGAGAGTGTGGAACGAGTTGGAGTATCGGGTTGATATTGCTCGAGTGTCTGGAGGGGGCCATATTGAACATCTCTGAACTTGTTTTTGAGTGAAAAAAAACCTTTTTAAATACTCTTTGTAATGATGTATAATAGAAGGTTATATTATGTTTCTTTCATTAAATACTCATTTTTTAAAGTTGTGGTATTCTTTTTGAATCACCCTGTACAATTCTACAGGCTTTATTCCAGTGCCGTCTTTGCACAAACAGTTATGCCAACCTAAGTCATCCGAACGACACCTCTTCCTAGGGATTGGAGGGAAATTTGTGTTTTGGCAGTAAAGAAAGGCCACTTCAGCTATCTCTACTAATCTAAGAAAGTGACAGGAAAGAAAGGCCACTTGGGCTGCTTCCACTAACCTAAGTCATCCGACCACCACTACTTCCTAGGAAATGGTGGGACGAGGACTCGACTTGCGCTAGACATAAGTCTTTATTTTCAGTCTTTGTTTAAACAGTTAGAGGCAGTACCTCCATCCAATGTGTTCACCATGAGGTCCGGAGTACAACTGACCTTGTACACAGTACTGCCACAACAGGGCGTTGTTGTCGGTTACATGACGTAATCCAAGATGGTAGTCTGGGGTAAGGGGAAAATGGCAGGAAACAGTATGTTCACCAGGACGTCCCCAGAGGGTGCTGTCATCCCTTCCATGACATAATCCAAGATGGCAGTCGGTTGGTGGAGAGGAAGGGTCCCATAACAGGAAATGCAAGGGTATATTGTTTATTTTAAAAAAAAACATTTTTAGGGGTTAGATATCTCTATCTCATCATTCAATCATTCACTGTTGCTTGGAAACATGCAGGTCTTGTAAGAAGTAATTACATGGAGCAAACATGTTGCATAACCTAGTGTTCGGCACCATACTCTTATTGTCTTCACCGAATGCTTGGCCTTTTGTTGGCACTTTACCTATTGTTCTGTTAAGTGGTTTTCCATGTCACCCTCATTTCCTGAAGCTATTGTACCGCCTTTGATATCAATTTAAGTAATTAGTTATGTCCTCCCACCATTTTCTGGTACACTTTTAGAATTTCACATGCTTTGAACGCCATTTCTGGAGCAATCTTCTTTGTCATCCACCCCGTTAAACTATTGTATTGTGTTTTACATAAAAATTATGCAAATTAACCTAGTGTTTTGCACTTAACCTACTGTTCTGCTCCATGTCACCCACTCACGCACACCCTCCCCTTAACTCCTGCACCGCTAACACCAAATTGATATAAAATATTTATGCAAATTAATTAAATCGATATTTTTCACATGTGTGGGGTACTTTTCTTAATTCGCAGCGTCCTATTAGTCGGTGAAATCCATGGCATAGAGTTTAAGCAAAAGATTGCTAATAAAAAAAAAGTCCCGCACTAGACGCCCGCCGCCGCGGCCGGCCCTGGCCCTGACCCTGCGTCGACTATGGCCGCCACAGCATCGTTCTGGCGTCCACGGGCCGCCCTCACTCAGACTAGCTGGTTAGGGCTGCAGTAACCAGGCTGCTCGCAGTGGCCCGATTCCGCAGCGTCTCCTCCTCTGCCGACACGTCCTCGCCGATCACGTGAGGTACAGCACACACCCCTGTCCATCACACCACAGAACTACAAGTCGCGCTCACACCGATCCCATACGCGAAATGCCTCTGGGCAGCACATGTGTTTACCGTTGCTGACGCTATACCTGTGGATACTTACGTCACATCTTGGGTGTAAAATCAGGACTTCAGCTTCATAACTAAGTTAGCGGTAGGTGCTTTTGAAGCACTACAATCTCCATGTATAATTTGCATCACAGATGTATTGGTTACAGAGTTAGTGGCGGAATTAATTGTAAGTTTCACATGTCGGACGCTGCTGCTATGTTTTTATATGTTTCCTTGTAAGAGGTATTCTCCGTTCAAAAATGGTTCAAATGGCTCTGAGCACTATGCGACTTAACTTTTGAGGTCATCAGTCGCCTAGAACTTAGAACTAATTAAACCTAACTAACCTAAGGACATCACACACATCCATGCCCGAGGCAGGATTCGAACCTGCGACCGTAGCGGTCACTCGGTTCCAGACTGTAGCGCCTAGAACCGCACGGCCACTCCGGCCGGCGTTCCCCGTTACTAACCATAATTTTATATAGGACTGATACAAGCATCATATAATTTCTGAAACATGATCGGTATGTGAACAGCGGACGCTATGCATCTCTGTAAAGCTATATTGTGCCCGTATCACACAAAGTCAATGTTTTAAGGAAGTAGTTTTTTCGTTTATCGGTTCGATAACATAGTTTATCGTAGAGAAACCGAGAAGAAGGATGTATGTCATGCGCTTGAAATATATTTCTTACATTGGAATATTAACAGTGCTACATTCCATATATCTGATAGGTTGGAAACACAAGCAATCTAACATTATAGCCCGTTTTAAGTGTGGAACGTTGTAGCCTTAGAAGTGAGTGTATTTATGTTCTCTCTTACCAAGACCTTTCAGGTACTGATCCCAGACTGAAATAATACTTTAAAATAGATAGCTTGGTTGATTTATGTAAAAATGCTTCTAACTCCATCCATCTGGAGCTCCATCGCCCATAGAAATCACACAGGGATGGTAGCGCAGATTCTGAGGGGTAGTTGCAAGATGCATAGGGGCTACCAAAAACGATGTTGGGATTTTACTGTAGCAGATAATTTCACGAAAGGTGGCTTGTTTCGAGGTATGAGAGTGCCAGAAACATGATTGACTAGTGGCTGTAATCATTAAAGGACTTCTCCAAAGGACCCAAAGCAGGTATGCGGTTGAATGGGAAGACTTGATTTCAACTCGTAGACAGCATTTCTATCAAAAGCGTACCACTAGAGATCTGAAAAGCTAGTGTACATTTCTTACGACCTCAATCAATCATCGCCTATAACTCAGTTGATATATCACAGAACTTCTGACATGACATCGAGACGGAATGCGTTACAAATACTGGAGAAATATCTAGTGGCGGCGGCATGAGGGAGTTGCAAATACCAGTTTCATACCATGCTCCTTAGCCAAATCACTTTCAAAGTTCGTTAATTTTATTACGAGGGTGGACCTTCGCGACGTTTAACCGCACTGCTGGTGTGATAATATACACTCTGGCGATCACTGTCTATATTCAGTGTCACGGTATTTGTCTGGGCCGGCCAGGGTGGCTGAGCAGTTCTAGGCGCTTCAGTCTGGAACAGCGCGACCGCTACGGTCGCAGGTTCGAATCCTGCCACGGGCATGGATGTGTGTGTTGTCCTGAGGTTGTTAGGTTTAAGTAGTTCTAAGTTCTAGGGGACTGATGACCACAGCTGTTAAGTCCCATAGTGGTCAGAGCCATTTGAACCATTTTTTTATTTGTCTGGAAAACCACATCAATCGTAGGTAATGGCATACGTGTATTTACACAGCTGGTATAGCTTTTAACATGGATACTTGTGTGCACCTGTAGAACCAATACCGCTTGTGATGGTAATATGTTTTTTTTGTTTTTTTTGTTTTTTTTAACGTATAGTGATTTGTAAGACGATTACGCCTCTCTTTCTAAGACACAGTGGTAGCACTCGCAAGAAAAACTTACTAGACACGTCCGCCCATCTTTGATTTTAGGTCAGTATTATTTCGTATTGCCAGCAATCTCTTATTGACAAAGTATTATACTTAGCAGTAGGTGCACGTGATAGGTTCGCCTTGACGATCAGGCTTATAACAAAAAATGGCTCTGAGCACTATGGGACTCAACATCTTAGGTCATAAGTCCCCTAGAACTTAGAACTACTTAAACCTAACTAACCTAAGGACATCACACACACCCATGCCCGAGGCAGGATTCGAACCTGCAACCGTAGCAGTCCCGCGGTTCCGGACTGCAGCGCCAGAACCGCACGGCCACCGCGGCCGGCAGGCTTATAACGTATGTGCTTGTGTTCTGATGTGTGCAAAGGAAATGACTATGTCCAGTCATAAGGAAGGTATGGATTTGACGTGGAGTACTGTGATAGCAAAGGGAGGAGTATGTCAAGTCATAAGAATGGTACCGATATTTCTATTTCCAGAACCACAGCAGTCAGCAGGGTGTATTTCTGATGCTTCACTCATTGTTGAATGTCATTCAACTGAGACCGCAAAATTTAGTTGTAAGTACAGGGATAAAATATATATGAGGCTGGTTTTTCTTCCTAGGACGATTCTGTCTATGCATGCTTGGCGTGTAGCGCCGGTAACCTGTGGCGGGAATGATTCACGTTTCCCGTCCGAATGCAGAGGCCTGTTGGAGTAGAGAAATGTAGCTGACTTAGCCGAATAGCGAACTAATACTTAGTACGTGCTGGATAGCTTTCTTGATCACGTGGAAATTTTTTAGAGTATGCAATATGGACGTGTGTTGGCGTTGGACTGTTATTGCCTTCCATGAAAAGTGTCCATTTGACTGCTTCTGCGCATTTCGCGCCTTTATTTAGTTGAGGGAACATCGATTGTGGTGTGTGCATCTAGCAGGTGAAATATGAGTGGAAGACATATTTGCTGGTTCTCTCTAGACATGAGAAACACCTTATTTGTAAATTATAGGGATGATTTGGAATGTGTTACATCACCGACATCGGTATTCGCGAGTGGAAATATCAGTTTCGCAGAGGGGATAAGTTTCTAGTTACTCAGTGGTTTACAGCATGCTCCACCTCTCTAACTTTTAGGGTTTGTAGAGAAATAATTTCGGGTCTATATCTTCGGGATTATGTTGTGCGAGCGATCGGTAGAGTACTGCTGTGTACTTGATATCGAGAAGTACAGCGAAAATGGTATAATGTTATGGCAAACAATGCGAAAATAAATGTGTTCTTGTAATCCAAGAGTCTGGAGATGGTTGTAGAAAAGGAAGCAAGCTAGCAGGTCCGGACCAGAAACAGTAACACATTTGTGCCGAGGGGAAACGAGCCCGAATTTGTAGAACGTTTCTGAGAGTGACTTCGGTCTGCTGATGGTGCTCTGGACACACATTGGGAGTGGATTGCTTGTGACCATCGGCTGCGGGAAGATATCTAGTGCTGCTACAGTCACAGGTTCGAATCCTGCCTTGGGTATGGATGTGTGTGATATCCTTAGGTTAGTTAGGTTTAAGTAGTTCTAAGTCTAGGGGACTGATGAGCTCAGATGTTAAGTCCCATTGTGCTCAGAGCCATTTGAATCATTTTTGTAGTGGTCGAAAGCTATACGAATGATGTAAAAGGGGCGATTTTTGTATGGCACAGGATAAGAATTGTGTGTTTACTGCATCGACACGGTGCACAGTGATATATAGCTGGGTTGGAGATCAGTTTCATCCTCCAATATTCACGCTCCTGTTCTCAGTTGCATAGCAGTGTAATTAAATAAGAGTCTTTCCGTATTTGAGGATATGTAAGGCACTTTGCAAGGTTTAATTGTGGGTGCAAAATAGCTATCTGTAGAAAATAGTTTTTTGCAGCTGAAAGTATCGTCTGCAGAAAGAAAAGAAATAGTTGGACAGTGCTTTCGCACCGGCGGCATCGGTTATTTGGCAGGTATATTCGATAAGAGACAATCATAATGCTCGATTCATTCACAAGACATCCTTTGTGCTTGGATATAGGAGTCTCTACTTAGCGGTGAGAACATTTGTGTATGTTGAAAGTAAGAGGAGTAAGACGTGATGGTTGGGGTACCACGATAGAGGAGGAATGCATTCGGCGTCATTCCGCGCTATTTTCGTAAGCAGTTTCTGTTGGGACACGAATTTCCATCCGGACAAGCTGAGACATCAGAAAAACTCCTACCATACCGACCGTTAACTATTTCTGGGACACTATACAATTTCTGAGAGGTTGACTTGACTCTTATTTTACATAGCCATGTGACGTCAGTATAACATTGAGAACCTTTTAGATTGTGAGTCACCACACAGATGTTTCGCAGTGATGCGTCAGTCATGCTGGGGCAGGTAAGCGCAGCTGGACACAGCTCGTATGAGCCATTAGGCTTGCTAGGGAGAAAGCAGCTTGTGCTGTTCTGGAGCAGATTTCTATAGTGCGATCTGTGATGTAAGTATCCACAGGTATAGCGTCAGCAAAAGTAAACACACATGCTGCCCAGAGGCGTTTTGCTATGGGATTGGTGTGAGCATGCCTTGGAATTCTGTGGCGTGGTGGACAGGGGTGTGTGCTGTACTTCACGTGATCGGCGAGAACGTGATGGCGGAGGAGGAGATACTGCGGAATTGGGCTGTTGTGAGCAGCCAGGTTGCTGCAGCCCAAACCAACAACCCTGAAGGAGGCGGCCAACAGACGCCAGAGTGATGCTGTGGCAGCCACCCGCCAGGGCACGGTTTGGACCAGGGGTGGCGGTGGCGGTGGGCATCGAGTGGTGGGATGTGTCTTTTATTACTGATCTTTTGTATAAACTGTATCCATGGATTTCATTGACTAATAGGATGCTGCAAATTGAGAAAAACTACCTCACACATGTGTCAAATATCGATTTAATTAATTTGCATAAATTTTTTATATCAACGTGGTGTTAGTGGTAAAATAGTTAAGTGAGTGAGTGAGTGAGTGACATGGAGCAGAACAGTTGGTTCAAATGGCTCGGAGCACTATGGGACTTAACATCTATGGTCATCACTCCCCTAGAACTTCGAACTACTTAAACCTAACTAACCTAAGGACATCACACAACACCCAGTCATCACGTGGCAGAGAAAATCCCTGACCCCGCCGGGAATCGAACCCGGGAACCTGGGCACAGGAAGCGAGAATGCTACTGCACGACCACGAGCTGCGGACCAGCAGAACAGTAGGTTAAGTGCAGAACACTAGGTTAATTTGCATAATTTTTATGTAAAACACAGTACAATAATTTAAGGGGGTGGATGTCAAAGAAGATTGCGCCAGAAATGGCGTTGAAAAGCATGTGAAATTCTAAAAGTGTACCAGAAAGTGGTGGGAGGACATAACTAATTACTTAAATTGATATCAAAGGTGGTACAATAGTTTCAGGAAATGGGGGTGACATGGAAAACCACTTAACACAACAATAGGTTAAGTGCCAACAAAGGGCCAAACATTACGTTAGGACACCCAAAGTATAGTGCCAAACAGTGGGTTATGCAATATGTTTGTGCCATGTAATTGCTTCTTACAAGACCTACATGTTTCCAAACATCAGAGAATGATGAGCAAGAGAAATCCAAGCTTCACAAACTGATTTTTTTTATAAATAAACAATATACCCTTCAATTTCCTGTTATGAGACCCTTCATCTCCACCACCAGACGGCCATCTTGGATTACGTCATGGAATGGATGACATCGCCCTCTGGAAGCAATACCGTGTACCAGGTCAGTTGGACTCCGGATCTGGTGGTGAACACTCTGTATGGAGGTACTGCCTCTAATTGTTTAAATAAAGACTGAAAGTAAAGACTTATGTCCAGCGCAAGTCGAGTCCCCTTCCCACCATTTCCTAGGAAGTAGTGGCAGTCGGATAACTTAGGTTAGTGGAAGCAGCCCAAGTGCCCTTTCTTTCCTGTCATTTTCTTAGGTTAGTAGAGATAGGCCAAATGGCCTTTCTTTGGTGCCAAAATACGAATTTCCCTCCAATCCCTAGGGTGAGGTGGCAGTCAGATGACTTAGGTTAGTGGAGGTAGCCCAATTGACCTAACTTCCCGCCATTTTCTTAGGTTAGTAGAAGAAGCCATGGTTTGTTGAATTATATTGATGGAATTTGGGCTTCTGGCCATTTCCTGGGGGAAGAAATGGGAGAGGGTATAGGTTGGTGGTGGTAGCCCAATTGACCTATCTTCTCGCCGAAATCCGCCATCTTGGATGATGTCATGTGCTGTTGCCAAGTCTACAGGCCGTCATCTTGAGTGACATCATCGGCGCCATCTTTGATACATCTGGAAAAAATGGAGAGTGGGGTAGAATATACTTAATCCCCCTACTAACGGCGGCGTCCTAAATGCATGCTGTGGAGAGGGCGTTGGTGGTGTGTTGTTTGTGGGTGTGTCTTTTGCCTCTCTCGTGGTGAGTACACTCATTGTAGCTCCTACCAATCGATCTTTTCTCTTAATCTTTACCAATCGGTGTGCTGGCGACAGCTTATGCCAGCACATTCCTCCTACCCCCACCTCCCCGCCCACCCAAAAAATATACCATAGCATTGTCATGTAGGGAGGGAACGACCATGGGAAGTGGGGGTAGGCAGGATGCCAGATGTAGAGAGGCGTTAGGAGCTGTGACTGTGGACGATGGCATACTCCCAACCTTACCCCACCATCTGGTTTACAAGGCAACAGGAACATCCTGCGGAAAAGTGCGGCCTGGGCACAAGTCCAGGCCCAAGGGTGTGTCTTGCGGCGATGATGGCAACAGTGATGGCGACAATGTGTTCATATCCATCGGATCGGCGAGCAGTGAGGCTGTGTGGTTCTGCGAGGCTGTGAATCTGGGGGAAGAAACGTAACAGAATCATAGGCAAATGACACACACGAATTTGATTCTGGTGGCGGCGCTGCAAACCATCGGAACCTGCAATCAAGTACATAAAAGAGCAATGCGTCTCTGGGTCACATCTTTTCCAGCGCCCACGGTTGCCATAAACCCTGGAAAGAACATGATCATGTGATGCAAAGCGATACTTGTGGACCAATGGTGGCACCAGAAGCTGTGTTGGTTGTAGCAAGTGTAGCAGTGTCCGATGGCGGTGGCCATGCAGAAGTTCTGCTTGTGTTGGTCCATCTAGTGGGTGGAAGCGATAGGAGGAGAGAAATAGTTGCAGTGCCTGTTTCAGAGTGTGGATGGTGCGAAGCTTCGTCATGTGTTGTTTGAAAATGTGTACGAAGCATTTTGCTTCTCCATTGTACTGGGGGTGAAACACAAAACTAGTTAGGTGACAAATGCCATTTCGTTCACAAAACTGTTCAAAATCGTGTGAAGTGAACTGTGGTTCATTGTCCAACAAAAGTACTTCTGGGAAACCTTCTACATAAAATATGGAGAACAACGCTTGAATGGTGCTACATGACGTGGCAGAAGCTATAGGCCCCGCAAAGGGAAATTGCTAAAAGAGTTTACCACTATGAGGTAAGGAGTGTTCCAAAATGGTCCTCCAAAGTCTATGTGCATTCGTTCCCATGGCAACTGAGTCTTAGACCAAGCTGAGAATGTCTGTGGCGCAGCGAGTTGGTTTTCCGTGCATGTGCGACACTATTATGTCATCTGTTCAACATTGCGTCCATGCCCTGACAAGTACAGTGCCATCACGCTAACTGTTTAGTAGTAACAATACCCCAATGATCTTGGTGGAGCAGTTCTAATACATCCTTTTGCGACACTTTGGGAATAATCACACGTGAATGTCCACTGTCATTTTGAACTAGTCACATGCAGTTGAACTGAAAGGTTATGCCGACATGCAAGATATCGGCGCACAACTGAGTTTTAGATACCGTTCAGTGAACTAAGCCAAGACGTGCGAATGTAATGCAATAAAATCTTGAGATCTGGGTCTGCATGCGTGGCCTGTGCAGTTCTTCTGTAGCGCAGGGGAAAAGATTCCAGAAAATCAGAGTCCTGAACACCGATTTGGCAACAAGATGCAGGAGATGCATCAAAATCAGATTCTGGGCCAATCGGAAGGAGAGATAGGGCGTCTGCATTGCCTTGTTTTGTTTTAGGTCTGTTCACAATTTCATACTGGTACTGCGAAACCAACATACCCCAACACTGAAATTTTTTAGCAGTGCATGTAGTAACCGGCTTTGATGGATGAAAGAAAGACTGCAAAGGTTTGTGATCTGTCACTAAAAAGAACTTGCGACCACGCAAATAGTGATGATATTTTTGATCACTCCATATACAATAGCGAGAGCTTCTTTTTCTATTTGAGAATGATTGCACTGATTTTGAGTTAATAATGTTAAGGTAAAAGCAATTGGTCTGTCTTGTGCACAAATTCTGTGCAAAAGACAGCACTGATTCTGTAGGAAGAAGCGTTGACTTGCAGAACTATTAGCTAGGCAGGGTCACAATGCACTACAAATCAGTAATTAAGCAAAGCATTTTTGAGTTCCTGAAATGCATCTTGATAATCTTTAGTCCTCACAAAAGGTAAATTTTTGCGACACAAGCAATGCAATGCAGCCGTGATCTGAGCAGAATTCTGTATTTTGTGGTAAGGTCTTAATGGGGCCCAACTGCTGAGGTCATTGGTCCCTAAGCTTACACACTACCCCACGAGGCAGGCATTCTGTATGAATTTAATGTAGTATGTCATCTTGCCTAGTGCTGACTGCAGTTCAGACACATTGCAAGAAACAGGCAGGTCACGGATTGCAAGCAAATGAGGTTGGAGGGGGTGCACACCCTGACTGTTTATCACATGACCCAAGTATTGTAGTTCAGTTTGAAGAAAGTCACACTTTTTGAGATGACACTTGAGTCCTGCGTCTGACAACACTCGAAAAAGAGTACATAAATTGGCAATGTGTTCCTCTGGTGTACGAAAGTAATGGTACAAGGGAGGCATCAGGGCGTTTTGTAGAGTGGGTTGCCTACACCAGGGGCAACCATACAGTCAGAGGCAAACCTATTGTTCTCCGTTGATTGGTCTGCTAAGAGGATTACGACTCCCTGGAGATAATCCTTCCTTTTGATTGACAGGTCCTTAACCTATTGTTACCCCACCCCTCCACCTTCCCATCCTCCTCCCAACCCTCAGGAAACGCCCATCCCTCCCCCCCCCCCCTTGCTGATACAGGTACACTCTCAGGCTAAGTTATTTGAATAGCCCTCTCTCACTCTATCAATTTCACTGACGACTTAATTATATTGATTAATTATTTAACCCCTCCCCCTCCCATTAACCTCCATCCTTTCCCCCTCTCCTCCTCTCCACTACTGTACTGGGAAGTTTACGGCTCTCTCCTGGAGAGAAAGGATCTCACAACTAGAAATTCAATTATATCGTGTAGGATACACTGTTTATTTATAGAATTCAGTTTGCAGGGGCTCAATCTCACTTTTATTTGGTGGGAAAATCTCATATCCAGCAACTACATGTCCTAATTACGTAATGATACTGTGGCAGACTGAAGGTGTCATCTTATTGGGAAATTTTCCTGTGTGCGCTCACTTTGTCATGGAGGGATTGACTCAGCTAGTGCACAGTGCCACCACCAAAGGACGTTCCACCCCCACCTTCCCCTCGCCCCCTCCCTCCCCACCCCTCCCAGGAAAAATTGCTAGGAAAAAGACTCATTCTGTGCTGGAGGAGAAGGATCTCACGACACGAAATTCAATTCAAAGTCAATAACATACTGATACATATTTTTATTTAATCACTTTGTGGGAGATGGGGTTCCACCACTAGGGCAGACATCGTGACTGCACTCCCCCCCAGCCTTGATCCCCGTGACATAATAACTGTAATCGCAAGGGAATGGAATGAAGTGCAATAGAGTAGCTACCGTTTGGGCTCTCCCACGTGTGTGTCTATAGTCAGGGCGCTACTACTAAAGTCAGAATAGCCCAATGTCCTAATTACAGATCACGTTACTAAATACCACCGACCACGGACCTGATGTCGGCCTCCTTTGATCTCACGGTCCCCAAACAAAGCTTCAAGTGGCAGTATTCTGTTGATTGGCAAATTCCAGACTCGCTTCCAGTCTCTGCCACTCTCAAGAAGCCCCTCCATGCTTGTCTGTGTGAACCGTGAACCAATATTTCAAGCACAAAGATGGAGGTTTTCATCTCTCCTCAGAATACTGTATTCCTATTGGCTAATGCTGGAGACAAAGAGAAAGCTGATGCAATTTCTATATCAAAAATAGAGTGAAGTAATCCATTTGCATTATCCCATAAATTAATTGTTTAACAATTTACAGGAGTCAAAGAGATCGCTTACAACACTCACTTCCACCTTAAAATGATCCTTCTTAGTAATGAAACATTTTTCAACGTATGAGTATCACATACAAACATTATGTAAATCAAGTAATGAAATTTCCGTCACATATAGATTGTAGCAGTAAATAAATCCGAGGTCTTTCTTGTACATGCCCTCCTCTACCACAACGTTTCCACTAAACATATCTGCTGAAAAGAAAAGAAATCCTGATAATCACACAAGCTAACGATCACGAGGTGTACACCATCAGCTGACTGCAGGGTAGCCCCCGTCTGCCCACGCTGAGCATGTCCACCCACGCCGAACACATGCATGTACGCAATACAGCTATCGGAAACAATAAAGTGTTCAATTGGGAGTTGACTGAATTGAGACAACAGCAAATACCACTGCAAGATAGAGTCCACTGTGATGTATGGAGAGGAACTAAACACGAAACACTTAACCCACAATCGAGTCCACAGCAGTAGGCTGTCACAGCTAGACGTCGAAGATGGCTGGCAACACTTGCATATCCACACGCGCACCTGTCCCTAGGTCCTTATGCGGCGCCCCCTGGCCACATGCACACTGCCAGCGCTGACGTAAAGAAGTCAGTGACAATTTTCCACTGTGCCCGTAGTCGCAGACGTGGACGTGTCTGTATGCCAGAGTGCACCATCCCCGACCATGGAGGGCATCCGGGAATGATTGGAGTGGTAGGAATTTTGATGTTATCAATATGTCTGTGGTTATCATGGTGGATTAATCGAGAGATAACTCCCTTCATTATGAAATATACATTTATTGAACACTTGTACATAGGATAATTATGGCTGTTATACCTATCATGGGCAGAAAGTTCACGCCAGACTCCTAGTCCAAAGAATAATGTTCCCCAAGATAGGGTGCTCTGTGCCAGAGACACCACAGAGCCCAGGCCCCAGTAGTGCGGGGCACGGCGGAGGGAAGACTCAGGGGATGAAGTTGTAATCTCGGTGCAAACGCGGCGGGTGCATGTGGCAACCAATGCGGGAAGTGAGGGCAGCAGTGTCGGCGGTGCTGCAGCCTAGTGGTTCCAATGGCTGCACGTGAGAGGTGACGGAGGGCGGAGACAAGTTGGCTGAAGGTAGGGCAACTGCGCCAGGAGGAAGGTCGTCGTTGAGGGACCACACCAGTTTAAGTCTATTAACTGAGACTGTCTGGGGTCATCCTAGGAGGTGGATGACAAATGTGTTGGTACCGTGGCGTAGCACATGGTGAGGGCCTGAATAGGGTGGCTGAAGGGCTGCCCCTGCACAGTGTCATCCATTTTGGAAACAAGATGAATAGGGGAAGACCAGTTGCTATCAGAGGAACAGAGATCCTGAAAGATCCCCATGGTACGCAGAAGTCTAGAAGCGTTAACGCACCTGGCTTTATAATGAATAGTTTCTGTCAGTCTATTATGGCCAGGGGACATATGATAAGCTTGTTAATACGAAAATAGCGTAAGAGGCCTGAAGATGGCAATACTGAGTTGCCGAAACTGGTAGCATTTGATATATAAAATAAAATAACCCAAAATTTATGGTTGTTGGTAAAGTTTTTTGAATCGAGAAAAAAGCTATAACGAACAGGTGGGCCGTTGGGTTGGTGATGTGAATCTTATGGCAAGTGCCATTACTGATGGCCAATAATTGTATAGGGAAGTCGGCATGAGGGGGCAAGAAGGTATGCACAGGTAATGTCGGTTCACTGACCTTGACGGACTAGGGCGACGTATGCGAGGTGTCTGCTGCAGTCAACGACAGAAGGCGCGATGCAGGAGTGAAGGGGCGCGAAGACTCTGGAGATGTTCATGCAGATGCGTCTTGGAGATTCGTCCACAGTGATGTGAAAAAAAACAGCAGGTGGTGGAATGCTCGACACGGGAGCAGGTTAGCAAAAAACCTCTGTAGAGGCATGTGCTGGGCCGCCTAGCTGTGGGGCTGCTGATAGGCGATGTATGGTACGCCATGCAGCTGACAATTTGGTGGAGACAGAGGCGATGCGGCTGCATAAGTCATAATTCTGGGTGCGGAGTTTGTCGATCTGGGAGCGCACGTATAACAGATCAGAAAGCATTGAGGTTATGCACTTGACGAGGGAAGCACACGTGGAAAGTGCAGCCAAGGTGGCAAAGTGCGATGTGGTGCTGAACTCGGGTGTGCATGGAACTGTAGAGCAAGATGCAAGGCAGAGCATGGCGGTCTGCAGGTCTGGTGAAAGTTCATAATGGTTTAGAAAATCCAGCCTGATCACAGGTTCATCCACGCCAGCAGTGTGGAAGGTCCAACGGAAGGTGTGAACCAGTGAGAGGTGAAGCGACATCTTTATAGAGCCATGGATCACAATAGAAGAATGGTTAGCGGCAATCAAGGCGAAGGTAGTGGGGGATAGCATGTTGACAGCATGCTTGGCTGTGATGACACTAACGTCGGCGCCAGTGTCGACGAGGAAGTGGATACCTGTCGAGATATTTTTGGCATAGGGGCATTGCGTCGCTGAAGCCAGTGGTGCAGTGTCAGAAGACAGGTGCCGTGAAGGTACATGGTGGGATGTGGCACCTAAACGTGCACTGCAGTCTCGTTTGGGTAGGCGCAGGGCACGCGACAGTTGTGATTGACACCCCACAAGTAGCGTGGAACCAGCAGGGCGGGTAGGCTGTGTGGCGGGCCAGTGCGGTACGGGCTGGGGTAGCAGCTGACTGCTGTGGGGCCGGTAGCCAGTCGGGCTGCTGCTCAGGTGAGGTCGGCTGCTGTCAGGAGCCCGCTGGCAGTACATCCCATAGGCTGTTAGATGACAGCTGCTGACAGGCATCTGAGGCGCTGAGGTGAGTGCACTGGCCTCTGCTGGCTGGGTGCGGAACTGGAGGTGTGCCAGCTGAGTAGAATGGTGGAGATGTCGCTCGTGACAGGTGGTGTCGGTGACAAATGATGGTGATCCACCACATGTAATCAAACCTCGAGTGGGTCAGCGACGTGAGACAGGAGATGAAGCTGGAGATCCGAAGGCATTTTGACCATCCACAACATCCAAAGAACAGCGTCTGGCAATTCGTGGTCATCGATTAAAGCACGTAGACGGCGCTAAAGTTGCAAAGGAGTGCAGTTATGAAGATGCTCTTCGTGTATAATGTGATCGATAGTCTTCACTGCAGGGTGGGAAAGGCGCTCTATGAGCAGTGGTTTGGCCGTCGAATATGGTGGGCAGTGAGAGGAGCAAGTCACTGACGAGGTCTGTATGTGCGTGGAGATGGGTCATCAGGCAGACAAAATGGGCGCCATTGTCGGAAATGCTGTGGATGTCCAGGAGGTGGTCCGTTAAGGCGAACCAAGTTATTGAGTTGTCTTTTTGCATTGCGGGTAGTTTAGGGAACCTGCCTAGTAAGACGTGTTGAGTCTGCACTGGCAACTGAAGATTGTTGCGGGAGGAGCAGGACGCCTCTGGTGCTGAAAGTGTCTACACCTGCCAGCTGGTATGTCGCTGGTATCAAATTGATACGCGAATTAATTAAATTGATCATGAGAGTCACCTTGCATGGCGGCTAATTTTTCTTTTACAGTAGTCGGATTACACTCACCAGGTACTACAAATGGGAGTCCTTGGAAGGAAAACAATGTTCTTTACGCGAAATACTATTGAGAACCGATATTTCAAGCTGACCACAGAAGGATTCTACCACCCACAACATACATTACACGTAAGGACTGCGCTATTAAAAACAGAATTACAACAACTATGTTACCATCATCCTGCATAGAAAGCGGTCTTGGTTCAACAAGCACACACAAGAGTCGCTTGTCGTGTAACGCTTTCTGGTAGAAATGCTGTATACAATTTGGAATGACGTCTCTCCATGCAGCCACGTACTTGCGTTAGAGCCTATGGAGGCGTCTTTTAATCATTACAGCCACTAACGAATAATATTCGTGCCACTCTCACATCTCGAAACGAATCACCTTCTTCGAACCTATCTGCTACACCAAAATTGCAACGTGGTGTTAGACAATTCGTCTGCATCTTGTAACTGTTGCCCGGTCTCTGCCAAGGTCTTCCTGCAGCTTCATCCAAGTGGTCGTCCCAATTTAGATCTGAACTGAACGGAACTCGGAGAGCACTATATCCACCAACTTCTGAAACCCGTGTAGAAACAAGCTGAGCTGAGTTAATGCCACAGGACTTTCTTTTGGCCACTTGGTGAAAATGGGAATGTGTTGTCATACCTCCGCCAACTATATTACGATGTGTAAGGTCAGCGCCAAACGAAGCCTGCTCCTGCAACACGAGGTAGTATAAAAAACGGTATGAACAGTTGCGGTGTTGTTTCTTGTCGCGAAAATTAGGAAGAGTCCCCATCATACAGGAGCTGCAGTCCGAAGCAGGTCTGCATCCCTCAGGGTCCATTCACACGGATCACCCAATCATTCTATCATCGTTATTCTGTACGATCCAACAGAGACCAATTAAGAATTATAAAATGCCTGCTAACTTAATCCGAGAGAGAACTCGATAAGATTTTTACCACATCTCTCTCTTCTGATGTATCGAAAACAAATACCGTCTACGTGCCAGCATTGAGCATATGTGGTGATCCTATTTAATATACAGATATTGACACATTGGAGAATGTGGCAAGTGATCGAAGTCGCTTGCACAGACCAGTATACAGTTTCATCGCCTGTACTATAGGAGGACCATTTCCCACAGACTGTCAGTCGCAAAAGAGAGTCCCTGTTTTGTTGTTTGATACATCGTTTTTTTCTGCTGTAACACGCCTTGTACACTGTCATACATTTCGTTTTTTCCGCCACGACTTCGACGTCTGTGTGAGGTTCTAAACTGACATTAACATGTTTTGACCCATTACTTCTCACAGAAGTTTAGACGTCACACAGTGTAAATCATGTTGCTGCTGCAACCACAACACATACACTGGATGATTTTAAATAAAAGACAGTCATAACATATGAAAACCGGAAGAGTTTGCGGCGGTGTGGAGCACTTCCAAACTGCTGTCTGAAGGTAATTGATGGCCTCTACATTTGAACTCATCTTTCACAGTGACAGAATAGCTGATAGCCCAGTGTTCTATTTCGATTGAGTCTTCATATTGCAGTCATGTACGCGATCACTGTTTCGGTGCTAGCCATCCCCGAAAGGTGTTGCCCCTCCTCCAAGGCTCTTTCTCCATCTCAAACAAGCGATGTCAGTCAATCGTTATGTGGTTACCAACACCATACCAGTGAACGGATGGGATACAAAAGACACCGTCGATTTACTGTAATTAGCATGTCCATTGATAGTTCGATCAATTTTAGCAACTTTACCGTAATTTCAACACCAACCAATGACGCGGCAGCATGCTTCCCCATTTCTGTATCATCGCTAAACTGCCTCTCCTCTACTTTGCGAGTACTATAGCGAATGTGCAGTATGCCCATTCATTGTTAATTCTCGAACATATACCTCAAAGAATACCAGACAGTGATCTATATATTTGTAGTACGTTGAACATAGTGCTTAATTTACTATCTTTTTCTATGTGGATAGGAGTCACAGGGCAATCTCGCATTCTTAGGATAAAGTTAGAGACAGAAAAATTTCCTCGCATTGCCTTTGACTAACCCTCTCTGCAGTACTGTTACCGATTTAATCTGCAGCTGACCAGAAGTAGACCACTACATTCTGCATCTCATGAAGGAATAGAGTGAACCGAATTCATAACTGCTGTTCCGCACCCATCCAAGAGCACAAGATTTCTGCAGATGTGCACATGTCGAGGAGGTTTTCACCTCTTATCGATGTGTAATAGGAGATATGAAAGTGTGATGTAATAGCAGAAGGTTAAGAAGAAGAAGGAACGAGTGGTTTTTATGCATGACGGAGCTCCAGGCGGTGAAGCATTTTATGTAAATCAACCGCGCTATCAATTCTTAGGTATTGTTCTAGTGTCTGGAATCAGTACCAAGAAGGTATTGAAAAGGGAGAACATAAAAACATGCACGCCTAAGGCTACATAGTTCTGCATTTAAAACAGGCTATATTGTTAGAGGGGTGCTGTTTCCGACATTTTAGTCATGTGCAATGTAAATTTGTTAATATTCCAACGTAAGAAATGCATTTCCAGCACATGAAATACATTCTGCTTGCAGGTTTCTCTACGATATACTATGGTGACAAACTGTAAACTGAAAATACTACTCTACGGTCGCAGGTTCGAATCCTGCCTCGGGCATGGATGTGTGTGATGTCCTTAGGTTAGTTAAGTTTAAGTAGTTCTAAGTTCTAGGGGACTGATGACCTCAGCAGTTAAGTCCCACAGTGCTCAGTGCCATTTGAACTATTTTTTGAAAAAACTACTTCCTTAAAACATCGAGTCTGTATGATACATGCATAGTCCAGCTTTCCAGAGGTGTATAGCGCCCACTGTTCACATCTGATCACGGTTCAGAAATCATACTATGGTCGCATCAATCCTATATTAGAGCATCGTTAGTATCGGATAATACCTCTTACAAAGAAAGAGATGGACGCAATAGGAGCGGTGTTTGACATGCGAAATTTCACGTCATGTCGCCACTAACACCATAAACAGGACATCTGTCAAGCAGATGAATGCATGGGGATTGCAGTACCTTGCAAACACCTGTCACTGACTTAGAATCACCGTAGCTATGAAACTGAAGACTCGATTTTATGCCCAAGATGCAGCAGGGAAATGGAGTACGTCACATAAATCTTCGTTCGTCTAGAGGAATGTGGTGAAACAGGATGGAGAAGTTTCATCACACATGAGATGGAAATACTCTGACAACTGAGAGGTTTGCTGTTAAGGATCGCAAGTGGACAGTGCTCTAAGTCACACACAGAACACGCACTTGTATATGAGTCGAACGTGGGTTATGTCACACAACTGATGCACCCCAACAGAGCAACGGAAAAAATGATCAGGTGACCTCTCTCTCTATAATGCACCTTCAGTCTGCCATTAAATCATACCTCATTACAACTCCATCACAGCCGATTACTCCATCCATTCCCTGTCGTCCTTTAAAGCAGATGCAAGTAAATTTAGAGGCAGATGGTTATCTTTTTTCCAGGAAATTCTCAAAGACAGCAGTCAACTCGCACGTATCACTATTACCTCAACAGACATATAGTAGAATGTTGCCTCGACGAAAAAAATTACTGTTTCCTTGGTTCCCAGTGATTCCATGTCAACGTTTTCTCGCATTCCTCTTGTTGTCGCATGCCTGTTCCCATATACAATAATTGTTCTGCACCAAGCAGAAGACATCCAAGTACTCTCTCAATTTCCCCACGTTTCGAAGTATTTTCCCTCAATTTATACGTATTTTCCGACATTTTTCGTAATTTTATCGATTTATGTCACTTCTACCCATGCGATCACATCACTTTTCATTCTGTATTCTAAAATAGCTTGTAGTACAGCTGCCAACAGCTAGCACAAATGCACTTGGTTCAAATGGCTCTGAGCACTATGGAACTTAACATCTTAGGTCATCAGTCCCCTAGAACTTAGAACTACTTAAACCTAACTAACCTAAGGACATCACACACATCCATGCCCGAGGCAGGATTCGAACCAGCGACCGTAGCAGTCCCGCGGTTCCGGACTGCAGCGCCTAGAACCGCACGGCCATCGTGCACAAATGCACTATTTTTCTGTTCAGGTGGTATAGTATAACACTTTACTAGAATGCATCCAGTCACCTCCAACCACATATTCTACAGATAAATTATTTTTGCTCTGTTTTCTGTATGTCTGTGTTGCAGAAGGCTCCCATGAGCCAGAGTAGACTCGAGTTAGTGTTCGATTGTGGATGTGCCACACATTATATCTGGGGCGATGTTGGGATGTGGATCCACAATATGCAACATCATAATATCCCAAGCCATATTGCTGGTCGGTGTGGCCGAGCGGTTCTAGGGGCTACAGTCTGGAACCGCGCGACCGCTATGGTCGCAGGTTCGAATCCTGCCTCGGGCATGGATGTGTGTGATGTCCATAGGTTAGTTAGGTTCAAGTAGTTCTAAGTTCTAGGGGACTTATGATCTCAGAAGTTGAGTCCCATAGTGCTCAGAGCCATTTGAACCATCTGAACCAAGCCATGTTGGGATGCAGATCCACAGTATACCACATCCGGGACAGGGTTTGAAGGTGGATCTGCAGAACGTTACATTCAGAGTTGTGTTTTATGCTCGAAGTTGGAAGTGGGAACATAGAGCCATCAGGTATCCCATCACTGCGACAGATGAGTTTAAATGTAGAGGCCGTCAATCACATTCAGAGACCTATTTGGAAACTCTTCACTCCTTATGTTTTGACCATCTTTTATTTCAATCACCCAGTGTGTGTGTTGTGGGAGCAACAGCAACAGCAACAACATGATTTGCACTATGCGATGTCTAGTATCCTGCGAGAGTCAATTGGTCTAATGTGTTAATGTCAGTTTAAAACCTGACACAGACCTTGAAGTCGTGGTGGAAAAAAAAAAAAAAAAAAAAATGTATGGCAGTATACAAAGTGTGTTACAACAGAAGAAAACAATGTATCAACCAACAAAACAGGGACTATCTACTGCGACTGATAGTCTGTGGGATATGGTTCTCCTACAGTACAGGTTATGAAACATTACATTAGTCTATGCAGGTGACTGAGTGGATCAATACCTGCATATATAATGGGGTCGGCGCTTATGTTCGATGCCGGCACGTAGATGGTATTTTTTTTTTCGAAATATGTATCGAGTTCTCTGTTGGATGAAGTAAGGAGAACTATTCATAGTTTGTATTTTTTTTACTCTCTGTGGGATGGTACATGATAGAGAGAATGTTTGGGTGACGGACGTGGAGGCACCCTGAGAGATGCAGATCTCCTTCAGTCTACAGCACCTGTATGTAGTTTGGAGTTGCACCACAATGCAGTAAAAAAGTCCTCGTCTTTCTGCCAGTTCCCATATTGTCTTTTTACACTACTGCCTCATGTTGCAGGGCTTTTTTTGCGCTAGCCTTACACATTGTAAACAGTTGGCTAGCTATGACAACGTGTTCCCATTTCCACTGAATGGTCAAAAGACGATCATGTCACACTAACTCAGCTTTTCCTGTTTCTGCATTGGTTGCAGGAGGTGTGGTAGATATAGCGCTCTTCGACTTCTGCTCAGTTCCGATTTAAATTGGAGCAATCACATGCACAAAGCCGCAGAGATGGAAGGGCAGTGTCTAGGGAACAGTTGCACGATGCATGGGAGCTACCTAAAACATCACGTTGGAGTTTTGCTGTAGCAGATAGGTTTGAAAAAGGTGACTTGTTTCGAGATATGAGAGTGCCACGAATACGATTCACTAGTGGCTGTAATCATTAAAAGACTTCTCCATAGGATCCAACGCAGGTATGTGGCTGAATGGAAAGACTTGATTCCAAATCACAGACAGCATTTCTACCAGCAAGTGTAACAGTATAAATCTGAAAAGATAGTCTACATTTCTTATGGCCTCAATCTAGCGTTGCATTTTTTTTTAAAAGTGATTTGTCGCATTATTTTCAATCAACCATCACCTATAACCCAGTGGATATATCACAGAACCTCTGATCTGGCTCCGAGATAGAATGTGATGTGTTACAACTACTCTAGAAATATCCAGCGGTGGTGTGAAGGAGTTGCAAATACCGGCTTCATATCATTTTCCTTAGCTGAATCACTTTCTAAATTCGATGATTTTTTATTAAGAGTTTACACCACAGGTGACGTGTACCTGCACTGTCGGTCTGTTAATATACACCCCAGCGGTCACCGTCTATACCCAATGTTGCATTATTTGTGTGGAAAACCACTTTATTCGGAAGCAATAATATAACTGGTCTTATAAAGCCAGTATAGTTTTTAACATGGATACTTCTGTTTGCAGGTAGTGACAAGACTGATTGTGACAGTAACATAGTCATTGTGAGCGTGTTTTTAACATCTGGTGGCTTGTAAAACGATTACGGCCCTCTTTCTAAGACACACTGGCACCACTCGCAAGAAAAAATTACGAGACATATCCATCCCTCTTACTTATACTTAGTCGTAAGGGGTGGATGATAAGTTCACTGTGATCAGCTGGCTTATCAAGTATGTGTGTGTGTTCTGACGCGTGCAAAGAAAATCACTACATCAGTCATAAGGGAGGTATGGATTTGACGTTGAAAACTGTGATAGCCAGAAGGGGAATGAAAGATTTTTTTATTTACTTGGAAAAATTATGTCAAGTCAGAAGAATGGAACAGATACTTCTACTTCCAGAGCCACAGCTGTCTGGAGGGGCTATTTCCAATACTTTGCTCATTGTTGACTGTCATCCAATTGAGGCTGCAATCGTAATATTTAATTGTAAGTACAGTGATAAAATACATGTGGCCAGTTTCCTAGGATGGTTCCGGCTGGTGTGCTAGGAGTACGTGGTGGCAGTGGCCTGTGGCGGGAACGATTGACATTTCCGGGGTATGGTGGGAGCCATTACGACTGGACGGCCCAGCAGGTGTACAGGGCTGCAGCTGACCTGACCGTGTCGTCCTCTGATGGTTGAATAGTGAACTAATACCCAGGATGTGTTGGAGAGCCTTTGTGATCGTGTGTGTTCTCCATGGAAATTTGAGAAGACATGTGTTTGGGATGGACCATTATTCCCTCCCAAATAAATTGTCCAGTTTACTGCTTCTGCACATTTCCAGGCATTATTTGGTTGAGAGAACATCGATGTGTGCATGTTTTGTGCATCTATATTGTGAAAGACAAGTGTAAGACGCGTTTGCTGGTTCTCTAGACATGAGAAACACCTTAGTTCACTTTGTAAAGCAGAAGGGTGATTTGGAATCTGTTGTATTATAGACGTAGGTATTCGCAAGTGGAATTATCTGTTTCCTCTATTTTTTTCTAATTTTCATGTAAAGAGCTTCACAGATGAGATAAGTTTCTAGTTACTCAGTGGTTTGCAGCACGTTCCACCTCACTAAAGTTATAAGTTTCTAGAAATGCAATTCCCAGTCTTCATCTTCGAAATTTCAATATGGAGGCGATCGGCAGCATTCTGCCATATGATTGATGTCGAGAACTATCGCGTAAATGGTATCATATTCTGCCAAACCATGTGAAAATACGTATGTTCTTGTAATCTCAGAGTCTGGAGATGGGTGAAGAAAGCAAGCAAGTTGGGGCCAGAAACAGTAACGTCTTTGTGCTGAGGGGAACCAGCTGGTAGGGTAGGGTAGGGAGGACAGAAAGAAAGCAAATTTTAAGAGAGTTTAGAACTGAGACAAACCTTCAGTTTGAGAAAGAAATCAAAAAACATAATTCCAGCTTATTACATCAGCATAAACAGCTATTGGTTAAGAATTTTCAACAATCAGCAGATATTTTAACTCTACCCAATTTTAACTCAGTCAATGTGAAATGTCAGCTATCTTTATTGCATCAAAATATTCGAGGACTGAGAAATAAAATTAATGAATTAACTATCTGCATAGATGAATTAGAGTCTTCAAACCCAGCTGACATAATCTGCCTCTCTGAACATCATGTGACCACTGATATAGAACTTTTAAGTGTTACAGGGTTTAGGTTAGCATCTCACTTTTGTAGATCAGAAATGGAGAAAGGAGGAGTTGCCATATTCATCAGGAACTGTCATAAATTTAAGAACATAGACATTCATAAATTTTGTCTAGAACAGCATATGGAAGCATGTGCAACAGAATTAGAATTTCACAAAAAATCCTTCATAGTATTATGTGTATATCGAGCAGCTGCAGGTAACTTTAATCTGTTTGTAAGCCACCTTGAAGCTGTACTGGCCCATTTAACAACCAAAAACAAAGAAATAGTGGTTGCTGGTGATATCAATGTAGATTTCCTGAAAGACTCTACCAATAAGAACTTATTTGAGTTAGTAACACTATCATTCAACTTAATTCCCACTGTAAAGTTCTCCACTAGGGTAGCCACTTGCTCACAAACAGCCATTGATAATATATTTATAGAAAAGTCCAATGAACAAAATTATATTGCAAAACCAATAGTCAATGGCCTCTCAGACCATGACATGCGGTTCCTTCTGTGAATACTGTTAATACTGAACAGGATATAAAATCTGTTAAATCTGAGCTCAAGAGGGTAATCAATAAGCCAAAAAGTGATTATTTGAGGACACTCCTCAGAGACATTCACTGGACTGATGTTTACAGTGCTCATGGCATGAATGAAAAATATAACACTTTTGCTAATAAAGTGCTTACCTTATTCGAACACTGTTTTCCCCCAAAACTTACCAAGGTTAGAGCAAAGTCTACAAAGAAGCCATGGATTACCCGAGGAATAGGGGTATCTTGTAAAACAGAAAGAAAACTGTATCTGTCAATCCGAAACAGTTCCAATGTTGATGCTATAGCACATTACAAGAAATATTGCAAAATATCAAAGACTGTAATATGGATGTCAAAGCAAATATATTACAAGAAAAAGATAGTCATATCAGATAACAAAATAAAGATAATATGGGATATAGTGAAGGAGGAGACTGGTAGAACCAGACATGAAGAGGAACAAATAGCATTAAGAGTAAATGATACATTGGTGACAGATGTGTGTAGTGTTGCAGAACTTTTTAACAAACATTTTATAACTGTTACTGAAAAGATGGGGTTGTCATGTTCGGTAGATGCTGCTATGGAATACCTCAGACCAGACATTTCAAGTAACTTCCATAACATAAATTTAACCCTCACTACCCCAACAGAAATAATGTCCACCATAAAATCTTTCAAAACAAAAACATCTAGTGGGTATGATGAAATATCAACAAAGTTAATTAAAGAATGTGATTCTGAGCTAAGTAACATATTAAGCTATCTGTGTAACCAGTCATTTATCAGTGGCATATTTCCTGAATGGCTGATATATGCTGAAGTTAAGCCACTGTTTAAGAAGGGAGATAAAGAAATAGCATCAAATTTCCCTCCAATTTCACTGTTGCCAGCATTCTCAAAAATTTTCGAAAAAGTAATTTACAGTCGGCTTTATAACCATCTTATCTCAAATAACATACTGTCAAAGTCAGTTTAGATTTCTAAAATGTTCTGATATTGAGAAGGCTATCTACACTTACAGTGAAAATGTGCTTAATTCATTAGACAAAAAATTGTAGGCAACTGGTATATTTTGTGATCTGTCAAACGCATTTGACTGTGTAAATCACAATATCCTTTTAAGTAAATTAGGATATTATAGTGTAACAGGAAATGATGCAAATTGGTTCAAATCTTATATCTCTGGCAGGAAAAAAAGAGTGTTATTAGGAAAGAGAAATGTATCAAGCTATCAGGCATCATCCAACTGGGAACTAATTACATGTGGGGTCCCACAGGGTTCCATTTTGGGGCCCATACTTTTTCTTGTGTATATCAATGACCTTCCATCAGTAACATTACCAGATGCCAAGTTCGTTTTGTTTGCCGATGATAGAAACATTGCAATAAATAGCAAATCAAGTGTAGTCTTAGAAAGATCAGCTAATAAAATATTTGTGGACATTAATCATTGGTTCCTAGCCAATTCTTTGTCACTAAACTTTGAAAAAACACACTACTTGCAGTTCAGAACTTGTAAGGGGTGTCCCACGAGTATATGTCTAACATACGATGACAAGAAGATAGAAGAAGTGGACAGTGTTAAACTCTTGGGATTACAGCTTGATAATAAATTCAACTGGGTAGAGCACACCACAGAACTGCTGAAGCGTCTTAACAAATCTGTTTGCAATGCGAATTTTGTCAGACATAGGGGATATAAAAACGAAAAAGCTGGCATACTACGCTTACTTTCATTCCATAATGTCATATGGGATTATTTTTTGGGGTAATTCATCAAGCCAAGCTAAAGTTTTCCGGGCACAAAAACGTGCAGTAAAAGTTATATATGGTGTGAACTCAAGAAAATCCTGCAGAAGCCTGTTTAGGGAACTAGGGATACTAACTACTGCTTCCCAATATATTTATTCCTTAATGAAATTTGTCATTAAAAATATATCACTTCTTCAAACCAACAGCTCAATTCATGGAATCAATACTAGGAATAAGAATAATCTTCACAGGGATTTAAAGTCACTTAATCTTGTACAAAAAGGTGTGCATTATTCAGGAACACACATTTTCAATAACTTGCCAGCAGCTATAAAAAGCTTAACAATCAATGAAATTCAGTTTAAGAGAAGCCTAAAGGATTTATTGGTGGCCAACTCCTTCTACTCCATTGATGAATTTCTCAGTAAAACCAACTGATTTGTATATATATACAGGGTGAGTCACCTAACGTTACCGCTGGATATATTTCGTAAACCACATCAAATACTGACAAACCGATTCCATAGACCGAACGTGAGGAGAGGGGCTAGTGTAACTGTTTAATACAAACCATACAAAAATGCACGGAAGTGTGTTTTTTAACACAAACCTACGTTTTTTTAAACGAAACCATGTTAGTTTTGTTAGCACATCTGAACATATAAACAAATACGTAATCAGTGCCGTTTGTTGCATTGTAAAATGTTAATTACATCCGGAGATATTGTAACCTAAAGTTGACGCTTGAAACCTCCGACGTTCAGTTGCGTGTTGTAACAAACACTGGCCACGGTCGGCGAGCAGCATCTGCAGGGACATGTTTACGATGACGACCGTGTTTACGAGTGTGGCTGTAGTGCACTGTTGTGGTTTGGTCTAGCTGTCGCAGTGTCCGCATGTACCGGTTGCTGCTATTGTTATTTTGCATTAGTCTCCACACGCAGACCAACTGTACTACACCGTGTTACCAGACGTCTGTGATAGTGTAGTGTTGTAGGAACTGTGACCATGGTATATTCGAACTCTGAAAAGGCGAGGATGATACTCATCTATGGCGAGTGTCGACGAAATGCAGCTGAAGCTTGCAGGGTGTATGCAGAACGGTACCCGGACAGAGAGAATCCAACGTGCGGCACATTGCAAAACGTCTACCGCCAACTGTATGCAACAGGTATGGTCGTAGCACGCAAACGGGTCCGTAACAGGTCCGTCACTGGAGAAGCGGGTGCAGTTGGTGTGTTAGCTGCTGTTGCCATGAACCCACACATGAGTACACGGGACATTGCGAGAGCCGGTGGACTGAATCAAAGTAGTGTCATGCGCATACTGCATCGTCACCGCTTTCACCCGTTTCATGTGTCGCTACATCTGCAATTACATGGTGATGACTTTAATCATCGAGTGCAATTCTGTCAATGGGCATTAACAGAGAATGCGTTGCAGTTCTACCTGTTTTCCGATGAAGCGGGTTTCACAAACCACGGGGCAGTGAATCTACGGAACAGGCATTACCTGTCCGTGGACAATCCTCACTGGCTCAGACAGGTAGAGCGACAGCGACCGTGGACTGTAAATGTATGGTGCGGAATCATTGGCGACCACCTCAACTGAGAGAAAATTTGGAATACATTTCACATAAATTTTCTCAGCATGTTATAGTCTTAGGTGGAGATTTCAATTTACCAGATATAGACTGGGACACTCAGATGTTTAGGACGGGCGGTAGGGACAGAGCATCGAGGGGCTCTGAGCACTATGGGACTTAACATCTGTGGTCATCAGTCCCCTAGAACTTAGAACTACTTAAACCTAACTAACCTAAGGACATCACACACATCCATGCCCGAGGCAGGATTCGAACCTGCGACCGTAGCGGTCACGCGGTTCCAGACTGAAGCGCCTATAACCGCACGGCCACACCACAGAGCATCGAGTGACATTATACTGAGTGCACTATCCGAAAATTACCTCGAGCAATTAAACAGAGAACCGACTCGTGGAGATAACATCTTGGACCTACTGATAACAAACAGACCCGAACTTTTCGACTCTTTAAGTGCAGAACAGGGAATCAGTGATCATAAGGCCGTTGTAGCATCCCTGAATATGGAAGTTAATAGGAATATAAAAAAAGGGAGGAAGGTTTATCTGTTTAGCAAGAGTAATAGAAGGCAGATTTCAGACTACCTAACAGATCAAAACGAAAATTTCTGTTCCGACACTGACAATGTTGAGTGTTTATGGAAAAAGTTCAAGGCAATCGTAAAATGCGTTTTAGATGGGTACGTGCCGAGTAAAACTGTGAGGGACGGGAAAAACCCACCGTGGTACAACAACAAAGTTAGGAAACTACTGCGAAAGCAAAGAGAGCTTCACTCCAAGTTTAAACGCAGCCAAAACCTCTCAGACAAACAGAAGCTAAACGATGTCAAAGTTAGCGTAAGGAGGGCTATGCGTGAAGCGTTCAGTGAATTCGAAAGTAAAATTCTATGTACCGACTTGACAGAAAATCCTAGGAAGTTCTGGTCTTACGTTAAATCAGTAAGTGGCTCGAAACAGCATATCCAGACACTCCGGGATGATGATGGCATTGAAACAGAGGATGACACGCGTAAAGCTGAAATACTAAACACCTTTTTCCAAAGCTGTTTCACAGAGGAAGACCGCACTGCAGTTCCTTCTCTAAATCCTCGCACAAACGAAAAAATGGCTGACATCGAAATAAGTGTCCAAGGAATAGAAAAGCAACTGGAATCACTCAATAGAGGAAAGTCCACTGGACCTAACGGGATACCAATTCGATTCTACACAGAGTACGCGAAAGAACTTGCCCCCCTTCTAACAGCCGTGTACCGCAAGTCTCTAGAGGAACGGAGGGTTCCAAATGATTGGAAAAGAGCACAGGTAGTCCCAGTCTTCAAGAAGGATCGTCGAGCAGATGCGCAAAACTATAGACCTATATCTCTGACGTCGATCTCTTGTAGAATTTTAGAACATGTTTCTTGCTCGAGTATCATCTCGTTTTTGGAAACCCAGAATCTACTATGTAGGAATCAACATGGATTCCGGAAACAGCGATCGTGTGAGACCCAACTCGCTTTATTTGTTCATGAGACCCAGAAAATATTAGATACAGGCTCCCAAGTAGATGCTATTTTTCTTGACTTCCGGAAGGCGTTCGATACAGTTCCGCACTGTCGCCTGATAAACAAAGTAAGAGCCTACGGAATATCAGACCAGCTGTGTGGCTGGATTGAAGAGTTTTTAGCAAACAGAACACAGCATGTTGTTATCAATGGAGAGACGTCTACAGACGTTAAGGTAATCTCTGGCGTGCTACAGGGGAGTGTTATGGGACCATTGCTTTTCACACTATATATAAATGACCTAGTAGATAGTGTCTGAAGTTCCATGCGGCTTTTCGCGGATGATGCTGTAGTATACAGAGAAGTTGCAGCATTAGAAAATTGTAGCGAAATGCAGGAAGATCTGCAGCGGATAGCCACTTGGTGCAGGGAGTGGCAACTGTCCCTTAACATAGACAAATGTAATGTATTGCGAATACATAGAAAGGAGGATCCTTTATTGTATGATTATATGATAGCAGAACAAACACTGGTAGCAGTTACTTCTGTAAAATATCTGGGAGTATGCGTGCGGAACGATTTGAAGTGGAATGATCATATAAAATTAATAGTTGGTAAAGCGGGTAGCAGGTTGAGATTCATTGGGAGAGTGCTTAGAAAATGTAGTCCATCAACAAAGGAGGTGGCTTACAAAACACTCGTTCGACCTGTACTTGAGTATTGCTCATCAGTGTGGGATCCGTACCAGATCGGTTTGACGGAGGAGATAGAGAAGATCCAAAGAAGAGCGGCGCGTTTCGTCACAGGGTTATTTGGTAACCGTGATAGCGTTACGGAGATGTTTAATAAACTCAAGTGGCAGACTCTGCAAGAGAGGCGCTCTGCATCGCGGTGTAGATTGCTCGCCATGTTTCGAGAGGGTGCGTTTCTGGATGACGTATCGAATATATTGCTTCCCCCTACTTATACCTCCCGAGGAGATCACGAATGTAAAATGAGAGAGATTAGAGCGCGCACGGAGGCTTTCAGGCAGTCGTTCTTCCCGCGAACCATACGCGACTGGAACAGGAAAGGGAGGTAATGACAGTGACACGTAAAGTGCCCTCCGCCACACACCGTTGGGTGGCTTGCGGAGTATAAATGTAGATGTAGATGTAGATTGGTCCTCACTTCATTGCAGGGGCCCAAACAGCTGCAACATACATCGCGTTTCTACAGAATGATCTGCCAACGTTGCTCGAAAATGTCCCACTGGAAACGCGTCGACGTATGAGGTATCAGCATGATGGTGCACCTGCACATTCCGCAATTAACACTAGGCTGACCCTTGACAGGATGTACGACGGGCGTTTCATAGGACGTGGAGGACGCATAAATTGGCCAGCCCGTTCTCCTGATCTTACACCTCTGAACTTCTTTCTGTGGGGTACGTTAAAGGAGAATGTGTACCGTGATGTGCCTACAACCCCATAGGATATGAAACAACGTATTGTGGCAGCCTGCGGCGACATTACACCAGATGTACTGCGGCGTGTACGACATTCATTACACCAGAGATTGCAATTGTGTGCTGCAAATGATGACCACCACATTGAACATCTATTGGCCTGACATGTCGGGACATACTCTATTCCACTCCATAATTGAAAACAGAAACCACGTGTGTACGTGTACCTCACCCCTCATGGTAATGTACATGTGCGTCAGTGAAAAAGACCAATAAAAAGGTGTTAGCATGTAGAAGTAATTTGCTGTTCCAGTCTCTTCTGTACCTAAGGTCCATCACCATTCCCTTTGGTTCCCTACGTAATTCGGTGATCTCCGATACACACGATCGAACAGCGGAGGAGTGGTACTCAAGCGTCAACTTTAGGTTACAATATCTCCGGATGTAATTAACATTTTACAATGCTTATTTGTTTTAGTTGTAGATATTTGTCATGTATTGTTGTTTTTCTGACATGTTCCACATCCTGGAGGACCTCCTCACTGCGGATCAATTGGATGAAAGTAAATCTAATCTAATCTAATCAGCCTTTGTACAACAGTTATAAGAGTGACCGTGACCGATGTCTGTGGAGGCTTCTCTGGTCACACGGTGGGTCAGCGTGTGCGTGGAGGCAGTTGTCTCCTGACCGATGGCTGAAGCTGATGACCGCCCAACCTCGTGGTAAATATCTAGTGCTGCAAAGAGTATATATGGTGCATGTGCTTATGTTCTTTTTTTCGACCCATCTGTCTTGGTGGTGTGCGAGTGTCTGATGGTCGATAGCTATATGCAGGATGCAGAACTGATGATTTTGTATGGCACAGGATATGAATTGTGTGTTTACAACATCAATATGGTATATGGTGATATAACTAGGCTGGAGATAGGTTTCACGCTGAAAAATTCGAGCTTTCCTCGACAGTAGCAGAGCAGTGATCAGTGTAACTGAGAAAGTATCTCTCCATATTTTATGATCTGTATATCACTTTTTCAAGGTTTAACTTTCAGTGCAAAATGGCTGTTGTATGTTCTTTTTTCGTCTGTACAAAACAGTTCTGCTGCTGAAAGTCTCATCTGGAGGGAAAAAATGGCGGACACTGCTGCCACACTGGGAGCATTAGTAGTTTGGCGGATTTCACACTGAAAAAAATTCAAGCTTTGCTCGACAATAGCAGAGTAGAGTAACTGAGGAAGTGTCATTCTGTATTTCATGATCTGGAGACCACTTTTGTAGCATTTAACTGTTATTGCAATATGGCGATCTGTACAAAATAGTTTTGCTGCTGAAAGTCTTGTCTGCAAAAAATGGAAGACTGTGCTCTCAAACCGGCAGCAGCAGCAGTTTGGCAGATAAATTCAGTAAAAGCCAATCACAATGCCCCATACATTCGCAAGACATCCTTTGAGCAGGAGATAGGAGCCTGTACAGACTGGTTCAAACAAGATGGGGGCAAGATATCTATGGAAAATTCTGAGACTAGCGTGACGTCTTTTTCATTCAAGTGTTCAGAGACAAGTCGCTGTTTCCTGGAAGGGTTTGCTGTGATCATCATCTCTCTTTCCAAACAACAAGAATGCTTTCATGATTAATGGTGTTCTGGCAAGCATGCATAGACATCATGAAGGCTTTTAACAGTAAGAACAAGAGCGAACTTTTACCGTTTCTGAGACGGTTGTTGAAAGCAGAACGTCACGATTCCCAGGAAGGGTAACACATGATGGACATGGTGCCTCGTTAGAATCATCAGCAGGAATGCATTCGGTATTATTCTCGGATATTTTCGTAAACAGTTTCTGAAAGCAGTGCAAAAGATTTCTGTAGTATGCAACTGTCCAGAGGGAGGCGTCTCCATAACATTGACAACCTTTTAGCTGTGCCATGCTTTTGTTCTTCGAAGGCAGGTCGACACAGATGTTAATAATGTATGCTGACCTATGTTTTGAACAGACTGTCCTGTTTGGACAATAATTTCCATGCAGACAAGCTGAGGCATCATGAAAGCTCCTACAGTAAAAGTGATAGTTAACTATTTCTGCTGCACTTTACGATTTCTGGGAAGGGGTGATGGGTAATGGATGGGCTGTCTCGTCAGGATCGCTAAGAAGAATGCATCCTGTGTTATTCTGGGATATTTTTGTAAACAGTTTCTGAAAGAAGTGCATCATATTTCTATAGTATGTCCAGAGTGAGACTTGGCTGTCATTTACATAGACATGAGAGGTCAGTATAACACTGACAACCTTTTGGACGCACCTGTGAGGGTGGATGGCTAGGAAAACATCTCACTCAGCAATTAGGCTGTGTCATAGATCTGTCACGTATAGAATCTCTCTACGAGTTGTCGTTCACAACACGGGCACCAGCCATACGCGTCTCGCCTGTGGGACAGGCTGGCAGGTGTAGCAATTAGAGGAGTGTATCTCCTAGTGTCGACACTAATCCACACTGGACCTGCAGGTACAAAGGCGATGCAGCAGCGCACCAGCCATAGTGGCCAGGTAAACACATTACCACCCTCTCTAGGTGTGTGCACCCAGATGCGTCTTGCCTGTGAGACAGTCTTTTTCGAGTCACACTGGATAACCTAAGTGTGACAATCGCTAAGCGAAAAATATGTCTGCCATTGGAAGGTAATGGAAGGCTTTTGGGCTTGCTTCCTTTCGTTTATGTTAATTAAATAATCAGTACAAAGTCATTATTGCCATCTCAGTTATGTAGTGACCCATCAGGGCAATTAAATGACTGTAGAATATGGAATGAAAGAGCTTGTTTGCCACTAGGATTGATGGTTGGGGCAATTGATAAATAGAATGTGACTCCTTATATGCACTGGTGAGTATTCCTGGGAGATGCTTATATGACACTTTGGGACGGGACACATGGCTGAGGTGAAAGCCAAGAGGGCGCATAATTATCAGTTTCTTGGAAGGTACATCAAGCTCGGCCAGGGAGTCAAAAAGCAGGAACAACACTGTGGATAAGAGTGGCATGTAGTGCCTTTCATGTCGGACTGGCGTATCCCTTGGTACATCTGGTGAGTGACTGACATGTTGCAGGGGATCATCCTGAGTCTTGCATTAAGCTACACGGCATATTGCATGGCTTGGGTGGTGCTGACAATTTACAAGTTTACGAAGTTGTGTGTGACACAATGGCATCCACACACATCGAAAAAAGTTTTACATCACCTCAGTTCCGAGAGTTCCAGGAACTGTATAGATAATTGGAACAGAGATCAACATAAACATCATTTGTGCCCTTTTTATTGCTCATGAAAACCACACATTGCATGTTGTACCCAGAGGTGGTGGTCCACATTGCTGTACACACTGGTACCTCTAATACCCAGTAGCACGTCTTCTTGCATTGATGTATGCCTGTATTCGTCGTGACATACTATCCACAAGTTCATCAAGGCACTGTTGGTCCAGATTGTCCCACTCCTCAATGGTGAAAAATGGCTCTGAGCACTATGGGACTTAGCAGTTGAGGTCATCAGTCCCCTAGAACGTAGAACTACTTAAACCTAACTAACCTAAGGACATCACACACATCCATGCCCGAGACAGGATTCGAACCTGTGACCGTAGCAGTCGCGCGGTTCCAGACTGTAGCGCCTAGAACCGCTGGGCCACTCCAGTCGGCCCCTCAATGGTGATTCAGTGTAGATCCCTCATAGTGGTTGGTGGGTCACATCGTCCATAAACAGCCCTTTTCAGTCTATCCCAGGCATGTTTGACAGGGTTCATGTGTGGAGAACATGCTGGCCAATCTAATCGAGAGATATTGTTATCCTGAAGGAAGTCATTCACAAGATGTGTACGATAGGGGTGCGAATTGTCTCCCATGAAAACGAATGCCTCACCAGTATGCTGCCAATATGGTTGCGTTCACGTATTGTACAGCCATTACAGCTCCTCCCATGACCATCAGCGGCCTACGTCGGCCCCCCATAATGCCACCCCAAAACAGCAGGGAACCTCCACCTAGCTGCTGGACAGTGTGTCTATGGCGTTCAGCCTGACCGGGTTGCCTCCGAACACGTCTCCGACGATTGTCTGATTGAAAGCATATGCGACACTCATCGGTGAAGAGAATGAGATGCCAGTCCTGAGTAGTCCATTCGGCATGTTGTTGGCTCCATCTGTACCACGTTGCATGGTGTCGTGGTTGCAAAGATGGACATTGCCATGGACGTCGGGAGTGAAGTTGTGCATCATGTGGCCTATTGCACACTGTTTGACTTGTAACACCCACGAAAAGCATTATTCAACATGATGGCGTTGCTGACAGAGTTCTTCAGAGCGATAATCCGTAGGCAGCGGTCATCTACTGTAGTAGTAGCCCATGGGTGGCCTGAGCGGGGCATGTCATCGACAGGTCCTGTCTCTCCGTATCCCCATGTCCGAACAACATCGCTTTGGTTCACTCCGAGATGCTTAGAAGCCTCCCTTGTTGAGAGCCCTTCCTGGCACAAAGTAACAATGCGGACGTGATCGAACTGTGGTATTGACCATCTAGGCATGGTTGAACTACAGAGAACATGAGCCATGTACCTCCTTCCTGGTGGAATGACTGAAACTGATCGGTTTTCAGACCCGTTGTGTCTAATAGGCACTGCTCATGCATGGTTGTTTACATCTTTGGGCAGGTTTAGTGACATCTCTGAACAGTCAAAGAGACTGTGTCAGTGATACAATATCCACAGTCAACGTCTATCTTCAGGAGTTCTGGGAACCGGGGTGATGCAAAACTTTTTTTTGATGTGTGTATTTAAAGTATTGCTCTTGGGAGCAATTGTGTGTCTTCCATTGGGATGGATTATTGCATGACTCACTGTCATCAGGGCAACGTATAAGCCTACAGCCCATCAAAACGTTTCCGATGTGGGATGATCTCCACAGGCACAAGTAAATTTTCGGTGAAGAAATTTTCTGTATTGAGTGAAACTGTTTAGTGCCAAAAAGCTCCTTAGCTACATTGAGGGAATTGCACCAGATAATCCCAGTGATGGCACTGGTATTTCATTGTTAGGTTTCCTTCTTGGGTCTCATGGTAAACTCCTCTAAGGAAGTTGGGTTCACTGCATCTCAATAGCCCTCCATCCCCTATGAGCCATTGCCATTTATTACCATAACTAACTAACTTTGTGTTCTGCCTTATGGCAGGTCGTGTCATGGGGGAAACCTCGTTAGAGAGGTCCACTGCATGAGTTCTAGGGAAGTGATTCCAGTGGTGGTTTCCGGTTGCCTTCCACTGATGATGATTAAATGATAATGAGGACAACACAACACCCAGTTCCTGAGCAGAGAAAATCCCCGACCCAGCCGGAAATTGAACCCGGGCACCTTGGTGTGACAGACCATCATGCTGACCACTCAGCTATCGAGGCGGACTTATTACCTTACGATTCCTGTAAGACATTCTCTAGAGTTTGCCCCTAAATTGTCTAAAACATTTCATACTTGATTTAACTTGAATGTTTTAGTTCTGAAAATTAATTAATTTTGGAATCGGCTGGAGGGTGCTTTTCACATTACACTGAGGTGACGAAAGTCATAGGATACCTCCCAATATCTTGTCGGATCTCATTTTGCCCAGTGTAGTGCAGCAACTTGACATAGCATGGACTCAACAAGCTATTGAAAGTCTCCTGGAGAAATAATGAGCCATTCTATATTTATACCCGTCCATAATTGCAAAAGTGTTGCTGGTGCAGGGTTTTGTGCACGAACTTAACTCTTTATTATGTCCTATAAATCTTAGGTAGGATTTATGCTGAGCGATCTGGGTGGCCACATCATTTGCTTGAATTGTGCAGAATATGCTTCAAACCACTCACAAACATTTGTGGCCCAGTGACATGGTACATTGTCATTCATAAACATTCAGTCATTGTATTGGAACATTAAGTCCATGAATGGTTGTAAATGGTCTCCAAGTAGCTGAATATAAACATTTCCAGTCAATGATCCACGTAAACATGGTCCACACCATTATGGAGCCATCAACAGCTTGCACAGTGTCTTGTTGACAACTTGGGTCCATGGCTTCATGGGAAAATGAAGGAATATTGCATTTAATATCCCGTCAACATCAAGGTCATTTGAGATGGAGCACAATCTCGTATTTTGCCGAGAATGTGGAAGAAAATTGGCTGTGCCCTTTCAAAGGAGCCATCCTGGCGTTTACCTGGAGATATTTAGGGAACTGATGGAAAATCTAAATCTGGATGGCCAGATGCGGGTTTGAACTGTCATTCTCCTAAATGGGATTCCAGTGCACAACCACTGTGCCACCTCATTCAGTATGGCTTCATGGCATCTGTGTCACACTCAAATACTACCATCAGTTCTTACCAACTGAAATCAGGACTCATCTTGCCAGACCATGTTTTGCCAGTCACATAGGGTCCAGTCAATATGGTCATGAGCCAGGAGAGGTGCTTTTGGTGATGTCATGCTGTTAGCAAAAGTAGTCACGTCAGTGGTCTGTTGCCACAGCCCATTAATGCCATATTTCTCACACTGTCCTAACGAATATATTCATAGTACATCCCATATTGATTTCTGCGGTTACTCCATGCAGCGTTGCTTGTCTGTTAGCACTGACAAGTCTATGCAACAGCCATTGCTCTTGATCTGTAAGTAACGGCTGTAAGCCACTGCATGCTCTGTGGTGAGAGGTAATGCCTGAAATTTGATATGCTCAGCACGTTCTTGATACTGTTGGTCTCAGAATATTGAATTCCCTAATGATTTCCCAAATGGAATGTGCCATGCATATAGCTTCAGCTACCATTCCACATTCAGAGACTTTTAATTCCTATTGTGCAGCCATAATGACATCGGAAACCATTTCACACGGGTCACCTGAGCACAAATGACAGCTCCACCACTGCCATTTTATACCTAGTGTATACAATACGACTGCCACGTATATATATCCATATTGCTATCCCATTGCTTTTGTCACCTTAGTGTATAGGATTTTAAAAATCAATATATTCTTTTTGGGGGGTTGAGCAGTTGGAGACATGGAATGGTAAACAAAGGGCAAGCAAAGTGGTGCAACAGTGAAGTTACTGCCAGCTTGCTACACAGCGTCATTAAAACCCCTGTCTGAGCACTGCTTCAGGCTTACTTTGCCTCCTTTTAATCAGTTTGGGTGAATGATGCCAGGATAATTCATTTAAAAGGCCAAGGATTACCCTTTTCCTCTGCTAATCCAACAGAACTAGTCTAAAGTTTTAATTGTGTCTGTATTAAGGTAATGAGACAGTATTATGGGAGGTCCAGGGAGAGAAACTTCATGGTATCTCAATGCGCAGATGCACAGGATGAAACCTAATAAAATTAAATTGCTACTAAAAGTAAACCATAGGTGAATCACAGTTCACATCAAGAGGAAACACAGGAGATGACAGATAAAGGCTCATGACAAATCAGGACTAGACTGTCAACAGAGGTGAATGGAAATGCCCTACAAAGCTGTGGATGTTCTGAAGGATCCTCCTCCTACAAAATGAGAAACCTGTGATTACAAGAAGCAAAACGTGCTGAAGTTAAATGAGAAGTCGCTTTAGACACGCTTAGGAGAATGTGCTATATATACAGGGTGGTCAGAAAATGTCTGAAACGCTTGTCGTGATGTTGTAGGGCAGTTTGTACTGAGACATAAATGTTAAGAAAAAAATGCGATACGTTGCGCCGTTTCCGAGTTATTAAGCACTGAATGTAGCCAATCGGGGCGTCGCGTGCTCACATTCAAGCGGCCTGCCAGGGCGGTGTTATCTAACAAGTGCTTTGTTTAGTTAGCAGAAACTTGAATTTGCGCGCGCAACGACCTTATTGGCTAACGTCAATGCTAAATAACTCGGAAACGGCGCAACGTATCGCATTTTTTTCTTAAATACACTCCCGGAAATTGAAATAAGAACACCGTGAATTCATTGTCCCAGGAAGGGGAAACTTTATTGACACATTCCTGGGGTCAGATACATCACATGATCACACTGACAGACCCACAGGCACATAGACACAGGCAACAGAGCATGCACAATGTCGGCACTAGTACAGTGTATATCCACCTTTCGCAGCAATGCAGGCTGCTATTCTCCCATGGAGACGATCGTAGAGATGCTGGATGTAGTCCTGTGGAACGGCTTGCCATGCCATTTCCACCTGGCGCCTCAGTTGGACCAGCGTTCGTGCTGGACGTGCAGACCGCGTGAGACGACGCTTCATCCAGTCCCAAACATGCTCAATGGGGGACAGATCCGGAGATCTTGCTGGCCAGGGTAGTTGACTTACACCTTCTAGAGCACGTTGGGTGGCACGGGATACATGCGGACGTGCATTGTCCTGTTGGAACAGCAAGTTCCCTTGCCGGTCTAGGAATGGTAGAACGATGGGTTCGATGACGGTTTGGATGTACCGTGCACTATTCAGTGTCCCCTCGACGATCACCAGTGGTGTACGGCCAGTGTAGGAGATCGTTCCCCACACCATGATGCCGGGTGTTGGCCCTGTGTGCCTCGGTCGTATGCAGTCCTGATTGTGGCGCTCACCTGCACGGCGCCAAACACGCATACGACCATCATTGGCACCAAGGCAGAAGCGACTCTCATCGCTGAAGACGACACGTCTCCATTCGTCCCTCCATTCACGCCTGTCGCGACACCACTGGAGGCGGGCTGCACGATGTTGGGGCGTGAGCGGAAGACGGCCTAACGGTGTGCGGGACCGTAGCCCAGCTTCATGGAGACGGTTGCGAATGGTCCTCGCCGATACCCCAGGAGCAACAGTGTCCCTAATTTGCTGGGAAGTGGCGGTGCGGTCCCCTACGGTACTGCGTAGGATCCTACGGTCTTGGCGTGCATCCGTGCGTCGCTGCGGTCCGGTCCCAGGTCGACGGGCACGTGCACCTTCCGCCGACCACTGGCGACAACATCGATGTACTGTGGAGACCTCACACCCCACGTGTTGAGCAATTCGGCGGTACGTCCACCCGACCTCCCGCATGCCTACTATACGCCCTCGCTCAAGGTCCGTCAACTGCACATACGGTTCACGTCCACACTGTCGCGGCATGCTACCAGTGTTAAATGCTGCGATGGAGCTCCGTATGCCACGGCAAACTGGCTGACACTGACGGCGGCGGTGCACAAATGCTGCGCAGCTAGCGCCATTCGACGGCCAACACCGCGGTTCCTGGTGTGTCCGCTGTGCCGTGCGTGTGATCATTGCTTGTACAGCCCTCTCGCAGTGTCCGGAGCAAGTATGGTGGGTCTGACACACCGGTGTCAATGTGTTCTTTTTTCCATTTCCGGGAGTGTATATATTGCAGTCAGCGAACTCCCCTAGGAGACATCACACTAATACTGTGTAACACCAGTCTCTGGACTTGACAATGGCCTCAGTTCAGCTGGAAAGATAGTTCACAAGTTTCTTCAGGTATGTCACGCAGTCTTTGATGATTAGGTCCCAGTCCTAGACGTTTTCTATGGGATGAAAATCGGATGATTTAGTGATCCAATCGAGTTGCAATAGGTTTCATAAGTGTTCATTAAACCAGGAACACATGTGTGCAGCTCTGTGAACACAGTTGTCGCCATTCTAGAAGATAGGAATGTCCACAGCATACTTGTCATGGAGAAGTAGAAGAAAGGGCAAACACTAATCAGAGAGAATGTTGAAATAAACATCCTGGGACCTCTGCTGTTCCTGATCGATATAAATGACCTGGGTGACAATCTGAGCAGTTCTCTTAGGTTGTTCGCAGATGATGCTGTAATTTTCCGTCTAGTAAGGTCATCCGAAGTCCAGTATCAGTTGCAAAGCGATTTAGAGAAGATTGCTGTATGGTGTGGCAGGTGGCAGTTGACGCTAAATAACGAAAAGTGTGAGGTGATCCACATGAGTTCCAAAAGAAATCCGTTGGAATTCGATTACTCGATAAATAGTACAATTCTCAAGGCTGTCAATTCAACTAAGTACCCGGGTGTTAAAATTACGAACAACTTCAGTTGGAAAGACCACATAGATAGGGCATGGATGTGTGTGATGTCCTTAGGTTAGTTAGGTTTAAGTAGTTCTAAGTTCTAGGGGACTGATGACCTAAGATGTTTAGTCCCATAGTTCTCAGAGCCATTTTTGAACCACATAGATAATATTGTGGGGAAGGCGAGCCAAAGGTTGCGTTTCATTGGCAGGACACTTAGAAGATGCAACAAGTCCACTAAAGAGACAGCTTATACTACACTCGTTCGTCCTCTGTTAGAATATTGCTGCGCGGTGTGGGATCCTTACCAGGTGGGATTGACGGAGGACATCGAAAGGGTGCAAAAAAGGGCAGCTCGTTTTGTATTATCACGTAATAGGGGAGAGAGTGTGGCAGATATGATACGCGAATTGGGATGGAAGTCATTACAGCAAAGACGTTTTTCGTCGCGGCGAGATCTATTTACGAAATTTCAGTCACCAACTTTCTCTTCCGAATGCGAAAATATTTTGTTGAGCCCAACGTACATAGATAGGAATGATCATCAAAATAAAATAAGAGAAATCAGAGCTCGAACATAAAGGTTTAGGTGTTCGTTTTTCCCGCGCGCTGTTCGGGAGTGGAACGGTAGAGACATAGTATGATTGTGGTTCGATGAACCCTCTGCCAAGCACTTAAATGTGAATTGCAGAGTAGTCATGTAGATGTAGATGTAGATAGATCCTGGTTCATGATCATGGAAACCTGAATAAGAGAGACCAAGTTGTGGTACAAGCTGTGTGACTTTATGTGTTACTATGAACAGTGTCTTTTTGCAAGTTACCTGACTCCAAATATCACCTGCATGCAGTTTCCTTCACAATGTTCTCTCAACACATGACTGATATGGATCTGCATTTGTTGACAACAGCAGTTCCTGCTGAGTTTGAAATTGATTCTCATGTACTAGGCATAACACTCCTCTTGTGTCTCTCTCATTTAACATCTTCTTATGACAACTGTTCATATGCCGTGTTCCATCAGCTTGTGTTGTACATCATTCCTTGTACACTTCATGAACATTCTGTGTTGATGCACCAACAAATCTGCTAACTTCAGCAGAGTGTGATCATGGGCACATCCAAACATGATAGCTCATTTTTACCATTCTGTCACACATCTGCATGCACACACATTACTATGTTGATTCTGTACAACTGACTGACACATTTTAGATACTATTTTACTTACATCAGCAGGGGAGGGTCATTTGACAACCTTGTTGTTCCAGGTCAGCTTGTTCAGAACATATAATCCCAGATATTTTACCATTGTCACTGTCTACAGTTACTGGTGGAAACAAAAATTACCCAATATGTCATAAGCTCTTATTGTTTTTGCTCGGCAGCAATTTATTAAAAGTCTTGCAGGAGTCAAGGGACATGACAAGAAATTAGATGCAAATCTCTGCTGCCTTCAGGATCTCATGGGTGAACAGAGCAAGCTGGGTTATGCAAGATCCCATCTTTGGAATCCATTTCCATAAAGGAATTTTAAAACTCACTCTTCTATGCAGAATTTCTGTGATGGGGAAAGTCTGAAAGAATGTGTTCAAGAAAATAGTAGTTAACCGAGGTCTATCACTCATTTTTAGTTCAAAAGTTTTGTTGAGTTAATAGTATTACAAACGTCTTTGGGCTTCAAAATGCAAAGGACCCAGGAAGAAGTGTTATAAAAATCTTAATAGAAGAGGATATAAAACCAAATTTGTGTGTGACATACCTTATTGCTTGAGAAATGAAGCTTCATTACAAGAAGTGCTAGAAATGACCTCACACCACCTGTATACACTATTCAACATGGTGTTGATCGTTTGTGAATGTTGCTGCCAGAGTACTGGATTTAACAGCAGATGTTCTTCTGTAACTAGTTGATGCAGCAGTGTCTGTGAAATGTGGCAACAATATGGTTCTGTGATGTATGTCTGGGTCTTCTGTTTCAGTCTAGCGTGCCTCACTGTTCATTATGTTCTGTGTGACTTACCATACTTCTTCTGGTCTTCCAATGCTATTTCATTCTGTCACTGTATCGATACTCTGTGAAGAATGCATGATTATAGTGGAACAGAATTGGGTACGTGATTCCTATAAGGGATGTGAGTGACTATTTTTAGAACACTTCAGTGTTCTATGTAAACTATATAAAAACTGCTGTTAATGCATGGTGAAGAAGCTGGAGACAAAGGGAATATTATTAAGTCTGCATGGCGATGGGTACCAGTGTCAAAAGTGTGGTTGGGGTGAAGACACAACTGTTTGCGTTGCCTACAAAGTCTCTTAACCATTTATGACAGGACTCTGAACAGTCGCATACGATGTGTCATAGACCTGCTAAGAAAGCATACCTGTATCACTATAAGTTCACAGTTGTTCATGAACTGATACAGATTGACCATGATCAACACATAACAGACTATCATTGGTTTCAGCGATTTATCACTGAAAGGCCATGATTATTACAGTAAATGTGGTACAGGGATGAAGTGTGAATCCACTTGTCAGGATAAGTGAACTCATGAAACATATATTTATGGAGTAATGACTACCACCATGCAGTCATTAATGAACCATTTCATCCATAGAAGATGGGCGTGTTCTTTCTATTATCACAGTGACGCATCATCAGGCCAATTTTTTTACTCTACTTTCGCCAGTGAACCATTCCAGGTATTGTTTCATGAATTTGCGAACCAACTGGATGACAAAGAACTAACAATTGGCTGGTATCAGCAATATGAAGCAAAATGCCATATGTCTAAAGTGAGTACAGCTATAGTGATATCATTTTTTCCTGACATAGCAATTTTAGATGGGTTACGGTCTCCAAGTTCAATTGCTTGACCCCTGTTGTCTTTTTCCTGTAGGTCACCTTAAAGCTAACTTTTGCAAGAACAGATTACACATCATCAGTGAGTTACATCAGAACATCCACTATGAAATCCAGACAGTTATGCACAATGCTTCAGCAGCAACGTAAATGTAAGTAGCTGAGAAAACAGTCGCAATTTTGTATGTAGGAAGTATTGATATGCAGAGAAACTAAGTTGGAACCACAAGTGTTGGTGTTAGTAAAGCTGAGAAATAGAGTATTACAGGAGACACATGATAATGCATTAGCAGGTCATGGGAGATGAAGATCTGATAACAGGAGAGTCATGGAAAGATACTGGTAGAAGAATAGGAGGTCAGGTGGGGACCAATATGTATAGAATTCCAAACAGTGTACAAAGAGGGCAGATTTATGTCAGAAGAGAGTACCATTGCCGAGTTTACCTGAAGAATTATCCATGTTTCCATTGCTTGTGACTGATGTTTTAGGTTCTTTTACCAAAATACTAGTACGGAATTAATATGCACTCATGATTATGGACCATTTTTTGAGATACATGGAAATGATTGAGATGCCCAACCAACAGGCAGTGCCAGCAGCACAAACACTAGTAAACAATGGATAGTGAAGATTTGTTCAAGGAACTGTGTACGCTGTTGTGTGTGAAAAAAATTGAGGGCATGTCCTTTGTTGTTTTAGACAGGTACGTGCCAAGTAAAACTGTGAGGGAAGGGAAAAACCCACCGTGGTTCAACAACAAAGTTAGGAAACTACTGCGAAACCAAAGAGAGCTTCACTGCAAATTTAAACGCAGCCAAAACCTCTCAGACAAACAGAAGCTAAACGATGTCAAAGTTAACGTAAGGAAGGATACGCGTGAAGCGTTCAGTGAATTCGAAAGTAAAATTCTGTGTACCGACTTGACAAAAAGTCCTAGGAAATTCTGGTCTTACGTTAAGTCAGTAAGTGGATCGAAACAGCATATCCAGACACTCTGGGATGATAACGGCATTGAAACAGAGGATGACACGCGTAAAGCTGAAATACTAAACACCTTTTTCCAAAGCTGTTTCACACAGGAAGACTGCACTGCAGTTCCTTCTCTAAATCCTCGTACGAACGAAAAAATGACTGTCATTGAAATAAGTGTCCAAGGAATAGAAAAGCAACTGAAATCACTCAACAGAGTAAAGTCCACTGGACCTGACGGGATACCAATTCGATTGTACACAGAGTACACGAAAGAACTTGCCCCCCTTCTAACAGCCGAGTACCGCAAGTCTCTAGAGGAACGGAAGGTTCCAAATGATTGGAAAAGAGCACAGGTAGTCCCAGTTTTCAAGAAGGGTCGTCGAGCAGATGCGCAAAACTATAGGCCTATATCTCTGACATCGATCTGTTGTAGAATTTTAGAACATGTTTCTTGCTCGTGTATCATGTCATTTCTGGAAACCCAGAATCTACTCTGTAGGAATCAACATGGATTCCGGAAACAGCGATCGTGTGAGACCCAGTTCGCTTTATTTGTTCATGAGACCCAGAAAATATTAGATACAGGCTCCCAGGTAGATGCCATTTTCCTCGACTTCCGGAAGGCGTTCGATACAGTTCTGCACTGTCGCCTGATAAACAAAGTAAGAGCCTACGGAATATCAGACCAGCTGTTTGGCTGGATTGAAGAGTTTTTAGCAAACAGAACACAGCATGTTATTCTCAGTGGAGAGACGTCTACAGACGTTAAAGTAACCTCTGGCGTGCCGCAGGGGAGTGTTATGGGACCATTGCTTTTCACAGTATATATAAATGACCTAGTAGATAGTGTCGGAAGTTCCATGCGGCTTTTCGCGGATGGTGCTGTAGTATACAGAGAGGTTGAAGCATTAGAAAATTGTAGCGAAATGCAGGAAGATCTGCAGCGGATAGCCACTTGGTGCAGAGTGGCAACTGACCCTTAACATAGACAAATGTAATGTATTGCGAATACATAGAAAGAAGGATCTTTTATTGTATGATTATATGATGCGGAACAAACACTGGTAGCAGTTACTTCTGTAAAATATCTGGGAGTATGCGTATGGAATCATTTGAAGTGGAATGATCATATAAAATTAATTATTGGTAAGGCGGGTGCCAGGTTGAGATTCATTGGGAGAGTCCTTAGAAAATGTAGTCCATCAACAAAGGAGGTGGCTTACAAAACACTCGTTCGACCTATACTTGAGTATTGCTCATCAGTTTGGGATCTGTACCAGGTTGCGTTGACAGAGGAAATAGATAAGATCCAAAGAAGAGCGGCGCGTTTCGTCACAGTGTTATTTGGTAAGCGTGATAGCGTTATGGAGATGTTTAGTAAACTCAAGTTGGCAGACTCTGCAAGAGAAGCGCTCTGCATCGCGGTATAGCTTGCTGTCCAGGTTTCGAGAGGGTGCGTTTCTGGATGAGGTATCGAATATATTGTTTCCCTCTACTTATAGCTCCCAAGGAGATCACGAATGTAAAGTTAGAGAGATTCAAGCGTGCATGGAGGCTTTCCAGCAGTCATTCTTCCCGCGAACCATACGCGACTGGAACAGGAAAGGGAGGTAATGACAGTGGCACGTGAAGTGCCTTCGACCACACACCGTTGGGTGGCTTGCGGAGTATAAATGTAGATGTAGACGTATCCCCAAGCTAATGGAATAACAGAGCAAGTACACAGAACTATGGGGAAGATGCTAGGATATTATGTGACATACACTATTCCAAATGGTATTTTAAGACATGTGGTCTCAGTGTGGAACACAAAGCAGCACATGAACACAGAATTGTCACTTATGAGGTAGTATATGGTTATAAGATGCCATTGCCATTCAACATGTTAAAAAACAAGAAGGGTAAGATAGGAGAATCTGTTAAAAATTTCATAAGAGTAGTAAGGTAAATAATATTGAACATGGTGCACAAGGCTAATACCAGGGCGCAAAAGCAAGAGGAAGCTGAGAGTCATACAGCAAGAATGCCACAATACAATGTTGGCTAACAGATGATGTTATCAACTATCAAAGGGAAGCTGAAAATTTTTTTTTTCGAGGTATCAAGGATCATATCAAGTTGTAACTACATCACCAGTGAACATCAAGATTCAGTGGCTGACAAGTATGACAAATGTATATGTGTGATGTTTGGAACCATTTTGAGGGAGTCCTGAAGTTATTCCAGGAATTATAGACTTGGACTGCGAAGGTGCAGAAGAGAGAACAAGAAGTTTTGGATAAACCAATGAAAAGAAGTTCATATGTGCCAATGCCTGGGAGATGAGAGTTGTTCTACATTTTGTGGTTTTTAGGTATGCGTGTAATATAAGGTACAGTGTAGGTGAGAGGAACTGCTGTGGGGCGGCAGGGGACTACAGGTGGAGGCTACGATAATGAGTATTCCTGACTTAAGACAGGGTCGTCAGGAAACAAGATGGTGCAGACCACAGCCATGCTACTGATCATCACTGGAGGAGAAGCATTGCAGACCCAGAAGTTGGAATGAGGAGTTCTGTTCATGATGCAAGAAGATGTGGTGATCATCAGCCACTGGCAGGTGATACAGATGGTATTTAATACATGTGAAATGCAGAACAAGGTGAAACAACTATTGTAAGAATTCGACAGTTTCCAGCAGGGTACAGAGAGTGACAGAGTTCAAATGGCTCCGAGCACTATGCGACTTAACTTCTGAGGTCATCAGTCGCCTAGAACTCAGAACTAATTAAACCTAACTAACCTAAGGACATCACACACATCCATGCCCGAGGCAGGATTCGAACCTGCGACCTAGCGGTCGCTCGGTTCCAGGCTGTAGCACCTAGAACCGCACGGCCACTCCGGCCAGCAGTGACAGAGTGCTTAAAGGAATTACAAGGGTATGTATGAAGATAGGTGGGACTTATGAGAAGCTGAGGGATAAGATTATGCAGGTTCAGGCGATTGAACCCTATGCATAATGGGGGAGAGACTGGATCAATGTGAGGGGGCCAACTTCTGACAACTGTGTTTAAGAAACTGATGAGGAGGACATACAAAGGATGAACAAATGGTGGAAGGAATAAATTAGTGGGTAAAAGGAAACAAGGCAACAAGTGAGTGGCACACCATGCAAATTGCAAGATTGAGGAAAGATGTTTCAAACACTACTTGGTTATTATGGCAGTTGACTGGGGAGTAATGAGCCACGCAAAAACTATAGAAGAACCGGTGTACTGGAACATTATGAGGTTCTACACCACAGTAGAAGTATTGAATACGGAAGTAGTGGTAATGAAGGGGTTGCAGCACTTGGAGAATAGTATGTGGAAAGCATGACGAGAGGTGTCAGAACTGTGGGAAGCTGTGCTGACATGACTGAGAGTAAACTTTTTGTCAGCAGATCAGTACTTGGAGAGGCTACAGAAAGTGCAAAAAGAGCTACCACCAAAAGTAAAGTTGGTCTTGGAACCTAACCAGAAAAACTTGTCTTTCTATTTTAACCTAGTCATGGTGAGAGCAAGGACCTATGGAGCAAAGGTGTATATTTCAGTTTCCTTTCAATTTGCAGAAAAGCAGTCATAGTATCAGTGTTACATAGTACATTACGTAGTCCCATTAAGTTGAAGATGCTGAGGAAGTTTGTCAGGGTGCAACAGCTGTTATTAATTGAAGAGGAAAAGAGAGGCATGTGTAAATGGAAGAAGCAGAGTTGAAGAAGTGTAACCATTTGTTTGAACAGGGTAGTGAGAGAAGGTCACAAACGCTGCTCAATGACGTTATAACTGAGTCAGAAATCAAAGAAAGTTGCAAAAAGCAGGTGGCTAGGACTGAGTTATACTTCCAACAGGTTGAGGCATAATAAAGCGATAGTAGCTGCCAGTTGTTTCAAACAGGGGAAGCTCATGACAGCAAACAGTTTAGAGCTATTATTAATAAACGAGTGAAACAGTGAGGCCAGCTTTCCGTCTACTTTCAGGAATAAACTGTCTGAATATTTCACAATGTTGAATGTATTGACCAAAGTACATATAGAAGTGTTACCATCTGCGAATTTGACTATGGTGAACCAGACTTTAAGACCAGAGTTAGGCAAACTCATTAACGTGCAAGAGGGATGAGTCTCTATCAACATATTGATATAGCAAGTGGATCAGTACAGAAAGAATCAGTACCAAAGAGGAACATTATTGTCCATGATTAAACAGTTCACGGGTGTACTGGCAGTGCAAAGTGTCCATCCGGTACAATATTTCGGTAATTAGACGTGTCGCCATCATCAGGTACACTCGGTACTAGAAAGCGCGTGGATCACATGTATCCCATCCCACTGCAAGTCGTTTCCTGTGTCGTCTTTTCCTCAGGGCACACGAGAGCAGCTGCATAGACACTTGCGTCAGCGTCTGTGACAGTGTCGATATAGTTGCTCTATTCACCCTGGTCGCCAGATTGTTATGTTTGCTGAGTGTCCCCTATTGGTCCAGTATAGCTCCCAAGCCTTGCTGATTCATAAGATTATCCCTGGTTCGAAGATAGACGTTCTCTCTAACGATAGTGTCCCAGTACTTGGAAGCCTGAGATAAAACAGTGGTATGTTCGTATCCCATTGCATATTTCTCTCACAACCAGCCAACTTGTTGGGGTACATTAGTTGGGCGTGCCACTGGCGTTCCCAGTATTAATCTCTGATGGTGCACAGTGTCTGTCCAATATATATCTTGCCACATGGCGTGGAACCTGATATACTATAGCCTTCTGCAAGCCTAGGTCATCTTTGACACTCCCCAATAATGATGGTATTTTGTTGGGTGGATAAAAGACAGTCCTTATGTGGTGCCTTTTCAGTTTGCGCCCAACATTCCCAATAGTGCACTGGTGAACGGTATAAAGGCTGTGGCTACCTCTTCCTACGTGATTTAATCCGTCTCCACAAGTTGTACTGTAGTAGTAGGGTGAAGAGCATGCTTAATCTGCCATTCTGAGTATCCGTTTTTTGGGTACACAATTCTGATGTGTTCCAGTTCCTGGGGCAGACTCTCTGCATCTGAGATGGTGTGTCCCCTGTATACTAGTATTGTTAGTACCGTACTCATATGTTCAGCGTGGTGGCAGGTATCTTTGTGCAAATACAGGACAGTGTGCGTTTTGTTCCGATACATGCTGTGGCCCAAGGCACACTACAGTTCTTCTCTTGAACATGACGCCAGGAATGGTTGTCTTCCTTCTTCTTCAGTCTCCACAGTGAATTTGATATTAGGATTATGGAGTTCAGATGTACAAGGGAGTCAAGGAGTTTGTCCCTTCCATGGGGCCAAATGACGAGCGTGAAATCCAAATAACGGAAAAAAGCAGGTATGTTCCCATTTTCGCGACGTCAGGGCCTTTTCCTCGAAGTGCTCCATACAGAAATTAGCAATCAATAGCGAGAGCAGGCTGCCCATTACGACTTCCTCCATTTGCTCATAGTGTTTTCTGTGAAACTGAAAATACATGGAGGTTACGACTTGCCTGAAAACGTCTGTAGTACTCTGGTACATAGTGATAGCGAATAATAGACGACAGAGTGGTATGGAGTACACAAAACACTTCATTTTATAGAAACTCGATAATACAAGGATAAATGACATAACACACTCGAGCACAGAGCGAGCTCAATCGCGACCATCGACTGTCAGAGATAAAAATTCGAGTCGTTTTCGCTGGCCAGCTATGCTAACATTCCCACAAAACCCCCCTTGCCCCCCTTCCCCTACCACAACTGTAGAGCAGGGTGGGGGGGGGGGGGAGGGAGGAAGGAGGAAGCGTTCTCTGGCGAGGGTGGGCAACCGGAAGAGATGAAATCATTGGGGAGAGACAGCGTCTCGCTGTACAAAATCTCGGCTAGTGAGGTATTGAGGTCTTTCTTATGCACCATGTGGACACCCAGCAGCATCAGCAGCATCCATAGAAGTGCATCGGACCAGTCACCCCTGTGGAGATCGTGGGGTATGAGTCATCAGGTTGAGAAGTCATAATTGCGACAGGGGCTGCAGGTGCCATGCCTTTCACTGTAGTTGTCATTTGTTGTGAGAGAGGACTGCTTGAAATCAGCAAATTATATACCATGACTTCATCACATAGCTGTTGCTGTTGTTCAGTAGGTAACAGATGTTGCACAGATGGCTTCTTGTGTGCGATAAGCTGCCCACTAAATGTCGGTGGAACTGTGGTATGCTGGTGGAACTTTTTTTTTTCAGTGCAGTAACATTCTTCTTCAGGTGGCGCAAATGTTGCAGTATGATGTGGTGCGTGGCGGGAGATTGGTGTCTGTCACATGACAAGTTGTTTCATTGTCCAGCAGCTGCTGTAGGGAAGCATCATCCCCTCACAAGGCAGTGACTGGGCCGTATTGCATTGTCTCAATGTCTTTCGGATGGAGGCTTAACATAACAGCTCAATACCATGGTGGGAGTGAATGCCGGCTCCTTCAGTGGCAGTCAGGCATTGTCGTGATACAACAGCCAGCTGGGATGGAGTGGTGACGAGTGTGCATGCTTGGTGATAGTTGAATTCGTGCGAGTTTGGGTTCCGGCCATTGCGAGGCGAATGGAAGTCGTGGCGAGGCAATATGGCTGCTGTTATTGTTGGAGTTGGTTACACATTGTCGATTGTACGAAATAGTAGAGCATAAAATAACATCTCAGCACTGTTCAACTGGCTGAAAGGCACAATTGTGAAAGCCTTTACAGTCCAAACGTGGTACAGTTCAATCAGTGGTGTCAGTAAGGGCACGCTGTCTAACTAGTTGGATAGTGAGTCTCCGTCTGGCACTGTAATAACACTTCATATCTGTATTTAAGTCCCTTAGACATTGTTAGATGCGACATAGTGAAGCACCAAACATGTCAGTTACATATTCCAAGTCCAAATGATCCATCTCTTGCACACTGGTGAAGGGTGGAACACCGTAGATGCAATGGGCAATTGGTACATTACACAGTCATGTTAATGCTTCAGGTTCAATTACAGTCTGATACATTGCACATAAATGTCCTGTGTCGCAGTGTTGAACATAAAACAAGGCAGCAGGAAAATTACTGTCAGTTTGCACAAAATACATAGCAGCAGAGTGCTATAATGGCTGAGTTTTCGTTGAGCGGTAAATGGCTCACTAGTAAATTGAGTTTATACGGCGTGATGCAGTAGTTGGGGGGCACCAATGTAGAACTCTGGTACATAGTGGTAGAGAATGATAGGCGACACAGTGGTACAGACTACACAACACGCTTTATTTTAAAGAAACTCGATATGTACAAAGGTACATGACATAACACACTCAAGCCACAGAGCGAAGTCAACCACTGCTGTTGACTATCAGAGATAAGAATGTGAGTTTCTTTCTCTGGCCATTGATGTTAACGTTCCCAAAGGTCGTTGGTCTTTTCGTCAAATTTCTGACCAATTAATTTTAGTAACTTACATAGAGGCATTTAGGTGAAAATGAAACAATGTCAAAGATCACTAGATCACTTCAGCCTGAAGTTGTTGGGGCGTTTCAGAAAATCCACAGAACTGCGGATGTGATGTTGACATTTACCAGCATTTGGACTTACTACAGTATCTCAGCCTGGCCTTTTGTCAGCAAACATATAGTTCTGTTGTTCTCTCCCACAAGGAGTACACTTGTAAGACGTAGAGTCTGCTAAAATATGACTCTTGCAGGAAGGAGGAGAACAAGACCAGGACACTTCTCAGGGGAACCACAGTTACCAGAGAGGGTTATCATGAACTTTATGGCACAAGGACCTGTACCCCCATGACATTATGAACTCCCAAAGCTCCACAAAGATGGGTTGCTGTCATGCTCCATTTTCAGCAACATCAGAGCCCCTACATATTTGCTGACAAAATACCTGACAGAGATACTAAGTCCTTTTGTGTGTAAATGCCCACATCACATCCGCAATTTTCTGGATTTTGCGAAACACCTCGAGTCTCAGAGCTCATGGTGAGCTTTGACATCATTTCTTTATTTACCAGCATGTCTCACTAAAGCCTTTAGGTCAGAAATTTGATAAGAAGACCAACGACCTCTTCAGATGTCGGGACCTCCACTTATTTTCAATTTAACAGAGAATACTATGACCAAACGGAGAGAGTCGTAATGGAGAGAGTCATAATGGGCAGTCCACTCTCACCAGTGGTTGCGTATTTGGAGCACTTCGAGGAAGAGGCCATGACATCATTCAAATGGAAACCCACTTGCTTTTTCCGCTATGTGGATGATATATTCATCATGTAGCTGCATGGAAAGGACAAAATCCTTGACTTCCTTGTACATCTGAACTCAGTATATCATAACTTCAAATCCACTATGCTGACTGCAGAAGAAGGGAGACTACCATTCCTGACGTCATGGTCAAGAGAAGAACCGACGGCACCCTGGGCCACAATGTGTATCGGAAGAAAACGACACTAACTTGTATTTGCATGCACATAGTTGACACCACTCTGCTCACAGAAATGGGGTACTAAAAACACTAGTATACAGGGCACACACCATATCAGACGCAGAGAGTCTACCTGAGGACGTGGAAAATATCAGAACTATATTCCTAAAATACAGATGCTCAGAATGGCAGATAAAGTGTGCCCTTCACCCCATCAATACAGTACAACTTGTGGAGATGAATGAAATCACAGTGGAAGAGGTGGCCACAGCTTTTATATCATTCACTAGTGCACTATTGGGAAAGTTGGGTGTATATGGAAAAAGCACCATGTAAGAACTGTCTATTGCATACCCAATAAAACACAAGCATTACTGGGTAGCGTAAAAGACGACCTTAGTGTGCAGCAGAGCAGGATATATCAGATTCCATGCCAATTTGACAAGACGTTTATTGGACAGAGACTGTGCACCATCAAAGACTGATGCCAAGAACACCATTGGCACACTCGACTGATGTACTCCAACAAGTTGGCAGTTTCAGTGCACTGTTTGTCAGAGAATCATGCGATGGAATATGAACATACCAGGATTTTATTGCAGACTTCCAAACACTGGGACAGTGTTGTTAGAGAGGTCATCAAAGTTTGCATCAGGAATAGTCTTATTAACCACAACTTTGCTTGGGAATCAGCACTGGGTCTAATTAAGAAGATGCTCAGCAAACATAACGATCTGACAACCATTGCAGAGGAAGCAACTACATTGCTGCTGTCAAGACACCGATGTAAGTGTCTCTGTGACTGCCATCACATGCCCTCAAGCGTGCAATGCACAGAAAACGACTTGTGCTGGAAGGGGATATAAGTCAGCTGTGTGCCCTCAGGATCTCAGTTCATCAGTGCACCTGACAATGGCGACAAGTCTGATCGCCGAAATATTGTGCCCGTTGGACACTGTGGACCGGCAGTTGGACTGTTCATTCAACAAATACGCCAGAAAAAACTGAATAATTACAACATTGTCCATAATTATAACATGTACTGCAATGACACTCTGCTGAGGTTAGACCTTGTTTACAAAAGGCGAAACACAAGACGAAATTCGGACCCAGCCACTGTTCAGATTCCACTGGACTGGATCCCCATAGCCTAGGAGGCAGTACAGGGAACTATAACTAAATTAAGCTAAAGAAATTGACAGAACTTAGGATAAGTAGTGCATACGAGAATGTAGTGATGAAAGTAGTCTTGTGAAAAATCAGACCAGATCATCTGGGGCACCCCACAGAGAATTTGTCACTTTAGGTTGCATAAGAATAACAGGCGACCCAAGGCACTAGGTCTTCAAAAATGGCTCTGAGCACTATGGGACTTAACAGCTATGGTCATCAGCCCCCTAGAACTTAGAACTACTTAAACCTAACTAACCTAAGGACATCACACAACACCCAGTCATCACGGGCACTAGGTCTTGTTAAAGAGGAGGGCAATGTAGCACACCAACCATATTTTGTCAGAAATGCGCACAGAAGGAAGTAGATTGCGCCAGCGCTAGCGCAGAAGTGCTGATTTTATGCCTTATAAAATATAGCACAGTTACTGCAGTGTTGAGAGTTGAACTGGCGAGGTGAAATGCATTAACAGCTGACACAGTCGTAGCTTATGAGAAGAAGCTGGAAGCCTTTCCATACTGGCCACCAGAGAAGTGTTTAGGATACATGCCACAAGGCACAGCAAAGTCGAAGCAAGTAAAGTCCAAAAGCATATAAATACCTAGCCATTTTGTACTACAGTTACTCATGTTAGCATTGGAGGTTCTACAACCACGGTGCTATGATGCTTGGGGTCCTTTCTGGACTGCTTTCATGGGCCATGGTTCAACTCTGTGACAGTGCAGTCTGCACTGAAACCACAGAAGCTGGTGCTGGCCCCCCATCGGGCCACCATTAGCCTTGGGAAGCAGTTTGTCAGTCATCATCGCAGAGTGGTGGACCATGGCTGTTACGTCACCTGCTTGTCATCTGCTGCACCATGCTGAGGGCATGACTCATGTCAACACACTCGTCAAGGAGGTGCAGGAGGATGAGGAGGAGATTAGTGTTTAACATCCCATCGACAATAAGGTCATTAGAGATGGAGCACAAGCTCAGATTAGAGAAAGATGGGTAAGAAAATCGGCAATGGCCCTTCAAAGGAACCATCATGGCATTTGCCTGAAGCAACTTAGGGAAGTCACAGAAAACCTAAATCAGGATGGCCATACACGGGTTTAAACCTTCGTCCTCCCAAATGCAAGTCCAGTGTACTAACCACTGCAGCACCTCACTCAGTACAACACACTCAATGCTGTAGCAGGTCGCTGGGACTGGAGTCATCACTGATAGCGGCAGTTGCATCACCCACCACTGCTCGGCTGACACTACACTCTATGAGCATTGCTGGATGACACACACACTCACACATGAAGACGCTGGACACCTAAGCCAAACTGCTGTTGCCTGTCTGAACCACGGCAGGGAGCTCTAATAAAACTATTTTGGAACTTCTGGCTGTTTGTCTGGCGCCACACAGTATCCCCATGCACCCCTCTGCGCCATATCACTTCAGTATGCTCTGTATAAATATACAAGAATATTTATGCCCTTATTGCTTATCCTATCAAGTTCCTTTAGCATCCAGCAGTGATTTGGATCCCTCCATCAAGACAGAGAGAATCTACAAAATTGGTTCATTTGGCAAACTAGCAAGGATTCGACCCCAGTCAGCGGGTTGCCAAATATTAAATAGTGTTGAAGACAGTGTAAATATTTTCTACATTGTTTACCACTCTACCAAAATAAATGCTCGTTAAATATAATAATTCCACAGATTTGAAAGGGAAAGAAACCTCGGCAATGAACCTATAGACTGATTGTGGGTAAACCTCTACATTACTTCTAATTTCCTCGATTTTTACACTGAGAGACATATGTGGGAAGAAGTAATGTGTTACAGCTGTACAGGTGGTTTGCTTCTGGCCACGATCCATACTTGGGCTGTCTAGCACACACAAAATATTTTCTGGATCCCTTGTCATACAACATTCATGTGCTCTTATTACTGCAGCATGACAGTAGTGCTACATATATGCTTTTGTACTCAAAAAGAGTTAATATTCAGCCAGTTCCACATTGCAGCAAGGGAGTATTTGTTACTCTGTGCTAGTTGTTAAACATCAGAACCAGCGCTGCCACGTGGCTCTGTCGATTCAGTGAAGACATCCATGACTTAGTACATTTATGGGCGATACTCACGTTGACCGCAACTTTTATTGTCTCAAGGGAACTATAAATGTGTATCTCTAATGCAGAAGATCCAAAAAAACTTATTTTTTATGCCCCTCATGCAAAAAGTATTATGTAAATTAATGTGCATAAAGTAAAACTATCAACCTTTTTTTCTTTTTCTTTATAATGTACCAACTTACCAGCTGAACTATAGCTTCCATCAATCTTTATGGGTCTTATGGGTGAGTTTTATGGGTCCATAGGTTGGTAGTAGCCTAAGAGGAAGCCGACCACAATGCAGTTATCAGGATCTTGGTTCGTTATTAGCTCATCAAACCGACTTTCTACATTTTTTCTGTATTTTACATATCGTCCATATTTGTACGTATTCCTTACTGCCCTGTCAATACAAACACTCATCAGTATATGGGGAAATGTGTCGCAGTCCCATTACAATCTTGGTAATAAGCCGCTGGAAACGCTAGCAGCTATAAATTACCTACACTACACAACAAAATTAAAGGATCACTTTTTCGAACACCAGTAACTGTCTCCCATTGCAATGCATAGGTTTGAATTTTGGTCCAAAGATGCCTAAAGCCTTTCTCTGTAGAGATGGAAAATGGTGGCTCCCTGCAACATCACCCTCAGGCTCAGCGAAGTTTCAAACAGCAAAGTGTTGTTACATGAAAAAAAAAAGGTCACACCTCAGAAGTTCATCTGAGCTGCAAGGTGGATTAATGATGTAACATTAGCACCAAATTTCACCACAACTCTGCCTACCGCCACCTTGGACGTGTCGTACAATGGGACAGATCCATATTCCTCCTTTTTTTTTTTTTACTCCTCTGCGACGGAGATCAGAAACGCGACGCCCAGCGCTGAAATCACGCTGTTTTCGTATGGGTAGCCGAGGGAAACATTTCAGACACACTGCCACACAGAATCGACGAGAAAAGGCCTCTAGGGTTGGCATAAATGTGTCAATGAATCCATCCCTTAAAACCTCGTGACAGATTAAAACTGTGTGCCGGATCGAAACTCGAACTCGGGACCTTTGCTTTTCGCCGGAAAGTGCCCCACCAACTTAGCTACCCAAACAAAACTCAAGACCCGTCCTCAAAGCTTCACTTCCACCAGTACGTCGTCTCCTACCTTCCAAACTTCACACAAGCTCTCCTGCAAACCTTGCAGGACTAGCACTTCTGGAAGAAAGGATACTGTGGAGACATTGCTTAGTCACAGTCTGGGGGACGTTTCTAGAATGAAATTCTCACTCTGCATCGAAGTGTGCACTAATATGAAACTTCCTGTGTGCTGGACTGAGACAAACTCGGGGCCTTTGCCTTTCATGGTCAAGTGCTCTACCAACTGAGCTACCGAAGCACGAATCACGACCTGTGCTCATAGCTTCTCCGTAGCTTAGTTGGTAGAGCACTTGCTCGCAAAAGGCAAAGGTCCCTAGTTCGAGTCTCAACCCAGCGCGCAGTTTTAATCTGCCAGGAAGTTTAATATTACCGCTCACTCCGCTGCAGAGTGAAAATTTCATTCTGGAAACTATCCTTTGCTTGGTGCGAGGATTTCCACGTATTTTGCATTTGAAAACAACAGTTAAAAGTGCGACAAGCAACGGGGCGATGTTCTTGACAAATCCGGTTTCTGCTTCCACCCCTTGGGCAATTCAACCCTACTCTGTGGGCATTGTGGGGCTGCAACCCGACTGCACGTGACTGTACTCCTCTGGAGTGTAGTGTGACGGTAAGTTTTGCTGTGTCATACAGGGTGAAAGCACTAGGGTCTGTTAAAAACCATTCGACGAAATTTGAACGTGATCAGAAGCTGTAATGTGTATCTATGCTTTTGCATACCTTACAGACAGGCAACTCCTTTGAAACTCTTAGGTGGAGTTTGCCTACCTTCAGGCGCTAGAGAAACAGCAAGGCTGAACTTTTGTCAAAGTTTCTGTCCATACATTTGAAACATGTCTACTTAAGGTGCATGGGTGGCAGCAAGGGTGTTTCTGAACTACGTGGTCTTCAAGGGACAATCTGCCATTTTATTCACACAAATGTTAATGTCGACTGCACCTGTGGTTATGCCACGGGAGGACACGGAAAAGGAGGGATGTAAAAGCATAAAAATACTTTTTTCAAATCATGTTCAAATTTCGTCTAATTTTTTTGAACAGTACCTAGTGGTTCCACCCCGTACAGCACAGCAAAAATTGAAGTCACTCTACACTCCAGAGGGTTGCAATCACGTTCAGTGGGGTTGCAGCCCCGCAATGTCCACAGAGTAGGGTTGAAATGCCCAGGGAGTGAAAGCAGCGGCCAAGTTTGCCGTCCTGTTACTCGTCGAACTTTGAACTGTTGTTTTCGACTGCGAAATACGTGGAAATCCTCGCGCCAAGCAAGGGATGGTTTCATTGACGTCTTTATGCCAACCACACAGGTCTTTTCTCCTCGATTGTGTGTGGCAGTCTATCTGACATGTTTTCCTCGGCCACCCATTCGAAAACAGAGTGATTTCAATGCTGAGTGTCGCGATTCTGACCTCTATCGCAGAGGCGTCAAGAAAATGCGTGGAATTTTTGTAAGAGGGGGTGTGAGGACCTTCCTGTCGTGTGACACGTCTGCGGTGGCGCTGAATACAATTGCGGTGGAATTTGGTGTCAATGTGACGTCATTAAGCCATCTTACATAAACTTCTAAGGTATGGTCTTTTTTCGCATGTGTCGACACCTTGCTGTTTGAATCGTCACCGAGCTGGAGGATGAAGTTGCAGATCGTCACGCTTTTGCACCATTAGAGAGGAAGGGTGTAGACACTTTTTGAGTCAAATTTCAAACTTACGCGTGCCAATGGGACACAATTACGTGGCTTCGAAAAAGTGGTCTTTAAATTTTGTTGTGCAGTGTTAACTAGAATTATTTGTCACCTGCGTATGTTTCAGGAAATGATTTCGATTTTCAAGTTGGTTTTTTCGATGCATTAGGCGCTGTGTACGCCATATGCCACAGTCCTTTGCAATATTACACTAATTTATGGATGCATTTAGAAAAGTAGTCATTCCTGCGTTCTGTTCAAGTGTTTTTGCTGAAAATTAATTTCTCTGGTTACATCAAATACTGTCGGTTACAAGATTTTATTAGGAAGTAAGCACACTCAAAATGATTGGTAAATAATACCACGCAAATGTGTGTGTAAACTTATAAATATATGTATGCATTAGGTTTTTTCCTTTACCAATTCGTAACCACATTTACCTAACACAATTAGAATAGTGTGTAACGAGGGAGTTTTACTCTGGATCACCCTACTCATGTGAATAGGAAATGAAAATGGAAAAATGCAACACAATCGTTCACAGCATTACTGAGGAACCATTAAACATTTTTTTATCTATTTCAACTTCAGTACGTAATAAGATTTGGGAATAATTTGTAGGAACCAACGAGGGGCTGGGGGCGGGACATATAGGATGATGTGACACAACGACTGTTGTTTACAACCGCATCCATAAATAATACACAAATTTTTCAATGCCTCCATCACAGTGGTCGCTTGTCACCATGAAACAGCTCACGTGTAACTGCCATCATAAACGTGCCAGAACGCTTTTTAGTACAATCTGTTTAATAAAACAGAAAAAAAGAATGCTGTACAGAACTTTAGTCAACAGGAGACTTAGGGAAATACTTAATTAAAAACTCGGAGTGTTTAATACAGCTTGCAGTCTACTCTGCTGTTGGGCGCTTCGACTGGTGGCATCCTACCAGCTTTATCAGACCTCTGCTTCCAGCGAGTAGCGTCTGATGTACGATAATAGATGCTATCAGCATGTGAGTGTTCTTGGTCTTCCGTGCTTGCTATCTCATTGTTTAACGGTCATGGAGCTACTGTTCTCTCTCGCCCCTTGCTGGTGACTGAGGCACATGATGTATACATGCTGGGTCCTGTCGACTGCTTATACTGGCGTGGTGATGGCTCGAATCCAAAGTTTTTCCTTCCCTGTGTATCTATCTGTAGCAACGCAGTGTCCACTCGATGCTGTGGGTAGTGAGCCGATCTGCAGACTTGGGCTGAGATGTTTACATATAGGTCTCCATATCTAGTTCTTATTTAGTTTTAAATAAAGTGTATTTCTCTACCATTCCTATCTAGTGGTGTGGAAGTAGTTTAATGTGCAATTTATTGGTGTTGTGTCGGTATCTGGGCCGACACCGTGAAGCTGAGATGGCTGAAAATGAACGCTAGACTAACGCTGTAGCCGATAGGGCACGCAAGGCTAACGCCGACGGGCGTGAAGTCTGGAACATGAGAACTTATAAATGAATAAGAAGAAAAGTATGTAGATGCTTATTACTTATCTTTTTATTAGTCCTTGGAATACATCTCTCTTGAATACTCGTAAGCTATAGGCACTGATACAAATGGCGCCTTGCTAGTTCGTAGCCATTAACTTAGCTGATGGCTATTCTGTCTCTCGGCTAATGAGAGAGAAAGGCTTCGTACATCTGGTCGGTAGCTAGGTTCTCGTACAACTGGGCGATAGCTAGGTTCTCGTACAACTGGGGCGAGTGCTCTCTCGTATCACGAGACCTGCCTTGGTGGTGGCGCTAGGTCTGCGATTACACAGTGGCGACACGCGGGTCCGACATGTACTAAATGGACCGCGGCCGATTTAAGCTACCACCTAGCAAGTGTGGTGTCTGGCGGTGACACCACAATTGGTGTGTAGAAATGTTCCTACTGTCAATCGGTTACTTGCAAGTATACAATATTCCTTTAGTGTCTGACTTCACTAAGGTATCCAATTAGTAATGTCTTGTTTTTCTGCAAACTGTGACGTTATTTTTATGCCAGTGATAAGGGTAATTATTTTTACAGAGTGAATTTAGTAAAGCTTTGTGTGTGTGTGTGTGTGTGTGTGTGTGTGTGTGTGTGTGCAGATTTAATTTTATTTACAAGTCTACTACAGAAACTGTTATAGTGACATCACACTGACGAAGTTTTTGAAAGTAGGAAGAGTTATAAGTTTAAATATTGTATTGTGGTATTTGTTTTATCATTTAGTCTCTGCATGAGCGTAATTGTGGCCAATAACATTGGTGAAATTTATTTAAATATCCCACCATGGCATTGGTAGACATTTGAAGTCTCTGCAAGAGTATACTTCTTGTTAAATAACGCATTGTAGAACCTTTATAACTCAGAATATGGATGTAATTTGTTAAATAATGCATTGCAGGAATTATTTAACATCATATTTACATTTATCTAATGATGAAGATGTGGGTATTTGGAAAATCAGTAACATTGTAACCAATTACCTGAACGCTGTAATAGAGTATACTTCTTGTTAAATAACGCATTGTAGAACCTTTATAACTCAGAATATGGATGTAATTTGTTAAATAATGCATTGCAGTAATTATTTAACATCATATTTACATTTATCTAATGATGAAGATGTGGGTATTTGGAAAATCAGTAACATTGTAACCAATTACCTGAACGCTGTAAACAACAATTAGTTATGAGAGGGTGTGTTAATTGTACTTATTCTTTCTATTGTACTCAGGGGGCAGTAAATGGTCTCTGGTGGCATTTCATAGTGATCCTCTCACTGTGGTGAACAGACCACACATGACGAGGCTCATGCAATTGAATTTTAATGTATACACATTGACCCTGGAAGAAAAGGAGGAACTCCCAGCCATCAATGCCATACGACGATGATTAAGTCTATTATATACTTCCAACTAGTCCAGTTCTCTATCTTTATTTCCAGAGTATGTATACAGAGTGATGTGAAGCGGAACGACCACATAAAATTAATTGCGAGTCAGTCAGATCCAGAAACTGTAGTCTCTCAACAAAGGAAGTAGCCTACAAAACACTTGGTTACCAAATACTTGAATATTACTTTGCAGCCTGGGATCTGTACCAGAGGAAATAGAGAAGATCTAAAGAAGTGCAGCACATTTTGTTACAGGTTCATTTAGTAAGCCGGAAAGAATCATGGAGATACTGAGCCAACTCCAGAAGCTGACTGCTTCACAGTGTGGTTTACCGTTAAGGTTACATAAACCCCTTCAAAAGTCAAACAATATATTGATGCTTCCTATGTATATCTTGCAAAAAGGCTATCAAGACAAAATCAAAGAGATTCAAATCCACACAGCGACTTAAAAACAATCATTCTGCCCACATTTGGGACTGGAACAGGAAAAGGAGGAAATGATACTGGTACACAAAGTACCCTCTCCATACATTGTAAGGTGGCTTGCAGAGACCAGATGTAGATTTAGATGTAACCACAAGCATGCGTCAGGGAAGATGAGGCTTGACTCTATTTTTTACGGATTATGCAAAGTTTCATGGATGATGGATTGATCAACTAGATCCTGTACCATGGTCTCCCAATTCACCAGACCTAAATCTATTGGATCTGGCTGTGGAGATATTTAAAGGTATTGGTGTATGTCCAACCCATTGTCAGTGTAGAGACATTACAGGACCATGTGACAAATGCACATGATGCGATTTGAAAGGAGCCAGGTGTATTTGAAAGACTGCATGACTCACTATGAATAAGGGCTGCAGGACATGTTATGATGTGTAGTAACCAAATCCAGCACTGCTTATAGTGTCTTTTTTTACATAACAAACAGATGGGAATGAGAGGACATATTAGGCCACATCTCAGCAGGTATTGGTTTCTGTACATAGCATTATACGACAAAAATAATTGGTTCTAACAGATTATAGGCTGAGGAATGCAAAAGAAATAATATTTTGTGAAAAGTTAATATAGAACATATTATAATAATTCACGTACACTGAGGTGACAGAAGTCACAGGATACCTCCAAATATTGTGTCGGACTGTCTTTTGTCTGGTATAATGCAGCAACTCAATGTAGGATAGACTGAACAAGAGGTTGGAAGTTCCCTGCATAAATACTGAGCCATGCTGCTTATACAGCCATCCACAATTACGAAAAGTGTTGTTGGTGCTGCATTTTGTGCACAAACTGATCTCTTGATTGTGTCCCATAATGTTTGATGGGTTTCATGTCAAGTGACCTGGTTAGCCAAATCATTTGCTCAAATGGTCCAGAATGTTTTTCAAATCAATCACAAACAATTAGGGCCCAGTGACATGGCACATTATCACCCATTAAAATTGTTTGGGTACATGAAGTCTATGAATGGCTACAAATGGTCTCCAAGTATCCAAACACAACTATTTCCAGACAACAATTGGTTCAGTTGGACCAGAGTACATAGTCCATTCCATGTAAGCACAGCCCACACCATTATGGAGGCATCACCAGCTTGTACAGTACTTTGTTGACAACTTTGGTCCATGGTTTCATGGGGTCTGTGCCACACTTGAACCCTACCATCAGTTCTTACCAACTGAAATTGGGATTCATCTGACCAGGCCATGGTTTGTGAATTGTCCAGGGTCCAACTGATATTGTCATGAGCCCAGTAGAAGTGCTGCAGGCAATGTCATACTGTTAGCAAAGGCACTTGCATTGGTTGTCTGCTACCATAGCCCATGAACGCCAAACTTCACTGCATTGTCTTAACGGATACATTCTTCATACATCCCCCATTGATTTCTGTTGTTATTTCATGGAATTTTGCTTGTCTGTTAGCACTGACAACACTACACAGACACCACTGCTCTTGGTCATTAAGTGACAGCTCTTGGCCACTGCATTGTCTGTGGTGAGAAACACTCTTGACAATGTGTATCTTAGAATACTGAATTACCTAACGATTTCCAAAATTGAATGCTCCATGTGTCAATCTCCAACAACCATTCTGAGTTCAAAGTCAGTTAATTCCCATAGTGCAGCCATAATCACATTGGTAACCTTTTCACAAGAATCACCTGAGTACAAATGTCAGCCAATGCACTGCCTTTTATGCCTTGTGTATGTGATACTATCGCCATCGGTATATGTGCATAGTGCTGTCCAATGCCTTTTGTCACCTCAGGGTATAGTTGAGAGTTGTCAGTGTTAGTTTTCTGGCCATATTCGAAGAAAGAAATAACTTATCTCAAGGTGGAAGGTGAGATCATCTACATAAATGAGCTCAGAGCATAGGAAATTGGACTAGTTGGAAGTTTATAATATACTTAATGTTGTACCAGATGAAAATACAACAATGGGTTTCTTGGTTTGTTCCAGGAGTCTGAGCAGATACTGTAACACGTAAAATATTAGTCCACTTTATTACAACACAGATAAGAAGAATCACTTACCTTTGTGCCTGCCATTTCCACAGGAATGTCATGGATATTTAGAACTGTCTCTGAACATTAATGTAGCACTGGATACAGACCAATTACAAGTCCCTCACTGAGAGTACATTTAGCAGTAACTTTCACATAGTGTGTCAGCCTAATACATTGATCACATATCTGGCCTACAAGAAGAGAATGCTGTCATGTTACTCAATGATCGAAAATTGGGCTGAACAGTCCTGTGCTCGGCTGTATGAACATGGTTCATTGTGGCCTTGTAGCGAAAAGTTTCTGGGTGTAGCTGCACTGCTGTCGCTCCTTCATTTATGCAGCTTCCTGCAGTGGCTATCTTTTCTTGTGGTTGCGATGTGAGGTACCAACCTTACTTTGGCACCTCACTCTTCAGACAACACCACACTTAAAGTTAAAATCACACAGTGTGTGGACTATTGGCAGTGGTACACATAATTTGCCTCAAGAAACATCTGATAATGATGCATACACTAGGTGGTTGCAGCCTTAAAATTATAGTGAAAGGAAGGAATCATAAAGGGAGTCCCATATGGACACTATGTCTGGAGATATTAATTTTCTAGCTTACACAGGAAAGGGATGGAAGGAGAACATCAGTAAGGTTTTGTATGTGCTGGAGTTAATCTACAATTTGTTCTTCTTGGGTGGAGTCGCTCATGAAGTTACACACATCAGTCAATAAAATGTGTAAATTTTGTTTAGATGAAAGTCTTGGAATGGAAGAGAGACACGACAAACTGTTGAAAATTAAATTTAAGGTTATGTCAAATTGTGAACCTCTCTTTTTGTGGCACAAGGGAACTGCACAGCAGAATACCAGACAAGTTGCACAGGTTGTTACAGATGGCAAGATAAATTTTCAAGACCAGAAGTCAAGATACTACATTATTGGTAGAATGTGTAAACTGCTCTTTTTGTCCTGTAATACCAAATAAACTCAAGTAGGTGAGCTTGTGAATGCAGATTTGTGTGGAAAAATGCAAGAAGACTCCATAGGTGGAATATGATATTTCTTGACTTTGAAAGGGGTTTAGAGTCACTGGATAATGGTGTACCTGTATATCTTTATTGATACACTCAATCATTCAATGAACAGAAGTGTACAACATGATATGGGCCAAGTCAAAAAGATGATATGTGAACATATATAGACACAACACTGTTTCTTATAGTGTGCATCACACTAAAGGTATATTACATATGTCTTCATAATAACACAAGAATAAGTTTGAATAATAATGCTTGTGATAATAAAACAGTAAAAGTTCATTAATGGGCAATGGGTTATTTCTAATAAAACAGTTAGGTTTTGAAAGATAATCAAAATATATAACTTATGATAGATCACATTCAAGAAAGTCTTATATGCTGCAGAAGTAATGTCTTATTAGGAGTGCTCTTAAAGTTTTGTAAAATTCTGTTGGTTCTTGAATATTTTCTACTTATTTCGGGAGATGGTTGTACAGCTTGATTCTCAAACATTTAACACTACTATTATATTACTTCATCAAGAATAAATCAGACACAGCTGAATGTTTGAGAAATTTCTTTAAAGTGAGTGAGAAACATTTGTGTGGTGGTATGAAGACATTAAGAACAAATAATTTAGTGTAGTTTAATAATTAAGGGGTTTCCTATCTGACTGGTTAGCATGGAATTTCGCATCAGAAAACAATTCCCTACAGCTTGCAACAAAATGGAACCATTGAAAAGGAAAATAGAACAGTTATTGGGCTGGCATGACTTGTTTGCATGCAAGTAGGTTATGAACTGAAATGTGGACAGAAGGTGTGAATTACACAACTTTCATACTTACCTGGACTGGGACAAGTGGGAAAGAAGTAACTTCACCATGTGAACAGTGATTAGGGAAGAAACTAAGCTTAAAATTCCTCACAACCTTTGTTGAAGATACACTCCTGGAAATGGAAAAAAGAACACATTGACACCGGTGTGTCAGACCCACCATACTTGCTCCGGACACTGCGAGAGGGCTGTACAAGCAATGATCACACGCACGGCACAGCGGACACACCAGGAACCGCGGTGTTGGCCGTCGAATGGCGCTAGCTGCGCAGCATTTGTGCACCGCCGCCGTCAGTGTCAGCCAGTTTGCCGTGGCATACGGAGCTCCATCGCAGTCTTTAACACTGGTAGCATGCCGCGACAGCGTGGATGTGAACCGTATGTGCAGTTGACGGACTTTGAGCGAGGGCGTATAGTGGGCATGCGGGAGGCCGGGTGGACGTACCGCCGAATTGCTCAACACGTGGGGCATGAGGTCTCCACAGTACATCGATGTTGTCGCCAGTGGTCGGCGGAAGGTGCACGTGCCCGTCGACCTGGGACCGGACCGCAGCGACGCACGGATGCACGCCAAGACCGTAGGATCCTACGCAGTGCCGTAGGGGACCGCACCGCCACTTCCCAGCAAATTAGGGACACTGTTGCTCCTGGGGTATCGGCAAGGACCATTCGCAACCGTCTCCATGAAGCTGGGCTACGGTCCCGCACACCGTTAGGCCGTCTTCCGCTCACGCCCCAACATCGTGCAGCCCGCCTCCAGTGGTGTCGCGACAGGCGTGAATGGAGGGACGAATGGAGACGTGTCGTCTTCAGCGATGAGAGTCGCTTCTGCCTTGGTGCCAATGATGGTCGTATGCGTGTTTGGCGCTGTGCAGGTGAGCACCACAATCAGGACTGCATACGACCGAGGCACACAGGGCCAACACCCGGCATCATGGTGTGGGGAGCGATCTCCTACACTGGCCGTACACCACTGGTGATCGTCGAGGGGACACTGAATAGTGCACGGTACATCCAAACCATCATCGAACCCATCGTTCTACCATTCCTAGACCGACAAGGGAACTTGCTGTTCCAACAGGACAATGCACGTCCGCATGTATCCCGTGCCACCCAACGTGCTTTAGAATGTGTACGTCAACTACCCTGGCCAGCAAGATCTCCGGATCTGTCCCCCATTGAGCATGTTTGGGACTGGATGAAGCGTCGTCTCACGCGGTCTGCACGTCCTGCACGAACGCTGGTCCAACTGAGGCGCCAGGTGGAAATGGCATGGCAAGCCGTTCCACAGGACTACATCCAGCATCTCTACGATCGTCTCCATGGGAGAATAGCAGCCTGCATTGCTGCGAAAGGTGGATATACACTGTACTAGTGCCGACATTGTGCATGCTCTGTTGCCTGTGTCTATGTGCCTGTGGTTCTGTCAGTGTGATCATGTGATGTATCTGACCCCAGGAATGTGTCAATAAAGTTTCCCCTTCCTGGGACAATGAATTCACGGTGTTCTTATTTCAATTTCCAGGAGTGTATTTATTTTTGGTTAGTTCTGACAAAGACCCACCAGGTTAGCCGAAGGCACTAATGCACTGCTTCCCAGACTCGGGTAGGCGTGCCGGCCTCACATCAAATCCACCCGGCGGATTAATGACAGGAGCCTGTGTGCTCGCCAGCCTGATGCAGTTTTTACGTGGTTTTCTACATCCTAATTGGTGAATACTGGGCTGGTCCCCATGTTCTGCCTCAGTTACACGACTCACAGGCATTTGCAAATGTTCACACTAATTCATGGCTTACACTAGATGGAGACAGCTGGGATACACTAATTCCACCCCAGGGGATACAGGGTGGCGACAGGAAGTACACTAGACGGAGACAGCTGGGATACACTAATTCCGCCTCAGGGGATACAGGGTGGCGACAGGGAGGGCATCCACCACCCTCTGACACTAACATCGCCAAATTCATAGTAACAAGGCCAACCCCGCGTTGAAGTGGGACAAAGGCCCATGAAAATGATGGTTAGTTCTGGCAAAAATCATTGCAGCATGCAGTTCCTTTCTCTCTTACGCAAGTGTATATCCTGCTGATGCATTCAAGTGCTTGTGTGTTTACCAAATAAAAATCGAAGCTCATTATGTTTGATTTGTTATTTATTCAGATTTACTGGAAACTTATTGAACATTTTTGTGCAGTGTTTTTGGTGTAGCATTTCTCTTAAATGATTTACTGGTCATGGGAAACCTAAGTCAGGATGTTTCATTTTAGTTCGTTCATACCTGAATTCAGACAATACAGTGAAGTATAGTAATGAATATTAAATATCATACAAACTCTCGGCACTTGAGCAAGGCTTTTTTGTAAAAGGTGCATTCATGTATTTTTAACCGTGTTCCTTCTCTCTGTGTTTTTACCAAAATCAGACTTTGTAATTAGACAGCACCTGAAGATGACAGTGGATCGAGCTGGACGACTTTTTGCTTAGAAGTACGGAACCTTTTGCCACGCCAAGTCACCCAACAATCTTACAATGACTAAAGATACAAAATAAAACATATATAGATTAGTAGGCTAATAACAGTATATTCTTAAATTACGACTCTTATATTATGACTAGAATTATCCAATTACGAGTGCCGTTTGATTGCAACTCATGAATGTGTTAGTAAAATAATGCAGTATTAATGGTGGTGTGCCAAAATACGTCTGATCTGGACAAGTTCTAGAAAACAAAAGGTGCTTCTTATTCTGCTAATGATATGATGATCAAAAACCTTCAAATGTTTCCAGCAGCTACATACAATATTTATAAAGCCGTGGACTATATCTATGGCTCAAATTATTTATTTATTTCACTACTTATAATTACGTTTCATGCTAATAAAAGCTCAGCTTGCTAATGTAACTTTAAAGATGGCTGGAGAGAGGGATCTTCATCTTTTCAAATATGAGACATAATGCCCTACCTTACCTATTGCCCGTATAGAATGAAGCAAAAATTAGTACATTGTACTAACTACTTCATTGTATGAAAAACGTTTAAATAATTTAGTAAGAGCAGAAACATTAGATTTGCAGATAAATGGTACTTATCTTGCAAAGTCAGTGTCAGTGTATGGGCTGGTACCTTTGTTAATATACAACGTATTAGAAGATTTTGTCCAGGATTATTGAAATGACAAGTTGCTGGAACATCATGCTGCTCTTAACAGTTTTCTTCATTTATTTATATGGTCTTAATACACATGTTACAACAACACTTTTCACACATATACTGTGCACCTTTCTTGAGCTAGACAAAGAAGAGACTCAAACAGAAAACATTATGTACCAAACTCAATAGCTACTAAAACCAGTCTGAAGTGCTTGGCTCCAAAAAATTGATATATTTATTATGAACCCAGCTTCCAGTGCCTTCTAGAAGAGGATGTATTCCAAATTGGTATTAACATCACTGTCTTAATTGAAACTGTTTTCACATTTAATTTATATAGTGTTTCCTGGAGACATTTATTTATGTGAAGATTTATGGGCTTAATGGTTAATAACAAACGCTGCAAATTTCAATATGAAGAATAGTACAAGGTGTACAACTTTGCTTCCGCCATTCTTCCCCAACATTTGAGACTTTATTGAAACAAATGGTTACACATGTGTCATTCAAAGTATTTTCCATCATTGACCACTACTTTCTCCCATCTTTCGCGCAGTGTACGAATCCCATGTCAAAAAAAATTGTTCGCTTTTGAAGCAATCCACGAATCGATCCAATTTGTGAGCTCTTCATGAGATTGGAAGTGTTAAGTCAGTCAGACTACGCGCCATTGATCTAAACAGGTGATAGAGGGAGCAACGTCTGGAGAATACGGCGGGTGGGGTAGGACTTCCCATTTTAACGTTTCCAAGTACGTTTTGACATCTTTTGCAACATGGGATCGAGCATTGTCATGCTGCAAAAACGCTTTATCGTGCCTCTCGCTGTGTTGCGGCCATTTGTCTTTTAATGCTCTGCTCAAATTGTGTTCGATAACGAGCACCTATGATTGTTTCACATTGTTTTAACACCTCATAGTACACGATACCGAACTGGTCCCACCAAATGCGGAGCATGATCTTATAGTCGTGAATATTTGGTTTGGCCATAGATGTGGAAGCATGGCCGGGATATACCCATGATTTTTTGCGTTTAGGGTTATCGTAATGAACCCATTTTTTTGTCCCTGGTCACAATGCGATGCAGAAATCCCTTCTGTTTCTGCCTCTGAAGCAACTGTTCACAAACACCGTTCAATGTCTCTTGGTTTCAGCTCACACGGGACCCAAGTTCCTTCTTTCTGAATTATGCCCATAGCCTTGAGACGTTTTGAAATGGCTTGCTGTGTCACTCCCACTAATCGTGCCAATTCTTCTTGGGTTTGACGTGAGTCTTTACTCAGCAATGTCGCCAATTCTGCATCTTCGAAAACATTCTCTCTTCCACCACTATGCCGGCCTACGACGTTAAAATCACCGTTCTTGAAATTTTGAAACCACTTATGACACGTTCTTTCACTGATAGCGTCCTTACCGTATGTACTTGAGAGCATTTGATGAGACTCAGCTGCTGATTTCTTCATACTAAAACAAAACAGAAACACCTCCCGGAAATGACGAGAATTAGGCTCGTAAACTGACATTTTCAATCAAGAACAACTTTACGATGCAGACACAAATTGGCTAACGTTTGAATGTGGCTATGTTGGCTGAGGTCCAAGCTATCTGCCTGATGTCTGCGATCTGTTTCTTTCAACTGCTACTTACCGTTGTCGCCAACTATCGGCAAATGGCGGAAGCAAAGTTGTGCACCTTGTAGCTTCCTGTTATTTTATAAGACTGATTTCATTATTCACAATACAATTAGAAAAATTATAAATTGTTTTTGTAAATTTCTTTTAGATCATTTAAGTTGACAATTGCAATTACCAATTTTCATGGTATATGACTATCACTACGAAATGGGTCAATATGAATAATAAAAATATATTTATAGAAAAACAGATTTTAGGCAATCAAATATGTTCAGAGATATCTGCAGATGAGAAATACATAATTTAAGTAAGAAAATTAACCCAGATCTGGCCACATTTTATACAGAATCGAACATTTCTGTTCTGAGGAGACAAGGTTCATTACAGAGGTCATTGTCTTAACAACTGTTGTGTCTCATTCAGTTAATTCCTGCAGTACAACGTTCTTTGATTTACATACAATTTGCAGCAGGGAACTTATATTATCCTAGTTTTGCACTGCATCACTGCACGTGCTAAGAGCTCCCACTTGTGACTCATGGGTCACACGCATGCTGCTTTGCCTCTCACACTCCCTCTAATCTAATGAGAATACTGATTCCAGGCCCATAAACATGCGACTATGCCCCTAGCATGTCTTCATATAATCCCCATAGTCCATCTAAAAACTGAGTCAGCATCTTCACTCACCTCACTCCCCATGACAAGTGAGATGTTCTGCTCTTAACTCAGGAGAATGGCAATACATTTCTATCATGCACTACAGACCTGTCATGATTTTCTTGTAAAAGCATTACTCTGTTAGTTGGCTGATTTGGGGGAGGGGACAAAACAGCGAGGTCATCAGTCCCATCGGATTAGGGAGAGATTGGAAAGGAAGTTGGCCGTGCCCTTTCAAAGGGACCATCCCAACATTTTCCTGGAGTGATTTAGGGAAATAGCCATGGCCAGACATGGGTTTGAACCATCATCCTCCCAAATGCGAGTCCAGTGCGCTAACTACTGTGCCACCTTGCTCGCTAAAGAACAGTACACTGTGAGCATGTAATGAGCAGGGTATTAGTATTGTTTTGTATGTGTTAGCTACAAAAAATGTTAAGCTGCATTTTTAAACAGATGTACTTCAGCTATCTTTTTCATCTCCTTTGGCAATTAATTATACAAGTTTATTCCCTAATAGAAAATAATATATCGAATTTACTGTTTGTTTTTCCTTGGTAAATGTAAATCCAAATTGGCTCTTGTTCCATGATTATACACAGAACTTTTCCCTGATTTGCACAGCAGATTGGCAGATGTACTTACCCGATGTAGTAAGGATACTCAGTTTACTGTTTTGCCATGAGAAGTTGACCCTTTTTACTGGTACTGCCAGTAGCAGAGAAAATTAACACTAGTTGTAACATACTCATTTGTCTCTAAGTACTGCCAATATTTCCATGTTTGTCTTCTTTGTTTTTGTATCAGAAAAAAGTAGGTAATGGCAGCAGCACTTCAGGTAGGAGTTGGTGTTGCCTTTCCCTTGCTGCTCCTCTCCCCTTGAGTCTTAATGTGGGGGCAAGTTATGCCTCCTGCCATTTGAAGGGTCAGCTTATTATGGCCAAACAGAACTACATGTAGTTGTTATTCTTATGGCCATTTTCTGTTGTTTAAAAATTGTGCCCATGTTTTGTGCCTTTGATTCCCAGAAAAGAACCCCATAGCTAAGAATTAACTGTATGTAGGGAATTATGACACCACACAACACTGGCTGTTAAAAACTAGTGATAAAATCCTAAGACCATAACACATTTATAACTCTTTCTGCCAGTATCTTTGTGTGATCATTCTGTGTTAAGTGCCAATCAACATTCACCTCTAAAAACTTAAGAGTTGGTTCACAGTCTATAGATTTTTCATCCATGCATGTGACAGGGTCATTCTCCCTCTTTACGCTGAAGTTCATACTGTTTGTTTTCAATTTTAATTGATTGCATACAGCCCAACTGTAAACATCCTTGAGGGTTTCATATGCCTGCCTTAGGCATATCTGGAGATGCTTTTTCTTCATATCCTGCTGATGACTGTGCATCCTCTGATACAAGAACTGGATCTAGGATTTCACATGTTGAACACACATTTTTCTTGTTCATACACATTCCTTGTCCTGTGAAGTGTCTTCTCTCAATTTCCTCTATGAAGAGAAATAATGCAAGGTCCTGCTCACTTTTTATATTTCCATGTTAACACATGAGGATGCTCTGGTATCACATATTATGTGATAATCTTATAATTAGCACTTTTTGTTCAGTATTTCAGTTTTGGTGCATCTCAGAATTTGAGTTTCCACTTTGCCTTCATTTCTGTACACATCATTTACACTGCCACGTATTGCAATATATTGCTTTTTGAACTCATTATAATAGTATTCAAAGACATTCTCTCACCTACCAAAATGGCCAAGCAAATTCAGGTGCAGATCAAATCTGCCTTGCAGACCGTAGTGTGCCAGCCAGCCAGGATGTAATGTTTATGCAGTTTTCTGTATCCACCTTGGTACGTACCTGGCTAATTCCCAGATTTTGCCTCAGTTACATGATCTGCAAACACTTTGAAAAACAATGTCACAATTGACCATATGTTATACACTAAATGTGGATGGGAGGGTTACACAGATTCCTCCCTGGAGAAAACTGGCAGTGAGCTTTAAAATGCCCTTGGAAGTGGCAACCCCACCATAATCATAACCTCTGTACAGGTATGGTTCTCTGTGCAAAACTGGAGAGGTACCGTACCAGTCCTAACCTCGCATTGGCTGGATACACAAATGGATGGATCTAAGGCATTCTTCATACAAGCTCCTGGATATTGAAAACGTGAAACCCTTATCTTGCTGATGTCACAGTGTTTCAGCAATTCCTTTGCTACAGCTATTTGCATACATTATACCAGTAATTTCATTTATGCATACTTTATAACATTATTTGTCTTCAAAGGGGTGTGAGAATGAACAATGAAAATTTGATAAGAGAAGCAGTTCTAAAGCAATAAGAATATGGGAAAAACAAAACAAACTTATGTTACATTGACATCACGCCGCTGTATTTTCTGCACGGCATTTTATTTGAGTACGACCAACTACCAAAAAATTCCGGAACATTCATAATTTCGCACCAATGGTGTGTTGGAGCAAAATGCAGTTGACGTGCCTGCACATCCCTGTGTTTAATGTGTCACTGCTGGAAGTTTCATTGTTGTAGGTCTGTTAGTTATTGTTCAGTGCTGTACAGCGTAGAACGCTGTGTCACACAGTTTGCAAATATCAAGATGGCAGAGTTAGAGGAGCAATCCATCTGCATTAAATTTTGTGTGAAACTCTAGAAAACCTTTACAGAGTCACACCGAATGATGCAGGAAGCCTAGGTGATGAGTGCTTAAGTCATACTCGATGTTACGAATGGTTCTCACCGTTTAAAAATTGCTGGATGGGCTTTACACGTGACCCTCATTCAGGATGCCCTTCGATGCCTACCGACGGTGCTCATGTCAGGAACATCAACGAAATTGTGAATGCCAATCGAAGACTGACTGTCTGTGAGATTGCAGAAGAATGTAACATTTCAGCTGGATCATTTCATGAAATCTTGGCACAGCATCTCGCTATGTGTCGTGTTGCCACCAAGCTCATTCCATTGCTCATGAGTCAAGACCACGAAGACCTTTGCCTTGCAATATGTGAAGAGCTTTTGGATTGCAAAAATGAGAATGTGATGTTCCTTAAGATAATCATAACTGGTGATGAGATGTGGGTTCATGGTTACGATGTTGACACCAAGGTTCAATCTTCACAATGGGTCAGAAAAGGTTGTCCAAGACCAAAAAATGCTCGTCAGGTCAGGGCAAATGTCAAAGCCACACTGATAGTTTTCTTTGACTTTGAAGGATTAGTTCATCATGAATTCATGCGACAGGGACAAGTTGTTAATTGATGGTACTATCGAGACATGTTGTGATGCCTGCAAGAAAACATGAAAAGATAATGGCCTGAAATGTGGTGAAACAATTCGTAGCTCTTGCATCATGATAACGCAGCCGCACATTCATCTCTGTTTGTGTGAAATCACTGTGCTCCCTCATCCTCTGTACTCTCCAGACCTGGCTCATGGAGACATTTTTTATTTCCATAGTTGAAAACTCTGTTGAAAAGATAAAGATTTGCAATGACAGATGAGATCAAAGAAAATTCGCATACAGCACTTTGCACGATCCAGCAAGGGGCAAACAAAGACTGTTCCAGGAAGTGGAAACGGTGTTGGGAGTGGTGTATCAATTGTGGAGAATAGTATTTCGAAGGAGACCATGAACAGCAAGTAAAAGGTAAGCTTAGAAAAATTTTGTGGGCTAAGTTACAGAATTTTTTGAACAGACCTCATAAATGAGTTGTCACTATCACGTTTTTCTGGTAAAGAGCAAAGTTGACCCCCCAGTGGCAGTATATACTAACGAGCACAACATGTTCGACTTCTATGGCTGCTCCACAACCTGTGCCCTCTGGATCTTACCCCTACCCCCCCCCCCCTAACCCCAACAGCAGCTACTCTGAATTACTTAGATGGAAGTTGTCCTTGTAACAAATTATTCAATCTCATAATCATCCTGGCCACACATTCTGATAGCCCAAACCTACCTCCACCCCTGCCTGTGACTCCACTCCTCTCACAATCACACTGTCTTCCCTGCAGGCCGGCCGAAGTGGCCGTGCGGTTCTAGGCTCTGCAGTCTGGAACCGCGAGACCGCTACAGTCGCAGGTTCCAATCCCGCCTCGGGTATGGATGTGTGTGATGTCCTTAGGTTAGTTAGGTTTAACTAGTTCTAAGTTCTAGGGAACTAATGACCTCAGAAGTTGAGTCCCATAGTGCTCAGAACCATTTGAACCATTTTTTTCTTCCCTGCCGTCTTCCTCCCCTAATCCACTCCTCCACATCATGCTGCAACGTGCAAACATCTCCATGACTGCAGCCCGATCAGGCTCACTGGTGCCACACTCCTATTCCATGCACTTTCTGCCTCTTCCCACCAGCTTTCAGCTACACATCCCCAACCTCCACTACTGCTCTTCCTCTCCTTTCTCCCCTTACCCTCTCTACCTGACATCCCCCCCCCCCCCCGACCACAGATGAGCTGCAATGCCAGCACCACGTAGTCAGTCAGGACAACAAAGCATACCAAGCAACATGGCACAGTGGTTAGCACACTGGGCTTGCATCCAGAATGATGGTGGTCCAAACCTGTGTCCGGCCTTCCTGATTTATGTTTTCCGTGATTTCCCTGACTTGCTTCAGGCTAAAGCCAGGATGGTTCCTTTGAAAAGGGCATGGCCGACTTCCTTCTCCATCCTTCCCTAATCTGATGGGACTGACGACCTCGCTGTTTGGTCTCCTCCCCAAACATACCAACCAACAATGTAGCATGCCAGGTGTGTGTGTTCTATAGCTCTGAAAAAAGATTTGTCTGAAAGCTAGGGAAATTCACAATCTTGTTGATGACTGAGAGCCTCTAATAATCAATAAGTTGTTACCTTTACTCCTTAAATATTTACATTCCACCAGGAATTTACATATTATGGATATAAGACTTTCTTATTTTCTGATAATGCAGCTGTTACTGAGGGGTTGCTACGGTCAGGCACTTAAGTACTGTGAAGCAGAAGTAAATCAGTAGATGGGTGTGCTACAGACAGGCAAATATAGATGACACGAAGACTATCACTATGTATTTTCATACATCTCCATCAAGATTTCATAAAAACCAATTACTCCTGTTAAGTGGCATAAAAGTAAAATTTTTATATGTGTGACTGTAAGATGACCCAAAATAAGATGAATATATTGGGTGTGGTAATGATAATTTAAGTAAAGGGTGTTATATTCATAATTGTATAATCCTGTCTTTCTATGTTCTTAAGATATACAAAAACCTTTTCTATGTTGAGCATGTGTACGTGACTACAATGATGATCATAATGAATGTTTGCTTTACTGTCTGCTCAATGCTGGCAGCCACTTATTATTACTTCTTTAATATTTTAAAATTTTCAGTTTCTGTGGACCATTGGAGCCAAATACTTTCAGTCATTGAATGTCACTACATACATAATTCACAAGGAAATAATTGGAAAGGAACACATAAAACCAATCAACTATGACAATTCTGTATTTCAATGATGACAACTTTATTAGGGATGGTTACACATACACAAGTCCTAGCTCTGATAGCCACTCAACAAATATTGATAGGACTAGCAGTGACAGACAATGATTCCTGTCCTGTCCACAGCCAGTGTGTACAACCAAAATGCACAACAAATCCAAGTATCCATCCCATTGGAGTCTTAGAGAGAAATCTGAATCACTGTTAGTTTTTTTTCACAAGTGCAGTCTTGCTTGCATCCATGGAGAGAACTGAATCGCCAGTACAATTTACTTTGGCCCCCGAAGGTACGGCCACTTACATGTGGTATACATAGTCTTAAAATTTTCTGGTGGCATCTCCTGCGGCAAGAAACCGTGCTCTGCCCTTGTAGCTGCAGATGATTGACCATTAAATATTTATGAGTTTGACATAGCTGCCCCCCCCCCTCCCCCTTTGTCAGTACAATGATTGAAGACAACATGAAGGGAATTGTTAGGCGAGACTGCAGGGAGGTGTTTAATCATATCCATGTGTTCTGTGATGCAGAATTATCCTGTGGTGTAGTAATACACAGATGAGTGGGCTGGTGACCAAAGTATGCCCAAAATCTGATCTCTTCTCAGCTTCTGGTGTAACAGTGGTTGGAAGCTCAGAATTGGTCTCTACAGGTTTGTCCTCAGGGAAGGTCTATACCTCAGGCGAGGTCATTGGGGGTGGCGCTATTGTTGGACAGTGTTGCCACTTCCATTTACCATTGGCTGACACATGAGGGCAAGTAAGGTGCTTCAGTGTCACTGTGTTGCAAAAATTCTTGGATTTTTTGAGGTAAACTGTGGTCCATTTTCTAGACAACGATTTTTGGAAGACCTTCAATGGATGGGCTTTCAGCGTAGTTTTGGGATGATATATGGGTAATTTGACAGATAATTTGAAAGAGCACTGATGATTGGCAGATACATGTATTTGAGGGAAGGACTAGTAAAATTAATACTGATATGTTCTCATGGCTGATTTGGTGCATGATACGGTGTGGAACAATGAGGCACTGTGACCTGACAAACAGTGCACTGGAGGTAGTTGTGGACTGTGGCTTTGATATCCTTGTTGATGGCAGGCCGGTTGTGTGATATGCCCAATGCTCCAGTGACCTTGCTGTCAATGCTGCAAAAATTTTGGTCAGATCATTGTAGGAGCCACCAGATGCATGATGACCATTTCTTTGGTGGAAAAAAGGAGGCCTTGAAGTGTCGAAAAATGGTGATTGTTCATGAAGAATTGATGTTTAGGCACTGAAAATGACATGTGTGTGGCCCGTCAGAACTGCTGATACAAAGGACTAAGCCTGTGTAACTTTGCTATGGTGGCTATTGTAAGTAGAAATTGTCAAGGATCTTTAGGGATTAAAGTTTTGCTCTACCAAAGCAGTGGTTCAGTAGTTTTGGTACAGTAAGACGTGGTAGGATTACCAGTAGTACTGGTAGCATTGGTAGGGAAAGAAATATAAGAATGTGTGAGAGAGGAACTGGAAGCCAATGATTTTTCTTTGTTTTTTGTTTGTTTTACACATCACCATAATCACACATCATTCAGTGTTAGTCCATTACGTATTTTATACTCTTACAAAATATAAATTGCATTTTATAAGTAAAAAAAGGTGCTTGCATAACTTCTGTACTTTTATATAACTAAAACAATTAATTAATTAATTAATTAATTAGTGATTTATGCAATTAGTGCTGTAAATAATGTTGTACAGAAAAATTAAGGTAACAAAAGTATGTAATCAATAATGGTTACGAAAAAATCTGCAGTGGAAAGTGGGGCTACTTATGAAGTTCAAATCTAATTATTTTGGAACGTAATAATATCTAGGCAATTTAAAATATGTTACTAGGAAGTAGGATAGCTTGGCATTTGAAAGGTACAGGTCACTTTTCTCAAATATGTTGAACAGCTCATATGGTTTTGCATAATACAAACTGAAGCACTAACATCAGTTAATTATATCTTCTAATTATGAATGCTCTAATAAAAATCAACTACACCCATGAAATCACAAAAACTAAAATAAGAATCTGAGTAATAAACTGAGGGTAAATATGAACTTCAGATTTTCATGTATGTGTTACATGCCAACAAATAAATGTACATAAAATAAGATATAAATAAAGAAAAAAATTGGTTGTCGTCAGGGATCAAACACATAAAAGATGGGGGCTGAACCACCTAGCTATGTCACAAACTGCATGTGATGAATGAGACCCACCTGAGAGAGTTAGTGTTTGTTCCTCAGCATCAGAAACTCCTTGTAAGAAGTTAATTTTTACAAGTACTTTTAATTTTTGGAAATTAGTGTTTCTAGTGAAGGTACTAATGATGACATGAGACATATAATTGTATCAAAAATTTCTTTGCTGTTCCTTCCTAATCTTTGCTACAGTCATTCTTCATAAGAAGTTTTTCACTTAGTTTTCTATCGCAGCACTGACTGCTAAGCAAATTTATAGGGGCTGGTTGAGTTTCCTGCTTTTTCATTAGACACATCTGAAGCAATATTTGATTACACTGCAGTAATGGACGGTTCCTCTCAGTCTGATCAATCAGCTGAAATTGACAATTCCACTGGATTTAACAAGTCTTGTGAATTTATTTGTGAAATGTTGCTAGTAATGTGCCTTTCATTTAAAGTAGGTAAAAAATAACTAATCAAAATATTTGAATTTTTTATGTATAATTGTAGATTTCCCAGACTTTACACCTCTTTGACATAGCATTCATTCTTTAAAAAGTTCTCAAGTTAATAACATCTTGTGACTCAATGGCCCAGTGCAAACCTTTCAATAGGACGCCACTTCAGCAACTTGCGTGTTCATAACTTACCCCAGTTATCAACCCGTGGACAGGCCACATACAGTTTAACATGGAATGTGAACCATGTATCATTTCTGGCATATTCCCACACCATCGAAAGGTGAAAGCTACATTAAATGCAGACTGAAAAATCCATGGTCTGAATGGGGTTTAATCCTGCAGCCTTCCGGTTTCCAGGCATATGCTCTACCACTACACCACAAGGCCTGACAGTCTCTTCAACTGTTTATAGTTTTGACACATTTGGAAGCTATTAATTAGGTGTTTTCATTTGTTCACACTTATATGACAACAGGGAAAGCTTCCGGTCATCACACTTCAAATATTTACTTAGCACTATGACTGCTACAGATATAGTAAGACACATGTGCAATAAGTTATGGGGAAATAACTTCATCTATTTGCATGACACCATAAAACACAACTGAAGATTGGGTAAATGTAGCAAAAGGATTTCATGTGTGACCTTATTTTCCAAACTGCCTTGGGGCTACAGATAAAAAGTACACATGTGTAAAGAACCCAAACAACATGAGATAACTGCACAACTATTACAAGCAATATTCTTCAATGCTGTAAATGGCAACTGTGTGTTGTAACTACTGTTTTTCAATGGTCGATACAGGGGTGCAGGGCAGTTTCAATGATTCACCAATATTTAAAAATTGGAGTTTTTGGAAAAGACTCACATCATAACTTAAACATTCCTGACAGATGTCACTTACCAGGTGCCACAAATGGAGCAGCAATGCCGTACGTGTTTCCACAGATTAGGCATACTGCTTTAGGTGAACAAGTGACCGCCATGTAAATAAAATTATTTCAATTATCTTTCAGACTCAGGTCACAAGAATGATATCATAAAAGGTTTTGACTTCTTAACAGGTCATCACCACCACATGATCTGAATACATTACACAGTGACATGTCAAAATATAACTCAACAAGCCACGGGAGGCCCTAAATATCAGCATCTCTCTGAGCCAACTCAGTTGTAGTTACACGCGTTACTCTCTGATGTATTCAAATCATCTGATGGTGAATTTCTAAGTTCGTTTGCTGATGAGGCATTTAGTTTACCAGAACATGAGTTAACGCCTTATGTGGAAGGAAATTCGACACATCCAAAATGAATTTCCCATTATAGACTACTCAGAGTCTACTTTTGGCATTCTTGTGAGTATGTGGAGAATATTACACTGACCTCTTGACATGAGTTCCAATTTTTGTGAAAGCATTATAAGAATATGTTATGTATTCATAATTTTGAGAGAAAACATGATGGTAACCCGATGAAAATCAAGGAAAACCCTTCTTGTTCCAGTCTCAGATGGTGTGAAGGAAGAACAACTGCCAGTAAGCTTCCATATGTAAAGCAGTCAGCAATCCAAAAGCTGTTTTGAACACAACAGCGCTTTCCTAGGCATGGTATGCCACCGTCAACTTCCTCCATTGAACTAACTTGCCCAGCCAGTTATGGGGGAACCTACAGTTTAATGTTGATTCCAAACCATGGCGCAGCTCGGCATTTTTCACATCAACATACACTGCCAGAGGTGAAAGATGGAATTAGAATGTCCTTAACAGAATTTAAGTCTCAGAGAGCTTCCATTTAACCCTTCATTAAGTTGTTCCTAAGCAATATCCTAGCTGACTCCGCTCTTCTGCAGCTGGTTTAGGTAAAAAACAGATTCCAGCTTCAATATCAGCAACAATGTCTTTCATTGGATGATCTAAAAGATGCAACAACATAGTTTCCATCTTTGGCAAGCACATTTATTTCATTCACAGACAGAACTCTGTCAGATTTATTAATAACAGTGCGACTCATATCTGGTTGTAGGGAGCATACGCTCCTCTTTAGCACTCTATCAAATTTATCCTTCTGTCTATAAACTGATGCTGCAGAATTTACTTCCACTGTTCCGTACATTAAACTATCGATCTTGTTCCGCCTACTGCAACACAACTTATTACCGAGGAAAATGTGTAGCTCCATCATAAGAGCTACAAAAAGAAGCATTAACACCCACCTTATGGAACACAAGAGCAATAGTCACCTGGGCAAGATGGATAAATCAGCAGTAGCAGATCATGCACCAGAACCATGAAACCACCAAATTTGTTTCTGTGACTCTGTTGTTTTAGCAAGATCTAATAATTACCACACAAGGATGTACAGAGAGGCCATGGAAATACAAAAGCACAAAAACAATTCCAACAGAACAGAAGTAGTACTGAAATTAGATAAGCTGTGAGACTTAGTGCTACATAAAACAAATAGCATCAACTCTTCCCTACAACAAGCTCCATACTATACGTCAGCAAGACTCCATGTTCTCCGGTAGTAGTCTGATGATGTCACAGTATGTCCGTTGCATGGATACACATACACAATTCAGCTTGTTTGAGTCTGTAACAGTTTTCTGATTTGTTAAAGCCTCTGATAATGTCTACAGCTTTGTAAGACCAAACATTAAGCAGAGAATTATGCTTCGGACCTAATGTCCACAATACAAATAGCAGCAATATCACATTACCACTGAGCCACTGGGTCAAACTAACTGAACTTGAATCTCTCTAATTTTACCTTCATGTTATTTTTGTGAGATATATGACGCATTAAGCAGAAATCTTCTGTAGGTCTTGCATTTTGCTTCAATTTTCTTAGACTGTGACTTCTCTGTATAAAATAGCATCATCCACAAACAGTCTTGTGGAGTTTCCAAAGTTATCCATTAGGTCCTCTACATATATTGTGAACAGAAATGGTCTTATAACATGACTTATGTTACTTTTACATTTGAAGATATTTTTCTGTTAAGAATGGCATGCTGTGTTCTATTTGCCAAGAACTCTTCAATCCAACCACAAACCTGGTCTCATATTCAATACACTCATATTTTGTTCATTGGGCTACAGTGTGGAACTGCATCAAATTGTTCTGGAAGTCATGGAACATGGTATCAGCTGCTTGGTCTCATGAATCAACAGAGCAAGTTGTGTTTCATATAACTGTTATTTACAGAATCCATGTTGATCCCTGCACAGAAAATTACATCAGACTGACATCACGAATATCTATAGTTGTGTGTGTGTGTGTGTGTGTGTGTGTGTGTGTGTGTGTGTGTGTGTGTGTGTCATATGAACCTTATCAAAAATTGGAAAGACCTGTGCATTTTTCCTATCATTAGGAACGCTTCACTTCTCCTGTGACCCACAGTAGACTGCTGCAAGAAAAGGAGCAAGTTCGTTTACATAATCCATGCAGAATAATACAGATACCATGTCACACTCAACTGCCTTCCCTTTGTTGAATAATTGCAGTTGATTTCCTATCCTATAGTCACATACTTAAATATCAGTCATTTTGACATCCATGCGATAATCAAAAGGAGGTACCACAGTATGATCTTCCTCAGTGATACGATAACAAGGAATTTCAGTACCCTTTATGTCACTGAGTTTCCCTTATGTTAATTTTCGCTTTGTCGAGTTTGTTTGTCTGCGAGGGTTTGGCTATGTTTAATCTCCTGTGAAGCTTTCTTTGCTGTCGAACCACAGAGGATCTTTCCCTTCCCTCACAAATTCACTCGGCACATACTTGCGTCCATTTCTACTCAATACTTTTCATCTCAGAGATGCATGTCTGATGATGATTGCTGAAGTAATGTGATCTCTGTTTCTTGTCGCAATTGGTGAGCAGAAATGTCTCCCTACCTTTCTTTACATTCTTATTTACATGTAGTCAGTGATGCTGTAATAGCTTTATGATCACTAATTCCCCACTCTACGTCAACTGAGTCGAAGAGTTCATGCCTCTTTGTAATCAGGAGATTTAAGATGTTACTTTGACAAGTTGGTTCTCTGTTTAAATCTCTAAGATAATTTATTGGATAAGATATTTTAGAGTTTCACATGATTTCCTGCCCTTACTACCTGTCTTAACCACTTGAATCTCCCAGTATATAGATAGTAATTGAAATCACCCCATAATACTATGACCAGGAAATTTATTTGTCACCTTCTCCATGTTTTCCCACAAATGTTCTGCCACTATTGCTCCTGCGGCAGGAGATCTAGAAGAGCATCCAATTATCATGCCTGACCAAACTTAAACAACTATTTTCACTCAAAATTATTTCACACTAAGATTTTAAACTAACCTCACTAGATTTTAACGTATTTGTTTGTGGATATAAAGACGCTTGCACTTCGAAAGTGGCTCACAATTAGTGTAAATACTTTTCTGAGTACTTTACCTCACCAGAGGGATCAAAATGTTCAAATGTGTGTGAAATCTTATGGGACTTAACTGCTAAGGTCATCAGTCCCTAAGCTTACACACTACTTAACCTAAATTATCCGAAGGACAAACACACACACACCCATGCCCGAGGGAGGACTCGAACCTCCACCGAGACCAGCCGCACAGTCCATTACTGCAGCACCTTAGACCACTTGGCTAATCCCGCGCGGCACAGAGGGATCAACTCCTCGACAGCATGACTATAAAGAGTCACTATTTTCTGTTTTTTTTTTTTCCTTCTTTTTTTTTTAAATCAACATTCTAAAATATTTTAATCTAAAATAACTATCTTTGTGTAGATGTATAATAAACGATTTATGAAAAAAATATAAATTCCATTCATATAACAAAAAAATACATTCACCTGCTTGCATATTTTCACTAGAAGTTAGTTCTGTCCATCTTCATATTAAATCTTCACAGATTTCCAGAGATGGTCCTTTTCTTTGGCAGTCACCATAGCAGGAACGGCCAAGGCGTGCCAAACTGCACCCATGTACCGATGTGCTGCACGCGTGCCGTCCAGGGCTTGGTCTGCCTTGCCACTACTCAGCTTTCCTCAGTCTTTCGCGGCACTGCTCGGCATGGTGTGACATTAGACTAGCTGTGTGATGTGACATCTTTTCATATGGCATATGGTGCATTAGTTGATTCGTAGTGGCAGCCGTGTTTATTCCTTGCTATTTGTTAGCGATTTGTAGGAAGTTTATAAGTACTGTACAGGGGTTGTTGCAATGGAACACACACACACAAAGAGGCGGGGTAGTGACACAATGTGACGAGCCTTCAGAGCTGAATGGGAATTGCAATATTTTTTCGACGAGAAGGATGAAAATTCTCAATGTCTATTATGCAGTTGCATACTCGCTGAGCACCGCAAATTTGCAATAGAATGGTATTATAACACCACACACAAAGAACTTAATGATTTAGTTGGGGCTGATAGATCAAACAAGTTGGCGGAATTAAGAAGACGTAGTGTTATGCAGCAAGACGGACCAGACGTGAGTACCCCTTACAAATCTTTGTGTTTCTGATGTTTGCATTTGTACATATTTGTTGTCAGAATTCAAATTTAGAGTTCACTCAAATTTTGTTTCCTTTTTTTAGCATGCAACTGAGCATAGTGACCTGTCTTTAAGAGCAAGCTACAAAATAGCACTCAAAATTGCAAGAGCGAATAAGCCTTTCAGTGATGGCGATTTCATCAAGGAGTCTATTGTTGAGGCGGTGGAGCTCTTGACGCCACTGGAAGTAAAGAAGTTTAGTGAAATTAGTCTTTCCAGACAGACAATAGCTCGCCGCACAGCTGGCATGGCAGCAGATGTCTACAGGCAGTTAATTGATAGTGGTTGCAAGTTTATTGCATTCTCAATTGCTTTGGACGAGTCGATCAACATTTCGGAGACAGCACAACTTGTGATTTATGTTTGTGAAGTCGACTCAAATTTGCACGTGACAGAAGAACTGTTAGATTTAGTTCCAATGAAAGACACAATGAGGGGTACCAACTTTATTTATTTATTTATTTACATGTCAAGTTCTGTAGGACCAAATTGAGGAGAAAATCTCCAAGGTCATGGAACGTGTCAGTACATGAACTTACAACACAAAAGTAATAACAGATAAAAATAAATGTTCATGAACCTGAAAGAAAATCAGTCCATAAGTTTAAGCAAACGCTATCAGCATTACAATGAGAATCAACTTAATTTTTCAAGGAACTCCTCGACAGAACAGAAGGAGTGACCCACGAGGAAACTCTTCAATTTCAATTTGAAAGCGCGTGGATTACTGCTAAGATTTTTGAATTCGAGTGGCAGCTTATTGAAAATGGATGCAGCAGTATACTGCACACCTTTTTGCACAAGAGTTAAGGAAGTCCAATCCAAATGGAGGTTTGATTTCTGCCGAGTATTAACCGAGTGAAATCTGCTTATTGTTGGAAATAAACTAATATTGGTAAAAAGAAACGAGAATAAGGAATATATATATTGAGAGGCCAATGTCAAAATACCCACACTCATGAACAGAGGTTGACAGCACAAGCAGTTGAAGCCGTTGGCTTGAATTGAAAAATGTTAGTTTCAGTCACCACGGATGGAGCGCCAGCAATGTGAGCAGCTCAAAATGGGCTTGTAGCATTGTTGTGTAAAAAACTAGGACGATCGACAGAAGATTTGTACGGAATTCATTGTTTTGTACACCAAGAAACTCTTTGTGCTAAATATGCAAATTTGGAGCAGGCGATGAAGTCGGTAGTCACCATACTAAATTTTTTGAAGTTGCATGGCTTAGTACACCTTCAGTTTCAACAGTTTCTCATGGAACTGAACGATGAGTACGGAGATGTTATTTACCACTGACTGCACACTTGAATGCTCTCAATAAAACTTTGCAAGGTGAGAAGCAGCTTATTTCTGATCTTATGGAAAAAGTGGATGAATTAATAAGAAACTCACATTGTGGAAGGAACAACTCATGAGAAAGAATACCGTCCATTTCCCTACGCTCTCTAAAGTCAGAGAAAATGCAACTTCTGATGAATTCGTTTCTGTGTTGGAGTAACTACAGGCACAATTTTCTAAATGTTTTCAGGACACTGCCAGTCTGACATCTGTTTTTGAACTATTTTCTAGACACTTTGCCGTTTCAGTTGGAATTGATCGATCTGCAGTGTAATTACCATTTAAAGGGCAAATCTTTTAATGTAAAAACTGTCCAGGAATTTTACAAAGGTTTTCCTCGGGAAGAGTTTCCCCGTCTCCACAATGAGGCTGCAAAAGTTATATCAATGTTTGGATCGACATACGTGTATGAAAGGTTTTTTTCGATTATGAAACTAAATAAGTCACGATTACGTGGCAATCTGTGTGATAAAAATATGAGAAACAGTCAGCGTTTGTCCGTGTGCCATCAGTTTGTGCCCGATATGAACTTTATTGTGTCTACAGTGAACCAAAAATTATTAAATTAATGGTGATAATTTTGTTGTATTTGTCACATGTTTTGTTGAGAATTGTAGTTATTGCAAATTCTGTACAGTAGTTCCAGATAATAAAATTTGCTTGTTTCACATGTAGTTAGAATCACTTATTCCACATCATACTGCATGCTGTAGACTACTTTTATGTCTGTTTCTATACCTCAGCTTAAATATTGTAAGAATTTTATGAGTGACGATGAGAGAAGCACAATATTGTTGGTGTCATGCAGTTTCAAACCCAGCGTTATTGTTTGTTTTCTGTTGGTGTACCAACAGCCAACAAAGGTTCAGTATTGCTCAACATGATGTGTTGTATAGAGCTTAATATTATCAAATGTCATAATATGAAACTAAGCCACATGCTAGCAGGGCGGTGTTCCTTATGCGAATGCACTGTCGCATGCTGCATGTTCATAGTTCTGCGCATACGCGCGCAGTTAGCTGGTGTGGTAATGGGGGACGTGTGATGTCAGAAGGGAGTGATCCGCACGCGTGTGAAAGCTTGGCACGCGTGCATGCACATGTGCCACATTCTTGGCCATCCCTGCACTACAGCATTTCAATGTAGGTCAACAATTTACCAAAGAGATTGATAGTTCAGCACTGATATTTTCAATCTTATGAATGTGTCACTCACTGCACAGCAATTGGCTGAGCAAAAAAGAAGCACATATGGCTGGGCATGAGCAACTGTAAGCATGACTCCCTCCGCCAGGGATAATCAGCCAATAATATTGTGTCTTGCTACAGATAGTTTGTCAACCAATGTTTCAATCGGTCATATGCATACTCATATAGATCATGACTGTTGTAACAATATGAGTCTGTAGTTGGCAAATTGAAAAACCATTCATGTGCATCTAGCTTAAGTGAGGATAAAAATGCCAAAAAATTGGAACTGGCAACACACTCAGGGTGTATAGGTGGATGAGGAAAAAAAATTCCCGGATTTTTCCTGGATTTCCCGGTTAAAAATACACTTTCTCCCGGATGAAAATACACTTTTTCCATGTTAAGTAACAGTAGGCTTTCACACATAATGTTGAACTTTTTTGCACGTGTTACACTTTAAGATACATCACACAAATGTGCCAGTAAATTTTTTTAACAACGACATAAATGTCTGATCTTCTGGGCTCGAAAATATTCTAAATGGTCATTCTCAAAGATTTGAATTTTGAATGAGAGTCAAACACTCTGTGATTTAAGAAATTCATCGGACATTTGCGCACAGAGTGCATCTTGTGTAAAAGGAAATTTACTTTACTTGAAAGTAACGTTTTTCAAACAACCATTCGGAATATTTTCCTGTGTCCTGTTAGAAATAGATTCGTTTCAGCAGTTGCGCCAGATGACAGGTGTCGCCGTGCTTGCGCTATGATGACGCAGGAAGCCTGTACGTTCGTATGTGTAAAACATTAAAATATCCTACATTATGTCATAAAAGAAACAAGACGTTAGAGGATACTACAAGAGCATGGGAATTTTGTGAACCCTAATAAAATGCATAATTTGGATTAAAGTGCACATTCGTATTCAGATTCAGATCTAAATTTTCTTTGAGTACTAGTACCACATTATCTCATGTTTGATTCTTTATTATGGCATAATGCCATACGTGCTAGACGATGAAAACATGATCTTGAAATGTAGCAAACAGTTGAAACTAGGCAATAGCGTGGAATTAAACACTTTGTTTCAAATAAATTGACTGCCTCAAAAGATTAATAAAAGTTAAATATCTTTAACAAACCGACAAAGATAACTTCATTGTTCTGCAAGGTTATTAACGCTTCACTGTCAGAAAGGTAGAAACAAAATAAAGTCTGAAATTAATAACTTATTTTAGCCTTCCGTAATTATGAGAATGTATTTTAATTCACTTGATAGCTCCCGACCACAGAAATCCGTTTTGTTTTCATTTGACATGAGAGCAATAAACGAAGAGGAAACAGGAGAGCAATAAACGAAGAGGAAACAGCAAAATCACTTAACGTAAACATGGGTCACGTGGAGGCTACCACCTCCCCACTACAACTTAAGACTGCTCTGTGCATCAGGTCCGGTTCTACAATATTTCCGAACCGGACCAATATTAGATAGTGGCGCTCCCCTCCCTTGAGCGTTTGAGGACAAAAAATTTAAAAAATAGACTTTTCAAAAATATCTTCATATTTGTAGCACACATCTTTCTGAAGTGTCTGATACATAAAACATATATGATCGAGGCAACGTAAGACATGTTATTTGCTGAAGTGCAGTGCCACTCCTCTTCACACAGCATTCTTCCATCGCACGTCTCTGTACTTCCCTCTGTGGAATTCAAACGTGTAATATTTTGTAACGAGTGCCATCAAAATATATTCAGGCCAGTGGATATTAAAATGTCCTGTGGTGCCTCTCCTGCTCCCAGTCGGCCAGTTTGACATCCTCCCCCCCTTAAAAAAAATTTCACAATTAATAGTGGATGGGATTATTTGTAACAGGAAGAACAAGAACTCTTCAGAAAATTTGCAGTCTTTACTGGCTATTAGCTAATAACTTGCTGTTCTGTGTGACATAAAATCATATATAGGAGACATAAAACAAGTAAAGACAAGAGACAAGCAAGACAGTACACATTTCTTCAATCCTTAAGTCCTAGCTTTTTTTTCTCTCTAATCTTGCCACAGTTTTATATGGCGTACTTTCCTTTCTGGGAAAGAATCTATTACGCCATCAAAGTTCGTCAATGTTTTGCTACATGAAAAAATGAAATGTCATTGTCTAATAGCAGAAAAGCTGTTAATACAAATAGTACCCAAGACTGGTGTGGTTTCTCGATCTGATTACGTGTATTTTGTCACTGTCTGCTAGATAAATCGAAATAGGCCTGCTTAATATTGCAGCTGTTGTTACACACACCAAATAAATGAGACTGTTTTGGCACAAATGGTCATTTTATAACACGACAGAATATAATTCACGAAGTACCAATATCAAAACCCCATTAGGCCTTCTACAAGCAAAAAGTTTTAGGTTAAGAAATAATTTCATACATACTCCCTAGCTTCTGAAGCACGAGATCGAAAAGTAGTAGTACGTAATTTTTATATAAATTTGGAATCGTCATAGTCTTCCGTAATTTGTGAGAGTCTCCATTTCTTCTCCTTCCTCATTCTAACAAGCAATCTTGTCATCACTAATTATGTAACTATTCCTGCCAGTGTAAAATGTATTCTCTGGTTAACTTAACTAACCCTGCCACAATCACCGGTTTAGTTATCCCGCATTTGTTCTCCAGTTAGGCATTATTAAGTGCTTGTACAATGCGTTTTCTGTGCTACTCCCAGAACAGAACTTTAGCAGCTGCTAGCCGGGGACTGTAGTGTACCGGTCTGGCCAAAAATTTTCTGTCAAAATTTCATTTTCTTGGATACACGGAGAAGACAACAAGTAATTTTAGTTGCCTGTTATTCCTGTTAGTCAATTATTTCCACTCTGGTATCCTGAATCTACAGAATTTGCTAGTAATTATAACAACACTGATGATTTGCAAACCCAGTCAATCACAGAAACAGTGACTGTCATTCACCCTTTCGGCTTTATTTGCTCGGCTCGTATAGACCCGTCCCCTTTTGTCTGCAGCAAAGTTCATTTCTAGATGCGCCGGGGATTCCCCTGGCAGAGACATCACGTACACTATGCACGCATTCAAAAATCAATTTACGATTCATTCAGAAATCAACTTAGAATTTGATCAAAAAAGTTCAAAAACCAACAGGGATGCATTCAAAATCATATGAGTAATCGACAGACCAACATGCGCTGGATGCTAGGCGCTTTGTGAAACTAGGTCTTCTTCCTCAATGATATGAATTTGGTGTCCCCCCCCCCTGAAACTGCCGCCCAGGACTGATAGATACCCCGGTTTGACCCTGCTCCCTAGTTTTGGGCCTGTTGCGCATATGTGAATCTGCCAACTTAGGTGCACCAGTAAAATTTTTACACATAGCATCTGGCTGCTTGCCTGCCACACTTTTATAGCCAGAAGCGGGAGAAGGTACTACTCATATGCGACTCAACTGCACGTGCACATAAACTCGCCCACAACCGCTCAAACGAATCTAATGTAAACGGTTGTGACGTCATGCTCATCGGAGGCAACTTGTTGTTGTGAAACATTGCATAGTCTTCCTAAAGCCTTTGACACATTTTGCTGTTGGCAGACACTAGTATGAGCACTGTGTTTTGTTCCTGTATATGGCGCATTTCCTTTGCAACTTAGGTTTTATTTTCGTTTTCTTCTCTCGTTCGTGTTTTATTGCTGCAGTATTATTCGGCAGTAGCGAGATACAGTAATATTCTTTGTTAGAGTATTGGTTCTTAATAGTCAAAGTTACAAAAATGTACCCAAAAACTAAAACAATGAAAAATTCCTGAGATTCTAAAAAATTCCCGGGTTTTTACCGGTTTTCTCCCGGATGAAAAAATTTCCCGGGTTTTTCCCAGATCTCCCCGTTGTCCCGGGTCGTATACACCCTGACACTGCCTCCCATTGCACAGTATCTCCTGCAACACTGAGGTATGGATCTTAGTGCTTGCTTTGTCCAACCAGTATCAAAACAGCACAACAGAAAGTTGGTCCTCAGCCTGTACTGTGATGGTTCCACCCTCAGTTTGTATAGTAGATTTATCTATTCCTCACTCTCTTCTGCTCTAAGTTGTTTCCATCACTTCTGTGTTCCATAATTTAATCTTTTTTCTCTCCTTTACAAGCTTTTATTTTTCTTTCTGCTCATTTCTATTTTGTTTTCCTTTACTGGTTCATTAACTGTTTCCATGTTTGACTGCATTCTTTATGTCTTCAAAAAATCAGAGCCCCTTTTGCACTCATTGCAAAGTAATAATAAAACTGAAGTGAGAAAATATGACCCATAAAGTTCATTTTCTGACTTTGTTAATGATTTTACTGAGGCTCTAAATTGGAGCAAAGTCTGCAACATCATAGCAGAGTACAGAACTGTCATTTTATAAGTTATTCTGAAAAACTTTTAGTACTACAGTGAAAGTCCCATAAAGTAACACATAAAGCCTAGCTTAATTACGTTTCAAAGAGTTGATTTGGAAAAAAAGGCAATTCCCTCTACCCCACAAAAGGATCTTGCTGAGGTTTGTGTCTCTGTACATGAACTGCACTAATACAGGGAGTACTCACTGAATGAGTAATGGGTAACTTTTTATTAACAAATTAAATTGCTGTGACACATTTAAGCAATACACAATAATTCCCACAAGCTTAAAGTAAACATTGTCAATGCAGATATTTGGTTTTTAACAATGATGTTTTTACTGCCTGTGTTATTCAGCAAATTGCTAAAAAAGACATCTATAAACAAAACTAAAAATATTGTGTTAGTTAACATGATGAACAAATACGCTTGCTTGGATAATGTTAGCTGACAAAATAGTTGATTTATATCAGGGCCAGCCGCAGCATGCCAAACTTCATGTGAGACAGATGTGCAGGCCACATTTTGGCTTTGCTCGGTGCTTCTTGGAAGTACCCCAGACAGCGCAACAACTCATTTAGTATTGCAATGTGCCATTTTTTGGTCAGCACAACCTTCTTCAGTTTGACAGAATCATGGTGTCAGTGTTGTTTACCATTCACTATTTGTTCGTGGTATGAAAGACGTTCCCAGGTCCAGTGGCTGGTGGCAAAAAAAGAGGCAGTCTAGTTGGGTTGGGTTGTTTTGGGGAAGAAGACCAGACAGCGAGGTCATCAGTCTCATCAGATTAGGGAAGGACGAGGAAGGAAGCTGGCCATCCCGGTATTTGCCTGGAGCGATTTAGGGAAATCACGGAAAACCTAAATGAGGATGGCCGGATGCTGGATTGAACCGTCGTCCTCCCAAATGCGAGTCCAGTGTCTAACCACTGTGCCACCGCGCTCGGTCGAGGCAGTCTAGTGAAATATCACCAGAAGCCTTTAAAAATGAATGGGAATGGCAGAAAAGAGGGAAGAGAATTCTCAGCATCCATTATGGAGTTGCATAATCAATGGGTACCACAGATTTGCTATAAAATGACATAATAATACCAAAGAATTTAAAGATTTAGCTGACAATGAAAGAGCATAAACTTACAATCAGTGACTGACAGATGGGATTCATTGTTCTGTACATGAAGAAGCACTTTGTGCTAAATTTGCAGGCATGGAGCACATGAAGAAATAGTTGTTATGAATAGTAAAATATCTGAAGTCACACACAACAGTTTTTGATAGGCTTGAACAAAGTGTATTGAGACTTACATATTACTGCAAAGTACGTTGGTTAAGTCAAGGGGCCTGCCTGCAATGAATTTTTGATTTAAAACCTGTTATTGATTAATTTTGGAAAGAAAAAAGGAGTGCAAGAAGGAAAATTAAAACATCCAAATTGGATTGCAGACCTCACATTTTAAATGGACTTTATTGCACACTGCCCACCATAAGACACTGAATGGTGAGTAACAACTTATTTCTGATTTGATGGGGATGCATTTAAAAAGAATATTACATTTGTAGAAGGGACAAATTCTGACAAAAACAGTCCACTTCCCTAAATTCACTGGCATTAAAGAAAATGCGATGTTTGAAGAATCCATTGTGGCCTTGAAAGAATTACAAGGATAGTTCTCTAAACATTTTGAAGACAGTGACAATCTTACATCTGTTTTCAAGCTGTTTTTGAGATAGTTTGCCGATTCAGTTGAAAGCGTCCCTGTGCGCATGTGGATGTAACTGGTTGATCTGCAATGTAATTTCTGTTTAAAAGCCAAATCCTTTTATGTTAAAACTGTTCAGGATGTCTATATTGTTTTCCTCAGGTAGAGTTTCCACATCTCCATGATGAGGATGCAAAAGTGATACAACATTTCAATAACATATGTGTGTGAATGACCTTCCTTTGATTATGAAACTAAATAACTCAAGTTACTTGGCAACCTGGAGACAGAGCATGGCTCACAAGACGAATTCGTGGCTGCCTCTAATTTATAGATTTCAATGTACCGAAGTTGAAAATGACAACTAATAATCTAGATCACCTCAGGTTTGGAAGTTCTTGAAATTTTATGTTATTCACATATTTTAGTGGGCCATACTCTAAGAAGTGTTGCATTGCCCAATACACATTCACTTATCAAATATTTTACAAAGGTTTTGGGCTTAATTTGATACACAGGTCACAAATATGGAGTCCATTTTTCAAAAATGGCTCTAGTTTTTTATGCACAGGGTGTTGAAGGGTCTATTTTTACTGAAATACTGATATATTTCTCATATTTCAATTCAAATTTTTAATAATAATAATAATAATAATAATATCTAAATGACTGTATACACTTTAAGGGGTGCTGAATCCATAGATGATATCATAGGCTCTATGTTTTTAGATATTTGGTAGGCTATATCACTGAAATATATGAGCAATGCAAAATTGTATAGTCTACCTATTCACAAATCACGAGGAAAAATAAATCAAAGTGTTTTAGGTTAATACATGAAAACCGGCAATCAACTTAGTTCAATTAAAGATACATTGTTAACAGCTAACTTGTTTACAATACATGTTTTCTCTTCGGCTGCCTCTTATGGGTAAGATGCTAGTCTTTCTGCAGTTCAGTACAAATCTGCCAGAATTGAAGCGTTGAATTTTGCTTTGTATTGATGTTCCATTGCAAAGATTTGTTGGTGAAATCTCTCGCCATGTTCATCACTAAACACCCCACAATCTGATATGTTAAAGAATGAAGTGCTTTTTGAGTGACATGTTACATTTCAGTTTCTCATAGGCATATACGAGGGCAGTTCAATAAGTAATGCAACACATTTTTTTTCTGAAACAGAGGTTGTTTTATTCAGCATTGAAATACACCAGGTTATTCCCCAATCTTTTAGCTACACAACACTATTTTTCAACGTAATCTCCATTCAATGCTACGGCCTTACGCCACCTTGAAATGAGGGCCTGTATGCCTGCACAGTACCATTCCACTGGTCGATGTCGGAGCCAACGTCGTACTGCATCAATAACTTCTTCACCATCCGCGTAGTGCCTCCCACGGATTGCATCCTTCATTGGGCCAAACATATGGAAATCCGACGGTGCGAGATCGGGGCTGTAGGGTGCATGAGGAAGAACAGTCCACTGAAGTTTTGTGAGCTCCACTCAGGTGCGAAGACTTGTGTGAGGTCTTGCGTTGTCATGAAGAAGGAGAAGTTCGTTCAGATTTTTGTGCCTACGAACACGCTGAAGTCGTTTCTTCAATTTCTGAAGAGTAGCACAATACACTTCAGAGTTGATCGTTTGACCATGGGGAAGGACATCGAACAGAATAACCCCTTCAGCGTCCCAGAAGACTGTAACCATGACTTTACCGGCTGAGGGTATGGCTTTAAACTTTTTCTTGGTAGGGGAGTGGGTGTGGCGCCACTCCATTGACTGCCGTTTTGTTTCAAGTTCGAAGTGATGAACCCATGTTTCATCGCCTGTAACAATCTTTGACAAGAAATTGTCACCCTCAGCCACATGACGAGCAAGCAATTCCGCACAGATGGTTCTCCTTTGCTCTTTATGGTGTTCGGTCAGACAACGAGGGACCCAGCGGGAACAAACCTTTGAATATCCCAACTGGTGAACAATTGTGACAGCACTACCAACAGAGATGTCAAGTTGAGCACTGAGTTGTTTGATGGTGATCCGTCGATCATCTCGAACGAGTGTGTTCGCACGCTCCGCCATTGCAGGAGTCACAGCTGTGCACGGCCGGCCCGCACGCGGGAGATCAGACAGTCTTGCTTGACCTTGCGGCGATGATGACACACGCTTTGCCCAATGACTCACCGTGCTTTTGTCCACTGCCAGATCACCGTAGACATTCTGCAAGCGCCTATGAATATCTGAGATGCCCTGGTTTTCCGCCAAAAGAAACTCGATCACTGCCTGTTGTTTGCAACGCACATCCGTTACAGACACCATTTTAACAGCTCCGTACAGCGCTGCCACCTGTCGGAAGTCAATGAAACTATACGAGACGAAGCGGGAATGTTTGAAAATATTCCACAAGAAATTTCCGGTTTTTTCAACCAAAATTGGCCGAGAAAAAAAAAGTGTTGCATTACTTATTGAACTGCCCTCGTATTATAAAGTCATTCACAAGTTCAATGTAATTTTCAGCCCTCCTGTTGCCCAAGTAAAATGAAACAACTTTCTTAAAGCATTGTCATGTGTTTAGGTCATCAGGACTGAGAATAAACTGAAACTGCGGGTTTCCAAGGATATTATGTATTTGTGGGGCAATGAATACTCCCTGCTTCATCTTCTCAACACTCAGTCCAGGGAATTTTCTCTCTAGTATTCAAATGGTCATTCATAGCTCTTATTCACTGCTTTTGCAATTGACTTCATCAACCCTAGTTTCACATGTCATGGTGGTAACAGTACTTTATGGGGATTTACAAGTGGTTCCCATGAGACATTTTTCTTGCCAAGTAATAAAGCTTCTTGTTGCGCCCTGGCCTTCTGTTTGTAATGTAAATCCTTAGCACGACTGTCCCACTCACAAATGCAGCAATGGTACATAGTGTGCCCACCTCGTAGGCCCATACGAATAACCAATCACTTTTAAATCAGCACATATGAGTCATTGATGCTTAACATAATCGATGCCATGTAAAAAATGGAAAAAAGCGCACTGTCATTATGTAATGGCATGGCTTTCAAACTAGTTTTCAAACTACCTATGAAAAGTCTCCAATTGTCCTGTTCGTATAAGATATTGAATTCTTGCACCACACTTTCAACATCTGTACAGTATGCCATTACATTTGTTGTGCTGAGAAATCTTTCAAGTGGTTTTGACATAGGCAAAAAATTACATATTTCAACTGTACATTCCAGAAGATTCCACTCAATGAAACGAAAAACTAACAATTCGGGTTTATGCTTTGGAAGGTCCAAGTCTGTAACAAGATCACCGAGTTCACTTTGCACGACTTCGTGCATTTCACTAGATGATAATGGTGTATACGTGGGATTGTTAGATGTGGAAGGATGGCATGTATCTGACTGGTCTTCAACTTCACTGAAACTAGAAAAGTTTATTATTGTGGCAATTGGGGATCTGGAACTGTATGACCCACTCCACGAGGCACCTGTCACATCGCACTCGGTATATTAGGTTACTGTAAGATGATCTTCTTTTCCTTGTTAAACCCTTTCTTGATCTCAGGTTAAAAAAGCTTATAAACAACGTGTGCAGGCTGCCAAATGCAGCATATTCAGCTCAGCCAGATCGGCTTTCCTGTCCAAGAAGAAAGAGATAATTGCTCTCCAAGAAGAATTACAGTTATAGGAAGGATTGGTCTTGGGATTTTAGACTAAACGTAAGTAATGAAAACACTTTTTGTTGGTCAACACGTAATTTTTGGTCTGCCATATTGGATTAGTCATTTTTAATTTTGAAAATTTAACTTCAGATTTGTGTTCAGCGACATCAAAAATACATAAAAACATGTAGTTTTTACGCAAACTGAACTAATGATAAATATAAAAGTTATCCCTATATTTTAAACAGGTATTTCTTGAGAAACTGTTTTTCAAAATTACGTGCACCATACAATAAAAATGGTTCAAACTATTAACTTCTACATTTGACCCCCAAAAAGTAAATACTTTTCCTGGGAGCTTATATCTATAATATATTTCAAATCAACATTTTTCAAGAAAAGAGCCTCGAAAACGAAAACTTGGATCTCACCTAATCCATTACTAGGTGAATATCAGTTGGATCGTGTAATGAAGTCCCGTGTAAATACAGTAAAAATCATGAAACTTAAAGTCCTTAATGGACTAGACTTAGATTCTGACCATTACCCAACAAAATCCTCCCTAGCTGTCATTCCAGAAAAAAGAAAATTCACTAAGAAATCTCCATCCCATAAATATGATGTACAAAAGATAAATGGTAATGAACAATTTACAAAAGAAACACAAAATTTAAAACCACAAAATTGGCAACAACTGCAAGCAGGACTTTTAAAAGCAGCTGAAACTGTAGCACCACAAACAAGAACACGTAAGATGAGTGTGACCAACTGATAAATCTCAGACAACAGGCGTGGCAAAATTGGTTGTGCAACAAAAATCAGAAGACCCTGGAAGATCTCAAAGATACCAGGAAAACAGTCACAAAAGCAATACAAACAGTCCATAAACAACACAAAGACAAAAAATTGCAAGACATAGAAAATGATTTCAAGAAAAGCAATTCCCGAAATTTCTTCAGAATATTCAAACAAAAATTAACAAAGTACTCTCCTCCATCACTCCAATTCAAAAATGAACATGGGGTAATTGCCCATACCAACACCAAAAACTGTGAAATTCTTGCAAAATACTTTTCTAAATTACTGAATTGTGAAAAGCCTGCAGAAAAATTTGAGTTCCATCACACAACGAAACCCAGACACAAAGCCACCAAGTTCACAGGAGATTAAAGAGATAATTCGGTCATTGAAAAACAACAAAGCATCAGGAGAAGACCAAATCATCACAGAATTATGGAAAAATGCAGGAGAAAATCTTATTACAAAACTCAAAGAAATTATACACGAAATCTGGAAAACTGAAAAAATCCCCACAGATTGGAAGCCAGCAATCATACATCCTCTGTACAAAAAAAGGAAGCAAAACAGACCCCAACAACTATCGTGGAATCTCTTTATTGTCAATAACATACAAAACTCTGTGTAAAGCCCTACTAAACTGAGCATAACCTCAGCTGGATTCAAAACTAGGCGAATACCAAGGTGGATTCAGAAAAGGTCGATCATGCGTAGAACAAATCGTTAACTTGAAAAACTCGATGAAATATTTGCATAGTACTTCAAACAAAAGTTATGTCATCACGTTTGTCGACTTTAAAAAAGCATATGACAGTATAGACCAAGAATCCCTTTTTGAAGTATTAGAAGAATTTGGACTAGATCAAAAGACAACAAACATCATAAGAGAAACACTCATGGAGACCAAATCCAAAATAAAATATATGGGAGAATTGAGCAAAGAATTTGAAATAGATACAGGAGTACGACAAGGGGATGTACTGTCCCCAGTGCTCCTCAATTGTGCTCTTGAAAAAGTTGTTGGAGAATGCAGAAAAGCAGGTGCACCAGCACACAGACTGGGACCAAAACGTAAGGGCATAGAATTAGACTGTTAAGCATTTGCTGATGATGTGGCACTGATCACACAAGACATTACCGATGCACAGAAACAGCTAGAATTATTACAAGAGCAGGCAGCAAAAATAGGATTACAAATTTCATTTGAAAAAACAAAATTTATGACTGACATCAAAGATGCACCTTCTGATCTCAAAATTGGTAATAACTACATCTCTCTAGTAAAAGAATTTAAATATTTAGGTGAATGGATTGTAGAAAATTGTAATGAAAAGAAATCTGTCAGATCATGAGTCCAGAAAATGGAGATGGCATTTCAGTTAACAAAAAACGTTTACAACAAAAAGAGTATCTCGTAGAACTGCAAAATATGACACTACACAACAGTAATTAAACCCGAAGCTCTCTACGCATCTGAGACACTAAACCTTCAACACAGAACACCAAAAGGGGAATTAGAATAGAAAGAACATAAAATAATGAGGAAAATCCTAGGACCAAGAACTAAAGATGGTGTGCATTATCCAAAACCCAATGCAGAAATATATAAAAATATCTCCAAAATAACAGACACAATGCGCATAAGAAGAATTCAATTCATGGGGCATTTAGAAAGAATAGACTCAAACAGGTTAACGCACAAAATCTATATGCTTTTAAAGAACAAAACTACAAGACCAAACTGGTACAAACAGACGGAAAAAGAGCTAGGAGAATTAGGGTCTCCAAATCTACATGACAGAAATGAAATCAGAAAAATCACAAACACACGGAGTTTTGAGGAAGAAGAGAGAAAAACTAACCAACATACGTGGTCAGCTAGCCCATTCGTTGCTTATGAAGGAATACTGGGTGAAAAAGGAAGGCCAACAAATGTTGATTACGCGTGGTCCTAAGTGATCCTTCAGCGAAGAAGAAGAAGAATATATGAAATTTGTTAATATTAACTATTTTTTGCAGAGTCATAGAAAGTGAAACAAACCCCCAAAAATCGAACTCAAAGTTTGAGTTAGTACCATATCGTTAAATTTCAGGTTATTTCATTGGGGTTCGGTATAAGCTCCCATAAATTTAATGTAGTGTTGACTGATGCTATCCATTTTTAATTTCAGATAACTCCCCAGGGACTACACTGCACACAGGCTGTGTACTTCAAACTTGTAAAAAATAAATCCAAACTTTGCCATTTTTTGTTCATATGAATGACAACCTGGCCTTAATAGCTCTGTCAATGGGTGCTCTGTTATATGTTTGTAGGCTGCTAGATGGCAAGACCAAATGTGGATTGTAGTGACTGTTAGTGTATTTCTGTTTAGTTTCAGTGTGAGTTAGCTGTTTTGCTTGCAAATGGTAGGATCCCAAAAGCATATGTGGTCATTTTCTTAAAACTAGTATACTGTCTGGCTTTACACAGTCCTCCTAGTTGCCTACAAAATGGCAAAACATAGCTTTGTTGTATTCTCCTTGTAGTAACTATGAGGCAAAATTTGTATGTGGCAGCCATTAGCTGGAGCTGTCAACAGTGGGCAATCACTAAGAAGCAGAGCTTAAGTTTTGTGTCACTTGTTAGCAGCTGAATGTCCAAATGGTGTCACTGTGGTGTATATAAATGCAGTGGACAAGTTCCCATACTGACAATCCTTCTTGTACACTTGTTCCAAGCTTGAAATGACAGAATGAGGCATGTGACAGAATGCACAGGGTATATAAACCACACTAGAGAGACAGAGTGCTCTATCGAACTGTAGTGTGAATGCAGTTTCATTTCTATTGCATTACAAAAGTGGCTCTATGTAGTGATTCTATGTGGTCAAAAAAGTACTGAGAATAATATTTACAATCACAAAACACTAACTACACGTGTCATGAGGGTAGTGGAAAACTTTTCTTTAGCAGTTTGTTACAAACTGATACCAATACCTTGCGAACCAACTCACATGAATTTTTATTCAAATCAACTCTGTTGGATCACCAGAGTTTTTTATTTGATTACAAGCATCAGTCTAACATATAGACCATGACATCATGAGATTTGATGTTTGATGATGTTTGGTTTGTGGGGCGCTCAACTGCACGGTTATCTGACTCTGTACAAATGCCCAATCTTTACTCAGTCCAATCTCGCCACTTCCATGAATGATGATGATGATGATGATGATGATAAAATGAAGAGGACAAGACAAACACCCAGTCCCCAAGCAGAGAAAATCCCCAATCTGGCCAGGCATTGAGCCCAGGACCCCATGATCCAGAGGCAGTAAAGCTAGCCACTAGACCATGAGCTGCGGAGAAGAGATTTGAAGATGATGTGTCAGTCAGTTTCAAATTGGTAATCAACTAAAAAACCTGTGGTGATCAAAATGGAGATGATTTCCATTAGACAATAATGTTTTAAATTTCTTCTGATAACATGCACTGTACTGTGCCTGATTATAAAAGGATTAACACAAGTAGACATGATTCTGAACAGAAATACACACATCAAAACAAGTTTGGCATCACCTCAGTTCACAGAACTCCTGAAGATAGACGTTGACTGTGGATATTATATCACAGACACAGTCCCTTTGACTGTTCAGAGATGTCACCAAATCTGTCAAAAGATGTAAACAACCATGCATGAGCAGTGCCTATTAGATGGAGTGGGTCCGACAACCGATCAGTTTCACAAAGGAGGTACATGGCTCGTGTTGTCTGTAGTTCAACCATGTCAGACGGTCAAAACAGCAGTTCGACCGTGTCCGCATTGTTACAGGAAGGGCTCTCAAAAATGGAAGTGTCCAGGTGTCTCGGAGTGAACCAAAGTCATGTTGTTCAGACATGGAGGAGATATAGAGAGACAGGAACTGCCGATGACATGCCCCAGTCAGGCTGCCCAAAGGCTACTACTGCAGTGGATAAACATTGCTTACAGATTATGTCTCAGAGGAACCCTGACAGCAACACTACCATGTTGAATAATGCTTTTCGGGCAGCCACAGGACATCGTGTTACAACTCAAACTCCGCACAATAGGCTGCATGATGCAATTTCACTCCCATGTCCATGGGAAGGTCCATCTTCATAACCAGCAGCACGGTAGAGATGGGCTCAACAACACGCTGAATGGACTGCTCAGGATTGGCATCACATTCTCTTCACCAAGAGCGTCACATATGCCTTCAACCAGACAATCATCGTAGACGTGTTTGGAGGCAACCCAGTCAGGCTCAACTCCTTAGCCACACTGTCCAGTGAGTGCAGCAAGGTGGAGGTTCTTTGCTGTTTTGGGATGGCATTATGTGTGGCCGACGTACGCCACTGGTGGTCATGGAAGGCGCCATAATGACTGTATGATACATGAATGCCATGCTCTGACTGATAGTGCAACTGTATCAGCAGCATATTGGCAAGGTATTCATCTACATGGCCGACAATTCGCGCCCCTATCCTGGACATCTTGTGAATGACTTCCTTCAGGATAACGATATCACTCGAGTAGAGTGGCAAGCATGTTCTTCAGACAGGAACCCTATCAAACATGCCTGAGATGGATTGAAAAGGGCTGCTTATGGACGGCATGACCCACCAACCACTCTGACGGATATACGCCAAATCGCCATTGAGGAGTGGCACAATCTGGACCAACAGTACCTTGATGAACTTGTGAATAGTATGCCATGGTAAATACAGGCATGCATCAATGCAAGAAGACATGCTACTGGGTATTAGAGGTACCGGTGTGTACAGCACTCTTGACCACCACCTCTGAAGGTCTCACAGTATGGTGGTACAAACTGCAATGTGTGGTTTTCATGAGCAATAAAAAGGGCAGAAATGATGTTTATGTTGATCTCCATTCCAATTTTCTGTACAGGTTCCAGAACTCTCAGAACCAAGGTGATGCGAAACTTTTTTTGATGTGTGTATAAAAGGAACTGAATGGTAAGTACAATTACAGTATACATTAACTAAACTTATTGCCTGTTGGCTTTTGTCTTGAGATCTTTGGCTGACATTCATTTACAATTTTTCTGATGTTTCATTAGGCACGAGTGGCCGGCAATGTTGAAGATTCGTCCACTATTGCTGGTGCTGTGCTGCCACTGGCAACAGAGGGTGAATCTTTGTCAATGCCACTTGTACTGGTGAAATGCCAAAAATCATTAAACAAATGTCAGTCAAAGAGCCCGAGACAAACGCAGACAGGTAATGTGTCAAAACGGCTCAATAACTTTGCATTAACTTAACAGTTGCCCCATCCACTTGTAAACACTATTTATCAAATAATTGGTGACAAATTACTTTCTATCATACAAATTGCGCCGTTTTTTTTTTTATGAAATGGTGTTTACCAAAGGGAATTAATTTATTGCTTCTAAAACTGAATGTAATCACATGAATGTGGTGTAATACTATTACTGTTGGTATAACAGAAAAAGTTTACTCAGATTTGTCTATACAATTTGTTTATTTATAGTTGACAATAACATTCTGCTAGTGAAGACTGTGTTTATAAAATCCCAACAATCTCTTAAATACCTCTGGATTATATCCCTCCAATGTTGGTTTACCTTTGATATAAGTACATGAATTAAATAATTGGATTCTTGGAATATTCCACATTATATTCTTTACTCCGTCTTTGCCATTCAGATTCAGTGTGTTGAGCTGGAACACTAAAAAATGGAACCACCTTCCATCTGTCTGTATGCACTGTATGGTGACTGGTTCTGGTAGGTTCTTGACATTGTCCTAGTAAAAGAAAAGGAATGAAGTAGAACATTAAAAACAACAAGATTGTCAAAGTTAACTCATCGTGTTTCTACTGTTGATATTTGCAGCCATTTCTCTACAATTGCTACTGCATTATGCTTTATCATATACATAAGAAAAATTCCATATTTTACAAATGAATGTTTTACATGTGTGTACCAAATATGTTTTGTCCCTTCATGCTAGACACCTTCAGTAGTCTATAATACAAACAAAATTACTTAATTACTAGCTGAGTACCCGGCATTGTCCAAGTATGTCTTTAGTCCAGTCTTCTATTAGACCATCTTCTCCTTCTCCATCTCTCTGTTCATCTCCTCCTGCCCCTCTCTGTCCAATTGCTCTTCCCCCCTCCCCTTTTACCCACAGGTTTACTCACGTACACGCTTGTCACATACATTTGACATATATTCAACCTACTACATTCATATTTGTACACGCATTGCACACCTATCTCTAGCGAATTTCGCCCTGCAGTTTCATTTTCACACATCACAATGTTTATGACAGTCATATCTCCTGAACTATGTGTTGTACAATCACATATTTTTGCAGGTACATTCAATGGTATATGTGGGTACTGTCTGCAAAATGTGTTGCAAATACAGTTAGCAGAGTGTCTGGCGCAGTTGTTAAATTGGTTACTGCTGCTACACCGGCAGATTTAAGTGAGTTTGAATGTGGTGTTATAGCCAGGGCACAAGCAATGGGACACAGCATCTCCGAGGTAGCGATGAAGTAGGGATTTTCCCATACGACCATTTCACGAGCATACCACGAATATCAGGAATCTGATAAAACATCAAACAAAAACATGGCTGTGGCGAGAAAAAGATCCTGCAAGAATGGGACCAACAACGACCGAAGAGAATCAATCAACATGACAGAAGTGCAACCCTACTGCAAATTGCTGCAGATTTCAGTGCTGGGCCATCACCAAGTGTCAGCGTGCAAACCATTCAACGAAACATCATCAATATGGGCTTTTGGAGCCAAAGGCCCACTTGTGTACCCTTGATGACTGCACGACACAAAGATTTACACCTTGTCTGGGCTTGTCAACACCGACATTGGACTGTTGATGAACCAAAACATGTTGCCTGGTTGGATGAGTCTCCTTTAAAATTGTATCAAGCAAATGGACGAGTACGGGTATGGAGATAACCTTGTGAATCCATGGACCCTGCATATCAGCAGGACTGTTCAAGTTGGTGGGCATATGCAATTGGAGTGATATGGGACCCATGGTATGTCTAGATACGACTCTGACAGGTGACATGTACGTAAGCATGCTGTCTGATCACCTGCATCCTTTCATGTCCATTCTGCAGTCCAAGAGACCTGGGTAATTACAGCAGGATAATGCAACACCCCACATGTCCAGAATTGCTACAGAGAGGCTCCAGGAACACTCCTCTGAGTTTAAACACTTCCGCTGGCCACCAAACTCCTCAGGCATGAACATTATTGTGCATATCTGGGACGCCTTGCAACGTGCTGTTCAGAAGTGACCTCCACACCCTTGTATTCTTATGGATTTATGGATAGCCCTGCAGGACATGATGTCAATTCCCTCCAGCACTACTTGAGACATTGGTCGAGTCCATGCCACAGTGTCTTGCAACACTTCCGTGTGCTAATGGGGGCCCTACATGATATAAGGCAGGTGTACCACTTTCTTTAGCTCTTCAGTGTATGCTATTATCCGGTCGGCGCCCGACAAAGAAGTGAGGCAACATGACCTTCAGTAGGCAAATCCGATTCTAGATGAAGTCCTATCCGTCGCACAGTCTTTTGAAATTTCTCGCGCCACTGGAGCGCAAATAGAGGAGTGGGGTGATGTTGGGGACATACAACCTCTGTGCGCTGTTGACGACGCGCGCAGCGTGTCCCCGCCTGCCGACGTGGCCGCAGTACACTACACACGCAGTCTCGGCCTAACTGTAAATAGCCCTCTCAGAAACTGCAGCAAAACCCCCGGCAACTTCCTCCATGTCCGCAGTGTTTTACGAAACATTCACGCGAGGATTGTCCCCAACATTGGGCCGTGTGTCACAATTGCAAAAAGAAGGGTCATGTGTCTTCCGTTTGCAAATCCGACCGCATACATGATGTTCATGACCGTGACACTGATTCTGCTTCTATATTGTCTGTCAATTGCACTTCTTCCCTTTCAGGGAAGTTATTCCTCACAGTCCAAAACCTTGGTCGGAATGTTCGCATGCAGGTGGATACTGGTTCTGCTGCCATTATCATTAATTCTCAGACATATCTTCCGTTGGGTTCTCCACTCCTATCACCTGTCACTCAGCAATTACGGACATACAATAAACAGAAGACTTCTCTCTTGGGACAATTTAGTGCTGAGGTATCTTACAAATACGTCATTCGCACTGTTCCCATATTTGTGGTCGACCAGAGTAACGCAGAAAATCTTTTTGGTTTCGATGCCTTTTGCGTTTTTGGGTTCTCCATAGATGACGCTGTCAATATCGTCTCTGATGCTATTCCTTATGCTCAATTGGATTCCTTGTCGACGACATTTTCGTCCCTTGTTTCTCCTGGGTTAGGCCGTGCAAACGACTTTGAAGCTCATATCACGCTCAAACCCACTGCTCGGCCTAAGTTTTTTCAGGGTCGGCCATTTGCTGTGGCCCTTCGTGATCGGGTAAAATGGGAGCTGGATCGTCTCACTACTTCAGGGGTCTTGCTTCCTGTCACTTCCAGTGAGCGGTCCTCTCCTGTCGTTGTCGTTGCTAAGCCAAATGATGATATTCGTCTCTGTGGCGATGTTAAAGCCACTGTAAATGCACAATGCCTCATTGACACTTATCCTATGCCCTGACCTAAAGAATTATTCACTAAACTTGCGGGTGGCCAGTATTTTTTTAAAATTGACCTGTCAGAAGCTTATCAACAACTTCCCCTCGATGCTGCTTCCCGGCAGTTTCTGGTCCTTAACACGCCTTTTGGCCTCTGTCAATACCAACGATTGCCATTCGGGGTTGCCAGCACTCCTGCTCTCTTTCAGTGATTCTTGGAACAATTATTGCTCCCTGTCCTGGGTGTATCAATTACATGGACGACATTGTTGTCACTGGCTCCACCACTGAAAAACATCTTCAGAACCTCCGCACACCTTTTCATGTCTTACGGACTACCGGTCTTAAGTGTAATCTTGAGAAATCAAAATTTTTTAGGCATCTATCACGTACTTGGGGTTTCAACTATCTCGCGATGGTATTCGTCCATTACAGCAAATTATTGCTGCGATCGATGCCCTTCCTCGCCCTACATCTGTTAAGGAACTGCAGGCCTTCTTGGGGAAAATAGCTTACTATCACAAGTTTTTACCGTCTGCTGCTTCGGTGGCTCAGCCGTTGCATCACCTGTTGCAAAAAAAAGTGCCTTTTCACTGGTCCGCGTCACGCGATGCGGCTTTCCTGAAATTGAAGACTATCTTGAAACAGGCCCCGTGCTTGGCTACTTATCGACCTGGCCAACATCTTGTTCTTGCCACGGACGCCTCTCAGTACGGGGTCAGTGCAGTCCTTGCGCACCGTTTTTCTGATGGTTCTGAACAACCCATTGCTTATGCCTCCAAAACGCTCATGGATGCCCAACAAAAGCACAAACCACTTGTTTCATTGTTTCATCCATCAACATCACTTCCTGACAAGGCTGCATACCGCCTCCAGCGTTGGGCTCTTTACTTGTCTCGTTTCAGTTATGAGATCCATTTCCGGCCGACGGCTCAACATGCGAATGCTGATGCACTGTGTCGCCTTCCCATGGGTCCTGATCTGGCATTCGATAGGGACGAACTTTTTTGTTTTTACCTGGATGTTGCTGAGCAGCGGGTTGTGGATGGATTCCCCATCACTGGGGACCAGCCGGCGGCTGCTATGGGTTCTGACCCTACACTCTCCCAGGTTTTACGCTGTATTCAGAAGGGTTGGCCAGATCGTCCGTCCGCTAAGATTTCTGATCCATTGCGGAACTACTACGCTTTGCGCTACCGCCTCACGACTAGGGATGGTGTCATCCTCCTTTCCACCGACAACGCTTCGCCGCGCTTTGTGGTACCTGCGTCTTTGCATGCTTCAGTCTTGCACCTCCTTCATCAAGGGCACTGGGGTGTCTCTCGCACAAAATTTCTGGTGCACCGTCATGTGTACTGGCCTGGCATTGACTGAAATAGCACACATGGTCGCTGCCTGCGGCCCTTGTGCGTCACAGGCCGCTGCCCCGAAGTCATCTTTGTCACCGTGGCCTTCGCCTGAGATGCCCTGGGAGCATATTTATGCTGACTTTGCGGGACCTTTTTTAGGTACTTACTGGCTACTCGTAATTGATGCCTACTTTAACTTTCCTTTCATTGTCCGTTGCACGTCGCCTACCACTGTGGCACCCACAAGTGCTCTCGCCCGCAGTTTTTCTTTGGAAGGCCTTCCCTCTACTCTTGTTATTGATAATGGTCCACAATTTGCCTCTTCCGAATTTGCGGATTTTTGTGCTCATCACGGCGTTATGCCTGTCATGGCCCCTCCGTTCCATCCACAATCAAACGGTGAGGTTGAACGACTGGTCCGCACATTTAAGGCTCAGATGCGGAAACTCCTGACTTCTTCTGCTGCTGATGATGCGCTTCCCCAATTTCTGGACGACAGCCCCGCATGCTACTTCATCTTCTGCAGCCTTCCACCTCCCGGCCACAGGTGCCTTCGCGTGGCCGGTTCACCGCCGATGACCTTGTATGGGTACGGGGATATGGCAGGCGGCCAAAATGGATTCCTGGCCACATCTTACGACACCGTGGCCGACGCCTGTATGAAATGCAAATGGACATGGGTGTTGCAGTGTGTCATTCGGACCAGCTTCGGCCTCGTGTGCCGGCAATTCCTGTTCCGAATGCTGATACACCACCTTCGGCTCTACCTGACACTCTGGATCTTGGCATCTCTCATTACTCACAACGCAGCCCTCTCACTGTCATCTCGGTGCCAGCACAAGAACGGACGCCACCAGGAGATGTGCCCATGCAGGAACCAGATGTCCATCATCTGTCGGAGCAACTCTACTCGCCTTCTTCTCCTACCGACGCCGACACATTGCCCATGTCTCCTGTTATATCAACCGGACTTGCCAAAACGGGCAGATTGATGCATGGGGCCCCAGCTGATTCGATCCCTCTGTCTCCTGTCATCTCGACCCGTTATCATCGGGGACACTTCCGTCCGTATGGGAAGCCTCCTCCTCGAGACTTTATGGCCAGTCAAACAACGCCTATGGACATTAGCAATCTACAGGCCACATCCATCAAGACCAGTGCAAAAATTTCAAAGGGGGGGAAAAGTGTTGTGACTCGCCGATCATTCAAAGTGCCGCCGCGCAATTACGCGCGTCCTATACATGCGGCGCTGTCTGCCAGATATGCAGCAGCCACGCCACCTAAGCGGCCAGCCAGCCAGCCAGTGGCCGCTAGACTTGGACTCAGTGCTAATTTGAATGTTACCGTGTTCACAAGTTTTGCTTGGTCAACTTTCTCTGTGACTTACACATGTTGTGTCGTTTTGAAATATATGTGTTTAACTTGATGTTATAACAGCAAGATCACAGTGGGATAGAGGGGGGAGGGGGGGATGGAGTTGGGTGGGGATGGAAGTAGTGGGGCACTCTGTGTGTGTGTGTGGGGGGGGGGGGTGTTTGTGTGTGTGTGTGTGTGTGTGTGTGTGTGTGTGTGTGTGTGTGTGCGCGCGCGTGCGTGTGCGTGTCAATTTTTTTAATGGTAAACTGTGAATTAGTTCTTCAACTATTGTGCAGGATGCTACAATACAGATTATGTACAGAGAAATGTTTTAATGTAATTTATCAATAGGAAGAAACTGTATAGTTGTAAATAGAACAGTTATATTTAAATGAGCTGCCAAGAATCACTGCAGATCTCCTATCAAAATATGTATAATTAAATAATTTCCTTCGTATTCCAGATCACTAAAGATGGCAAGCATGAAGAGGTGAAACAGGTTTGGTACACACAAATAAAGCAATGACAAAGCAAGCATAGCATAGTGTTTCGTTACTTTTGTTTTGGAGAACCATATTAAGACTGCAACAACACAAATGTGTAGGCAATAGTGGATGCTCTAATGCAACTCCTAGATTACAATGATTACTCTCACTAAGGACAAAAGGTTCTGACCACAACAGCTATTAAAGCAAGACCCCCACACAAGAAAATAAAACAGTAATCCTATAAACTTTAACTGCAACATTAATTTTCATGGTTCATAACACGTTACATGATTGTGGATGTAATGAAATCCACAACAAATTAATCAAATTTCACCACCAAAATTGAAAATACCTGTAACATATTAAGTAATTTATACAATAAATATTTATAGTGATAGTTCTCGAGATGTGTTTCAATACTTTGCTGTCAAGCCTCGTCACAAGGGTGAGAGAACTTAAAAGTACAAGACTGATGGTAAATTTCACTCTTTTGAACACTTACATTTTTTCGTCATGTACAAAAGGATTTACAAAACCTTGGTAGATAAAAATTCTTAGTGACATTAAGTTGGACTCCAGATTAACTGCCAAATGAACAGGCTGTATTTGAGTTAACAGGTAATTTATTTTATTCAGAAATTATGTTTAGGAATATTTTGTGACTTAGCTAACACTTCTGACTGTGTGAACTGCAATATTCTCATGAGAAAGTTGGAATAGTGTGGAGTAAAACAGAAGGTTAACAGTTCTCATCTTATGTATATGACACAACTCAATAGATTACTTTCATGTCTCTCTCTTGGTGATAGGCATTTTGAATATGAGGCAATCAAGAAGTATTACTCACAAGATTCACGTGTTATGCTTTTTGCATATAATACAAGGATAAAAAAAAGTTTAATCTCTAACTGAAAGGGTTGATGCTGAAACTGTTATCATGTGGTTGTCATTATATCTTGGCCAGATATAACAAATACAGTTTAATACTTTCACAGAATTCTAAAACATATAGTTTGTGTGGCTGTGGATTTAATGCACTCATTGTAAAGGTTGTTAACAATGGTGCTAAAAACAGTCAGACAAAAATGTGGTTAAAATGAGTAAAATTTCTACTACTTTTCACTCAAATTTACATCACTCAAACTGTAAAAATTGTAGTTATTCTAAATCTAAAAAAGAAGAGTGTTAAGACTAAAATAAAAGCTCCGGAAAGTGTGGCTAGTTGATCAAATACAAAAGAGAATGGCATAAAACAGCCACTCTGATAAAATATATTAAAGACGTCTCTTGATTATTTAAGGGAACTAGACAGACTTGTCAGAGAATAAAAAAAATTGCTATGTTTGTGTCATTCTAAAATACAGGGAACATTTGCAGGTGAATCAGCCTCTTCCCTCTTGTCTGAAAACAAAATAGAATCATATAAAATGTGATATACTCCACACTGGAGTGTCATCTTGCAGGAGAATGAAGATATGTGTCACTGGATTGTGCACTATATTTAAAGGGCCCGCAGCACTATACCCTATGTGAATGGATGAAAGAAAAGATGATGCACCTGAGTAGCTCCCTCTGCTGGCAAAAGTTTATTGCCTTTCAGTAAGACCTACTATTTTATTACTTATTGAGTTACAACCACAAAGAAGGCATTGTGAATGTATAAATTACTTCCCTGTTTATATCACTGTATTATAAAAATACTGAAACACACTTCTGATGACTTTCTGGGACAGGGTACTCCAGTTATTCTCATACCTGCTGTCAATGGGAGTAACCTTTTTGGTATCTGAAATGCTCTGGAATCAGTGACTTATTGGAACAGTGCACTGTTAGTGTTGATTTCTATACAGTATCAGCTACAGAAGCTTGGACTCCAGGGACAAAGAGAAGTTTAGAGTTTGAAACTGAAAAAACAACAGCTCCACACTATTGCCTTCATGTCACCACATCAAAATGCTATTTGCCAATGCAAAACAACTAGCAGATACAAACGCGTACATATACTGAGCTGACAAAAATCATGGGATATCTCCTAATATTGCGTCAGACCACCTTTTGCCCTGTGTAGTGCAGCAACTCGATGTGGCATGTGCTCAACAAATTGTTGGAAGTCCCCTGCATAAATATTGAGCCATGCTGCATCTATAGCCACTCATAATTGCAAAAGTGTTATCAGTGTACAATTTTGTGCACGAACTGATATCTCAGAATGAGATTTTCACACTGCAATGGAGTGTGCGCTGATATGAAACTTTCTGGCAGATTAAAACTGTGTGTACAACTGAGAATCGAACTTGGGACCTTTGCCTTTCGCGGGCAAGCCAAGGTCGCACTCTTGACTGTGGATTTTGGAATATCGAATTCCCTAATGATTTCCAAAATGGAATGTCCCATGCATCTAGCTCCAATTACCAATTCTGCGTTGCCATCGTGTGGCCTTAACCGTGCTGGTAACCTTTTCACATGAATCACCTGAGTACAAATGAAAGTCCCGCAAATGCACTGCCCCTTTATACCTTGTGTATGCGATACTGCCATCATCTGTATATGTACTCATCACTATCCCATGACTTTTGTCACCTCAGGGTAATGTAGTTTGTAATAGCTATGAATATTGCTGCAAGCTGTGGTTCATGCAGTATGGTGTTATGATTACCATCTCTGGCTGGTGTGCCGTGGTTTGCCAGTTCAAACCAGATCACCAGCAAGTGATTTATCATTTCTGGAAAGTTATTGAAATGTCCTATATTTGTAATGTTTATATATTCTGGGGTATTTGAACTTTACATAAATAGCCCTACTCTCTGTCCCAGAGGTCAGTTTTGTTCCACCTGTATGTTGGTGTCCGTAATAAACATTCTTTTAGAGCTAAGTATCATATGTCATTGATGATCCTGCTTTTGAATTTGGACTTTAGTATGGTTATGATGTGACATTGTTTGGCAGAGATGCAGGGTAGTTCAAAACCATTTATATCACCATAGCTTCAATTAGGCATCATAAATGTCATTGCCTACATGGACAAGATCAGGAATACAAGCAGATCATCATTCAGAAGGTCTGTACATCAGCATTTTTTAGAGACGCTGGTTAAGACCTAATGAAATGAAATGGGTAAAAGGATTCGATCAAATCACCAAATACAACAGGTGGGATGACATGATGTGTTTGGCGAATGTGTACTTTTACACCGATGCGCAGCCCAACAGTGGCTTAAGAACAGCTAAGAGAAGCTCAATACCTGAAAAGCATTCAAGGCCAAACTGAGGAAGATATGTAGTGATAATCAGCAGCAAGTTCACATATTGGAAGAACAACTGAAGAACAGGACCCAGTGTCATGCCGAAATGACACAGTCTTACATACAGAATGTTTTTGACCTATGCCACATTGTGAATCAAATATGATAGAAGCTGACAAAATCTCATACCTGATGAAAGGATTCACAGCAGCCATATACCACGATTTTTTGGTAAAGGGTACGACAGCAACTGAGGAATTCATCAGGTGGTGCCAGCGAATGCAGGAAATGTAAGAAGAAAGAGTCAAATAAAAAAAGTATGACCAACTCACAAATGTGGTCCTATGGCAGTTGTGGAAGACCACCACCATCTTGCCTCACTCACACTTCATGTAGTGAAAGAATGAATACAGCATTTTAGGGCAACTGGAACTATCAGAGTGAGAAAGCAAGAGATAGCAGCCATGAATGTTGACTCAATACATCACTAGCTAAACAAAGAATGCCAAAGAAGACATGTATTGATCTTTGGGACTAAATTTCTACCAGCAGTCAAATGCACCAAGGTAGAATGGACTTGGCCAACTTGGACTCATACTGCAGGCATCAAACGGTAACCCAGCACTGGACAACAGCACTTATAACCAAGTCCTACGCCACCCCACAGAAGAACCATTTGAAGGATACAGGACAAGAAACTGGTGTGATTCTACAGTGGACATGTTGTACACTATTGACGACAAAGAAGACGAGTTTCTGATTACTACTACACTGCAGGACATCAACCATCACAACAGTCCTATTCACATCACTCAACTACTACACTCAACAATTACAGTCAGCCAGTGGGACATAGCCATTCCCTGTCACTGTACAGAGTTACCAGCCACTCATCTAGCTGCCAAATTCAGGGCTACTAAGCATGGCAACCTTATATGGAGGTGGGGCTGCCACAGATGAAAATCATCCATGGATAAAAGTCACAAAGATGTCAAGAAATCTCACTGACTTCATCATTGACGGCCAACTTATAAAGGTGCTAGTTGACTCAGGAGTTTCATTTTTTTGTAATGTCAAATGCTTCTTGACATGAGCTACAGGAGAGCATGTACTGTGATATGAAAGCAATTATGCTGAAAGTTGCAAATATGTGCAGCTGAAAAGGGTATGTATTGCCAGAATAACTATCAATGACAGAACACAGCCAGTCCAAAGTGTCATTTAAACCGAATCAGTTTAGGATCTTCAACAGTCTGTATAATTTTGACCCTAAAGTATTGGGACACCCAGTATATGCCCACAATTGGGCACAAAAATAAACAAGTGACATCTTGAGGGAGGAAGTGAAAGAGTTAGTAAATGGCATAATGATGGGAGAATTCAAATTGCCACTAAAACTGTAGAACCATTTGACTTGGAATAAGTGAAAGAGACATGACGCTTATAGATTTTTGTAGGGAAAAGAACATCTGGTAGTGATGAATACTTTGTTTCGACTGAGAAAAATAAAATTGCACACATGGAAAAGTTCTGGAGACTGCAGCTGCTATAAGATTGATTACATACTGACCAAAAAGAGATTCAAGAATAGCATGTGTAATTTGAAAGGAAGCAGATACAATAGAAGTACAGGTAAGGCTGAATTCCTCTAAAAAGCACACAAAAAAACCTTTTGGGAAAATAATTAAGAATGTCCTCTTGAATATGCTCAACAATGGGATGGATAAGATTAAAAGTATACTAAGGTGACCGCAGATTACACTAGAAACACTTGAGAAGAAAGAGAAAAGGGGACATTAATGAATAGATGAGATTTAATAATGTATTAAAAGGGAAACGGGCAAAGGAAGGTTTGTGAAGACATAATAGAATTTCATAGACAAGAACATTATGACATGATGCACCAGAATTTGGTAGGGGATCTGGAAGATGAATAATCAGTTTTTGCACTGAAACTGAACTTACTCACTTATGGGCAAAAATACAAAAAATGTGTGAGAATTACATTCAGTATCTGGACAACAAAAAGATTCAGAATCATGAAAATTTATTGGAAGTTGAAGAGGCAACTGATGACAACAAAGGGTAGAAAAATTTAAAATCAAAGTGATATATACTGAGGTGACAAAAGTTAAGGTGTAGTGATATGCACAGGTACAAATGGTGGCATACACAAGTATAGAAGGGCAGTGCATTGGCAGAGCTGTCATTTGTACTTAGGTGATTCATATGAAAACGATTTCGACGTGATTATGGCCACATGACGAGAATTGATGATTTTTAGTTTGAGAGATGCTTAACAGCATGTTTATCAGTGCCAGTACAAATTCCCAATCTTTTCACTGTCCAGTCTCACCATTTTCCTGAATGATGATCAAATGATGAGGACAACACAAACACCCAGTCCTCGGGTGGAGAAACTGCCTGGCCCAGCCGGGAATCAAACCCATATGATGGGAATTAATAGACTTTGAATGCAGAATGATAGTTGGAGCTAGACACATAGGACAGTCCATTTTGCAAATTCCATCATACGTACAAACGACCATCACTAGCACGCAGGCAGAATATGCTTTCATCGCTGAAGGCCATGGCATACCATTCCATCTTCCAAGTGATCCTCTGGTGGCACCAGTCGAGTTATTCATATCGCTGCAGTAGTGTGAGTGGAAGGTGGGCTAGAGGTGTGTGTGCACGTAGTCCTACTATGAATAACAAGTTCGCAACAGTTTGTGTTGACATGTCTCGGCTCATAAGCCCTCTTATCTGTGCTGTGGTTGCTGTATGACATGACACTGCTGCCCTTACAATACGAAGATCCTGGTGGATGTCTGTGCTGTGTGGATGCCCAGAACCTCATCTACGGGTGTGAGAATGTGCACATGATCACTGATACCAGCATTATTGGACAACTGACGCAGCACGTCCAACTTATGTCACAGCTCTCTGAAAGGACAATCCTGTCACTCAGAAGGCCACAATTTGAGACCTTTCAAACTTGTTCAATTAGCTATCGGAAGCATGAGTGCGTCTCCGTGACAGGGTTGCCTGCTTGCTTCACATATTTGCACCACATTGGGCCTTCTGGCTGTGAGCATCCCCTACTAAAAGGTAGACACAGGTGCCATTCTGGTAGCTATACCACTACACTATCTGTTGGCAGATAACGTTGAAACCATTATCAGTACAGCTACTATACCCCAGGTGGCATATGCCACCATCAGACCAAAAGTGATGTCATCTTTCCGGGCGTACAATTTTTTTTTCCTCTGGCAGTGTAATTAAAAACTTCTTAAAAAATATGAGAGCTACTACATAACTGTTCTTTTTTTCCATACCTCTGCATCAGCTTGCTAGATGCTGCCTTCCTCGCCCTCTTTAACCTGTTTCTAAGGTGAAGATATGTTACAACAGCAAATGGTGTGTGGTCCAATTACAGGTCTACCTACAGTTTCATCTGCTATACACATGGATCAACCTGCATCTAATAGGTGCTGCTCATGAATGGTTGTTTACATCTTTGGGTGGGTTTAGTGACATCTTGAACAGTCAAAGGGACTGTGTCTGTGATACAATATCCACAGTCAATGTCTATCTTCAGGAGTTCTGGGAACCGGGGTGATGCAAAACTTTTTTGATGTGTGTACATTCTGCATTGTCTTGCTGCCTGAAAAACCACTGAATAAAGACCACATTTCCTGTAGGAGAAGACATATGTCACCTAAGAGCTGATGGAAACACCTCAGGGAAGATTTTTTAGACCTGTAGGTGAGATTTAAGATATACACTCCTGGAAATTGAAATAAGAACACCGTGAATTCATTGTCCCAGGAAGGGGAAACTTTATTTACACATTCCTAGGGTCAGATACATCACATGATCACACTGACAGAACCACAGGCACATAGACACAGGCAACAGAGAATGCACAATGTCGGCACTAGTACAGTGTATATCCACCTTTCGCAGCAATGCAGGCTGCTATTCTCCCATGGAGACGATCGTAGAGATGCTGGATGTAGTCCTGTGGAACGGCTTGCCATGCCATTTCCACCTGGCGCCTCAGTTGGACCAGCGTTCGTGCTGGACGTGCAGACCGCGTGAGACGACACTTCATCCAGTGCCAAACATGCTCAATGGGGGACAGATCCGGAGATCTTGCTGGCCAGGGTAGTTGACTTACACCTTCTAGAGCACGTTGGGTGGCACGGGATACATGCGGACGTGCATTGTCCTGTTGGAACAGCAAGTTCCCTTGCCGGTCTAGGAATGGTAGAACGATGGGTTCGATGACGGTTTGGATGTACCGTGCACTATTCAGTGTCCCCTCGACGATCACCAGTGGTGTACGGCCAGTGTAGGAGATCGCTCCCCACACCATGATGCCGGGTGTTGGCCCTGTGTGCCTCGGTCGTATGCAGTCCTGATTGTGGCGCTCACCTGCACGGCGCCAAACACGCATACGACCATCATTGGCACCAAGGCAGAAGCGACTCTCATCGCTGAAGACGACACGTCTCCATTCGTCCCTCCATTCACGCCTGTCGTGACACCACTGGAGGCGGGCTGCACGATGTTGGGGCGTGAGCGGAAGACGGCCTAACGGTGTGCGGGACCATAGCCCAGCTTCATGGAGACGGTTGCGAATGGTCCTTGCCGATACCCCAGGAGCAACAGTGTCCCTAATTTGCTGGGAAGTGGCGGTGCGGTCCCCTACGGCACTGCGTAGGATCCTACGGTCTTGGTGTGCATCCGTGCGTCGCTGCGGTCCGGTCCCAGGTCGACGGGCATGTGCACCTTCCGCCGACCACTGGCGACAACATCGATGTACTGTGGAGACCTCACGCCCCACGTGTTGAGCAATTCGGCGGTACGTCCACCCGGCCTCCCGCATGCCCACTATATGCCCTCGCTCAAAGTCCGTCAACTGCACATACGGTTCACGTCCACGCTGTCGCGGCATGCTACCAGTGTTAAAGACTGCGATGGAGCTCCGTATGCCACGGCAAACTGGCTGACACTGACGGTGGCGGTGCACAAATGCTGCGCAGCTAGCGCCATTCGACGGCCAACACCACGGTTCCTGGTGTGTCCGCTGTGCCGTGTGTGTGATCATTGCTTGTACAGCCCTCTCGCAGTGTCCGGAGCAAGTATGGTGGGTCTGACACACCGGTGTCAATGTGTTCTTTTTTCCATTTCCAGGAGTGTACGTCACCTAGAAGCTGTCGGTAACATCTTAGGGTAGTTTTTCAGACCCGTAGATGAAATCTAACACACTGTGGTGACAGAAGAGAATATTTGATGAACTGTGAGGGAATAAGAAGTTTGTAATGCCACTAACAATTTGCACTGGTGACAAGATAGCATTTTACTTCTGCCAATGACACAAAGCTGATGAAAACCGGTGTTGCAAAATATGTAGGAGAGAAGAGAGGAGGCTGAACAATTATAGCGGGCTGCTTACAGAAAATGTAGAATCTTCTGCCTACTGCCAATGTGCCAGGTCTCTACTGGATATTCGGAAATTCCTCCTACAAACTTCTAGGACTTATACAGGGGATTAAGTAACATAATATATGTTCAGAAACGTCATCCAACAATGCTACAGAGAGTCAAAGTCATAGGTGCCGGCACCTGTAAATGTATACATATATAGGATTATTCAGTGATGACCTGCAAACTTCCTCAGATGATGAAGAAGGAAAAATATATCAGTTTGAGGTAAGGGTCCCTGTACCGGAAACAAACAAACCAAAAGTTATATGTGAAAATCATTCTGATACCTCTGGCAGTAGAATACATATACGGTACTGCTGTTGCTAAGGTTGTGGGGTAGGCAACTTTCAGGGGAAGTAGTATGGACCAAAACAAGGAAAAAAAGTCTCATAAACATAGAATCTAAAACACATACTGAGGAGCTATTAGTACCTGTTCATATTCACACTCACAGCTCTTAAGGTATGAATTTTAGAGCCCATGTTTACTAGACTTTTCCCTTGTTTGGTCAATATTAACACCACTGGTAGTTGCCTACCCTACAATATTAGCAACAACAGTACCAGGACATGTATTCCATTGTCAGAGGTATCAGAATGGTTTTCACTTATAACTTTCGACTCTTTCGTTTCATTTACAGGCACCAGCACCTATAACTTTGACACTCTGTAGCACTGTTGGATGATGTTTCTAGACATGGATTCCTATTCAAAATATTATGTATTCATTCGCCTCTACAAGCCCTAGAAGTTTGTTACGGGAATTTCTGAACAGCCTGTATAGCATCATTTGCTGACAGATGTGCTGCCACAATTGTTGATTACACACCTCACTGAGATACTGAGAGGTTGATGGGCAACTGCCTAATATTTTATACTTTTAGTCCGGGAGATGAGCCTGCCGTGGTGGACAATGAAGGCTACCTGCCAGCACAATAGTCTCCCTTTTTCAGCTACATTCAGGGGCTCACATGGAATACTTAAATTCAAAAAAATGGCTCTGAGCACTATGGGACTTAACATCTATGGTCATCAGTCCCCTAGAACTTAGAACTACTTAAACCTAACTAACCTAAGGACATCACACACATCCATCCCCGAGGCAGGATTCGAACCTGTGACCATAGCAGTCACGCGGTTCCAGACTGAAGCGCCTAGAACCTCACGGCCACACCGGTCGACTACTTAAATTCAATTAACCTTCTATCCAGGCCCTCTGGCAAACACTTAACTGTCATTAATTAATCAAGGCCACCCCCAGTTGACAATTATACAATTTATTTAATCGAATTGCAGAGTAATCATGTAAAATCACTCTTACATGTACTGCACAATTGTTTAATTTCCTTGTTTAGCTGAAAATGAAAATTAATGATGCATTTGTCTATTTTAATATGTATAGTTCCCTATTAGCTTTTTTCTTTCATGAAACGTGTAATCATGTCTACAAATTTCATGACTGTTGGTTTTCCATTAAAAAAGCTAAAATATAATTATTTTCTCATCATGGGACTGCTTAAGTAAACACTATAGTCCAATTTCTAAATATTTAGAAAATGAGATAGAAGAGATCGTGGAATAAGATCAGTTTGGACCTAGAAAAGGAAGAGGAGCAAGGTACAATGGATTGCTGAGAGACATTTCATTCAGTGTTTAAAGTTAAATGTAGAGTTTTGTTTGTTTCATTAACTGTCATATAGCTTTTGATGAGGTCTACTGGAACCAGCTCAAAGGAATACTACAGTTAGCTGGAGTAGATTGGAAAGATCAAAGATTAATTTGCATCTTAACATATGCATCAAAAAAGTAAAACTACGAAGCATGCAGCCACTAACAGTAGCAATATTTGGAGGGAAGTTAGACAAGCTTATTGCATGTCTCCTGATTTTTCAAGAATGATATTAATTGGTGGAAAAGGAATTAGTAGAATTTGAAGATTTTAAGGTGGAAGAATCATTACTAAAATGAAAATTAGCAGATGCAACTGTGGTTATAACCAAAATGTGAACAAAAAAACTTTACAAGATATGATAGAATAGTAGACACTTAGAAAGAATTTGGCATGGAAATTAATACAGAAAAAACAGAGGACATGAGAATCTCTTGCAACAAAGATAAAAAAATTGGTAAAAACTAAACAGTTCAAATACATGGGAAATCCAGTAACAAGAGACGTTTATTGCACTGGGAAAAGCATTCATTCACCAGTAAGACTGATATTGGGCTGGGAAAAAAGTTGCACATCTGACAAAGTAAATATTGAAATGAGTTGGAGAAATGAAATCAATTTTGGAAAATGTCCTCCGTATAGAATCTAATTGGATGGGCTATATTTTGGTATACAACTGACTGCTACTTGAAACAACAATTGGCAAGATAGAAGGGATTTGTGCAATGGGAAGAAACAAAGCTCACTAGATTGATGGCTTAAAGTCCAACAGAAAATATTTTTAGGATACAGAAGAAGTTCAATGTGGAGAAAAATGAAAAAGAAGAACTCAAATCAGAACCTCGGGAAAACAGGGAGAACTCTCCAGGCTGCCCTTCAGCCTGCCTGCAGGCAGAACACATTGTTCTAGATCTATACCTATACTCCGCAAGCTACCTCATGGAGTATGGTGGATAGTACTTCATGTACCCATGTCGTTTCCCCCTTTTGCAGTTCCAGTTGCAAATGGTTCACAGGAAGAACAACTGCTGGTAAGACTGTGTGGGTTCGGATCTTGTGATTTTATCTCCACGGTCTTTTCGCAAGTTATACTTAGGAAGAAGCAATATATTGGTTGATATTCCAAGAAAGTAAGCTCTTGGAACTTTGTTGTTGTTCACAATGACAACTCCTTTACTTACAGCAACATGAGCTCATCTCAAGTGTACACAAAACTTGAATGTGACAAACTGAGACTCCTGGTGTGTCAATCATTAAGTATTTTATCATATGCTACCCAAGTCAAGATGTCTGCTTCTACAATTAACCAAACTTGTTGCTATAGGGTAATGAAATGCTAAGTCACTCAGAAGACTAGTTTTAAGAGAAACTTACCAATACATAATTATATTTTGACATTTTTCATTTTCTAGTTAGTCACTGGTCTTGCAGTCTAAATTCATGTCTATGAACTTTCCAACTTTCCTGCTTGATTCTTCTTTGCATAAAGAAACATTACTACAGACATTACACATAAAAAAGCAACACAATAAATATTTTAAAATGAAACAAAATGGTCCTGCTCAGGCACTCAACTATTTTCTCATTTGTATGAACCTTGTAACTGAAAATGTTTCCTTGAGCTATTTTATTATTAAAGCTACAATTTGTAGCTGCAAACATGACTTAAACTGGTGTAGAAACTTACCCCAAATCTGTGTCTAGCTTGAGCTGCTGCAACTGCAAATGCCTTTGCAAGTGTTCGCCCAAGTATTTGCTTCTCAGTAACAGGAGTCTCATAGAGATTAAATACTTTTGTTTCATCAAAATAAGTAATTGCTGTATTGACATACCGCGCAGGTCTATTTTTGTTGAAAACTGTAATAGAACAATTTGCTATTAAGTACAAATAATTGTGGTAAACTGCATTATTTACACACTGGTTTTTACTGAAAAACACACCAGTGCTCTTTTACTGTGGTAAACAGTGTAAAATGTCTATTTCTTAAAAGTCTATTATCCATGACTCAGATCACATTTTGAAATTAATATACTATTAACTTGTGCTTCTGTTTTGACTCTCACAGTACAGTTAGCCAGCAATATTTTACAATTTTGGAGGTAACGAAACCATCTTAATAACATTAAATTCACAGAAATATTCACAGATATTTTTAGTAAAATTACAAATGTCACATAAATGGAATACTCCAGAATGAAAAGAACAAACAAAAATAAGAAAGACAATCAGTAACAGTGAGCTGATTAATGCCTGGAGTGTACAAAAGCAAATACTAAACTATGTTTTCTGTCCACCTCAAATGCATAACACAAGTATCACCCAACACTCTTTGAGAATAAGTTAACCATTATATCAAATGTGCATCCTTGCCTAGTGATAACTGATTAACAGCAGGGACAAGAAGGCAAGTGCCAAATAAAATACACTGCATATAGCAAAAATGTCAAAAGTCCACAGGAACTTCACATCAAAGATGTAATAAGACACTCCACAAGAAGATGACAGAGTAAAATCAAAGAACACATCACAGAGGTGAAACAAATAATATAAATGACTATATACACACCATTTTATTTGCCACTTACAGTATTTTGTATCTATCAATGGATAGGCATGATAATATATATGACTATTTAGAGGGCACTTTATTTGTCACTTACAGTATTTTGTTTCTATCAATGGATAGGCCTGAAAGTCAATATGGATGTTATTGAATTAGATTATATTTCCTACACATTCTAATTTATCCTCGCTAACACGTCCGACAATGAGCAACTGAATTACAGAGCTTGCCTGCACAGACAGCATTTCATTCTACTCTGGTACCAACAGAAATTCACTCTCCTATCAGCTTCACAAGAGGATCACTGGTGGATGGGCTTCACTTGTAGATCCCTAACTTTTCCAAAATTTTATCATTAGTCACCACAGTTTATTAAATTTTAAGAAGAACAAGTTGATGAGCAGATGATGCTAATCAATCTTCAGACCACACCTGTTGTGACTCGTCGATCATTCAAAGCGCCGCCGCGCAATTACAGGCGTCCTCTACGTGCGGCGCTGTCTGCCAGCCATGCAGCAGCTGCGCCACCTAAGCGTAAAGCCGAGCAGCGGCCGCTAGACTGGGAATCAGTGCTCATTCGAATGCTAACGTGTACACATGTCTTGCTTGTCAACTTACTCTGTGACTTATATGTGTTGTCGTTCTGAAATATATTTGTTAAACTTGACGTTATAACAATTGTCGATGAGGTAGTGGATTTTTCCTTTTCACCGTTGACCCACAGGGTTCCATGGCTACTGTCGAGCAACTATTGCAAAATCTCCTTGAACAGCAAATGCTCCTAACAGCGGCGATTCGCGATTTCGCCGCGGCGTCAAATGCGGGGCATTTCTCGTCGTTGGCTGTACCTCCTTTTCCTCCTTACGATGAGACGGAGGAAGACTGGTCTGATTATGAAAAACTTCTTCGACAGCACTTTTTGGCATTCCATGTCATGGACAAACAACCATGTAAGCCTCTGTTTCTTTGCTGGATTTCACCTCAAATGTATCAGTTGTTGTCGCAATTGGCTCCTTTGAAGGATCCTGCATCTTTGTCCTTTGCTGAAATGTGCTCACTTCTGTCTGTCTATTTTCAAATGCAAACGCATGTGGTAGCCTCTCGTGTTGCCTTTTATCGTTGTCAAAAACTGCCACATCAATCCTATCGCGCTTGGGCTGCTGAACTTCACGGCCTCAATCGAAAGTGTCAATTTGTTACTGACAATCACAAAGAATCCTATGCCGATTCCATGGAACGGGATGTTATTATCCGGTCGGCGCCCGACAAAGAAGTTCGGCAACGTGCCCTTCAGTTGGCGAATCCGACTCTAGATGAAGTTCTCTCCATTGCACAGTGTTTTGAAATTTCTCGCGCCACTGGGGCGCAAATAGATGCGTGGGGTGATGTCGGGGACATACAACCTCTGTGCGCTGTTGACGACACGTGCGGTACGTCCCTGCCGCAGTGCGCTCCCATGCGCAGCCTCGGCCTAGCCGTAAACAACCCGCTAAGAAAATGCAGCAAAACCCCCGGCAACTTCCTTCATGTCCGCAGTGTTTTATGAAACATTCATGCGAGGATTGTCCCCAACGTTGGGCTGTGTGTCACAATTGCAAAAAGAAAGGCCATGTGTCTTCCGTTTGCAAATCCGACTGCATACATGATGTTCATGAACATGACGCTGATTCTGATTCTGTGTTGTCTGTCAATTGCACTTCTTCCCTTTCAGGGAAGTTATTCCTCACTGTCCAAATCCTTGGTCGAGATGTTCGCATGCAAGTGGATACCGGTTCTGCTGCCACGTATCTTCAGTTGGGTTCTCAACTCCTGTCACCTGTCACTCGGAAATTACGGATGTACAATAAACAGAAGATTTCTCTCTTGGGACAGTTTAATGCTGAGGTATGTTAAAAATCCGTCGTTCGCACTGTTCCCATATTTGAGGTCGACCAGAGCAATGCAGAAAATCTTTTTTGTTTCGATGCCTTTTGTGTTTTTGGGTTCTCCATAGATGACTCTGTCAATATTGTCTCTGATGCTATTCCTTATGCTCAACTGGATTCCTTGTCAACGACATTTTCGTCCCTTTTTTCTCCTAGGTTAGGCCATGCAAACGACTTTGAAGCTTATATCACGCTCAAACCCACTGCCCGGCCTCAGTTTTTTCGGGCTAGGCCCATTCCTGTAAAATCTCTGGCACACCGTCACGTGTACTGGCCTGGCATCGACTCTGAAATAGCACACATGCTCGCTGCCTGAGGCCCTTGTGCGTCACAGGCCGCTGCCCCGAAGTCATCTTTGTCACCGTGGCCTTCGCCTGAGAAGCCCTGGGAGCGCATTCATGCTGACTTTGTGGGACCCTTTTTAGGTACTTATTGGCTCCTCGTAATTGATGCCTACTCTAACTTTCCTTTCCTTGTCCGTTGCACGTCGCCTACCACCGCGGCAACCACCAGTGCTCTCGCCCGCATTTTTTCTTTGGAAGGCCTCCCCTCTACTCTTGTTACTGATAATGGTCCGCAACTTGCCTCTTCCGAATTTGCGGATTTTTGTGCTCGTCATGGCGGTATGCATGTCACGGCCCCGCCGTTCCATCCACAATCCAACGGTGAGGCTGAACGACTGGTCCGCACATTTAAGGCTCAGATGCAGAAACTTCTTCTGCTGCTGATGATGCGTTTCTCCAGTTTCTGGCGTCTTACCGTTTCACCCCCATGGGCGACCACAGCCCGGCTGAGCTCTTACATGGCCGACAGCCCCACACGCTACTTCATCTTCTGCAGCCTCCCACCTCACGGCCGCGGGTACCTTCTCTTGGCCGGTTCGCTGCCGCCGACCTCGTCTGGGTACGGGGATATGGCAGGCGGCCAAAATGGAGTCCAAGCCGCATCTTAAGACACCGTGGCAGACACCTGTATGATATCCAGACGGACACGGGTGTTGCAGTGCGTCATTCGGACCAGCTTCAGCCTCGTGTGCCGGCAACGCCTGTTCCGAATGCCGCTACACCACTTTTGGCCCTACCTGATGCTTGGGATCTTGGCATCTCTCAATACTCACAACACAGCCCTCTCACCATCATCGCAATGCCAGCACAAGAACGGACGCCACCAGGAGATGTGCCCACGCAGGAACCGGATAACCATCCTCTGTCAGAGCAAATCTACTCGCCTCCTCCTCCAACAGACGTCGACACATCGCCCACGTCTCCTGTCATATCAACTGGACTTGCCACAACGGGCAGATTGGTGCAGGGGGGCCCAGCAAATTCAACCCCTACGTCTCCTGTCATCTCGACCTGTTATCATCGGGGACACTTTCGTCCGTACGGGAAGCCTCCTCTTCGAGACTTTATGGCGAGTCAAACAATGCCTATGGACGTTAGCCATCTCCAGGACACCTCCATCAAGACCAGTGCAACAATTTCAAAGGGGGGAAAAGTGTTGTGACTCACCGATCATTCAAAGCGCTGCCGCGCAATTACTCGTGTCCTCTACGTGCGGCGCTGTCTGCCAGCCATGCAGCAGCTGCGCCACCTAAGCGGCCAGCCGACCAGCGGCCGCTAGACTGGGACTCAGTGCTCATTCGAATGCTAACGTGTACACATGTCTTGCTTGTTAACTTACTCTGTGACTTATATGTGTTGTGTCGTTCTGAAATATATTTGTTAAACTTGACGTTATAACACCACCACCTTTCAGTAAAGAATCCCACAAGACAACATGGCCACCTAACCAATAGCCTACTGTCTACATATAAGAACACAGTGTGTGGGTTACAATACCTTTTAATTCTGGACTTCATAGCAACAGTGCTCTATGAGAGTTCCGGAGAAGAAAACTGTTCTTGAAAACATTTCATCAAAAATGAGAGAGTTATTCTCGTTTTGAGCTTGGTTGTGTAAAAAAGATACAGGACGTGTTAAGAGAGCCATGGTGATAGGAGACACCTCCTAGGAATTTATGACTAGGGAGATGGTTGGGAGGAAGATTCAAACATGTACCTCTCTCTCAATGGCGGCTCACCATATGTGCTCAACAATATTGAGGATATGTGAACCTGGGGTGAGCAGGAGGAGGGTGGCATGCTTATAATGTCATTACCATGCATATGTCAAATAACACTGGTGCAGTTTGAAAAGGACAGGATAGTTTTCTCTCTTACTATACACAACATATTTTTAAATGGAACAGCATGATATCATTTACAAAGAGAGAAACATATTTATATTTATGTTCTGAAGTTTGACTTCTCTTCTTTCAGTGGATTGCGACAATATCATCAAAGGAACACAGTGTTAATTTGCGTAGGATAAATAAGCAGCTACTTTTGGGATCTGCTTATTTTCTTTCATCACTCAATCACTTGAAACTATGTTAACATGTACATTTTGTCAGGATAGATTTGAATATGTAGTGTGACAAGGAAGGAAGAAGACTGGTCACATTACTAAGAAACTATTTCACGTTACTAAGCAACTATTAATCATGGTGCATCACTGCACAATTTTATTTTTTACAATAACTGTATTCTCATGGTCTGATGAGTTTCAGCAAAATCAACTGACTGAATTACAATTTTAATGCATTATGCTGGAATGCAAAAATGGTGGAGTTCTACCACAGATGCACAGAAAGTGACAGAGAAATCTTTTGAGCACTAAAAGGAACAAATGCCGATATGGTAAGACCAAACGGGCTCATTTCTATCTTTTTTATTTGATCAATCATCCACCAAAAAATCTGTTGTTAGTTATGTTGCTCATCTAGTTACACAAATAATCCATTATGCTTTTTGTTCAATTGGAACCCTTCCCATAACACTTTACTTAAAACATTTATGCACGTACATACACTCTGCTCATAAACAGTGTTTGACACTCCTGAATTTATGCTTTCTTTTCCCACTGAAAGCCCCTTTCTCAACACTCTTTTGACTGCATGAAATCACAATATACAACCACCTGTGTCACAGATGGGTGGACATGCCTTCTCAGTGAGGGTCACCCACTACATCACCCTTTTTAATCTTGTAGAGTACATCAGAATTGTGGGTGAAATTTATCAATCAACAGCCCCATAATTTGGGAGCTTCACAAGATCTAAATATCTATGAGTGGTTTCGGCTTGATATGGCACAGACATACATGTAGAAACTTGTGGACTATCTTCCTCATTGAATGAAGTCTATTCTCAAGGCCAAAGGTGGTGTTACACAGTATTAACATTGTTGAGGCTGAGGATGTGACCTCTACAGTGGAGGAGGAAAAGGCTATGCCAAGATCAGGGAGTAACACAATCTCCTTTGCTAGTACACGAGTCGAGAGTGATGGTGGTGACTGGAAGTGAGCAGTGGATCACTAGTAAGTCATCCCGGACTGAATTACACTTTTATTTTTGTTAGGTACAGTGGAGAAAAGGCAGTTGACACTGGGATTATGTCGTGAGCTGCAGAGCTCAGCAAGTCATCGTCAGCAGGTGTGCATAGGAGTGGCGTGCATAAGCAGCATCATCCCCTTAAGTCAGCAGAATGGCTGTAGCTGGCAGAGACCACACACTGCAGTTGATGTATGACAGCCCTATCCAGGCTGCTGAGCTGCCTCAGGGATACAGGGTAGGAGAGGACTCAGCCCATAGCCCCAGCATGATTGACATCATGGGTGATGACTGGCATCCATGGAAGCCCCCAGGAACTGGTGTATATCTACAGAGACTGGGGTCGCCCGCCAGCCAGGCTTGAACAGACTGCCACTAGAGGGGTGGTCACCAACATGAGGTGGTCACATGGAGGGAGACCCAATGGTGTGAAAGCACTAATTCATCTGCATACAGTCCGCAGCACAAGCGGTTGCCTGTCGCTACTGGAGACGAAGTCCTTCGTAGATGGCTGGATACTTTATCTGGCTCTGCAGTATTTTTACCTCGAAGACATCAGATGATGGAGGTGGCAGTTACTGGCAACACGTACATACCACGATATTGTTGTGTACTGAAATGTCGGAAAGCATCTGAAAACATTTGATACTGAAGGTGTGAGATTTTTTTTCTTTTTTCGTGGGGGGAGGGGGGGGGGAAGGGAGTGTTTATGAGAATCTGCTGGGCAGTTGTTCTCCAACAGCAGTAGCCCCAACCCGGAAGAGAGAATAGGTTGTAGCAGCTGGATGTCACCATTCAGTGGTCATGACTTCATTTGTTCTGCTCTTTTTGTTTAGTTAGTTCCTGAAAAAGCCTACCATAACTGTAGTATTGCCAAGCTTCACCTTTCAGAGATGCTGGCTAGCTTTTTCCACTTTGTCAGCTTCCTGAATAAATGCTCTTGCACTCTCAATACATCTTCTTACTTCACAGGGTGTGTTCATTACGATGGCAGCACCTCTCTCCCTATGACATCATTTTGCTGCATTAGCACGAGGCAGTTCGATGCTCCAGAGTAGGGCATGGTGCAACAGCATGATGCTTCCTGGGGATGTTATTAGGTAAGTAATATGATTTAGAAGCTACTGAAGTATTTCATGTCACATGTTGCTACATATGATTTTGATAGGCAAAGTGATCAACTAGTTATTCATGTGGCCATGGCTGCATAATTTATACCTGACAAAAGTATCCAAAACTTTGAGGTCACTGTCTGTGTTTAACATTTTGAAATGTTCTATGGAATGACTAAATAATGAATCTTAAGAAATGGCATGTTTTAGTATTGGCAGGTTACTCCTGTATAAAATACTATGAAATATGATTTCTGAAAAGTTCCCAGTGAGATATATTCCCAGGCATCTGGCTTTGTCTATGATTCTATGTGTTTATACAATATTTCAACAACTCATTATGTCTACTTTGTATATCCTCAAGTTACAATAATATTTTTAAAGAAAGCAGACTAAAATCTCATAGGAAACCAAAAAATTCTTATTTATGTCTGCAAAAATTAATACAAGAGCAGCTCCTGAGTGTTACATGTACATACAGGAGTAGGAACGCAGAATTACCATTGTTGTAATATTAGTAGTCAGTAACACTTACATGTATGGTCCCTTATCTCATAGAAATTATTTGGCTCAAGAGTAATGGTACTCGAGAAAGGGTAGATATCAGGAAGTGAAATTCCCAGTGTATCATCTGCAGCAGACAGTGGTTTCAGTGGTGAAGCACGGATATGAGCTAAATCAATGGTCAAATCAAATTGGATGAGGTCATTCTCCTTGTCAAAGAAAACAGTTGTCTTTCCATCTTCAATCACTGAGGACTGTGTAGCTGATCCTTGAACCAAGGACTCACACAACTGGAAGAGTCGAGATGACAGCAGCTTCCTGCGTAAGAAAAGAATGCATAATTTGTAAATAACTTTACATCTAACTAATTAGTTGCACACTCACATTTATAATACACAGAAAACTAGCAACAATTTTACAAACACATTAAACAAGAATAAGTACCAAATTTCTACACTGGTGCATCAACGATGCAGAGGGCAGCATTTTTACTAAAGATATTTCAAGTAGAATGTTACATGGGAATAACAACTTTATTCCGAGGATTTTTGTGAATAATCTCACACAAAAATTAAGGATACAAATAATTCAGCAGTATACGATGAGGGGATAAAACTACTTCATGTACTGTTACCAAATTTCCACACTATCTGATATCACGGTGAAACAGTTTTTCAACCTTTGTAGACAGAACTGTGCCACGCACATCGTCACACCAGAACACTATTACTGAAAGGCTGCTGGCCATCAATGTACTCATAAAGAGTAATGTATTAACTACTATGTTACATATAAATATACACTTACCAGCCAAAACCCAATAGGCAGTGTGTCCATCTTTGGCACAGATAACAACGACAATGCATCATGACATGGAGGCAATGAGGACTTGGTAAGTCGCTGGAGGGAGATGGCACCACATCTGCACACACAACTTGCCTAATTCCTGTCACTTATGGAAGGGGGGGGGGGGGGGGAGGAGGATGATGAGCTCTGATGCCAAGTTCAATCACATCCCAGATGTGTTTGATTGGGTTCAGATCTGGTGAGCTGGAGGGCCAGCACATCAACTGGAACTCGCCACTATGTTCCTCGAACCACTTCATCACTCTCCTAGCCTTGTGACAAGGCACACTGTTGTTGTTGTTGTTGTTGTGGTTGTTGTTGTTGTTGTTGTGGTCCTCAGTCCAGAGGCTGGTTTGATGCAGCTCTCCATGTTACTCTATCCTGTGCAACCTTCTTCACCTCCAAGTAACTACTGCAACCTACATCCTTCTAAATGTGCTTAGTGTATTCATCCCTTGGTCTCCATCTATGATTTTTACCATCCACACTGCTCTCCAATACTAAATTGGTCATCTCTTGATGCCTCAGAATGTGTCCTACCAACTGATCCCTTCTTCTAGTCAAGTTGTGCCACAAATTCCTTTTCTCCCCAATTTTATTCAGTACCTCCTCATTAGTTATGTGATCTACCCATCTAATCTTCAGCATTCTTCTGTAGCACCACATTTCGAAAGCATCTATTCTCTTCTTGTCCAAACTATTTACCGTCCATGTTTCACTTCCTTATATTGTTACACTCTGTACAAATACTTTCAGAAAAGACTTCCTGACACTTAAATCTATACTTGATGTTAACAGATTTCTCTTATTCAGAAACAATTTCCTTGCCATTGCCAGTCTACATTTTATATCCTCTCTACTTTGACCATCATCAGTTATTTTGCTCCCCAAGTAGCAAAACTCACCTACTACTTTATTTGTCTCATTTCCTAATTTAATTCCAATGCATTCCATGATACTTGCTTTACTTTTTTCGATGTTCATCTTATATCATCCTTTCAAGACACCATCCATTCCGTTTAACTGCTCTTCCAGGTCCTTTGCTGTCTCTGCCAGAATTACAATGTCATCGGTAAACCTCAAAGAATTAATTTCTTCTCCATGGATTTTAATTTCTACTCTAAATTTTTCCTTTTTCTCCTGTACTGCTTGCTCAATATACAGATTGAATAATTTGGGGGTAGGCTACAACCCTGTCTCACTCCCTTCCTGACCACTGCTTCCCTTCCATACTCTTGGACTCTTATAACTGCCGTTTGGTATCTGTACAAATTGTAAATAGTCTTTTGCTTCCTGTATTTGGTCTCTGCCACCTTCAGAACTTTGAAGAAAGCATTTCAGTCAACACTGTCAAAAGCTTTCTCTAAGTCTAAAAATGCTAGAAATGTAGGTTTGCCTTTCCTTAATCTATCTTCTAAGATAAGTCGTAGGGTCAGTATTGCCTCGCGTGTTCCACTATTTCTACGGAATCCAAACTGATCTTCCCGAAGTTCGGCTTCTACCACTTTTTCCATTCATCTGTAACGAATTTGTGTTCATATTTTGCAGCTGGGACGTATTAAACTGATAGTTTGGTAATTTTCACCCTCAACGCCTAGTTTCTTTGGGATTGGAATTATTACATTCTACTTAAAGTCTGAGGGATTTACATCTTGCTCACCATATGGAAGAGTTTTGTCATGGGTGGTTCTCGCAAGGCTATCAGTAGTTCTAATGGAATGTTGTCTACTCCTGGGGTCTTGTTTTGACTTAAGTCTTTCAGTGCTCTATCAAATTTTTCATGCAGTATCATATCTCCCATTTCATCTTCATCTACACACTCTTCCATTTCCATAATATTGCCCTCAAGTGCATTGCCCTTGTATAGACCCTCTATGTACTCCTTCCACGTTTCTGCTTTCCCTTCTTTGTTTAGAACTGGGTTTCCATCTGAGCTCTTGATATTTATACTGGTGGTTCTCTTGTGTCCAAAGGTCTCTTTAATTTTCCTGTAGGCAGTATCTATCTTACCCCTAGTGAGACAAGCCTCTACATCCTTACATTTGTCCTCTAGCCATCCCTGCTTAGCCATTTTGCACTTCCTGTTGATCTCATTTTGGAGATGTTTGTATTCCTTTTCACCAGCTTCATTGCATCCTTATATTTTCTTCCTTCATCAATTAAATTTAGTATCTCTTCTGTTACCCAAGGATTTCTACTAGCCTTCATCTTTTTACCTATTTGATACTCTGCTGCCTTCACTATTTCATCTCTCAAAGCTACCCATTCTTCTTCTACTTTATTTCTTTTCCCTGTTCTTTTCAGTCATTCACTAATGCTCTCTCTGAAACTCTCTACAACCTCTGGTTCTTTAAGTTTATCCGGGTCCCATCTCCTTAAATTTCCACCTTTTTGCAGTTTCTTCAGTTTTAATCTACAGTTCATAACCAATAAATTGTGCTCAGAGTCCACATCTGCCCCTGGAAATGTCTTACAATTTAAAACCTGGTTCCTAAATCTCTGTCTTACCATTACATAATCAATCTGAAATCTTCCAGTGTCTCCAGGCCTCTTCCATGTATACAACCTTCTTTCCTCATTCTTAAGCCAAGTGTTGGCTATAATTAAGTTATGCTCTGTGCAAAATTCTACCAGGCGGCTTCCTCTTTCATTCCTTACCCTCATTCCACATTCTCCTACTACTTTTCCTTCTCTTCCTTTTCCTAAAATCAAATTCCAGTCCTCCATGACTATTATATTTTCATCTCCCTTCACTATCTGAACACTTTCTTTTATCACATCATACAATTCTTCAATCTCTTCATCATCTGCAGAAGTAGTTGACATATAAACTAGTACTGCTGTGGTATGCATGGGCTTCAAGTCTATCTTGACTACAATAATGCGTTCACTACGCTGTTCATAGCAGCTTACCTGCACTCCTATTTTTTTTATTCATTATTAAACCTACTCCTGCATTACCCCTATTTGATTTTGTATTTATAACCATGTAATCACCTGACAATACCAGTTTTCTTTCTCCTGTTAATGACGTTCTCCTGAGTAGTCCCTGTTATAACCTTTAATCACTAATAAATTGCGTGGATATACAAACGTAGAAACAATAGCTGGTTACATGCTACCAATTCCGTATCAGTCATTCGACTGCCGTGCCGTGACATGCGGCCGGCGCCATTCGTAGCTATGTGGCACTCCCGCACTCAGCCGAGTTGCGGAGCGCCTCTATCGCCGTTTGCGCGTACTGACATGGCGGCACTCTTAAATGTCGTGGCACTGTCACAACAGTTTTACCCCCTTGAAAAAAAACACTCACTTCCTGCGAGACACGGACAGTGCGGAGACATCCATGGCCTCTTGGGAGGCCCCGAGATGATCCCGCGGAGAAACACGAGAGTACGGTCGAAAATGTACAGGACGGAAGCCCCTGCGTGGAACGTGCCTTCTGGATGAGATGATGGGTGAAAACTCCGGAGCAGCATCCATAGGTGTCGTGGACCTGGGGGTGTGCTCCAGGGAGATGGGTCCCGGAGAAGGCAGTGTCGCGACTGGGGCCGGTTCCGGCGGACTCGGAAGCGGTAGTGACGTCGGCTGCAGCAACATGCACGGGAGATCGGCAGCAGCGACAGGACTGGCTTCTCGGGCTGGTGGAGGCGAAGGAAGGGGCGGTGGCACAGGCATGGCCACCACTCGTGGGCACATCTGGTCGTAATGGCAAACAACCATGCCGTCATCCATACGTATTTCACAAAGCCGGCGGCCGCAAAGAGCCTTGACCACCCCTGGAATCCATTTAGGGCGAGATCCATACCCGCGTGCCCACACGTCGGCACCCACCGAGTATTTTCCCGCATGAGAGGACACAGTACAAGGCCTGACAGGGTGAAACAGGTGCAGTAGAGTGCGCAGTTGGCGGCCATGCAAGAGTTCAGCAGGGCTGCGATCACCCAGAGGCGTGAAGCGATAAGAACTCAGAAAATGCAACAGAGCGTCATCTGTGGAAAAATCACTAAGGAATTTTTTCATCTGGCTTTTGAAAGTGGGGACAAGGCGCTCGACCTCCCCATTCGATTGTGGATGGAAGGGCGGTGCTGTAACATGATGAATCCCGTGTCCAGTACAAAAATCACGGAAGGCCTGCGAAGAGAACTGAGGGCCATTGTCCGCGACGATCGTGGATGGAAGACCTTCTAGCGCAAAGATTTCGGACAAAGCCAGCGTCGTCGCCGCAGCGGTGGGCAACGGACATCAAACAACAAACGGAAACTTCAAGAAGGTGTCAATCAATAGCAGCCAATAAGTGCCGAGGAAGGGGCCGGCAAAGTCAGCGTGCACCCGTTCCCATGGCTGCGCCGGGTCAAGCCACGGAGAGGGCATTGTACGGGGTGCAGCCAGTTGTTGAGCACACTGACCACACGCAGCGACCATGTGGGTGATGTCCGAATCAATACCGGGCCAATAAACGTGCCTGCGGGCCAGGGACGTAGTTCAAGAAATCCCCCAATGGCCTTCATGCAACAGTTTGAGAACATCTTTGCGAAGAGAGGCCTTGCACCACGACCCGTGGAGATGCGCCATCGGTGGCCAGAAGAACAACACCATCATGAACAGAACAGACATACAAAGGCGCAAGGCATGGTAGTTGTGAAGGGGATCCGATGCCCGGCCCTTGGTCCTGTCCGGCCAACCCCGTTGAATAAAACCGATCACCTGACACAGGACCGGGTCCCGCGCAGTAGCCGACGCGACCTGCGAACCTGTAAGTGGAAAACCCTCGACCGCAAGACGTTCTGTCTCATCAATGTGGAAACAGAGTAGTTCATCTCGATCGAAAACCGGGTCGGGGCCATCGGCAAACGCGACAACGCGTCAGCGTTGGCGTGCTGGGCCGTGGGGCGATAGTGAATCTCATAGTGAAAACGAGACAAGTATAAGGCCCGACGTTGCAGGCAGTGAGCTGCCTTATCCGGAAGCGACGCCAATGGGCTGAACAGAGAGACCAGCGGCTTGTGGTCAGTGATGAGGTGAAACTTAGAACCATACAAAAAAACGCTGAACTTTTTTAGAGCATAAATGATAGCGAGCGCCTCCTTTTCGATTTGAGAATAACGCCGTTGCGCATCGTTGAGGGTCTTGGAAGCATAGGCGATGGGTCGTTCCGACCCATCCTCATACCGATGGGCGAGAACAGCCCCTAGGCCATACTGGGACGCGTCAGTCGCCAGAACCAAGTGCTGACCCGGACGGAATGTGGCAAGACAAGGCGCCGACTGCAAATGAGCCTTCAGGTGGACAAACGCCTGCTCACACTCGTCGGACCAACAGAAAGGAACGTTTTTGCGTAACAGCTGATGCAGAGGATGAGCTACTGCCACCGTGGATGGAATGAATTTGTGATAATAAGCAATCATGCCTAGAAACGCCTGAAGTTCTTTTACCGTAGACGGCCGGGGTAGAGCGGTAATGGCCGCAACATGCTGACATAGAGGACATATACCCTCACGGGACAAGTGGAAACCAAGATACACGATGGAGGGTTGGAAGAACTGTGAATTGTCCAGATTGCACTTCAACCCACCTGAATGCAGAACCCGAAACAGTGAGCGCAAATTGCAAAGGTGCTCCTCAGTGGAGGCCCCCGTGACAACAATGGCATCCAGATAGTTTATGCAGCCGGGAATGGAAGCCGTGAGCTGTTCCAAAAACTGCTGAAAATTGGCCGGCGCGCTAGCGATGCCAAACGGTAACCGCTGGTACTGATACAGCCCACAAGGAGTGTTGATGACGAGAAATTCCTTGGAAGACACATCCAACGGCAACTGATGGTACGCTTCCGATAAGTCAAGTTTGGAAAAGAACTGGCCCCCAGCGAGCTTGGTAAATAACTCCTCAGGATGGGGAAGAGGATAAGTGTCAATGAGGCTCTGAGCGTTGACAGTGGCTTTAAAATCACCACACAATCGCAACCCATTTGGTTTAGAAACCACCACGATTGGCGATGCCCATTCGCTGGAGGTCACAGGAAGGAGAATCCCTGAAGCTGTTAACCTGTCTATCTCAGCCTTGACAGGTGCACGCAACGCTACTGGAATAGGGCATGCCCGGAAAAACTTAGGGCGAGCTGTAAGTTTAAGAGTAATGTGGGCTTCAAAATCCTTGGCACGACCCAGACCAGCAGAGAACACGGACGAGAATTCAAAACACAATCCATCCAGCTGTTGATACGGAATATCCTCAGATATGAGGTGTACATCATCATCAACGGAGAACCTGAACAACTGGAAAGCATCATAACCGAACAGGTTTTCAGTGCCCGAATGATCCACCACATAAAACGTGAGGGGCCAAACAACAGACTTGTAGGCAGTGGACGCATCAAGCCGGCCAACGATAGGAATTTTCTGTTTATTATGAGTTCTCAGATTTCGCGTAACTGGAGACAAGGGAGGGGTGCCCAACTCCAAATACGTGCGAGAATTAATGAGAGTGACTGCAGAGCCAGTGTCCACTTGCATGCGAATGTCTTTATCCAGGACACGAACAGTAACAAACAACTTATTTGTTTGAGAAAGCACACAGTCAACATCCATGTCCGATGCCTCGTTCTCGTCGACAGGAACTTTAGGGGACTGACACATAGAAGCAATGTGGCCTTTTTTCCTACATGAATTACACATGGCCCAACGTTTTGGACATGCGGCCCAGTCATGCTGTACGAAACAATGTGGACAAGAAGGAAGTGCGGAACGAACCTGCTTCTGTGGTTGTTGTTTTCGCTGCGAGCGTGGCGGCCCAACGCGACGTTGTTGACACGAGTGAACCGCCGCCACATCGTCGGTCCCCTGGGAAACAGGCAAATTGTCCATGTCGAAAGTGGTCTGTATAGCGCCTACATCACACCACGCGTCTATTTGCGCACCAGCAGCGTGAGACACTTCAAAAGATTGAGCGATGCTTAGAACTTCCGACAACGACAGGTTTGGCAGTTGTAAGGCACGTTGCCGAACTTCTTTATCAGGAGCAAGCCGTAGAATAGTATCCCTAACCACTGAATCAGCATAAGACTCATGATGAGTGTCTGTGACAAACTGACATTTCCTACTCAGACCGTGTAGTTCCGCCGCCCAAGCCCGGTAAGATTGATGGGGCTGTTTACGACACCGGTAGAACGCCACGCGGGTGGCAACGACATGGGTGTTTTTTCGGTAATAGTTAGACAATAAGTCACACATTTCTTGGAAGGACAGAGAGGCAGGTTCCCGCAGCAGGGCTAACTGAGATAGCAGCTGATAGATCCATGAGGAAATCCAAGATAGAAATAACGACTTACACATAGGAGCATCGACAACGCCGAAAGCCAAGAAGTGTTGCCGCAAACGCTTCTCATAATCCTCCAAGTCTTCAGCGGCCTCGTCGTAAGGAGGGAACGGAGGCGGAGAAGAGGAAGACAGACGATGAGTAAGCAACGTCGACAACGCCTGAATAGCAGCTGTCAGCTGTGTTTGCTGTTCAATGAGCACTTGCATAAGCTGTTCCATGTCTACCCCGACACGAACACACAAATCCACAACGCAGGAACAAAAATATCCAACCTCGTCGCCAAAAAGTGTTATAACCTTTAATCACTAATAAATTGCGTGAATATACAAACGTAGAAACAATAGCTGGTTACATGCTACCAATTCCGTATCGGTCATTCGACTGCCGTGCCGTGACATGCGGCCGGCGCCGTTCATAGCTAAGTGGCGCTCCCGCGCTCAGCCGAGTTGCAGAGCGCCTCTATTGCCGTTTGCACGTACTGACGTGGCGGCACTCTTAAATGTCGTGGCACTGTCACAACAGTCCCCACCTGGAGATTCAAATGGGGGACTATTTCACCTCCGGGGTATTTTACCCAAGAGGACATTATCTTGTTGAAAAATGCCACTGCTGTCATGAAACATGATGATCATGAAGGGCTGTAAGTAATCTACAAACCAGTGTATGATACTCCTTGGCTGTCATGGTGCCTTGCATGAACTCCACTGGACCCATGGATGCCCATGTGAATGTTCCCCACAGCATTATGGAGCCGCCACCAGCTTGTATCCATCCCACAGTACAGGTGTCAAGGAGCTGTTTCCCTGGAAGACAATGGATTTGCACCCTCCAATCAGTATGATGAGGAAGGTATCAGAATTCATCAGACCGTGCAACGCTCTGATACTGCGCCAACATCCAGTGCCGACAGTCATGTGCTCATTTAGGTCATAGGTGCCGACATCAAGGAGGTAATATTTGCACATGCAAGATACATCGGCTGCAGAGGCCCATTGTTAGCAGTGTCCAGTGCACTGCATCTTCAGACACACTTGTATTTCACCTAGCATTAAAGTCTGATGTTAGTTCCACCAGTTCGTAGCCTATGATGTCCGACATCTGTAATGAGAGGTGGCCACCCAACCCTACGATGTCTGGACGTGGTTTCACAATGTGATGAAGACACTCACCAGAGCTCTCCCCTAACACCCGACAAGTTGTGCAGGTAACAAAATGGTCATGCAAGCCTCTGGGCCATCACAATCTACCCTCGGTCTAGCTCAGATAGATCACATACCTTCCCCATTCTAGACACGGACAGCACGCTCACTGATAGCACACAAAGTGTGTGTGTCTGACTGGCAGTCACTCCTCACCAGGTGACACTGCCATCACCTGAATGGGTTTACGTCAACAGCAGGTACGTAGCCATAACATTCTGGCTGATCATTGCATATTAGTGTAAAACTTCAGTACTATGTAAGTTGCTTAAGATGGTACCTACCAGATATCCAATACTAAATGCTTGGGCTCTTTTTGCCATTCCTAACACAATAAAACACGATAGTACCATTGAGCCCAACAGGGAATATGAAAAGACTGTGGTCCACGTGCAGTCTAGAGCTGGTAAGACTGATGAGGGCAAGCAATTGCCAGCAATGCAAACATATTTTTATCTAAGTATGAAGGCTAAGTAATGTGTGTCATCATGTGAACACAACCGAAACACAGTTCTCTACTGACGTCCAGGTCTAGGGTGAAAGTTGACACCAATAAGCAAACATAAGCAGAAAAAAGCTTCATGAATGGTTATGACCTGCCAGACCACTCACTATTGGAAGGTTTCCTTTATTTTGTGCACTCCAGCTCTTCAAAGGATTTCTTCCAAAGACTAGCAAAGTTTTCATTCTCTTTAGTGTGTGCCTCTTGACGACTCAATGTCTCTGCTATTCAGTGAATGGTCACCTTTACTCCTAAATATTTACAACATTCTACTAGAACTTTCCTATGTATTCATATTTTAATATTTCTGGACAGTGAGGTACAAAATGACCAACTTTCCAACAAAAACTTCATTAGTTTTTTAATATTTATGTTTTTAGTCAATTATCAACAAGTAAGAATTAGGTGCCTGAGCGAGCTGTGCCAAACTAAGCTTTTTGAGCACACAATGTGAACATGTGGATTCTATTTCAGCTGCTTATCAGCTTCAATGAATAGGCATTTTATACAAGAATTTTAAGCAATTTCCTTTCACTAATTTAAATTTCAGAGATTTTCAGCTTTTAATCACTTTCAGTATTTCAATTTGATTATTATTATTATTAAATATTAAACTACAATGTATGAACCATTTTCTGACTTATTCTTTTACTGCTTTGGTTGTGCCTGAATGTTCGCTTGTTATGTTTGCTCACATCAAAACAGATATTCCCATCTTTACATTCTTGATTAGGTGTCTTCTTCGATGATTAGTACAAAAGTGCTACCTGAGAACCAAATGGCAAGGAAAGTTACCCACCTCTGAGTATATAGTCACAAATGTACTAAATGCACGTATCTGTTGAAGCAGTTCTTTCTTTCATATTTTGTACATGCAAGGCTGACCTGTCCTGTATAGCATGAATTTTCGTCAGTTGGTTGGTTGTATGTATGAGGGCATGTTGAAAAGTAATGCTTTCAAATTCTTTATGTGAAAAATCTAAAAGCTCTAAAAGAATCATTATTAACATTCTACATCTTTATTTTTCATGTCTACATATTTATTCCTCAACATAATCACCATGTTGACAAACAAATTTTTCCCAATGAGAGACCAGTTTTTTGACACTGTCACTGTAGAATGTTTGACACTGCTGACGGAGCCTCAATCTCACCTTTGCTTGCACTACTTCATCACTATCAAAGCGAAGTCCTCAAAGGTGTTCTTTAAGTTTTGGAAACAGCTGAAAATTGGATGCCACCAAGTCAGGACTGCATGGCAGTGAACACAAGGCACTGGATTGTTGCAGGAATTGCAGTGCTCGTGTGCACTCTGGCATTGTCATGTTGAAGGAGTGGGTGCTCCATGTGTGGATGAACTCTTCAAATTCAAAAGCCAATTACAGCACACTATTTCTCACATACCAACATAGTTACGATACACACTGCCATGTTATCCACTACAATTCGAAGCAGTTTACCGGCATAGGGCTGCAAATACGTGGACATGAAGAATAAAGATTTTGAATGTTAATAATGTCTGTTTCATTTTAAGAGCTTCAACAGTTTGCACATAAAAAATTCAGGTGCATTACTTCTGAGCATGCCATCATATCAAGTGCTCAAAATAAAGATCATAACAATCTCACTGCATTAATTTGGGTCGAATGTGATTAAAATATTTAAAATTGTGTTTTAAAACATATGGAGAGGAAGTCTGTTTCATTCTGCTTCATTCTAACTCAGTTTCCCACAAAAGCACAAAAACATGTACAACTCAGTCTATGGTCCTTTTACACTACAGGATTCATTGTTAAAATACATGTACTGTAACTGCACAGTAGCTAAAACAATGTTATAGGGTAGTGACTTGCTGATCACCGGTACAAAATAGGATGCGTCAACCACCCTGCAAACACACTGAAATTTCCTACAAGAGGCATGTTAATATTACACCCTATCACCTCATCGATCTGAAGCAGAAATGAATGCCACAGCCATATTGCTTGTTTCAATGACTACAACTTGTTGTTTCTCAAATCTAGTCATTGTACCTCTCACTGAAGCATGATCTTGTGTCTCAACAGTGAAGTGACTGCATGTACAGGGACAGCACACTGTACAATTGTATTTGCTATGCAGACAGCCTTTGCTGCTTCATTTCCTTGAATTCGCACATTCCACAGTACCCAACAAAATGACAACTCCTTCCCCTGTCTCTGTATGTGGAAAACGGAGTTGTGGATCATTTGGACCTCTTTTTCTGCAATATACATTTGTTGGACAGTCTCAAGGGCACTTAGGGCACCAGAACAGATTAAGAATTTGCTAGCAAGATTACATCTCATCAGGTCCCTCACCCTCATGATTTAATATAATTCAGCGCAGCATTGAATGCCATGAATTCATTAGATAAGCAAACCTTAAGGATACATTCAGGAAATAACACAGTACAGGCCACTGCTTAGTCACATCAGTGTAAGCTAAACATAGGTACAGTGTTCCAATAAAACACTGTAAAACATGGATTTACAGATTTCATTCACAGTACAAAATCTTTTTGTAGTCTGTTAAATCAAAAATAATTCAGGGTCTCCTTGTCAACCATGGTGATGAACGACTCCACCCTCGATTCAACACTGTAATATGGTATGAATTAAGTGCCAATAAGTTCTTACTATGGTGAAGCTCACATGGTATCATTGGTTACAGTTAATTTATGAATATTCACTTTATTAGAGGGAGCCACATTATGAAAGGCCAGTGATGGGGAGGGGGGGGTGTTGAGAGAGTACACCGTATACATGACACATTGCCACTGGATAACAAGTGGAGTGCAAGTAACAGTATGGAATGCCAGTGACTGGCAGCATTGAGAGTAGGCTGTAGACATAACACACCATGCGAATCTGACGCTGGATGAGCAAATGGTAGTTCGTCAAACTCAACATAGAGGCTGGGAATTGGACAAGTCTCATATGCCCCTGTTTGCAGGCTTTCCCCTCGTGGCGAACACTATAAGTGAATTTAAGATGAGACAGTCTAATTGAGGTCTAAACTGTGCATTCACAGTCTGAGGAAGATCATACAAATGCCTTGTAGAACTGAGGTGAACATGTTTGGTGTGCTGTCAATGCTCTGTGGCAATAACAAAATTAATACGTACAATGCCTTTAGGCTTTTTGTCTTCAAAAATTTCAGGTGTGGTAGCCATTTAAACCTCTCATTGAAAGTGAGACTCAAACACCTTACTAGACTCATTTTGAGGGATGGTTGGTTACACAGATAATGAGAATGATTAAAATTAACACAAACACATTTCTCTGACAAAAATTTAAAACCTGTGCCACCTTCCCACTACTCCAACTGTCTTATCATCAATTGCAAGTGATGAGCAGTAAGCATAGGGTAGAAGGAGGAGCAGAATCTGACAATATTATATACAAACAATGAACATTTAAAGTGAAAATTAACTGTAGACATTATACCATCAGTTGCTACAGAAAACAGACCAGCACTTAAAACGGATCCCGGAGGGACAGCTTTCCTGTTCAAACTGCTTTGACAGAGCATCAATGGCCTGATATCTAAAAAAAAACTGCCTCGCAAGGGCATTTGAATATGAGTACGCATGCGCCAAAGAATCATGTATGGAGCTGCCAAGGATGCTATGCCTCAACACAGTGCCATAGGCCATCTCACAATCAAAGAATATATGTATGAGATGTTGCCTGCATAGAAAAATATTGTTGTATTTCTGCCTCCAGCAGGGTGTGATCATCAAGGGTTGAACAATACCACCTGAAAGCACGCTGGGGGTGATTAAATAGTTCCTGTGACTCAGGGAAGAGGATTTTCTCCACATTCTTTGTGAGACTAATGCTGTGCCAGATCTGAATCTTACCCGATGCACTCTCCTTGGCTTGAAACAATGTACAATCAAATTCCCACACAGAAATGGAGATACTGTATTCCTCAATGTTATTGGAATGGAAATTCCAACCATTCCTTTCCATTAACACCTGATGGCAGTGGAAAGTTGGTTTCTAATTTTCAGAGGCAGTGATGGAATAAAAAAGGGTGTATACGCGGAGAAGGAAAAAACAATTCCCTGATTTTCTGCCACATTTCCCAGTTAAAAATACTCTTTCTACTGGGTGAAAATACACTTTTTCCATATTAAGTGACAGTATACTTTTCTTTGGAACTGTAAAACTTATCAGTCCTTTGAATGGTTATGGTTTTATACAAAGAATTTCCCTGCACTTTAGGAAATGAAATTTAGGGAAAAATATAAGTTCTGGAAAGATGTCTAATGTGCAGCAACATGTACAATGTATATTTTTGTAATACAAAAGTATAAATTCGAATTCCACCAAACATCACACATTTGGGCTTTTGTAAGCTGGTCATAGCTCATGTCACATGATCTTGCCAGTCGATCACAGTGGATTTTCAGAGCATAGAACAGGTGATGTAGTCAGCCAACAGAAACATCACTGTTAAGTAGCACGAACACACAGACAGAAAAAGTTAATGGTTTGAATTAATGTACATAGTGTTGCTACAAGAAAAGCGAAGCTTTCACATATAATATTAGTCTCAAAGAGTAATAAGCTGCAAGAGAAGCTAAGCTTCCACATATAATGTTAATCTTTTTCGAGCGTGTTACTCTTTAAGACACATTACACAAATGTGCCAGTAAAATTTTTAATGACATAAATGTCTGATCTCCTGGGCTCGAAATGGTTGTCCCCAAAGAGTTGATTTTTAAATAAGAGTCAAAAGCTCTCCCATTAAGAAATTCATCATGCATTCTCGCACAGTTTATCTTGTGTAAAAGGAAATTTGCTATAAAAGTAACACTTTTCAAACAACCCTTCACAATATTTTCTTGCAACCTATTAGAAACAGGTTAGTTTCAGCAGTTGCCAGAGAGCGACAGATAACAGGTGTCACCGCACTTGCGCAGCTACAGTGATGCAGCAAGCCCATATGTTCGTACGTGCAAAACATTAAAAGTCATAAAAGAAACAAGACATTAGAGGATACTCCAAGAGCATTGCAATTTTGTGAACAGTACTACAATGCATAATTCGGCTTAAAGTGCACATTCATATGTCCAGATTCAGATGTAAATTTTCTTGGAGTACCAGTACTGTATTATTTCATGTTTGGTTCTTTATTATGGCATAATGGCAAACATGCTAGAAGATGAAAACGTGCATTTAGAATTGAAGCAAACAATTAAAACAAGCCAATTGTGTGGAATTAAACACTCTGTTTCAAATAAATTGACTGCCTTAGTGGAAAAGATTAATAAAAGCCAAATTTCTTTAGCAAACCGACAAAAATAACTTCATTGTTCTGCAAGGTGATTAATGATTGACTGTCAGAAAGGTGGAAATAAAATAAAATCTAAAACTAACAACATATTTTAGCCTTCTGAAATTATGTGAATGTATTTTAATTCACTTGGTAGCTCCTGGCCACAGAAATCCGTTTTGTTTTCATTTGATGTGAGAGCAACTGACATGAGGAAACATAAACACGGGTCACGTGGTGACTACGCACCTCCCCACTACAGCTCAGACTGCTCAGTGCACCAGCCCTGGATCTACGATATTTCCAAACTGGGGCAATACTAGATAGTGGCAATCCCCCCCCGTGCATTTTAGGTAGGACGGACAAAAAAAAATTAAATTAAAAAATTAAAAAAAAATCGACTTTTCAAAAATATGTTCATTTTGTAGCGCACATCTTTCTGAAGAGTCTGATACATAAAAACATAGATGTTCAAGGAAATGTGAGACATGTTATTTGGTCATAAGAGTGCCAAAGTGCAGTGCCATGCCTCTTCAGACAACATTCTTCTATTGCTCGTCACTGCATTTCGCTCTGTGGAATTCAAATGTGTAATATTTTGTAATGGGTGCCATCAAACTATACTCACGACAGTGGAATTTAAAATGTCCTGTGGTGCCTCTCCTGCTCCAGTTTGACATCCTGCCCCTATTTCTTTCTTTATTTCTTTTTTTTTATTTTTATTTTATTTTTTTTTAGAAGAAAACCCTTGCAATTAATACTGGATGGAATTATTTGTAACAGGGAGAACAAGAACTCTTCAGAAAATTTGAACTCTTTATTGCCTATTAGATAAAAGTTGCTTTTTTGTGTGACAAAAAATTAAATATAAGATACATACAACCAGTAAAGACAAGAGACAAGGAAGACAGTACACATTTCTTCAATCCTTAAGTTCTAGCATTTTTCTCTCTCTAATCTTGCTACAGCTTTACAAGGCGTGCTTTTCTTCCTGTGAAAGAATCTATTACCTCATCAAAGTTCGCCAAACATTTTGCTACATGAGAAACGAAATTTCGTTGTCTAATACTGAAAAAGGCTGTTAATACAAATAGTAACCAAGACTGGTGTGGTTCCTCGATCTGAATACATGTATTTTGTCACTGTCTGCTAGGTAAAACAAAATAGGCCTGCCTAATATTGCAGAAATTGTAACACATGCGAAAAAAACGAGACTGTTTTGGCACAAACGGTCATTTTTATAACATGACAGAATATAATTCATGAAGTACCAATATCAAATGCCTCTTAGGCCTACCACAAGGAGAAAGTTTCATGTTAGGAAATAGTTTCACATTTCATTCACACACTCCAGCTTCTGAAGCCTGAAATCGAAAAGTAGTAGTATGAAATTTTTATACAAATTTGGAATCGTCATATTCTTCCATAATTTGTGTGATGTCCCCGTTTCTTCTCCTTCCCTGTATTGACAAATAATCTTGTCATCACTAATTCTGTAACTACTCCTGCCAGTGTCAAAACTTATTCTCCAGTTAACTTCACTAACCCTGCTACAATCACCAGTTTAGTTATCCCGTGTTTATTCTCCGGTAGGCATTATTACATGTTTGTCCAATGCGTTTTCCTCACTACTGCCTGAATAGAACTTTAGTGGTTGCTAACTCGGAACTGTACAACTGGCCCTTACTAGTGTAGCAGTCTGGCCAAAAATTTTCTGTCAAAATTTCATTTTCTTGGATACACTGTGAGGATAATACGTAATCTTCCTTACCTGTTTTTCCTGATAGTCATTTATTTCCACTCTGGTAGTCTGAATCTACGGATTTCACTAGTAATTATAACAAAGATGATCATTCACAAACCCAGTCAACCACATAAACAGCGATTGGCATTCACCCATTAGGCAGGCTTTATTCCGCTCAGCTCATATAGCCCAGTCCCCTTTTGTCTGCAGGGAAGTTTATTTCTAGATGCGACGGGGATTCCTCTGGTACAGACATCACATACACTATGCACGCATTCAAAAATCAACTTAGAATTTGTTGAAAAACCAACAGGGATGTGTTTCAAAATCATATGAATAATCAATAGGCCAACATGTGTTGGATGCTAGGCGCTTTGTGAAACAAGATCTTTTTCCACAAGAATATGAGCTGCCCCCCCCCCCTCCCCCCCCACTGCTGAAATTGCCACCTGAGGCAGATACCCCGGTTTGCCCCCCACCCCCTAGATCTGGGCCTGTTACGCATGCGTGAATCTGGCAGCTTATGTGCATCTGTAAAGGTTTTCCGGGTAGCATCTGGCTGCTTGCTGCTACTGCTCAAACAGCTAACTGCCACACTTCTGTAGCGAGAAGTGGGAGAAGGTATTACCCATACGCGACTCAACTGCGCATGTGCTTGAGTTCACTTGCAACTGCTCAAACGAATCTAATGTAAGCAGTTGTGACATCACACTCATCAGAGACAATTGGTTGTTATGAAGCATTGCATAGTCTTCCTAAAGCCTTTGACACATTTTGCTGTTGGTAGATGCTTGTATGAGCACTGTGTTTTGTTGTTGTATATGGTGCATTTCCTCTGCCACTTAAGTCTCATTTTCGTTATTTTTTCTCTCGTTCATGTTTTACTCTGCAGTAGTTACATACAGTAATATCCTTTGTTAGAGTATTGGTTCTTACCATTCAAAGTTACAAAAATTAACTTAAAATTAAAACAATGAAAAATTCCTGGAATTCTAAAAAATTCCTGGGTTTTTTCCAGTTCTCTCCCATATGAAAAAATTTCCGGGTTTTTCCCGGGTCTCCAGGTTGTCCCGAGTCGTATACGCCCTGTCAAAGTACTCTGCCATACACTGTAAACACCCCTGCTACAATACAGCAGCTGTTAAAGACCAGGCACGTTTGCCACATAACATTCTTATGGTTTATACTTTCGAAGATATTATTAAATTATTTGTTCACACTACAAACACTTGCCATCACCTCTTTATGATTTCTCTTTATACATTTGCCCCGGCGACTGAAAGGGTTTTCAGCACAAGGTAGGCATTTGAAGTGTCACAAAACCATGTGCCTCACCCTAACTGAAGAATGTTCCACCACGGGATGTGTTGCCTCTGTAGCCAGCAATCAGGTGTAACAGTTGCATCAAGACCATGGTGGATCATGCATGTAATGTGAACCACTCATTTCTAGACATAAATTCGGGGTTCAAAAACAGCCAGTTGGTGATACAATGTTTAGTTTGTCCTGCTGAAGGAAAGGAAAGAAGATCAGACTTTATTGTCCAACTGACAGCGAGGTCATTAGAGACAGAGCACAAGGTCAGATCACAAAAGTATGGGGAAGCAAATCAGCTTTACCCTTTACAAAGGAACCATCCTGGCATTCGCTTGGAGCAATTTAGGGAAATCACACTAAATTTAAATCTGGATGGTCAAATTGAGATTTCAATCATCGTCATACTGAATACAAGTCCTGTCTGCTAGGTACTACACCACCTCACTCGGTTATTGTGCTGAACATCCATGGTGGTGGTGTCTCTACAGGTCTGTGCTATCTGAAAAGAAAAGGAAGCTGTCACTTTAATGCAACTCATCAACCACTTCCCAATGAGGTATGCAAGGGTGGGGGTGCAGAGGTGAGGTCTGGGGCACAAACTGGCCCATTGCTGTGCTGAAGTGGATTTTACTGGTGTATTAAGAAAATTTAGCTTTTCTGACACAATTAGGCTCTCAAAAACTTGACCTCTGGAGAAGAAACATAGAAACCCAGAGCACATTATGTGTATTAAAATCTCCTATGAGGAATGGTTATGGGAGATATTAAATGAGGCCCAAGAGAACTTCTCTATCTAGAGCATAATTGGGTGGTAAATAAATGTTATACAGTGTAACATTACAATGAATGTGCACTTTCAGGGTCATGGTAGGGTAGGGTAGAATGGCTCGATTGCAGTGGAATGGGTCATTTGCTTAAATGGCCACTCAGCATTTAGCCCAGTACCCACTGAGGTCGTCTTTTTGATAGAGGCTGTGTCCGTGGAAAACAGGGGCATCCATATGTTTAAAATGTGTCTCCTGCTGACATTTGTACAATGGTCTTCTGTATGCTAACAGAAGAACACCACTTGTGTTCACATTTGTGCTGTTGCTTGGCCTCAAGTTAATGATGGCATTCCCAGTTTAATTTCACAATTCTAGGGATGAAGTTACATATTTCTCATAGCGTGTCTTATCCACATTAGTAATTCTGCTGGCATGTGGTTGACTCTGAAGAGGAACATTACGGCACTCTGCAAGATAAGCATTCAGCAGAATAAACACAGTACTAACTGTAGAGTCTAGTTCATGGGCAATGATTCTGACATTACAATGACAATTCTGCTGAATCACTGCATATATTCTCTTTGGAAATATCTCCACAGACTACAATGGCTCTGGCTTAAGAGTCCTCATGTTACTTAAACTTCTTAGTTCAAAACTTTATTGATAATCCATATAAGAATTATATCTAATCTTTCCTTCTTCTGTGATAAATTTTATATTTGTAATCCGTGTCCTGCACTGATGAAATCAGATTACCCAACGACCCCCCCCCCTCCTCCTCTCCCTCTCTTTCTGTGTGTCATGGTTCAAAACCTTAGCAACCATTTTTATCTTGCTTCTGTGCCTTTTGAACGCCTAATGCCACAACCATATGATGAGTGATTGCCTTTATTCCTTCCATTAGTTGTATACCATCCAGTGCTTCCCAGATTTGTAATAGTAGTAGTAGCAGTAATAATAATAATAATAATAATAATAATAATAATAATATTGACAGTTAACTTACGCTCGACGACTGTATGATATACCATACACTCTCGGGAACTTAAAAGCAGGTCGATTTGGATCACGTATATGAGGCAGCTTTTCCTGAGAGGCATCAAACACATGTGATGACAGAATACACCTGAAAACCACAAATGTGATTTGTCAGTAATGAAGTGGGAAGCTTAAGACAATTAGTTGTAAACATCTACTGACATTTCCACAAAAGCATACAAACTAAAAATTTATGTAAAACTTAAATACAATAATGAAAAATCATATAAAACTATGTTCTGACAGCTAAAAGCCACTTTGTTAAGTATCACCAAACCATAAGATAAATGATTAGAAGCTTTCGGCTCAGTTTCAATGAAATTGTACTAACATCCTGAGAGGTCACTGTATGAACACCTGTGTTCAATTTGAGTGGACCTGAAAATTTTCAAGAATAATTTTAGTATGAAGAATAATGTTCTCAGTAGCCTCGACACACATTCCAAGCCACACAAACAGTCACTAGGGAATTTTTGAGTGAGGGTTTCAACACATTAAAGATTTGTAGTGAGGAACGAAGAGATATTAAGGGAATGAATTTCAGCTGTGAGCTCACAGCCCAGCTTAGGAAACCTCTGTGGCAGTTCCTTTTAAAAATACTGCGCAACAGGACCAAGGTATTTCCAGTACGGAAAGCTGAAAGGTGTGCTTTTTTACCAAATGTGCCCCAGTATGCAATTTAGAGGGGTCGAGGTACTTAGCAGCTGAAGCACATACACCAGTTATAAGCTGGGCATGGCATGGCCCAAGGGGGATAGCCAGTACACACTGATGCTTCTTCACTGGAGTACTGATGAAGCTCTCCCCATGACTGACTCATGTGGAAATTCCACAAAATCAAACTCACAAACATTTAATTCACATGCCACAGCACATAAAAATAGATCACTTTATTTCTAAACTCCCATATCCTTACTTAATAATAATGAATATGTACATATTACTTCAGTCTTAGGTTAGCAACAGAATATTCATGTAAAATAAAAAAAAAAAAGGTTTTATGAGAAACAATTAATTCTGGAACTATAGTGTTAGATATCTATTTTATCTGTGTTTAAGTACTTTTTTTTTTTATTATTAAACTCTCTTTATTAATGTCGGCCAATAGGCTCAAAAGCTGTATTACTAAACTGGAATGTAATGCACATCATAAGGACAGAGCATCAAATAGGAAAGTGACAATATTGGCAGTGAATAGCAAGCAAGCTAAGAGAATTAGTGAGTGAAGAACAGGAGTGTTGAGACTCTGCGGGAAAAGAACATGGAGGATTTGGTGTTAAGACTCAAAAGAATAAGGTAATCTGTCTTCAGGACACTTTGATTATTTCATGGATCCAGTTCACATCCCGACTTAGAATTATTCCGCAAATGAGACCCTGGAGGAGCTATAAAATTGTTAGAGGGAAGTGTGTTGTTACATATTGTAGATTTAATAGTTTGAGCACTTATTCACAAATTGTGTGGGACACACTGAGTAAGCTTTTGTGAATTTGCTTGCCTGCTAGCATTGCTGAGATAACTAGTGTCACAACAACAGAGTGGTGTTTTAGTAAATAAACAATTGAATTTCGAAGTAATTTCTTGTTTTGTCTAACTCATCTGATAAAATCAACTCCACCTATATTCATTTATTTATATTGCAGTCAACAAGTCTGCAAAGATCTTTAAAAACTTATAATTTTCAGAAACATAGGAACTGTTTTATGGCAGTGTATGATGGATCTGTAGACAGCGACTCATGGGTCAAAATCATTTCAAGTAAATACAACTGTGCATTTATGTCAATTTGACTGTGATGACGGCATAACATGCAACACAGAGGCTGTTGCCGTCACTGCACTCTTCCTATTTGATCAAGTATTATAATTTTTTATATGACAGTGCATAGGATTCCCAGCCTGAGTACTGATATGGAGGACACGTCAGAGCTACACTGATTACATACTATGGCCACACCTTGCTCCTGCATGAGGCAATGCTACAGTTGCAAGCAGGTCACTCGGTGTTGTCCACTGACACGAGAATGCATGTAAGTACTGCAGCCCCACGCTTGGCAGTTAGTCTCACTAATTCATTGAAGCCTTAGATATACGTCACTGATTAGAAGAGTATTTGACCTCACCTGTCGTTATGTTTTGATTTGGATTGCTCCTGTGATTGTTTGTATATGCTTATGACTACTCTTGCTACTCTCTGGAGTCTGGTTTTGGCTAGCCATTCCCTTCATGAACTCCATCATCATCGACCTCAGGAACTGCCTGTTTGTTGCTCTTGTCCCTGCACTACTGCCAGTGCGAGTGGTCATAAATAGTGTTCTACCTACACAGAGTAGGATAGAAAATACAATACACTTTATTAAAATGTGGCACATGGTGATTTGGATGCCACAAGCACCACAAATTATGGGGTCCTCCCACTGGAGTATGAAGTCGAGTGCTATTGGATCAGCAAGAAGCAAGTCAGAGTGACTTCATTAATTCGAAATGAGAATCGTAGGGCATGCTACTGCTGGAGAGTTGATCTCACAGCCACTCTTCTTCACACAGGTGTACAACTTCTGACTCAATAGTGAATGCTAGTCTGCAGGACATTGTGTTGTATTGGATTCCCTTACGATTTCCTTGCTGTTTCAAGTGCTAGTTCTTTTCTTGGAATTTCTAGGTGCCCTTGTGGTATTGGGTGCTTTTGACACCATGCTGCACAAGTCCATGCTTAGAAGTTTGGAGTAACCCTTGTAGCTACACTGCCAATCCATGGCCATCTCTGACACACATCTTCCTCAGCACGTGTGGCCAGTGCCACCACAGAGCTGACTTAAAAGGATATCAAACCGAACTCTAATCTGTCTGTTAGTTCTGTTCTGCCTGTCTAGTCAAAGAGTTGTCAGTCAGCTGCTGTTGTTATGGTGGATGTTGAATTGGCCTATCTCAAAGGACTTGCATTTGAATATCCTCTGGGCTTGCTGTTATTCAAGTTAAGCAAAAGGAAGTCACATGTGCATCTCATTATTTTGGTCTCTGTCTAGAACCTACCAACTCCTTGGCATCCACCACCAGGAAGACAAAACATCTGGCAACAACGGACAAATCCATTGTTTGCTACTTGGTTCTACTTCTCACCATACAAACAACTGCTGATGATACTTCTTATGTGCCTTTCTTGCAGAAATGTGGCCCTTCACTATGATTGCCAGCTACTTTGCTTCAGTGTTTCTCCTTCTCTCAGAATCGATCTTTTGTTGCTCTCAGACCAAGCAGTTCCATCTTCCTGTGTTTCTTTCCTGGCCAAATGCCCAGTTGTCAATTTTACATCTAAGATTTTTTTCTAAGTTGTATTTCATGTTGTGTTATCCCTGTTGCTTTCAGGTATTCATTTACTGGTTTAGTCCATTTTACTGTTTCAAATTTAGCTTTACTGGATGATTCATAGCATTCCACAACTGATCTAGTTAAACTGGTCGGTTTAATTTTTTTACTATGCCCATTGAACTTCAGCCAGAATTTTTTCATTCTTAAAGTATTGACATACTTCTGCATTTCCTTATTTTCTCTTCTTCAGTGTTTTTGGACCTAAAATTTTCTGTGTTTTTAGTTCTACTGTTTGGAAGTTTTTAAAATCTCTCTCATTCCCTTTCTGTCTGTTTGTCTGTCTGCCTATTTATCTACCTAACTCTCCCTGTTGGAAATGGGTGAGTGAGCCCCAGTAGTCCCACTGTTCTGAGTAATATGAGATACATTTTGTTGATGTTGTTTTGTTGTTGTGAATTTCTTCTGTACATCTGAAGGATTTTTTCACTTTGTGGTGATGAATTTCATAGCCAACATTTTCTAAGCCAGTCCCTTGGTCCGTTTTGTCTAAATACTGTAAGAGTGAAACTCTCTTAATTGTTTCGTATTTGGTTTTCTAGAATTTTGGGTGTCATCCCTCCCCAATGAAACTTTGGAGCCAAATTCACTGTACATTTTTTTTATTTGTTTTTGTCCTGATAAAGAATCATCAGATCATCTGAAAAAACTAAGCATTTTATCCTAATATTAGTTCTTCCTAATTTGACTGGTTGATCAATTTTAAGCACCACTTTATTTTTTGACCCTCTTGGATTAGTTTTCCTACAATACAGTTAAGCAGTAATGGAAAGTGTCCACTGCCTCACCCCAGTCCTATTATAATTTCAAGTAATTCGCAATTTTCTCTTCTGAGATTTACTTTAGATTTGGTACCACTTTCAATTTCTCTGATTATTGCAGGGGGTTTGACGTGTAGACCTCGCTTCTTCAAAATTTGGGAGAGAGGCTTATTGTTCACCGATTCAAACTTTTTTAAACTCTATTAAGGTACAAACTACTTTCTTAAAACAAATTCTGTAGGTATGTGTAATAACTTGAAGTTGAACAAATATATTTCAAGGAAGACGCAATACATGAAAGTCACAGATCAAGTAAACAGAGTAAGACGTGTGTACACTTTAACAGTCAAATCATAACTGAGTCAAAGTATAGCGGCCGCTGGCTGGCTGGCCGCTTAGGTGGCGCTGCTGCTGCATGGCTGGCAGACAGTGCCACATGTAGAGGACGCGCGTAACTGTGTGGCAGCACTTTGAAAGATTGGCGAATCACAACACTTTTACCCCCTTTGAATTTTTTGCACAGGTATTGATGAAGGTGGCCTGTAGATTGCTAACGTCCATAGGTGTTGTTTGACTGGCCGTAAAGTCTCGAGGAGGTGGTTTCCCGTACGGACGGAAGTGTCCCCGATGATAATGGGTCGAGATGACAGGAGACGTGGGGGTCAAATCTGCTGGGGCCCCGTGCACCAATCTGCCCATTGCAGCAAGTCCAGTTGTTATAACAGGAGACATGGGCGATGTGTCTGCGTCCGTAGGAGAAGGAGGCGAGTAGAGTTGCTCCGACAGATGATGGTCATCTGGTTCCTGCATGGGCACGTCTCCTGGTGGCGTCAGTTCTTGTGCTGGCACCGATATGATGGAAAGAGGACTGTGTTGTGAGTAATGAGAGATTCCAGTATCCTGAGTGTTAGGTAGAGCCAAAGGTGGTGTAGCGGCATCCGGAACAGGTGTTGCCGGCACACGAGGCTGAAGCTGGTCTGAATGACGCACTGCAACATCCGTGTCCATCTGGATTTCATACAGGCGTTGGCCATGGTGTTGTAAGATGCGGCCAGGACTCCATTTTGGCCGCCTGCCATATCCACGTACCCATACAAGGTCGTCGGCGGTGAACCGGCCAAGCGAAGGCACCCACGGCCGTGAGGTGGAAGGCTGCAGAAGATGAAGTAGCGTGCAGGGCTGTGGTCGCCCATGGGGGTGAATCGGTAAGAAGCCAGAAATTGGAGAAGTGCATCATCAGCAGAAGAAGAAGTCAGGAGTTTCCTCATCTGAGCCTTAAATGTGCGGACCAGTCGTTCAGCCTTACCGTTTGACTGTGGATGGAACGGAGGGGCTGTGACATGCATGCTGCCATGACGGGCACAAAAATCCGCAAAATTGGAAGAGGCAAATTGTGGACCATTATCAGTAACAAGAGTAGATGGAAGGCCTTCCAAAGAGAAAATGCAAGCTAGAGCAATGGCGGTTGCCGCGGTGGTACGCAATGTGCAACGGACAATGAAAGGAAAGTTAGAGTAGGCATCAATAACGAGAAGCCAATAAGTACCTAAAAAAGGTTCCGCGAAGTCAGCTCCCAGGGCTTCTCAGGCGAAGGTCACGGTGACAATGATGACTTCAGGGCGGTGGTCTGTGATGCACAAGGGCCGCAGGCAGCGACCATGTGGTTGATTTCAGAGTCGATGCCGGGCCAGTACACATGACGGTGCGCCAGAGATTTAGTGCGAGAGACACCCCAGTTCCCTTTTTGAAGGAGGCGCAAGGCCGAAGCATGCAAAGATGCAGGTACCACAACATGCGGCGAAGCATTTTCGGTGGAAAGGAGGATAACACCATCCCTAGCCGTGAGGCGATAACGCAAAGCGTAGTAGTTCCGCAACGGATCAGAAGTCTTAGCAGATGGACGATCTGGCCAACCCTTCTGAATACAGCGTAAAACCCAGGAGAGGTCAGAAACCATAGCAGCCGCCAGCCGGTCCCCGGTGATGGGGAACCCGTCCACAATCCGCTGCTTGGCAACATCCATGTGGAAACATAAAAGTTCATCCCTAATGAATGCCAGATCAGGACCCATGGGAAGGCGAGACAGTGCATCAGCATTTGCATGTTGAGCCGTCGGCCAGAAATGGATCTCATAATTGAAACGAGACATGTAAAGAGCCCAACGCTGGAAGCAGTGTGCAGCCTTGTCGGGAGGTGACGTTGATGGATGAAACAAGGGAACAAGTCGTTTGTGATCCATAACAAGATGAAATTTGGATCCATATAGAAAAACACCAAACTTATGAAGAGCATAAATAATGGCCAAGGCTTCTTTTTCAATTTGAGAATACTTTTGTTGGGCATCCGTGAGCATTTTGGAGGCATAAGCAATGGGTTGTTCAGAACCGTCAGAAAAACGGTGTGCACCGACCTCGTATAGAGAGGCGTCCATGGCAAGAACAAGATGTTGGCCAGGTCGATAAGTAGCCAGGCACGGGGCCTGTTTCAGCACAGTCTTCAATTTCTGGAAAGCCACATCGCATGACGCGGACCAGTGAAAAGGCACGTTCTTGTGCAACAGGTGATGCAACAGCAAGCAGCAGACGGTAAAAACTTGTGATAGTATGCTATTTTCCCCAAGAAGGCCTACAGTTCCTTAACAGATGTAGGGCGAGGAAGGGCATCGATCGCAGCAACAGTTTGCTCAAGTGGGCGAATACCAGTCCGAGAGAGTTAAAACCCCAAGTATGTGATAGACATCTGAAAAAATTTTGATTTCTGAAGATTACACTTAAGACCGGTAGTCTGTAAGACATGAAAAAGTGTGCGGAGATTTTTAATATGTTCGTCAGTGGTGGAGCCAGTGACAACAATGTCGTCCTGGTAATTTATACACCCAGGGACAGTGAGCAATAATTGTTCCAAGAATCGCTGAAAGAGAGCAGGGGCGCTGGCAACCCCGAATGGCAATCGTTGGTATTGATAGAGGCCAAAAGGCGTGTTAAGGACCAGAAACTGCCGGGAAGCAGCGTCGAGAGGAAGTTGATGATAAGCTTCTGACAGGTCAAGTTTAGAAAAATACTAACCTCCAGCAAGTTTAGTGAACAATTCTTCAGGTCGAGGCATAGGGTAAGTATCGATAAGGTATTGAGCATTTACAGTGGCTTTGAAATCGCCACAGAGATGAATATCACCATTTGGCTTAGCAACGACAATGACAGGAGAGGACCACTCACTGGAAGTGACAGGAAGCAAGACCCCTGAAGCAGTGAGACAATCCAGCTCCCGTTTGACCCGATCACGAAGGGCCACAGGAATGGGCTGAGCCCGAAAAAACTTAGGCCGAGCAGTGGGTTTGAGCATGATATGAGCTTCAAAGTCATTTGCACGGCCTAACCCAGGAGAAAAAAGGGACGAAAATGTCGTCGACAAGGAATCCAATTGAGCATAAGGAATAGCATCAGAGACGATATTGACAGAGTCATCTATGGAGAAACCAAAAACGCGAAAGGCATCGAAACCAAAAAGATCTCCGCGTTACTATGGTCGACCGCAAATATGGGAACAGTGCGAATGACAGATTTGTAAGATACATCAGCATCAAATTGTCCCAAGAGAGAAATCTTCTGTTTATTGTAAGTCCGTAATTGCCTAGTACCAGGTTACAGGTGACAGGATTGGAGAACCCAACTGAAGATACGTCTGAGAATTGATGATAGTGGCAGCAGAACCTGCATGTGAACATCTCGACCAAGTATTTGGACAGTGAGGAATAACTTCCCTGAAAGGGAAGAAGTACAATTGACAGACAACACAGAATCAGAATCAGCATCCTGTTCATGAACATCATGTATGCAGTCGGATTTGCAAACGGATGACACATGACCCATTTTTTTGCATTTCTGACACTTGGCCCAACGTTGTGGACAATCTTCTCGTGAATGTTTCGTAAAACACTGCAGACATGAAGGAAGTTGCCGTGGGTTTTGCTGCAGTTTCTTAGAGGTTTGTTTACGGTTAGGCCGAGGCTGTGCTTGGAAGCGTACTGCAGCCACGTCGGTCGGCGGGGACACGCCACACGCTTCGTCAAAATCACACAGAGGTTGTATTTCCCCAACGTTGCCCCATGCCTCTATTTGCACTCCAGCGGCGCCAGAAATTTCAATAGACTGAGCGATGGATAGGACTTCATCTAGAGTCGGATTTGCCTACAGAAGGGCATGTTGCCTAACTTCTTTGGCGGGCACCGAACGGATAATAGCATCCCGTACCATGGAATCGGCGTAGGATTCTTCATGAACTTCAGTAACAAATTGACACTTTCTACTGAGGCCGTGAAGTTCAGCAGCCCAGCGCGATAGGATTGATTCGGTTGTTTTTGACAACGACAAAAGGCAACACGAGAGGCTACCAAATGCGTTTGCTTTTCAAAATAGACGGACAGAAGTGAGCACATTTCAGCAAAGGACAAAGACGCAGGATCCTTCAAAGGAGCCAATTGCGACAACAACCGATACATTTGAGGTGAAAATCCATGAAAGGAACAGAGACTTACATGGTTGTTTGTCCGTGACATGGAATGCCAAGAAGTGCTGTCGAAGACATTTTTCGTTATCAGACCAGTCTTCCGCCGTCTCGTCGTAAGGAGGAAAAGGAGGTAGAGACAACAACGAGAGATGACCCGCATTTGATGCCACGACGAAATCACGAATCGCATTTGTGAGAAGTGTTTTATGTTCTATGAGACCTTGCAATAATTGCTCTAAAGTAGCCGTGGAAAAACATGGGTCAACGATGGAAAAGAAAAATCACTACCTCGTCGCCAATTGTAATAACTTCAAGTTGAACAAATATATTTCAAGCAAGACGCAATACATGAAAGTCACAGATCAAGTAAACAGAGTAAGACGTGTGTACACTTTAACAGTCAAATCATAACTGAGTCCAAGTATAGCGGCCGCTGGCTGGCTGGCTGCTTAGGTGGCACTGCTGCTGCATGGCGGGCAGACAGCGAGGTGGCGCTGCTGCTGCTGCATGGCTGGCAGACAGTGCCGCATGTAGAGGACACGCGTAACTGCACGGCGGCACTTTGAAATATCGGCGAATCACAGCAGTATGAGAATTAGATCGAAAATTATAATTTCTTTGGAGGAAAGTCTATTTGATCTGAAAACTGCTTAATATTTACCAGTTCAGTATTCAAATTACTGTTGTGTTTGGTCCACGAGACACTGTGCTAGAAATCTAAGTGTGACAGAAAGAAGGAAAATCCCTCTACAATTACTAACACCTGTTCTCTTCTTCTCATGGCATTACAACCCTGCATGGTCTCAGCTCCTTCAACAAGTTTCTCCTTTCTGCCCTCTCCAGTGCTGTTCTCTGCCATCCTCTGAGTCTGGAAGATTTTATATATTCTTCCACATGGCCCCCATTCAAAACCTTTTTTTCATTCTTCCACTATCCATCCTAAGGACATGTCCAAGGCAGGCTATTCTCCTACTTTTTAATATTACAATGTCAGCTCTTTGTATGAGGCAATCCAACTCAGTGTTTGCTCTAGATCTTCAGAAAGCATTATTAACCTGAACTGCTCCACATCCAGGACAGAACTATGCATTCAGATATTCTGAGCTGCTGCTCATCACTACTTGTTAGTGTCTGTGTTTCACATGCGTAGGTTACAACTCGCCTGATTATGGCCTTATATATTTTTAATTTCAGCTGTCTACTTGATAACCTGGAGGTCAATAATTTCTTAAACATGTGGAAGCATTTATTGCCGCTTAGGATTCACAATTTTATTTCAGCTGACATGGAATTTGTCCTATTAATATTAGTTCCTAGATAGTCAAAGTTCTACACATGTTCAAAACTGAAGCCTGCTGCTGATAGTTTATCTAATTTATTATTTTCCTTCCTGGTGAAATTCATTTACTTAATCTTAATGTCATTGACAGCAAGGCCTCTAAGTTGTGTGGCTTCTTTCAGCTCAAATATTGTTCTCTCTTGTGAAAATCTTCTTCTACTACTAATTGTTACATGTAAGCATGTGAACATATTTGAGATGACCTTGTGCCTATATAACCACATATTCTAAGTTTTTGTGCAGCTGCTTCAGGTTGAAAAGCATTGTGAGGAGGGCATCCCCTAGCCTGACTGATTTACTGATGCTGAACCATTTACTCAATTCACTCACACTACAACCTTGGAACCAGATAAAGATCCATGAATAAGTGAAACACTTAGATTATCTACCACGCAGTAACAAATCATTCAGCATTTCTGCCCTGTCAAGAATATCAAAGAGGCTTGCTTGAAGTCTACAAAGATGTTATGTAGCTCAATATTATACTCATATGTCTTTTCACATATTTGCCTCAACACAAATATCTGATCTGTTGTTGAGCTTGAGCAGTTAGCCAGAGAGCCACACTGATATTCTCCCAGACTCTCTTCTGCATATGGAGCTAACTTCTTGTAGGTAACAGAGAGAAATTTATTGGTTACATTTATCAGCATTGATTCCTTGATAATTCGAACAAGTCTCGTCTCCTTTCTTATGAGTTGGCAGCATTATGCCTGTGGTCCTCTCTCCCAGGATTCTTTCCTCATTCCATATTAACTTAATAAGTCTGTGGGTAAGAATGGAGTTCTATTCCCCCAATTTTCAACAGTTCAGCAGTTATTCCATCAGTTTCTGCTGCTTTGTAATAGGCTTTGTAATGTTTCAGACAGTGTACTATCTTCCGTACTTTCTTTATAGTGGGCTCTTCTATCTCTGGATCTGTAGTGTACTAGAGTAGCTGCTCACTCCTGGTAACATTTCCCTTCAAAATTCCCTTGACGTAATCTCTACTTCTATTCAGGAAATGGTTTATCTGTCAGCAGATTTCTCTTTTTGCCCCTACATGCTGTTACTTTCGGTATATATTCTCAAGTTCCTTCTTTAATTTTCTTATTAAATTTTAAGCTTTCATTTCTTTGATAGTGCTCTTCCATCTTACCTGTTTGTCTCTTTATGGTTTCCCTTTCCTTCCTCCCATAGACCATTGCTGCCTCTATTCTCTTTTCATTATATAATGTTTGATGTGCTATTGTATTTCATTGTAAGCATTTCAGTTTTGCTTTCTTTCTCTGTTCCACTGCCTGTCCACATTTATTGTCACACCACTCTTCATTTCTATGTCCTCCTCTTGTCAAAATAGCATTGTTAATAGTAGACCTATCTTTCAGTTGTTTATATTCCATTTCTTTACTCTGGTACTATTTACTTTGGCAGCCACAGCAAATTTCTGCCTTATTTTGGCTCCTACTACAAAATGGTCAGATTTGGATCTAGTCCTTGGAAGGTGTGCACATTTTCCATAAGATGGCCACCTCTTTGACATCAATAAATGGTCTACTTGGTTTGCTTAATTTGTTCCTCATATTTTCCAGGCCCTCTGTAGATATTTTTCCTTGGGAAACAGGTGGGTACTGCCTTTACTTTGCTTGCAGCAGCAAACTGGGCAACCCTCATACAGTTATTATCAGTTTTTTGTGCAGAATTTCCTTTACAAACACTCCTCAGAAAGACTCTTCCTTGCCCAGTATGGCATTATAGTCACCAAGGACGATTTTGCAGTCGTATCTAAGGATTTTATCACGGACCTCCTTTACCTGATCTTCAGCTGATTCTTCAGTTGGGACATACACATTAACAAAAGTCACATTTTTCCCTTTCATGTGCACAGTACATATTATTTCATTATGTGGAGTGAAAGTTCTAACAGATCTACAAATGTCTTTGGAGGCTATAAACTTAATTCCGTACTCGCCTCATCTTTCATCTTTCCCTGGGTAATTTCTATTTATGTATCTCACTCCTATCCTTCCAGCTGACTTCCTGGAGTTCAAGAAATCCGATTTTACACGTCAGCACCTCAACATCTCTTCAGCAATACTGTTCTCAGATACTATCTGCAGCTGTGTATGCATGTTCCAAGTTCCAAATTTACACACAGGTATGTCCATATTCTTCTTCCTTGGTGCAATTTGTCTTTGTAACATCAGTCTGGCGTTCCTTGTTAAATATTCGCATTGATAGGCTTTTTATGAGGTACCTTGCACTTAACCTTCAACCTGGAGGATCAGGCTTTCACTTCAGGGTTAGCTTCCCAAGTGGGGGATTTGATGACCTAGTCTGTTGAGCCCCTCCAACTATAAGATTGTGGAACACACTTCGTCTGTCTCCTCAGTTGGAGCCAATCCGGCTTGGGTGACCCTACCAATAGCAATGTTACTTCCAGCATAACCCCCCTGCTTCCGCAGGGACCACAAGCTTCCCCACTCGGTACAGAAGGTGCCTTCAACAAGGCGGTGTCATCTGAGGAGGTATTAACACAGTTCCTTCTCCCTTTTTATGTAATGGGAGCTTTTAAGTAATCAGGAATTTTCTCAGTTCACCAAATATTTTGCATGACTAACATAATTTCTTTTATAATTTTTGGACCAGTTGGCTTTAAGAGGTCCACCACAATTCCATCTATACCTGACACTTCAATTTTTTAAGACTTTTAACAGGTCTTACAATTTCTTCTTCATTTCGTACTTGTAAATCTGGATTGGTTTTTGGGGGGGAAGCTCTGGTGGAAAACTTTCAGTGGATGCAGGGCCATTTTGAAATGTACTGCAATGTACATCCATTTTAACATGCTTATTGTACTCATGTCTTGGTATCCCTCTAAAATTTCTGCACCTCACACTTCCCTCAATTACCAAACAGATGATTCCTGGATGCCCCAGGATGTTTCCCGCCACCTGAGCCCTTCTTTTTAGTCAAGCTGCTTATTCTCCTGTTTCATTCAGTTCCTCCTTATTAGTTATTTGCTCTACCCACAATTTCTTCAGCATTCTTCCATACTATGGTCTCAAGAAAACAACACAGGCGGGTACACATTTGTTGCAGTACTCCAAAACTGTGGACATATGTCTAAGTTCTAAAAACTGTGCAGAGTAGATAGCAGCTATTTCATCATTTGGTTCATAGTATGGCGATATATGCTCACCATCACCGAGTATGACATTCTTCTCTCAACTGGGCTCACCCATACAGGTGTGTATTTCCTGTATAACTCAAAATGCCATGCTACGACAATCTCATTATCTGGGACCTGGGATTCTGTCCAGCAAGAGCTCACTGACATACTGATATTGCACCTTTTGCTGTTGCCAAAGTGTACTGGCAGTTGCTTTCATATTTCCACTTTCTTTGACATCTCATTGAATGAGTTTGGATTAACTGTGACTTACCCAATCACGTAAGAGAGAGTGATGGTGGTATGCACAGTATCTTTCTGCAACCTTACTAACTGCTGTTTTACAATTCCAACAAAATTTGGTTCTTTAGAACCATTCTTCTTGAATGCTCCAGTTCTCACAGGTATTATTGTACTAATACTTGCAGGCCTACACTGCTGTACTTATTGAGACATTGACATAAAAGCCATGAAGCTTGATGTTTATCTCATCTTTTTGTAACACTGCACTACTCACTAGTGACAGATCAAGATATTGCTTAAAAATTCATGCATACCTAACCAATAATATTTTAAAGGAAGATTATTTAAAGAAGCAGATCAGCACATATAATCATGAACACATACTTTTTATATAAGCAAGTCTAATCAAGCAATGAGAAATTAATAGTTCCAGCATTATCTGGCCACCAATATTTAGCAAAAAAGAAAAAGACCTTGTCTTACCTTTTGACCAATTTATCATTCAGTTCTGAATTTTCTTTTGGTGTTAAGTTTTCCACAATAGATGGCAGACCATCCTCAGTTTCCACTGACTTTGTAAGTACTTTCATCTGGTCAAGCCCTTCAACAACTACATTGTGGTCTGCCAACACAAGACATGGTTTCTCCTTGAACAATGGGTGGTTTTCATCAAGAGGAGCTTCCAAATCCTGAGTACCAACTATATTTACTCTAGAACATGACATGCAATTAAGGAAGTCAATTCAACAGAAATCTCACACAATAAAAGAAATTGAATTAAGGAAGTCAATTTAACTGAAATCTCACACAACAAAAGAAATTGCAGAATCACACTCATCAAAATACATGGAAGTAGATGAAATTATTATCACAGTTACCATATTATCAATCATATGCACCATACACTGTCAAATTTCAAAGAAAATCCATTCATTATAATTAGTATTTTTCATGTGTCATAAATCAAGTTTACATTATTGGAAACCCAAAAATATTTCAATGAGGTTCTCTCAGTTCAAACTACACACGAAGTACCTTGTTATAATACACTTATCTAGCAGTTTGGAAGTTACACATTTCATACAAGTGATTAAGATTATGCTTGAATAAAAACACTGATATGCATGAAAGGTATACTGTATACAGTTGTGGTATCCAATGGGATACATGTGCTCCCATGCTGATACAGATAAACAAGTACAAATTACATTTGTAGTGCCGGGTCAACAACATTATGTCTTTCCTAAAAGAATTCTTGCTATGACAGTAAATGTAAAAAAATATCAAGTCTCAAGGAAGACTGAACAGACCACACAGACAACTGGATGTGTAGCCTATGTAATTAGTCTTGCTTCTATAGTACATAAAATCCTGCTCTGAAATTTTCATTTTATACAGTTGTAATGTTACTTAAAATCTGTCTTGATTGCAAATTTTTTATTATTCATATGACCGGTTTCGGTTCATTCAGAACCATATTCAGATCTGATATTTCAGTTACAGGAGTAACCCGTCCAAATCCAGCAACTTTCACATGTGACATAGCATGTGAAAGTTGCTGGATTTGGACGGGTTACTCCTGTAATCCAGCAACTTTCACATGTGACATAGCATGTGAAAGTTGCTGGATTTGGACGGGTTACTCCTGTAACTGAAATATCAGATCTGAAGATGGTTCTGAATGAACCGAAACCAGTCATATGAATAATAAAAAATTTGCAATCACGACGGATTTTAAGTAACATTATAATAGCACTGATTGCTATTATTCCATAAGACATTATGTCTGTTTTTGCAAAATTATACAGTTGTGGTATCCAATGGGATACATGTGCTCCCATGCTGATACAGATAAACAAGTACAAATTACATTTGTAGTGCCGGGTCAACAACATTATGTCTTTTCTAACAGGGCATTCTGATGAGCCCCCCACCCCAACTTGCACCACTGCTGGATACTTCCAGTGCTGTTGACAACAAGAGCATCACTATCTTGGTTTTGAGTCTTGCCAAAGGAAAGATGCCAGCAACAAACAAGAAAACTTATCATAGTCCATTTTTTGGGGGATGCATCCATGAAATTTTTAATTTGTGTTTGGATACTTTGGCTGAAAACCTTTCAGCCAATCTCAAGGTGAGTTGCTTGCAAGTTTTTAAACCAATTTACACACAGTGGAGTACATGCACATTTGTCAGAGATACCACTGTTGGTAACAAGAGCGTCAGTCATAAATTAAACTTGCTGCATTTATAAGTAAAACAAAGCAAGCCAAGAATCAGCGAACTCAGAGTGCTTACAATGTGTGTTGTTGGTAATAATGGAGGGCATGATTTAGAATATTTCCTTTGAGAGGGCAGACATGAAATGAAGGATTTTCATGATTTGCCAAGATATAAATCCTCGTCTCAGTTGAGCAGGTTGTCTGCTAATTTTATTTCCACAGCTTTCTTTACCACTAAATCCCAGTAGAATTACGCTGTTGCCAGTATCTTGACTTTACCGTAATCCATGGAATGGCCAGTGGAAATACAGTGCTCAGTCACTGCTGATTTATTAGGCTGTAGAAGGTGAGTGGATCACTGGTGTTCAATGTAACATTCTTTAATAGCAAGTCATCTTTCACAGATCCCGGAAGTGCAATTGTCTTGGTCGGTGAAAGGAAGATCACATCCATTTCATCATCACCTCCATCTCATCATCTTGAACAGTTTCCAGCCCCAGGCTGGGTCTGTTTGGAACAAAAACCTCACCACCTAGTCCTGTTTTCCTATCACGTTTCTGTTTTCACTCTGGTCCAATCCTTGCCCCCTTTTTTCAGCACACTCCTCCACACCTTTCAGCTGTCTATTGCTTGGTCTTTCTCTTCGACATTTCCTTTGCATCTCTATTTCATGTATCTTCTTGCAAATCCTGTTCTTTTCCAATCTCTTTAAGGCCCATACCATCTCGGCTTGATGTTTCTACCCTGTTCTGCATGGGTTCCTTTCCCACCACTTCGGTACTCTTTCATTCTTCATCCTCTCTCTCTTTGTTACTCAGTCTGAAAGGGCTGAGAAATGAGTTGAAAATTGTGATATGGATGGCACTGGACTAGGGTAATCTATGTAGCTCAGTAAGCCACAATGTTAGACTGTTGTAGCGGATAGCACATGTGCTCTGCAAACTGGAGACCCCAGTTTAAATCCCGACCTTGTGACAAATTTTAATTCATCTCTTCAGCTTCTATCCTTATCAAAAATGTAAGAAAACTCAGCATTTAATCTTAAGCTGTGAGCTTTAGTCTGAATGGGCTAATGGCTATCTTCCATTTGCCTTGCACTGATGCCATGTTGGACAACTGGTTACCCCTATTCCTCAGTCTGGAACCTCTTTGTAAGGTTACCACTAGGACTTTTGTATACCATTATGCTGTTTCTTCATACGACTATCATGGAATAAATATCAATCTAGTAACCATAATCGAGAGAGACCGGAGCGCAGTGGCCAACGGCATCAACAAGGAATCACCGGTGCAATGCGATGATTCCAGTACAACAGGAATGACTGACAACACAGACCACACAGCAAAATATCAAGACCACAGAACAAAACCAAATTGGATACCAAGACTACCAACTATCAGTGACCAGAACAATGATGAATAGATAAACAATCATGAGTGCTGGATGAGATTTCCACTCTGCAGTGGAGTGTGCGCTGATATGAAACTTCCTGGCAGATTAAAACTGTGTGACGGACCGAGACTCAATCTGGAAACATCCCCCAGGCTGTGGCTACGCCATGTGTCTGCAATATTCTTTCTTTCAGGAGTGCTAGTTCTGCAAGGTTCGCAGGAGAGCTTCTGTAAAGTTTGGAAAGTAGGAGACGAGGCACTGGCAGAAGTAAAGCTGTGAGGACAGGGTGTGAGTCGTGCTTGGGTAGCTCAGTTGGTAGAGCACTTGCCTGCGAAAGACAGGTCCCGAGTTTGAGTCTCGGTCCAGCACACAGTTTTAATCTGCCAAGAAGTTTCAATCATGAGCACTGTTGGAACATGACTGCAGTCTAAGCTCCTGCACTGCTGGCTTTATAGGACCACCGTGAGCGCTGATAGGCTGGTGCAGAGGGCACAGCCCGTGCATAGCACTGCGACGGCGATAGCAGTCCTCACGAATTATAGGAGGGCCACCTAGCAGATGTCGTCTTCGTCCATGTCTTCTGCGGGCTGTCACAATCATCAGACTTGGATACCAGATCCCTCCTCCCACCCCCAAACCAAAATGGGCACATAGGGCCTGAAGTGCCATGGAAGAGATTTTGGAAGGTGAACAAATGGTGTCCTGTCACTGGAGGAAGCCAACTGGTAGAAGGAACTTGGGACTTTGAGCACTGTGCAGGGGAATGGCAGTGTGGGGGTCGACCACAGAGCATACAGAGGCTGTGGTAATGTCTCAACCTCCACACCCGTACCCACAGGAGCTGCTGATGGTGTCCTGGAGTGCAAATGGTACTTGTGAGGTGGAGGGATGTGTGAGCGTGGGGACTCCAACTCAAAATGATCCACTGCTGAAGGTGTAGGCTGGAGGTGTGGATGAAGCTGGTTCACGCACTGATGCTCCAAACCTCTCAGTGTATCAACCATCACAAGGTGCCGCTCATGAGTGACCACTACTGTAGTTGGCATCCATGAGGGTTTTGGGCCATAGGAACATGCCCAAACAGCCGGACCTGGAAAGTACCGTCCAGCATGTCAGGTCTGGGGTTCCTTGGGTTGGGGAAGCAGGAGATGGAGGAGGGTACGTGGCTATCAACCATGGAGGAGTTCTGCTAGGCTGCGGTCATGGACAGAGGTGGACCTGTAAGTGCTCTACATTTCTTGCTAATGCAGACAACCTTGTAGGTGGGGCACCACAGCTATGAGTAGTCATATTAGGTATTAATAACCACTTCCGCTGTATTTAGTCCTTTATTATTGGATCACTACGGTTTTGTGGCACCAAGAGCCACATCTTTGGGTGAACATATGACTAAAACATTAGAGCAGAAAAGCTCAGAATCTTTTTATCCAACATTTGTTGTCCATCAGAACAAAACACTGCTAAAAGGCGGTATGTCATAGAATAAAACAACCAGAGTCCAATAGAGTGGATGGGTCTGCTTCTCTGATCTATACGGAACTGCATAAAAGGGATGCTGCTGCGTCCCCTGTACGCAGTTCCGTATGGATCGGAGAAGACAGGGCACACAGCTATATCCCCCGTACGTGGTTCTGTATGGACCGGAGAAGACAGAGCACGTGGACACATCCCCGCACACGGTTCTGTACAGATCAGAGAAGCAGACTCATCCGCTATAATGGAATCCGACTGTTTTATTCTATGAAATACTGCTTTTTGGCAGCGTTTTGTTCTGACGGACAACGAGTGTTGGCTAAAAAGGTTCTGAGCTTTTCTGCTCTAATGTTGTAGTCATATGTTCAGTTGAAAATGTGGCTTTTAGTGCCATGAAACTGGTAGTGATCCAATAATAAAGGACTAAATACAGCTGAAGCAGTTATTAATACCCAAGATTGTTTCTTGCTTAAATGTGCACATCATCCACCCTGCTTTGCCATTGGAGGAGTGGTGAAGTGGAAGACTTCACAGGTGTTTGGTGCCACTGGCGGTGCAAAGCTGTTCAAAAGCCATAGCTGTGAACTGGGGACTATCGTCAGCTAGAATGGTGTGGGGAAGCCCCTGACTGGCAAGAATTGGCAGAAGAGCATTGAGTTTGGCAGCTGTGGCTGTGGGCACCATGTTGACCACATAGGGGTGGTTTGAATAAGTGTCCACGACAATGAGCCACAAAGAGCCAAAGAAGGGGCCAGCAAAGTCAAGTTGAATGTGATCCCAAGGGTGGCAGGGCCAGGGGGCTAAAGACTGAGGTGGAGCAGCCTGATGGTGAGCACATGCAGAACTGCAGTGGACCATAGCCTCCATATCCTTGTTCAGTCCTGGCCAGTAGACATGTCTCTTGGTAAGGCCTTTCATCCGTGACATATCCCAGTGCCCACAGTGGAGGAGTTCCAAGACATGAGTGGCTAAGGTAATCCGGATGACAACACGGTGGGTACCCACCTCTGTACACAGCATGAGCACATGGGAGTTGACGTAAAAACAATGAGATGAGCCCAGGCCCAGAGCTCAGGATCAGGATCAGCTGACTTTGAAAAATACGTGAACCACCCATGGAGTACATAGTGTATGACATGCTGCAAGATAGGGTCGTGGCACATGTCTGTTGCAGTGTGAGTGGCATAATGGGGAACCCATCCCAGGTGTGTTGTTCTCACACGATGGAAAAACAGGAGATCTCCAGTTGGTCAAATGCCACGCCTGGTCCTGAGGGTAAATGCGAGACAGCATCCATGTTTGCATGTTGTGCAGTAGGCTTGTACTTGATGGTGTAATTGTAGGAGCTAAGGAAAAGAGCCCAACACTGGAGCCTTTGGGCCATCCACTCTAGAAGACAAGAGTGTGGCCCAAACAGTGCTACTAATGGTTTATTGTCTGTAGTGAGGTTAAACCAGGTCCTAGAGGTGCACATGGAATTTATTCACATCAAAGATGATCGACAATGCCTCTTTCTCGATTTGGGAGTAACTGTGTTGGGCAAATGTCAGAATATTGGATGCATAGGCGATCGGTTGCTCCATATCATCATTATTACGGTGTGTCAGAAGAGCACCAATGACATAGGGAGAAGTGTCGGCAGCCAAAATAAGGGGGCATGACAGGTAATAGGGGGTAAGGCAGGGTGCAGAATGTAACACGCATGTCAACCATGTGAAGGCCTGACCACTGAAACGGAATACCTTTCTTCCGCAGCTGGTTGAAGGGATACATAATGTGTGCTGCCTGTGGAAGTAATTTAGAATAACAATTAACTCTCTCCAAAATAATAATACTACTAATAATAACAATAATAATCTGCAACTCTTCGAGGTTTTAGGGATGCGGGAGAGTGTCAAGAGAGTGGAAACATTATGGTCAGTGGGCTGAATACTTTCTTCAGTGCCGGCTGGAGTGGCCATGCAGTTCTAGGCACTACAGTCTGGAGCCGAGCGACCGCTACGGTCGCAGGATCGAATCCTGCCTCGGGCATGGATGTGTGTGATGTCCTTAGGTTAGTTAGGTTTAAGTAGTTCTAAGTTCTAGGGGACTGATGACCTCAGAAGTTAAGTCCCATAGTGCTCAGAGCCATTTGAACTTTCTTCAGTGAGCAAGTGGCCAAGGTAGCCCACTTGTTCCTGAAAAACCTGGCATTTGTACAGATGGCACTTGAGCCCTGCATCACGCAATGTAGTAAAGAGGGTGTGTAGGCTATGTAGGTTGTCTTGGCGTGTAGTACCTGTAACAATTAAGTCATCAAGGTAATTGGTACAAGATGGGATGGACATGGTAAACTGTTTCAGATATCTCTGGAAGATCATTGGAGCAGAAGAGATCCCAAAAGGCAAACACTTGCATTTGTATAAGTCAAAAGGTATACTGATGACAACAATGTGTTACAATTCCTGATCAAAGCATCAGCAAGATCTAATTTCATGTCCAACAAGCTTTGAGAGGAGGTACTCTTAATGTGGGGTAGGTTTCCACCAGAGCTTGGGCATTTATAGTCTTTTAAAATCTCCACAAAGCTGGAGACAGCCATTTGGCTTCTGGACCATGACCTGGCATGTGGCCCACGCACTAGTTTTGACCAGTTCCACGAACCCTGTGTCATGAAGGCAATTGAGTTCGAGCTTAACAGCCATCCATATAGGAAACTGGAAGAGGACATGCTCAACAGAAATGGGATACCGCATTTGGATGTAAAGAAATATGTGCCTCAAAATTGGTGGCACACTCCAGGCCAGGCTCAAGCAGACACACGAAAGAGGCCCAAAGGTTGCCAAGTGCCTGGAAGGGGACTGTGTCCAAGATGACCTGAACTTCATCCGAGACGGAGAACCCAAACAGTGAGAAAGCATCCAGGCTGAAAATGTTGCCAGCTGAATGACTGTTGACAACATACAGCATTGGTGGCTGTATAACCATCTTTCATCTCGCTGTAGTGGTGAACTGATCTCTGACGAGAATAGAGCTGACACCATATGCAACCAACTTGTGAAAGGGTGGGGCCAATGCCGGGAAACCCAGATAAGCATATGTCTGGAGACTGACCAGGGAAACCATCGCTCCCACGTCGACTTGGAATCGAATGTCCAGATAAGCAATCGTGAGATCAATAAATAACTTGGGGGCACAAGGATCGCCCTGTGGAATGATGGCCAGAGGTTCATGCACCGTCCCATGATACAAGTTAGGAGTGAGGTTTGACTGCCTGATGCCTGGCAGCAGACGGTTTGGAGATGTCCATCCTTTCCACAATGGGTGCAGTGTGCCCAGCAATTAGGGCAGTCTGCATGTTGGTGTGTCACAAAACAGTCAGGACAAGAAGGCAGACCCAACTGTTTGCGCTGATGGAGTTGGACTGGCTGCTCAGAGGTCACTGACATATACAAAAGTAACGAATCACGACACTGCTGTTGGGAAGAAGGCTTGCGATAATTCTGTCCCCGTGGTAGTGGTTGAACCGCTGCAACCTGGGAGCAGGCCATAAGACATTCATTTTCTGCCTGCACGATTTTGAAAGAGTGCAAGATTTTCAGTATGTCATTCAAGGAAGGATTGTCTAGCTTGAGGGCTGCAGTGCGAACTTATGGATCAGGAGCCACTTGAACAGTATATTGTGAATCCAAGAATTGGCATATGAGGTTTTGCAAGATGGGTTGGCACAGGTGAAATCATGACGATGACTCAGACCTCGCAAATCCATCACCCACGAGTGATAAGACTGGCCCGACTGCTTGTGCTACTTATGAAACTCAAGGCGCAATGCGACCAAGTGGAACCATTGTGAATAATAGTTCGACAGCAACAAACACATTTCCTAGAAAGTGAGTGCAATCAGGTTTGAGAGAGGAGCCAGCTTCCTAAGTAAGACAAATGTCTCTGTGGAAGCCCAAGAAAGGAAGAGCGACCGTTGGAGAGCATCATAAAAAACCTGAAAAGCAACAAAGTACTGTTTCAGCTGCTGCCAATATGTGTCCCAATCCTCCTTGGTGTCGTTAAACAGCAGAAATGCTGGTGGGCCGGACTCTGCCTGGGAGATGACCACAGTCTGGGCGGGTCATGAACCTTGTACCTGTAATCGTTCTGACAGAAGCTGAATTTCCTGATGCAAAAAGTCGGTTTGTTGCTGGAACTGCTCTTGGAACTGCTGTTGCAATTGCTGCTGCAGGAGCAGCTGTTGCTGTAGCTGTTCATGAGCTGTACAAGTTTTGCATCCAGAATGCACTGGTTATGTTTTACCTCATCGCTAATTCTAGTAACTGCAATCAAGCAAGACCAGAGCGCACTGGCCAACGGCATCATCTACATCTACATCATACTCCACAAGCCACCTAATGGTGTGGCGGAGGGTACTTTTGGTACCTCTATCTGATCCCTCCAACCCTGTTCCACTCGCGAATACAACGCAGATACACACAACAGGGACAACTGACAACACATACCACACGGCAAAATACCAAGACCAGAGAACAAAACTAAATTGGGTACCAAGACATAGCAACTATCAGTGACCAGAGCAATGATGAATAGATAAACAATAATGAGCACTGTTGGAACACAACTGCAATCTGAGCCCCTGTACTGCCGGCTTTATAGGACCACCGTGAGCACCGATAGGCCGGCTTGGCCCGCACATAGTACTGTGGCAGTGACAGCAGCACTTGGAGATTATAAGGGCCACGCCTAGCAACTGGTGTCTACATCCATGCCTTCTAGCGGGCTGTCAAAATTGGTGGACTGGGATACCAGAATCAAGCCTTCCATTTAATACTTCATCGTCGTGCAGAGTGGGGCCTGCATTTGCTGCCAAGTTGGGGGTCCGCATGTCACACCTTTGCCAATCTGTGAGCCACTGTTGTGCTCACAGACCAATCCACTGTGCAATACAAAGCTTTGCACACTGTCACTTCCCTCTAGTGCTGGTCACAGTCAGTCATCAGCCCTTACAGCAAATTGAGTAGGTTGCACTGTGACTTCAGACTTACTACACCCAAACTTTGAAAAATCTGATACTTATTTTTGAAATGATACCTGAAGAACAATATTTTCTGGAAACGGTGAAAAATTAGGTGAAATGACTAGATTATAAGAAGGGGCAACAGAGCTGTAATTGTCAATGCAGCTAATTCTGCAAAAAGCCTGTTTGCTATACTGAAAAGCAAAACTAGAAATTATAAGGTTTTTGAAGCTTTAGATGAGACTTATTATCCAAGAACTGTGCTATTAAACAGAATGCAAAAGACTCTCAAAACTAGTTTTTGTTCTCTTTTTCTGGTGTACACCCCTACAAAAAATTGTTGACAGAAAAATTGTTGACAGTTAACAGATCTCTTCCTCATTACAGTAATGTTAATACAGCTTTACAGAATTTAATGCTGAAATACGTACAACACTTGAGAAATAAAATGCATATAATTTTTTTTTTTTTTTTTTATTGTTTGGAATGTAAATTTTATTTCTTTCTTCAAAAAGAACTCAAGAATAAGTGTTACTGAAGTAACCAATTACTGCAAACTGCAATTCATGCCAGTAACAGGATGGAATTGAAATCCCTTTAAATTTATATGTAAAATTTTTTTCAGATACAGACCCTAATTTCATCAAAAATAGATGTCACCTTTTCACGTTCTTTCTCATTAATAACCACATCAAATTATATATGAGATCAATCAAAATATTTACTATTTCTGTGTGACTGTGTATTAGTTGGAAAAGTAATAGTAAATTTAAAAAAGAAAGGTCATGTGTTGCTTCTTTCATCTGCAATACTATGTTCCCCACACAGTATTATCTACATCAACAAAAATACACTGTAAACCACTAAGCAGTGCATCACAGTGGGTCCTTCCCATTGTACCCAGTTATTAGGGCTTCTCCACATTCCATTCAGGTATGGAACACTGAAATAATGATGGATTAAATGTGTCTGTGCATGCTGTAATTAGTCTAATCTTGTCTCTGCAGTCTGGAAGCAATACGTAAGTGATTGTAGGATATTTCTAGATTCATTACAGGTTCTTTAGTGTAGTAGTTAATAAAGTTTCAGTCTGTTCAGTATGATCCTGAAGTAAGAGCTAAAACAATTATTCTAATAAATCAAAACAATATAGCACAATGCTCCGACATATGCACTTTAAAATTTGGAAATAAAAGTTTGTCTTAATGGAATGCCATCTTTAGTAAAAATGGGTACTCCTTATATTCATAAAGAATACCTGAAGAGAAAAGAATTTTGATTTTTGGGACCACAGTTTTCTGTTGTTCACAAAAGTGAGAAAAAGAAACAGAAAAGGTGTGTATGCTGAGCACTTTGTTTTAATGAAGTTATTAACTTCCCAAAAACTCCGAGCCTCTTTAAGAAGTCAAGGTTCTCTATTTTGGAAGATAAGATATTAACATCCACCACATTAATTTTAAGTCAGCTCTTTGAATGAATATAAAAGGCCTCATTCCTCACAAATATTTAGGCCTATTAAAATGTTATTCCGTGAATGGGGAAACAAAGATAAGGTGTGAAGGTTCCTTCGGTAATAAATGAACTGCACTTGCAAGTTACACTGTATGGATGTCCCACAGCTCCCCAGCTTCAAGCTAGTCTGACAGATCGATTCTGTTCTGATGAAAATGGCAATCAGAGAAAGATTGTAACTGTTTGACAGTCTATTTTGAACAGATACTTTACTTTCAGTGAGCCACATCAAGTCCTCTTCTTTTGTTGGGTATGTATTGCTGCCATATGTTACACCCATACAGTTTTGCTCCCACAAACAGTAAGGGAAATACAAATTAGGTCAGGATGAGCCCCATATAACTGAGGAAGCCTATTATAATTCAAATGGAGGTTTGCACCATCACAGTAATTTAACAAAGATCCCTGTTTTAGTATCAATGCCTGTGGACACCAAGCTAGGTGCAGATGAGTTGGTGCAGTTATCACAGCGGAATAATGCAAAGCCCTGTCACGGTGGGCGCATTTGAAGCATGATAAGAGCAGAGCCAATGATCCATGTATCTTCTTACTGGTGGCAACAGATCTAGCCAGTCACTTTTTAAGCCGACATCAACACATTTGGACCTGGCTCTTGCTCATCACTGCTCTCTGGGTTCCGTGTGCTAAGCTGTATATTTTTTTTTTGCATTGGTCACATTACATTTTGCTCTGTGCTCATCTCTGACTTGCACATTGAGTTTTGTTCCCTCTTCCAGGATTTCTGCTCGGCGGCTTTAGAGTTGAGCCACCACAATCAAGTAGAGTTACATTTGTGCCAACAGTGGTGGTTTATGGCACTGACATGCCATATACAGATACAAAAGTGGTGACATAGGAAGTTCTTTTTTCTTTTTTTTTTTTTTTCAGTGTTACACTGTGGCCACCATGGATCTAGATTTTTTGCAATGCTGGGAGGAGCAGCTGGGCCTCCAGGAACAGCAACAAAAGCTGCAGCAGGAGTAGATGGGGGAACTGCTCAAACAGAATGCAGAATTATTCCATACTCACACTGTGTTGGTGGTAGCCCAGGCGACCACAGAGGAGCTTTCTTCCCCGACACTATTTGCCAGATTCAACAAGCTCATGGAAAGGTGGGAGAATTATCTGTGTGGGTTCCTGCTGCATTGTCAGTAAGGCACATCATCGATACAGTTGCTAAGACTTTGTTATTGCCCAGCAAAGTGTACAGAATCTGAAGCTCTCTACTCAGACTGAGAAACTTAGCTTTGAGGAACTTTGTCAGTTCCTCGCACAGTATTTTGGTCACCAAACCCATGTGCTGGTGGCAGGGCTACAGTTTAAATGACACAACAAGTGCACCTAGCAGTCATATGCGTAATGGATTGCCAACCTGCAAGGTCCCTCGTGCAAGTGTTGGTTCAAGTGCCTCCAATGAGCTTTCTCTTATGTTGACTCACTGATTAGGAACATGACTGTTTAGTTAGCACCCTCAGCTGAAGTTCCTAAGATTGGGAAATCACATGAACTTAAGCCCGCAGCAAAAGATGCACTGTCCAATAACTGGCTGGTAACAAGTTAGATGGGTACGATAAACAGCCACTGGAGCTCCATGGAGTGAGCCAGGCAGCCTTGCCTTCCACTGAGCTTCCATGTGTTGACACTACTGATAATTCGAGTGGAGTGATGCCATGGCACTGCTCATCTTTGCACACATTGTGCTCGGTGGGTGTAAGTCAGCTGAAATGTCGTAATCACCCACTCATGACATTTTTCGAATTTCTGGTGTTGTTCCATTTCCTCACATGTTTCTGCTTAGTGGACAAACTGGCAGTCCTGCCACAATTGTCATTTGGTGCCTATTTGCCAGGATTGCCTGCATATGGATGCTACTTGTGGAATATGCTACAAAATAGACCATTTGGCAACTGTTTGTGACCGTTGGCAAACTGTGAGATGGTCCTAGGAGGCACCGGTGTTTTCCTTGGATTCAGAAGCTGTCTTTGATGCCCCTCAAGAATTGCCCAAGAGTATTCTGCTAAATGCCCCACAGTATTCCACTAATGCTGGTAGTGGATGGGCAATTACTAGAGTTTCAGGCAGTTACAGGAAGACCTGTCACCCTCATTAAATTAGATACGTCCAAGTTCTTGGACTGCCCTGCACTGCAATGACCACTATGTCAAGATGTGTCTTACAGTAAATAATGTATTACTCTGAGGGGGCAAATTTCTGCCTCTGCATGATATAAGTATGTGGAACAGCAACTTACATTGTTAGTGTTAATTCACCATTCATGCAAAATATTTTTGGGTTAGATGCCTTTTCTGTTTTTGGCTTCTAGATAGGTGATAAAATACATTTACTGTCTAAATTGATCCCCTTTCACGATTTGGACTCTTTACTACGGTCATATGAGCAGCTGTTTGAGAATGCCTTGGGTTGGGCAGGAAATTTCCATCAGCAATACCTGAATTTTGTCATGCCCACCCAATTCCCTTTCCCATGTGCGACAAAGTCAAGCCCAAGTTGCAGTGTTGGCTGGACTTCAGCCTCATTTCACCTATTCTGTTGAGCCACTGGGCCATCCCTTTGGGGTTAATTCAGAAGCCAGATGGTGCTGTGCACATTTGTGGCGATTTTAAACAAACAGTCAACATGCAATGTCTTCGGGATTCGTGTCCAATTTCACAGCCAGAGGAGTTGTTGGCGAAGTGGTTGGTGAAGTTGTTGGAGGCCAGTATTTTTCATGCATCAACTTAGAGATGCATACCTGCAGTTGCCATTGGACACCGCTTCACTTTGGGCTTTGGCAGTTAGTGTTCAATACCCTCTTTAGGCTTCACCAGTTTACTGACTTGTTCTTTGGAATGATGTCTGTGCCAGGAAGTTGTTAATGATGTTTGGAGCAGTCGATTCAGGACATTCTCTGTTGTGTCAGGTACTTCGATGACATCTGGTTGACAGACTCCATGCAAGAGGAGCATTTATGAAATCTGAAGGTGGTTTGCCAATACCTTCAGGAGAATGCTCTTCACCGCAAACTGAAAAAGTGTAGTTTTTTCCCCAAAGCTGCTTTTTTGGGGAAATGTGTTTAGCAAAGATGGCCTCATCTCTACAGAAGAGCACATCAAAGCCATTGTCAACGTGTGGGCACCCAAGAAACTGATGGTGCTCCAGTCCCTTTTGAGCAAGATTTCTCATTATGTTAAGTGCATTCCCCAGGCCACACACATCTGCCACCCTCTTAACCAGCTTCGCCAAAAGGACACCACATTCGTGCAGTCTGCGGGTTGTCAATGCGCTTTTCATTCCCTCAAGCAGTGTTTGTGGGGGTTGGGTTGTTTTGAGGCAGGAGACCAGACAGTGAGGTCATCAGTCTCATCGGATTAGGGAAGGACTGGGAAGGAAGTCGGCCGTGCCCTTTCAAAGGAACCACCCCGGAATTTGCCTGGAGCAATTTAGGGAAATCACGGAAAACCTAAATCAGGATGGTCGGACGCGGGATTAAACCATAGTCCTCCTGAATGCAAGTCCAGTGTGCTAGCCACTGTGCCACCTCGCTTGGTGCAGTGTTTGTGCTTCACACCATTTTGCATCATTTACATTGGGTAAACCATTAACCCTAGTTGCTGATACATCCCAATAAGTCACTGGTGCTGATATGTCTCATCGGAACCCATATGGCACTGAGCAGCTTATGCATTGAAAAGACTTACTGCAGTGCAATGTAATGACTCACAGCCGAAAAAGGAGACAGTGGCCATCATTTCTGGAATTCGAAAATTTCACATTTTTTGTATGGAGCAAAGTTCCTACTCATTACTGGCCACATGCCCCTGATTTCTTTATTTGGCCCTTGCTCTAAGATACCTGATAAGACAGCCCACTGGCTGCAGAGTCGGGCCCTCTCCCTCAGTAATTATTGCAATGATATTTGTTACTGGTCCACTGCCCAGCGTGCTAATGCAGATGTACATTTGCAGTTGTGGGCAGAATCCATTATAGAATAGAGGTCCTCACTTTCACACTGGATGAAACCTTGCAGCAGACATTGCTGGAGTTTTTTCTTTGACAGTGCAGGAGGTTGTGTCTGCCTACCTGCTTTTTGTGGGAAATCATGCCAGTAGTCCAAATGGGATGGGCTGAACCCATTCCTCTGGGAGCTCCTTCTGCTGCAAGATGAATGCAATGATACACAGAGGGTCCTGAGGTTTGCCATGGAGGAGCAAAGATGTTGAGTGGTCGTCCTTCCAGTGTTGCATTCTCACCTACTTCAGTTGCTGCATGTATCACTCTAGAGTGTGTCTCATAAGAAGGCTTTGACATGGCATCACATCTACAGGCCCTCAACTAATAGTGAGATTGAACATTTCTGCAGGCTTGTGCAGCCTGTGCACAGAATCAGGCTTCACCACTATGTCAGTTTTTCCCTTGGCCACTTCCACGGAAAGCTTTGCGACAGGATGCAGGTCAACCTTGTGGGTCCTTTTTTGGGATGCATGTGGGACAGAAACTGCACATTACTATGCTAAAAATAACAGAACTTTATATATATTTCTTTCTTTCACATAGCTTAATGGACAGCACATTTTTATTAAACCTAAAATAATACAACAGGTCTGGTCGTTTCTGCTTTTATGGGCTTTTACCACATCAGTCCATCTCCTTGCCTCTGAGTTGGTATTTGAGGATATTTCTAGGGATTCAGTCTGCCTTCACCTATAGTAAATGGTTTTTGCGAGAAGGTCTGTACTGTGTTGAGAATTCATTTTACTTTGAGATCTTTAATGGTGTCATCAGATATTTTCCTGTCCCACAGTGTACAGCCAGCTGTTTTCATAAACTGCATCTAAATACTCATTAGTCTCCATTCATTGTTTCTACAATGTGTCCAAGCTTCACTGCTGTTTAAGTGGTGAAGGGCAACATCCTTGTCTGACCCCTTGGCTTCCATTCTAATAGCTGTTGCCGGTTCTGATTGCCATCACATTTTGGTTGTATAAGTTCTGAACTGCTTTTATGATGTGTGATACGGTGTAGCATTCTGTCAAGTTTTTTCCAGTTTTCTTCAATCAACTGCATCACAAGCTTTCTTAAAGTCAATAAATTCCAGATGCACTTCCAGATTGAACGCTTTCCTTTTTATGGTTCACATCTTGACTGTGCATGCCTTTCCAGAAACCATTCTGTTCTTTTCCCAGCAGTGGTTCATAAAATGTTTGTAATTTTGATTTTATGAAGCTGGCATAAATTTTATAACCAGCGTTGAGTTAGCTTATTCCTCTGTAGTTACTGCAGTCTCTGACATTATCTTTTTCATGGAATGGGATAAGTTCCTTATGTCATCTCCGTGGTGGAGTTTCTTCCCTTCAAATGCTGTTCATAAAGTTCACCAACTGTTCCTTAAATGTCCTGTCACTGAATTTAAAAACTTGCATATTAATACCATTCTCGTCAGGAGATCAGCATTTTTGACTGGATTTCAGTACTAATTCTAACTCTTTATAGTGGGTTTTATCTGGTGTATTAGTGACTGTTAGGCTAGCAACCAACTGGTAGGACTAAATGCTTTTCTTCCAAACCTCAAAGTAAGAATAAAATCTTTTAATGATCCAAGGAAGTACCTTAAATGGAAATGAATTACTTCTTCTTTTAGTATGTAGCACTAGGAAGACAAAAGTTTGACTATTATAAGCATATTCAAATGGATGAGGGTTGCAGTAGTTATACAGATGAAAGAGTCTTACACGGGATAGAATACCATGAACAGTTGCACCGAAACACTCTCTGAACTGGAGATAAGAATGAAATTCAAATATTCTACCTGCAGGGAAAAAACAGAAAGCATTGTTTAATTGGGATCTACTCCTTAGTTGAGCATTGCTCTGCATATTTTTTATGTTTTAGTTCAAGTATATATATGTCTTAAATGCAAGAATTACATTTGTAATAGAGATAAGCAACAATGAAAATCCTGTATAAATTAATGTTTTCCATCTACAGCATGTGTAACTATGTCATTAATATACTTTACTTCCTGCTATGTGTGCACTGGTGGTGGGGTAGAGAAGGATGGGGGATTAAAAATTCTTATAACAATGTTTCTTTCTTTTTGGTAACTATGTTAAATTTTAAATCTTGTTACATAGTGGTAATATTGAAAGAAACATGCTTTTGAGCCCTATTCAGTCTGCAAAGAGAAACTGCTGTACTTCTGAAATGGAGTCTAGTGTCTGACCACTGTACTAACTCACTTGACAAAACTACAAATAAGATAAGGCAAATGTTTTGGCAGTGCAACTACGTAAAATGATTTCACAGTTGCACATACACAGTACAAATGCTTTGCAAATTATTATTTGTTTTCAGAGATCACTGAATGAACAAACATACAGCAATACAAAAGAAAATGTGTATTAAAATAACAAATACATATAAAGTATATGCCTCAGAAGGAGGGGGAAAAAATGAAAAATCCCCACTAGCCTGTGTATTAAAGGAAAGCTGTTGTGCTCAGGTTAAATCCAGTCTTAATTCTCATAGTAAATGAAATATTTATCATCCATATGTGATCAACTGCAACAAAAGAGGATTGAGAGGAAGAGGGTGGGGGAGATTGCGTGTACACTAGTTCCTTGCATTAAATTGGAAAACTCTTCGAAACATCTCAAGAACTGAGGGCAAGTTACACTTTTGGAGGTGACCTGTACATAAATGGAGATCTGAAAGTCAGCAGCCGCCTCTGTGCTATCTGACAGTAGTAGTCAAAGAGCAGATATAGGATTTTTAATCTCACCTTCCAGTCATTTTCAATAATCAGCCATAACAATATTAATAAAACACTGGAAATAATTACAGTAACTCATAAACAAATGATTCACACTTTACTGAGGAAAATAGCGGGATCCAATCTCAATATTTCACTAAAATGTCCTTCAGAAGCTAATGACAACATACACCAAAGTTTTGTATTCGAACTAATGACAAGGCATAAACTTTAAAGACAAGGTGTGATATCATCATAAACAAAGATAATGATATAACCTGGAACTATGTACTAATTGTTCATAGCTCAACACTTAAGGGCAGCAAATATAATTTATGCTTAAACGTTGTAGGAAAGTTCCTTTAAATTGTAAATACTTTCGGATTAAAGGAGACCACTCCCTGAAAAGCGCGCTTGTAAAATATATGTACAAAATATCAATCAAAATATTCGTTTGAGAATTGTCTATTATGTAATAGTCTTGTTCCAAATTTATCTAATACATTTATTTATTTGCAAAGGAAAGTGCGTCAGATATGGTCCTCACATTATGCTACAGGTCATTCTATTGCCAAGCCCGTTATTTCGACTTCACATTTATTAGATTCGACAACGTGCAACCAAACTGTCATCTCCAATTCCTACCCTAGACTTTAGGCTATGATACATTTCTGAATGTCACCGCAGCCAATATTCACATATAGGTGCGGGGCACTACTTGTTTCATTCGAGCTCAATGCTGTTGCCGGTATGATACTACAAAATCTGCAATTCCTAACAGAATGGTTCAGTAACAATTTGCAAAAATTTTGGAACCCATTCAAGGGGCGAAATTATTTTCTAAAATGGCATATCCCCACATTGGTTTGTCTTAATTTTCAGCCACAAGTTGTGTAATAACAAACGAGTTTATAACTTACTTCTGAAACGGCCGCCTTTCGTAGAGAATATCGTCTGGATTGTGAACCGTTTTTCCAAGAGATATTAATACTTCTTCCGCTGGCGTATTATTGATCACTTTAGCTCCATGAATTTTCCATTTTCTTTTGAAGTGCCATCCTAAATGCTGTCGAAATAGAGAACTGGTTGCCCGCATCTTCACTCGTGTTCTCGTGTAAACAAATCTCAGGAAGCAACAAAAGCATCAAACTGTTGATGTTTTGGTATAATCTTTGAGACTAATTTTCCTTGTGTCATTTGTTTAATGTAAGATCACTGGTTTGTTTTGAATGGTTAAATGGACATCTGTGGCGTACGCGCTGAAGTGTATACTGTATATTTTCATGTCAACGAAAATAGTTTGTTCGCGAGTGGTATTCGTCTTCTGATTCGCTATGTCGGATTATGAAATGTGTAGAACTGGCAAGCTTGTGTTAAAAGGGGAGAAACGAAAGAAGTAAGTGTAAAGGAATAAATCATATAAACATGCAGTATGCAACGGGCTAATTACTCTTGACGGTATAACGTAATTCAGTTCAATGTTGCATCGTGTATCATATAATTAAGTTCCATTGTCAGCATTTTTAGATTTTCACATTAGAATGGTGCCCAGTACGTGTATAGTGAGGTGCCTGAATATCTTCTGCATCTTTGATGATTCTATATTCTGTAGTTACTGACGATACCGTCGTTAAATACTATATTGTCCAAGGTACGCAAAAAGTAAATATGAACATGCTAGCCTCTAGTTTAGAGAGATGTTACTTGATGGAGCAGTTAGGGCAAGGTGAAAAGTTAGAGACGTTACAATGCACTTTTTCGTGAGATAATACTTCGTTAGATCAGTACATTTTCCCAGTGAATGGATTCCACCCGAAGAGTGTTACCGGTATTGTTGATCCATCTACAAGCAGGTGCAATGTAACCTCTTAATTGGACTCAAAACATTTTCAAATTTCCTGGACTTGGTAATAGATGGAAGTTAGAGCCAAATCTGAGGAATAAGGTGGCTGTTCATACTTGAGATCCAGAAGCAGAATTGTGGGGATCTGTGTTGCCGTAGTGAAAGAGGATTTCTTTCTTTTGCATTCCATGCCTGTTCTACATTGTTTACCCAGTTAATTCAGAAGTTGTGTGTTGTATCCACATGTTGTTACAATGAAAACAGTAAAATCACTTTTGCTTTCCAGGAAACATTGGATTTTAACTTTTTTAATGTGTGGCCATAGGCCACCACTCACTGCATTTCCGAGACAAATGGGCATATGTCTCACCTCCAGTAAAAACCAACTTGTATTTCCTTTGAAATATACAAGTCATTTGTCTTCGCACTTTCTTTTGGTCACCAATAAACAAGCATTGCACCTATCTCACAAAAATTTCTCATACTTAATTGTTCATGTGAAACATCCTTCTTTTGCTATGATATCTGCTATTTATGTTGGTAGTAAACATTATAAAATGAATAATTTTGCAGCGGTACAGTTTCTGGTCTGTCAGTTAGGAGGAAAATGCGCTGAGTGCAACTGATTTAAAATGTTGTGTGGACAGAGCTACTCCGCAAGTCATGTTGACACTAGTTATTGTGTAGCATGCATCAAGATAACATATCAAGATAAAGTAATCAAAATTTTATTAATGCCAATGTCATACCAGGAGCAAAGCTTTTCGTCGTGCCCATGAATGTGCACTTTAGTTTGCAGACGTCATTCACTGTGTTAACAGTATCCAGTCACTGATTGATCATGTGGGTAGCAAAACTGAAGATTATTTTGTGAAGCCTAAAATTATAGATTCTCTCTCCCAGAACTGACTTAATTAAGAAGACTGCACGATTCTTCCTAATAAACATTATACAAAATGAAAACTGGGGAATTGTAAGGGTAAAGCATTGCTGAGTTAACAATCAACTAATTATGTGTTTATAGAGAAAAATTCATGGGTTGTCATGTGATGCCTGTTACATACTATATTCTATACGTCACGAAGAAAAAAAATTGAAACTACTCTCTTAACTAACAGTTTATTCCATGTCTTTGGACCACTCATCACAATGATTAGTTATAGCTTCAGGTTATTCCAGTTTTTTCAGTTACTGAACATTTATTCATGTATGACTGTTTTGAAAATTGGGTCATTTCTGTGTAAGAATTTGTATAGATTCCGAAAGCAGCCTTCATGTGAACTGCAGTTCTGTTCATTTGCTTTATTGCACCCACCAGTTGGAAAGTAAAGATCACACCTATCTAAAACTACTGTCCAGTAGCTTTGATATCCATCTGTTACAGAATCTTAAAAATGTATTCTGAGCTTAAATGTAATGAGGTATTTCAACCTAAATGACCTCATCATGCTAACCAACTTGGATTCCGAAAACATGAGACCCTGAAAGCCATGTATCAAAGCAGTCGACTAGATGCAGTATTTCTTGAGTTCAAAAAAGCATTTGACTTGACTCCATCAACGCTTATTTATGAAAGTTAGATCATATGGGATATAAAGTGAAATTTGTGACTAGGTTTAGGATTTTTTGGTAAGGGGGATGTAGCATGTTATTTTGGATGGATTGTCATCAATAATTGTAGAAATGATTTCAGGGGTGCCCCAGGGAAGTGTGTTGGAACCCTTACTAGACCTGGCAAACAGTATTAACAGTAACCTCAGACTCTTTATAGATAATACATTTATCTGTAACTAAGCACTCTTTCATAGTCAGATCTTAATAAGATTTCAAAGTTGTGTTCAGAAACATAAAATTGTGTGCGTAAAAGCCCTTCTCACTGAAGACAATCCAGGAAATGTTTCAAAAACCAGCTTTCATAACCAAAAGGATTGAATGACAGTCGACACTGTAGTTTGGTTACCTTCTTCCCAACAATCAGTCTACCCATCCCTCAGTAGCATGATGTACAGCATTGTATAAGAACTGAAGGAAACATGAAACAAATTTATTCCACGTTATATTATCCTATGACTGCAATATCAATGAATTGCAGTTGAAATAATCAGCTTATACAAATATGTTGGTGTAACAGTTTGTGGGGTATGAAGAAAAAGTCGTAGTAAAACAGGTGTCAGACTGCAGTACATTGGTAGAATACTGGGAAAATGCAGTCAGTTTACAAAGGATTTATGCAAAATATCATGTGGCACATACTAGAATATTGCTCAAGTGTATGAGACCCATACCAGATAAGACTATCATAAGATACTGAATGTCTTCAGAGAAGGACAGCATGAATAATCATATATTTGTGTAACCCACGGGAGAGTACTATGGAGATGCTGAAAAACATCAACTGGCAGACACTTGAAGATGACATCAACTCTCTCATGAAAGTGTACTAGAAATGTTTCAAGACCCAGCTTTCATACCCATAGGATTGAATGACAGTGAACATTGTAGTTTGGTTGCCTTTATCTGAACAATCCATCAGTGGCGTGATGCACAGTATTGATTAAGAACTGGAGGTAATATGAAATAAATTTATTCCACACCACAGAATAATTCCCATTGTCACGTCAGACCAAAATCTGTGATCAGTTTTGGCAGGCTGCTTTGCTTGTTGCAGGTAACCAAAGGAATTTATGACATTGTACCCCCCTCCCCCTCCCCCCAAATCCTTTCCAAGGTGCATCATGCCTAGCAGAATCAGTGCCATTACAAAATGTTTTGGATTGCTTATTTGAAAATCTTCTAATAATATGTAAGTGAGCACAATCCACAGAGACAGTACCCACACAACTTGTAAGTTCATACTCCACTTGAATTTACTTTGTAGTATTTGAGTTTTGTTACCTCTCAATTAAATTAGACAATCAGCATATTATTCAAAAGCATGATAGCAAAGCAGCAACATTACTCAAAGTGGCTGATGACATCACACATGCCCTGGACAGACATGAAGTGAAAATTTTAACACTAATGAATTTCATGAAGGCTGTTTATTTTGAAGTCGTCATAGAAATGTGCTCTCTGGAGTCCCCCAGAATTCAGTCCTTGGTCCATTGCTTTTCTCATTGTATATCATTGAAATCTGCTTCTTTCTTGTGACCATCAGTTGTATGATCTGACAACACGTAGTTGTATCTAAGCACCAACCGCAAGAACACTGCTGCTGCTGTATCAGGTACAAATGGTGGCTTTTGTCAGTATGGTGATGGGCTTGTAACCTGGGTCATATACTAAACCCTGAAAAGTGATGGGTAATCTTCAAATCATGCCCAAAATTGGTCAGCAGACATTTTTGTGAACAGTTGTTGCAATGCTTCTTAATGGCATACCAAAGAACCAAAAATATATTGGCATAATCTTGGATGAGCATGTAAATTGTGAAGAATTAACTGTTGACATGAAGGAAACCTCTCTCTTGCATACACACAATCCAAGGATTTAGAAAAAAATATTATCTCAAATTAAGTAGAAATGAAACCAGACTCTATCCCTGCCTTATCTTTATTACTGTAACCTAGTTCAGCACAGCACAAATAGTGAAAACTCCAAGTTGCTGGACATATCCAATATGGTACCAGCAACTAGCTAGTTATAATTGCCTGTGTCAGATACGGGTGTAACATTTGGCTGTTTGTTCGTGTCAGTCCTTCCTATGTTCAGTAATGGATGTGAATGGATGGCTGATGTGATTTTCATACATTCTACTTGCTTCATTGGTATCTTGGTCACCGGTGTCCTCAGTATCTATCCTTGCACATCAGATACGTATTGTTCCGTAACTGCAGTATATGTCCAGCAACTTGGCGGTACCTTTGCGAAACATTAAATCATTCCCCGTCCCCTCCTCCATTTCAGCGGTACAATTGTGGAGGAAACTACTGTGTAATTTTCATTTTATCCAAAACCATTCTGCATTCAAGAGGAGATGAAAGCTTAATATGTTTATTGTCAGCATAGCTTTCATGTCAGCATGCCCTGATTGTTCTCTTTTTCGTGAACAGGGAACGTGTCCCATTGTAAACTATCCATACATTTCTCATCCCTTTCTATTTCTGTCTTCTTCCTTCCATATCATCTGTTTATCTTATCCTATTTCTCACTCTTCCTTTGACCAGTCACCTTCTTCTCCACATTGATATCTTCTATACAGATGACACACATTTCTTTTAGATGTCATTACTCACATTCAACAAGAATGTAATGAAGAAATTGCTTAACACAATGTTAATATGACATGATATTTCTTAAATTTCATGTATTCATTATGATACACAGTGATGAGCCAAAAGATCATGACCAACTAATTTCTAGTGAATTTTCTGGGTTGTATGGTCATGGCCCAGGAAATCTTCTTCTTCTTCTTCTTCTTCTTCTTCTTCTTGATGTTTTGTCCGGAGCTGCATTGGAAAACTTCAGAGGTGCTCCTGGTACCACTGAGTCTTGCTGAATGATGAGTCGGATGTTGGAGAACAACATAAATACCATGAAAGGGGGCACATCAGAAGTTTTCACATGGTCAGCAAAGATAAAACTCAACTAAGAGCATCACTGAAGATGTCCAATGCAGCTCAGGGCGAAATGTCAAGAACTATAAAGTTCCATGGACCACAACAATACTACCTGGAAGATTCACCAGCAACTAAGGCAACTGGTTGTAAAAGCGTTCATTGTGTGATCATGGGTGCTACCCACTTTGAGACTGAGTGCTTCCTGGTGACACTGTGAGCATGTAATGTGGCAAGGCAAGTATATAAGCGAACGAGAGGGGAATGGATACTCATGCTAGTGACAATGTACCCTGGAAATGGGGAAGTCCACTAACAGATGTTACTTTGATAAAGGCAGATTTTTATAGCCTGGTGCCTGTGAATATCTCAGATGTGGCAAAGCTGGTTGACTGTTCACATGCTGCTGTCATGAGCATCCATGGAAAGTGGTTGAAGGATGGTGAAACCACAAGTAGGTGGCAAGGTGTTGGACTTCACACCTCATAACAGGAAGTGGTGGTTGGGGGCTTACCAACAATGTAAAGTAGGACAGGTAGCAATCTGTGGCAGATTTGACAAGAATAGTACAGTGCTGGTGCAGGCAAAAGTGTTGTGGAACAGACCATTCTGTGGTCATTGTTGAATATAAAGTCCCACAGCATGTTGATCCAATACTATCAACACTAGATCATTGAGACTGGAATGTGTATAAGTGGAAACATGTCTCCTGGTCTGGTGAATCACATTTCTTGTTACATCAGGTCAGTGCTATGGGGGTGCATTTATCTTATCTTTCATGAAATCTGTGAGAGCTGTGGATTATGTGAACATTATTATTCTGGACCACCTGCATCCCTTCATGCTTGATGTCTTCTGTGACTACGATGGCATCTTAAAGCTGAATAACTGTCTGTGTCACAATTCTGAACCATTAGTCACATCTCAGCCAGTAGGGAAAACATGTTTCTTAAGATTTAGCAAGTTATGTAGGCCTAACACTTGAGGCAGACATGTTTGTTGCTTTGTAACTGAGTCACAGCTCAGGGATTGAGAGTTTCAAACTTTGCACACTTTTTATCCATTCAGATTGAAACTATTAAGATCAAACTGACGTTAATGTTATAGTGTGGAGTAACCTTGAGTTTTTTCTGTTAAACAAACAGATTGACATAATTTAGTTATTTACTGGAAGGCTTACTGTTTGTTTGAAATTTATAATGGTATTCAATTTTCTTAAAGGTCACACAAGAAGAAAAAGACACATGAGCCCACTCCAGAAGTGAATGAAGAAACAAAGAAACTAAATGATGAAGACACGGTTAAGCACGGTATGTAAATGAATTTTAATAGTTGTTCAACAAGAGTATATATTAATATTTTTGTGTGTTTCAGGTCTATCAATTGGAGGAAATTTATATTAAAAGTGTCAAAATTTTCCCAAATATGATTATGCACAGTGGACATCAGTCATTACTGTAATTCCAAGTCCAATTCAGTGTCATAACTGGAATTATAGTGCCAGACATTTTTCAGAATTTTAATGTGCAATACATAAAAGGCCATTACTAAAGAGATCATTAATGACTGAGGATGAAACATAGTGACAAAATACTGGACTAAAAATTGAGAGGATAATGGTTCATATATTCCGCCGTCATACTTGTTTCTTTCTTACCAAGCAAGGTGGCACAGTGGTTAGCACAGTGGACTCACATCCAGGAGGGTGACAGGTCAAATCTGCATCTGATCACCCAGATTTAGATTTCTGTGACTTCCAGGCAAATGTTAGGATGGCTCCTTTCAAAGGGCGGGGCTGATTTCTTTCCTTGTCCTTGAAACAATCCAAGCTTGTGTTCTGTCTCTAATGACCTCAGTGTCATTGGAGCATTCAACACCAATCCTCGTCATTTTTCATTGCTCTAGTGTGTTTTAGTTAAATCTCTCGAGTGAATTGTAGGATGTTTGCATGGCAAATTCACTGAGCTCAAAAGAGATTAATGGTTGAATATTTTACAATGCACTCAGGATACAAATGTGTCTTATACATTTGAAACACAAAAGTTTTCCTTTGTATAGTGTAGGATCCAACACTATGTTCCAAAGTTATGCACAGACATTTTAATATGAGGGCTGCCTTGTAAGTTTTCACAAAAACATTGAAAAAGCAACATTTTTTGCATAAATCATTTTATTGCTCCCAAAAATATTTGTCTTTAAAGTTTATGCATTTGTACATGTATTCAGAGCAGTTCTGGAAACATTTTTTCCACTCTGATGCTTTTGGAAGAATTAAACTGTTTCGTGAGGTGATGAAATGAAATTCTGTGTCATGCATATTTTGTTTGACACAAGGGAATAAAGAGAAGTCATAAGATAATAAATTAGTTGAATATAGGCAATGAGACATTAAATTAATGTTGTTCCTCATGAAGTAATCTGTTGTTTGTTTGACTTTCTGTGTGGCAGCTGCTACTGTTACGAAGAAGAATGAAGTAGCATATGTATGACTTGTGACAAACAGATTATTGGATACAATTGAGTATTAATTTCTCTTTGATCTTTTAAAGCAGCGGTTCCAATGTGCCCACTGTAACCGCAAAAACAAGCAGTAATTTCTATGACAATGTTTCAGGAGCAACCAACATTTTTGTTTCATTTTGTCTTGAAACACCTGAACAGTTGATTTCTGCTTAGTTTCTGAGTCACATAAATATATCCAAGTTGTTTCTCCTAGGCCAGCGGCCTTGTCCCAGTGGTAATACCGGTTCCCATCAGATCACCAAAGTTGCTGCTGGGCTTCGCTAGCATATGGATGGGTGACCATTCAGTCTGCTGAGCACTGTTGACAAGCAAGGTGCACTCAACCCTTGTGAGACCAATTAAGGAGATACTTAACTGAGAAGTAGCAGCTCTGTTCACAAAAACTGACAATGGCCGGGAGAGTGGTGTGCTGACCACATGCCCTTCCATGTCCCCATCCAGTGTCACCTGTGGGCCGAGGATGACACAGCAGTCAATACCATCAGGCCTTCGAGGCATGTTTGGATGAAGTTTAGTTTAAGTTGTTTCTGCTATTACTATGTCATGTTTTCTAAGCATTTTGAGCTTCACTCAAATTGAGTGGAATCCATTGAGAAAATGCCTTTTTCCCAGTTAAATGTTTGTGCAGAATCAAATGTACTGCAATCTTTGATAAATTGAATGGAACAGCTCATGGCAAAGATTTGGATAATGTGAGCACTGTGGCTTTCGATATTATACTACTGCAGTGCATGTTCACCAGAAATGATGTGACATTCAGTTCAATTCGATTTTGACACCATTTCCGGTGATTCTGCGCTGCAGTAGTCCAGTACAAAAGCCACAATGATTGCATTATCTAGATCATTGCCACGAGCTTTTCCATGCCGTTTATCGAAGACTGCAGCACATTTCATTCTGCATAAAGGTTTAACCATGAAAAAATCTTTTCTCAATGGATTACACGCAATTTGAGTGAAGCTCAAAATATTCGGGAACTTCAGTGAGGAAATGAAAAATCTGTACACAACATTTTAACAGGAGAAAGAACTTGGATATATTTATAGGAATCAGAAACTAAGCAGCAGTCAACTGTTTGGGTGTTCCAAGACAAAAGGAAATTTTAAAAAAAATAGTTCTTGAAGCACAGTCAAGGTAACAATTGCTTGTTTTTTTATTACGCTGGACATGTTTCAACCACTGCTTTGAAAGACCAAAGAGAAGTTAATACTGAAGAAGAAATCAGGCTTATCAGAAAAAAAACCATCCATTATCTGGAAAAAAATATCCATTATTTGGGCATATCCAACAGCACCTAGCTCATGATCCAAAAGTAGTTTCACCAAGCCCACTTCACCGTTGCAAGCAACAGTAGCTACAGCAAAGAAACAGCTGTGGATTTCACGACTTGAGAACAACTTGACCTGGCTATCCCCGTTGGAAACCCTTCTGCCTGGGCACTAACAGAAGTGGATCGTGTGGAGGTCAGTTGACTGCCTTCGGTCTGGAGTTGGAAGATCCAGCAGTAACCTCCACAAATGGCACTTTTCTGTAAATATCCCCAACTGTGACTGTGGAGCATTTACTGGTCTGTCAACTATGCTCTCCATATTGCACAGAAGATCTTCTGCTTGTGACTCCAAGCACAATTAATGTTACAAGAGTTTAGGCAACGATAGTGTATCTTAATTATTCTTTCTCTCTTTAGTTTTTAATGGTAATTACCATTTATTATATCTCCTTCTGACCTGAATGAGTAAATGATTATGTAATGTCTCCACATGTTGCCCCCATCAAGTGTGCATCCTCTTCCATTTTACTGTGTTTTAATCAGTTTGTTGAAACTCCACATTTGCAATTTGATGATGAGTAAGGTAAGAGTGTATGACAACACAGTAACTTCCGTTTTGGAAAATATGACTCTCAAGCAAATGCTTAGCTTTTTGCCAAATAATGCCTCACTTACTCCCTTTTAAATCTGTCGGCCACAGTTGTCTTTTACACAGTATTATTTTTTCAGCAGCTTGCGCTTCGCTGTTCATTAGATTTTTTATCCTTCAAACATAGTTTGTGCATAAATGCAGAGTTTTAATAAGAAATTACTGATGGGTGGTAGAATGGACACATTTCCATACTTTAAAGCCATTTTTATTCAGTTTTATTTGTTTGAGCTTTGGTACATCTCTTGTGAGAACCGTAAAACTCAGCATGAAACAACTACTCCTTACTTCATTTATGATACAGGAGACTAAAGTATACTGAACAGAAAGGTGCCTACTAATTACATGTGGATTTTCTCCAATGATGTTGGTTCAAAATGATAAAACTCTGTCAGGAGGTAGTTTATGAAGGCCTCGGAAATTTTTTTTTTTTTTTTTTTTTTTTTTTTTTTTTTTTTTTTTGTGTGTGTGTGGGGGTGAGGGGGGGGGGGGGGAGTGGGTTGCAGAGCTTGTCCAAACACTGCTGGTAAAGACAAGAATTATTGCATCAGTTGAATTGTGAAATTTTTGAACATTTGCTCAGGCTTGACTCAAAGTGATTTCCACAAACTTGTGTACAAAAGTGACTTGATTCACTAAGTTTAATTTTGCTAAAGTAAACACCATGTACATCTCTGTAGCCATGTGGTAAGATCTCTGTTTTGGTGGGGACTTGGGTTCAATTCCTAGTACTGCAGGGATTTTTCCTTTGTGGGAGGACTGGATTGGGGTGCCCTCAGCTTCATGACACCAACTGAGGAACTTCTGGTGTGAGGCCTTTACAAATGTCTGCTTGTGTCTATATATATATGTGTGTGTGTGTGTGTGTGTGTGTGTGTGTGTGTGTGTGTGTGTGTGTCTATCAACATGCCAACGCTTTCGTTTGGTAAGTTACATCATCTTTGTTTTTAGATATATTTTTCCCATATGGAATGTTTCCCTCTATTATATTCATATCTCTGTATTTAAATACACATGGCTATACCAGTTTCTTTGGCTCTTCAGTGTATATTGTAATGTGTGTTCTATTGTTTGAATATGGCTTGAACACCAGTAAAATATTTTTGGCAATGTTCCCTCGTGAGTGTTCATATTTTAAAATTTGTGCTGCTTCTTGACTGAGATTTAAAACAGCTGTCGTGTTGATCTTCCATTTTAATTTCAGGTGGTTGGTGGAAAGCTGGATCAATTTATGATGTACATGGACCAGTTGCTCTTGAATTTGGAAATCAGACTTATGCAAAGGCATTAGATGATGGCCTCTTTATGCTAGGAGCACCACATCCTGAAGGTAATGTAGTTTCCTAGATCTATATCTGTACTCTGCAAGCCACTGTATGGTATACAGTGGAAATACGTAGTGTCCTACTATATTTTTTTTTCTTATTCCATTTGCAAATGATACATGGGAAGAATGACTGTTGATATGCTTCTACATGAGCCCAAATTCCTCTAAATTTAGCTTTGTGGTCATTACATGAAATGTGTATTTGAGGGAGTAGCATATTTATTGCCTCGTTGTGGTATGTGGCCTCTCAGAATTGTGCTACTAAGTTGTCTGTCATGTACAGTGGCTTTCTTCTAATGTTTCCATGTGTAGTTTCTTGAGCTTCTCTGACACTCTTATGCAGTATAAACAACCCCATGGTCCACGATAAATCATGCATCTATTCTTTGAATCTGTTCTATCTTTTCCATTTATTCAACTTTGTAAGGGTTGCAGATTGACAAACAATACTCAAGAGTTGGTCAGATGAGAATTTTACTGGTGACCTCATTTGTTTGTGAGTTATGTTTGCTTAGGGTTATGCCAATAAATTTAAGCCATCCCCACAACTGGATTCATGTGATTACCTCAAACAGTTATTCCTAGATAAAAGTTGTTAGCAAACACTGATGGTGTAGTCAATTTATATTGAATCTATTTATTTCTGTTTATTCAGCCACAAGTCTTTGCTCCAAATTCTAATCATCTGCAAATCTGTCAGTATTTTGTAGCAAGACTCTTAAGTTATCACGTCGCTGCACACAATGGTATCATCTAGGAGCAGCTTGATACGGCCACAGACATTATTCACCATGTCGTTTGTGTGTATTGTGAACAGCAGGAGCTCTGTCACACTACTTTAAGATTTGATGGATACTAGTTTTGTTTCTGACAATGCGTCCCCATCGAGAATGCCTTGTCTTCCCTCCAGTCTCACATATTGTTTGAGATGTATTCTGTTTTCTAGGCTACAGTGTGGAATGGTATGAAAATCTTTCTGGAATTTAAAAAAAAAAAAAAAAAAAAAAAAAATTGCATCAACCTGAGCTGTGCTCTCTACTGTCTTCTACATATCATAAACAAACAGAGCAAGCATCTTTCACATGATTGATGCTTGCAGAAACCGTGTTGACTCTTATATATAAATAGTTGAATTATCAGAAATTTAATTGTACGTAAGTACAACATGTGTGCAAGAAATTGATGTCAGTCAAATAGATTTATAATTTTGTTTACTGGTTGTGTGATCCTTCTCGGCAATTGATGCTACCTACACCTACTTCCAATTACATGGCACCCTGTGTTGTTCCTGCAATTTCGATAAAATGATTTTGTGAAGTGTGGTTTATTTGCCTCATAACATACATAATCTAAATCATTTCATTCAGGTACAGGATACATATCAAAATTGTGGTAAAATTTCACCATAAACAAAGAATACCTGATGTTAACAAACAGCATCATAAAAATAATACAATTTTATTGTATATACGTACAATAAAATTGAACACTTAATTATCCCTTGCTCAAATTATAATTTCGTCCTCTATGAATTCCTCTATTGAGTAGTAATATTTCTCCCACAGAATCTGCTGTAGCCTCATTTTTAAAATTTCTGTCTTGATATTAAGTATGTTTTTTTTCCCATTAACTTGTTATATTTTGTCATCCCCATATACTGTGGAGTCTGTGCATATAATTTCAACTGGTGGTAGCATAAAATTATTTCTTGTGTTATATGTGTGGTTAAAATGATCCTCCTCAAGTAATTTTTATCTGCTGTGTAGGAAGATTATAATTTCATAAATGTATATGGAAGGAACACTTAGCCCTCAGGGGCTCAGCATTGATTTGCTGGGTATGGGTTTGGCGACCCCAAGATTGACCTGGGGACTGGTAAGCGCCGCCAGTCCTCTGTCACTGTAAGCTCTGGGCATGCTTCAGCGACCACCATGTGGTGTGGCGGTGGAACGTTGTGTGTCTCAGGGAGCGGGGATCTTGGCTTGGCTGCCCAGATTGCAAGGACGGAATAAACCTCCATAAAAAACCCTCAGTCTCATCGTGTACTGCACGCTGATGGAATGCATGGCTGTTGAGGTGGAACAGTCGTTAGCGGGCAACCTATTGGGAATGTGAAGTTTCATATTGGGAACCTGCCACACCTTAGTTGCATAAGGCTTACCCAAGCATGCGGGACTCTGTCTAGGTGGACTTCTAGTTCCCTAGCTGCTCATGGGTCTGAGATGGATCCTTCGAAACAGACTTCGGGTTTACACAGACTCTTTCAGGTATGAGTAACAGAATCATGCTGGTGGCCAGAATGTGTTTCTTATAATTAAACAGAAAGAGGGGAGCTTTGAGAAAGTTTCACCTTTTTACATTCACGAAGGGTTAGAGGGAATCACTGGAACATCAAAAACTGCCAAGCCTTGCGGAATGGGACCCTGTCAATAGAAATGTCCAATTCTCAACAGGTCAAGAACATCCAGAAAGCTCAGTGCCTCAGGGAGTATGCAATCGAATGTGAACTGCACAGCACCTTAAACTATAGCAAAGGTGTTGTGAATTGCAGGATCTGGTTGACATTCCCCAAGAAGTACTGATAGGCCAAGTGGTCCCAGGAAGGAATCGTTGATGTCCAGAACATTATGAAACGGGTGGATGGTCACCTCATGAAGTCAGACTCATTTATACTGACTTTCAGCAGCACAAAACTTCCTGGGCACATTAAGGCTTGTTTCCTCGATCTCAGTGTGCGGCCTTATTTCCCTAACCCGATGCACTGTCTTACCTGCCAGTGCTTTGGGCACACCATCTCGGGTTGTAAGGGGGCTGCCACATGTGGAAAATGTGGTAAGGCCACCCATAATGGTGTTGGTTGTGCATCTCCTCCAAAGTGTGTCAACTGCTCTGGTGATCACCCTGTCTGGAGTAGGGACTGCCGTGTCTTCCTTGAAGAAAGGAAGATACAGGAAATCAAAACGACTATATGTATTTCATATGGAGAGGCCAAAAACATCTATAAGGCCATGCAGCCCCTAGCATTTGCTACCTCCTTTGCATCTGCTCTTAAACAACCAGTTCCGAAGGACGATACTGATGTCCAAACGGAGGTTGCTAGTGTCAGCACTAGCGCCTGCATTTGCCAGTGCGCTTGTGCTGTTGCGATTCCCGCAAAGTCCACTCCCCAAAACATCAGACAAGTCTGTTGTTGTTGACATTGCAGAGCTCCCTGCTCCCTTAAAGACGCAGTCTGGTTCACCATCCAGCGCTGCCACTACCCCTGCTGCGATATTTTGGCCCCAAAGCCTACCCCTGGCAAAAAATCAAAGGCCAAGCATCCACCACTGCCAGAGTCTGGACGTAAACAGTCCGATGATGTGGATGTCCTTCTCTCTTATGTCTCTCTTGACTTCTCGGTAGAACTAATGGAGCTTCATGTCGGACGGGGGCAATCATCTTGCCCATAGACTGAGTGAGCCCCCACCCGTTACGTGCTTACTGCCCCAGCACAATGACATGGTGAAAGTACAACCCCCACGATGGATGGCTTCCATATTACAGTGGAACATTAATGGGTTAAGAACACTTGTGGAGGAACTGAAAATCCTAGGAGAGGAACGTCCTCTGTGCCCGTGTTTACAAGAAACACATTTTAAAGCCACTGACTCCCTCGTGCTCTGTGGCTGTATCCTTTACCTGAAGGATGACCTGACCGAGGACAGGGCCAAGGGGGGTGTTGCTGTGTTTGTCAATGACATGCATCACTCCTCCGCTCTCCCCCTGGCTACCAACCTGCAAGCAGTTGGTGTTGAAATTTATGGGTATTGGAGGGTCACTGTTTGTGCACAGCATCTCCCTCCACAATATGTGATCTACTCTGGGGCCCTTATAGCTCTCATGGAACAACTTCCTTGACCTTTTCTTCTCCTGGGAGAGTTCAGTGCTCACAATGTTTTGTGGGGCTCGAACTCTATTTGCCCTCGGGGGTCAAGTTTTGGAGAGCCTCATGACGTCTCACGAGTTGTGCATCCTAAACACAAGTACTCACTTTCACTTTTGTACTGCTACTGTGTCCTTCTCCGCCATCGGCCTCTCTTTCTGTTCTCCAGCCCTAGCATAATCTGTTCAGTGGGCGGTCATTGACAACCTCCGTTCCAGTGACCACTTCCCCCTCCACATTCACCTATTTGACAGAGCCATTTGTGAAGAGCAGCCACTCACATGGTTGGTCAGCAGGGCTAACTGGACACTGTTCAGCCAGCTGGCTGTGTTTGAACATGCGCCAGCATCCAGGAATGGGTGGACCATATCATACAAATGATCCATCCTATCGCTGACTTATACATCCCAAAGTCCTCAGTTCATCTCCGGAGGCAACCTGTGCCTTCGTGGATGGATGAGTGCCACTCCACCATTCTAAAGAGGCGTGCGGCTCTTCGACGATTTAAAAGCTGCCCTGCGGCAGACAACCTTTATAGCCTTTCGAGCTGCGAGAGCAAATGCCCGACTTGTGATTAAAGAGAGCAAGAAACGATCATGGCAAGCATTTCTGGTCTCCATCAACCGTTCCACTTGTTCTACGAAAGTATGGGAAGCCATCAGTAGGATTTCTGGTAAGCGCAGTCGCTCACCAATAGCTGCAGTGCTGACATGAAGATGTCTCCGAACAGCACCTGGAGACATTGCTCAGATGCTGGCAGAGACCTTTGCACAGACTACTGCAAATGCCACCCAGGATCTGGCGTTTCGTTGCTACTATGCGACTGCACAGAGGAGCAAATTGGACTTTGGTTCCAACGATTCCAAAAGTTACAACTCTCCCTTCTCCATGTGGGAGTTGGAATCAGCCCTGTCTGAGGCTCGTGACACGGTACCTGGTCATGACTAGATCCGGTACTGCATCCTTAGACATTTGCCAGCAGCTTTGAAAAAACTCCTCCTTAAATGTTTTAATCTTGTATGGCAGGCAGGTCATTTCCCCAACTTTTGGAGAGAGGCAGTTTTGATACCTCTTCTCAAACCGGGAAAGGACCGCATGTCCCCCAGTAGTTTTTGGAGTATTGCTTTAACGAGCTGTGTAGGAAAGACCCTGGAGCGAATGATTAACTGGCGTCTGGTCTGGCTATTATAGACCAGGCAACTCCTTAGCCACACTCAGTGTGGATTCTGCAGATTTCAGACCACTGTTGACAACCTGACTCTGCTCGAGGTGGCTACTCAGCAGTCTTTCCTATGTAGACATCACTGCATTGGAATATTATTCGATATCAATAACGCATACAGTACTGCTTGGCTACACTGTATTCTCACTCAACTGCATCAATGGGGCTTTCATGACAATCTCCCCATCTTCATTCAGTCCTTCCTGTCTCAGCACTATCTTAGGACCTGAGTTGGTGACTCGCTGTCAGATTGTTTCGAGCAGGAGAATGGTGTCCCTCATGGCAGTGTTTTAAGTGGTACGCTCTTTGCCATAGCCATCAATAGTATCACGTCTACAGTATGGAGTCCAGTACAGTGCTCCTTATTTGTAGACGATTTTACTGTTTTCCGTCCCCCTTCCAGTGTTGCATCAGCAAGCCGTCAGTTGCAACTTATTGTGCGGCAGTTAGAGGAGTGGGCTGCAAAGACGAGTTTCCAGTTTTCTGCAGGTGTGTGTGTGTGTGTGTGTGTTCATTTTAATCATTCTGGTCGTATTTTTCATTTGCCTGCCTTGCGTATGAGGGACACCATCCTAAGTTTTAGAGATTCAGTGCAGTTTCTGGGCCTCATTTTTGACTCCCAATTGTCGTGGTTGCTGCACCTGCGAGATCTGAAAGCCAGAACCCTGCAGGCACTGAATATCTCAAAAGTGCCTTAGTCACAGGTCTTGGGGAGCGGACAGGACGCGTCTCCTCCAGTTTTATAGGGCTTTCGTGTGTTATCGGCTGGACTACAGGTCACAGTGTATGGATCAGCGCTGGTCTTCCTATTTGAAGATCATTGATGCTGTCCACCATGACGGGGCTTCGGCTGGCCACGGGTGCTTATCGGACCAGTCCCACACCCAGCCTCTGTGCTGAGGCACGGGAACTGCCACTTACCATCCGGCGGCAGCTCCTCCTGGTGCGCCAAGTGTGTAAGTTTCTTGCAGCTCCAACTTCATCCACTACCCAATTTTTTGCTCATCTGCCCCATGGACTGTCTTTTTTCCCCCACTGTCCCTGATCCACATTGCCATTCAGGGTCCGCGTGTTATGTGTGCTGAAGTCACTCGGTGTGGAGCCCGTACAGCCCCAAATCCAGGGTTTTAACTGCCTGCCACCCTGGTTACTGGAGGGTCCCAGAATGATTTTAGATTTGGTTCGGTACAAGAGAGATTGCACTCCTGCGTCTGTTTTTAATGCAACATTTTCTGCCATTTTATCTGAGCACCACGACTATGTAGTAGTTTTTATGGATGGGTCAAAACGGGGGATTTTGTTGGTTGCTCTGTTGTTTTTCCAGATCGTGTCCTCAAGGTCTGATTACCTCCAGTGTTTACTCTCTTTGATGCAGAATTATCTGCGATCTTGTGGGCACAGAAGCAAATGAGACACTCTTCCCATCCTAAATTTCTTGTCTGTTCCGATTCACTCAGTGCCCTTCACTCATTGCAACGTTTGCATCCAGCAGTTAAAATAGTCCTCACCATCCAGGATGCCCTCCTCCAACTATGACGACAGGGGAAGGAGGTGACTTTCTGCTGGATTCCAGGGCACATCAGCATTGCTCGGAATGAAAGGGAAGATCTTGCAGCCAAGGAGGTGTGTCTCAATCCACAAGTATTTCAGTGTGCCATCCCCCTGCATGCTCTCACCTTGCTGGTGGGGGCCTCTAGAGTCTTGCGTCAGTGGGAAGATGAGTGGCTGGAAGTGACTGACAATAAGCTCTGTTTAGTCAAGCCCACAATATGTGTTTGCTCATCTTCCTTCCAGCCACATACACGGGACGAGGTTCTTCTCACTTGTCTTCGGATAGGCCACAGTCCTACGACACATGGCTTCTTGCTCCGATGAAAGGACTATCCAATGTGTAGTGGTTGTGGCGTCCAGGTCACTGTGCGCCACGTTTTATTGGATTGCATTTTATTTTCTGACCAGGGAGCTGCAGTTGACTTGCCAGCGGATCTGCTATCTCTTTTAGGTAATAATCAGACAAATATGACTAGAATTTTAAAGTTCTGTGACTTGTCCAATGTTTTTACCAAGATTTTAGGGAGAGGGTTTCAATTTGCTCACAGGGTGACTGGCTAGCCCACATTTTATGTAAATGGCCAGCCAGTGACAATTTCCTGTGTCGCCCTTGAAACTCCTTTTTTGTTTCACTTACGTTTTGTTCTCTTGTACAGCAATTTTCATTTTTCCTGCTTTCTTTGCGTGTATGCTCCCTTTTACAAATGTTGTCCACATTTGTTTCTTTTAATGTGTGTCAGGGCGCTGATAATCTCAGTGGGCAGTGCCCGTAAGACCCAACACACACACGCGCGCACACACACACACACACACACACACACACACACACACACACACACACAGAGGAACAGCTAGGATGTGTAGTTTCCGAAATAATGGGTGACAAGACTCTGTTTGCTGTGCAATACACATGTATTGGGAAATTTCCTTTTGCAGTTTCAGTATTCGAGATACATTACTTGAACTTTCCCAGAAATTTATCCCATAGCTAATGACAGAATCAAAATAACTACGATAAGTAATTTTTCCTGTACTCAGGTCAGTAGAATTTGGTAGTATTTTCACTGAAAATGCTAAACTGCTTAGTCTATTTGACAGGAGGTCAATATATGTATTCCAGCTTAAGTTCTTGTCCACGTTTAGTCCCAGGAATTTGACCATATCATCTTCTTTCATAAGTTGATTGTCATTTAGAATAATAATTCACTGCATCTGAGGTGACAGTTACTGCTTGTTTTCTATTGTGTAAGTATAATGTTTGCCAATTTAGAGCATTGTCCTTAATCTCGTATTTGTCTAATTTGTAGATAAGCAAGTCATGGTTCATGGAGTCAAATGCTTTTGTGAGATCACAGAGGATACCTGCAATTTAACTCCTCTGATCCAGTGATTTTCATATGTTTTCGATAAAGCTATTCATTGCACCCAGACTGTTTTTCCCTGGTAGAAATCCTAACTGGTTGCTTATAATAAGTTTTTGATCTGGTTTGCAGATACTTTATCTTGCCCTTCTGACAGGACTGGAAGAACAGAAATAGGGTAATAGTATCCCATGTCTTCCCTCGACCCTTTCTTGAAGGGAGGTCTGACTTTGGCATACTCCAAACCATCGGGTAAGCATCCCTGTTGAAAAGACTGGTTGAATATTTTAGTTAGGGGAGGTGCTATTGTGCCACACACTGTTTTAATCAACCCCCCATTTTCCACATCCTTTGTTGTGACTTTTTTTCAATCTATAAGATGTTCAGCTTTGTGATGGAATCCAATGGGATTTACTTTAGCTTGATACTTTGCTACATCAACATCTTATGAAGAATTCATTTAAACACACTTTAATATTAGATATTTCATTACTACTAACTCTTAACACCTAACAGACCACACTGCTTTTGTTTTACTTTTATGTTGTACAATGAACTTCTTGTTTGCCACTTTTATAAATATAGATTTATAATGACACACATACTCAATAAAATGTGTGTTTTTATTATATTTAGCTTCATTATAGAGTTTCCTCTTCTTGGCACTAGCAATTTTTATATCCTTCCGTATCCATTTAAGTTTATTAGTCATTTTATTGCATGTGTATTTTCCAAGCTTTTTCTGAAACATTTATGGATGGATAGTATCATCTGATTATTATTTTACATTTCTTTCTTTATATATTCTAGATAATCACCAAGATTATCTAGTGTTCTGGCTCTGTATTTGTCTTTTGACATTACAGAGTCCTTTCCTGAAATGCTTTTGTTATTCAGCCTATCATTTCAGTATATGTCCCATTCTGGATTTGATATTTCAGCCCTTTTTTTTTTCTACATGTGTCCTATTACAAGTATTATGTGCACATTGTTCCCTTTGATGAGTGACAGTACCTCTGGACCACAAAAGTGAGGTTAGCGGCTTTTACTACTTGATCCAGCTGCTGAAAGGTGCTGAGAATGGCTTCTGAACCCAGGCGACTGCGTCCATCATTGGTGCCAACATAAACTACAACTTGTAGCCGGCTTCACCCACTGTGTTTAGTTGGTGCTGGCAGAAACTATTTCCTTATGGGGCCCCATCAACTGCCTTCGGGCTCCCAGTAACAAGCAGTCCCTCCCTATATTCAGACCAAATGAGATGACACAGTTGTAAGACATTGGATTCACTTTAAGGAGGACAGTGGTTCATGTCCTCATCTGCCTGTCCAGAGTTAGGATCCGGGGTGTCCCTAAATAGTTTAAGACAAGTGCTGGGATGTTTCCTTTGAAAAGGATATGGCCTATTACCTTCCCAATCATTCCCCCATATGAACTTGGGCACTGTCTCTGATGACCTAGTTGTTGATTAGATGTTGAAACCTCAATATTCCTTCCGTTTTTCTGTGTGAATGTGATGGCATGAGAGGTGCAGGGGCCATCACCCCAGAGGTCCCATTGCTGCCACAGCCCTCAGCAGCATCTTGAACCTTTTCAGTGGAAGTCACCACATATCCTTACTGTTACCAATTTTGCCTGCAGTGCTAGTATCAGACAAAAATGATGTATGTAAAATATGCAAATACTTAGGAAAATTAAAAAACAAAACTCAATGCTGATAAATGAACAGTTGCACTGCTCATATCCACATAGACAAAAGTAATAAAATGACTAAACTAAATACTTTATACGAACTCAGTACTGCTACTATCGCTGCTGCTGCTGCTGTCAACACTACCAACTGTTGTTCTGTAGTCAGCAACTTGAGTGCCACTGCAGTTCCTTTTCAAACGAGCACTCAAGCCACTGTAATTTTTGTTTGTTAGTGCCTTGTTACTATTGTTAATGGGACAGTAGAATGAAAGAGATCCACTGTAAATTTTCAACAATAGATACTTGAATAGTAGTAGTAACAATGGACAAGGTTACATTTAAATGGATTATGTTATTATCTACAACAACCTTCAGATACAATTTTTATTCAATTAGTATGAAGTTCAAGACTACAGAGGAGTTGCCTAAGTCAAGAGTTAAATGAAGTCATTGGATACGACAAGGACTAAATATATGTTTAGTCTCTTTGTTTGGATACTAAGAAACACAGTCGATATAGTAAGTATACTATAGAGAATGCTACTGTATCAATGGCAGTAGTTATGAAATAAATGATGTAGTGAAATAAAATCCCAGCATTAGCCTAATGGCCATGAATAATGACAGAGAATGTAGAGGTGGCAAATTGTGGAAGGGTTGATGCTACGGGGCTGACTTGAAGTGTTGGAAGTGGACAGTGCACTGATATGAAACCGGTAAAGCCCCCACTTCGAGTCCCGCTTTTGCATGCTATTATGATCTGTTAGGAAGTTTCCTTAGCTCCCCTAAATCACTCAGGGTGAGTGCCTGGATAGTTCCTCACATGAAGCTACTGCCGGTTATTTCCAATTACTTTACTGATCTAGAATACCTTTGATGATCTAGCTACCAACTGGGTATTAAGCTTTAAACATACTTGCTTTGTTTGTGATATTGCTGTCCAGAATAAAGTATCAGTGATGTATGGATTCTGATTCAAGTGTTCTGGTAGAGAGTACTACAAAAGCATACCTTCAGTGTCACAACACTTTACACTGCTAAAAAGCCGACATTTTTGTGAGCTGTTAATGTAATTATATTAGTGAAACTAGAATTGTTTATTCACATCACTCATAGCAAATTCTTTTATAAATTTTATTATTCTCTGATTGTTCTATAATAATTTTGGAATTTTTCACAAATGTGAGTGTATGTTCAATCTGATTCCCCAAAGTATATACTCAATCTGACTCCCCAAAGTGATGTTATTGCATCTACTGTTGTGAAGTATTCATGTGTTTAATCATATCCATTGCTTTTTAAGGAATCAGCTGTGTTACGAAGGCAGTAATTGAAACAGTTATTTTGATTGATTGACATTTACGATGAAGTTAACTTATTTTTACTGCTTAATTCAAAACCTGTTTAGTGTTAAAAGAAAATTTATTTGTAGGTGAAGGTCCATCTCCAGAAGAAATTCTGTCTGCTCTTATAATCGATGACACAAAAATTGCTTTAAAATCAGGCTATGGCAAATATCTAACTGCCTGTAAAGATGGAAAAGTGACTGGACGATCAGCTGCATGCGGACCTATGGAGCAGTGGGAACCAATTTTTCAGGTGCTGTGTAACGTAATGGACAAATCTCATTACATAAATATGCTGAATTATTAAGAATACATTGATCAAACAGGGGAAGACCAAGAGATAGATGGGTGAAGGGAGTGAAGGAATGTGTGACGAGAAGAGGAGAGAACTGGACGAAGGTGGAAGAGGGGGAATGGTAGAAAGACAGAACACGATGGAGAGGCTTGTGTTCCTGACAGACCCAGCCAGTGGCCGGAAACTGTCCAAGATGATGATGATGATTAAGAATACATTGACACGCAAACAAAAATTTACACTGAACAGTCAAAACATTATGACCACTGACCACCATGACATTGGATGCCACATGGTAGCAATGTGGGCACATGACGTGGTAACAAAAGTACATAAACAGAGCGGACATGAATGGGGATGACCATTGCGAAGATATGGGCTGCAAATGGGGAAACCCATTGAGATAAGCAGCTTTGACAAAGGGCATATTATTATTACACAGAGCCTGTGACTGAGTCTCTCAAAATCGGTGAAGCTGGTCGAATGTTCACATACTACTGTTGTGAGCATTTACGGAAAGAGGTAGAAGAAAAGTGAAACTACCACTAGGCACTAAATGGTTGGATGTCCAAAACTCTTCACTGAATGTGGGGTTCGGAGGCTTGTCTGCTCTGTGAAGTAGGAGAGATGGTGATCTGTGGTATCTCTACCGAAAGAGTATAATGCTGATGCACACGCAATTGTTTTGGAGCACACTGTTCATTGTATATTGTTGAACAGACTGTGTTCACATGTTGAACCATCATCATCATCAGTTAAGATTGCAGTGGGTGTGGGACCATTGGGATTCGACAGTCTATCAGTGAAAACGTCAGCTCTTCAAGTGAATCACATTTTTGCTACACTAGGTCACTAGTCATCTCCACAAATGCCTCGAAATGTGAAGAGTGCCATGTACGCAGGCTGGTGGAGTCAGTAATATGCTGCAGGAGACATTTTCTTGCTTTTGCATGGGACCTGTGATAATAATCAAGACAGCGATGCCATCTTTTAGCAGGTACAATTATCTGTGTCTTGGAGCCAGAATCATGCCACAGTAGTTTGTGGAGCATTATAGTGAACTCACATTGATGTCTCGGCAACCATATTCACCTGATGTAAATCCTGGGGAACCTATCCATGTCGCTATCAGGCACCATCACTGCGTATGCAAATCAGCGGCCCATTATTTATGCAAATTACATGACCTGTGTGTACACATCTAAGGCCACATACTTCCACAAACCTACCAATGAACTGTCGGATCCCTGATATGCAGAATCATTTATGTATTTTGTTCCTAAGATGGACAAACAAGCTATTAAGCAGATGGTCATAATGTTTTTGCTCATCGGTATATAAAATTTCTTTATAATTTGGGACAACACTTTCACCATCTCTTACAATTTACTTTTGGACAGTTCCTGCTTGTTAAGTCCCAAGCAAATTTTCAGTGTTATTAAGTGTTTTATTAAGAATCAATTTGTTAAAAGACTTCCTACAAATACTCTGAAAGAACTGAGAGAAATATATATTTCATCACATACAAATTCAAAAATTGCCTTTAAATTTAGGTTTCTTCACCTCTTTTTCTATAAGGCTGTTAGTAAGTAATGTTCTCTCTCTTTTCAAAAGAGAATTCAGTAAGGTCAGAACTTACATGTCAAAGTGTTAATGTAAACAGATGTATAATTTGTTTGATGAAATCTCTAGCATTAGAATAATTCATAAATGCTTCTCTTTGAAGGAAGTAGCTTTTTATAATAACTGTTGATTTTAATGTTTCACAAAAGACAAAATTCTACTATCAGTTTAGAACAGAATGAACAATGACAGTTGAAGTAAAGATAAATTTCACTAGTTTTCCATGGCACAGTTAAGAGGGTGTGTCTTGTGAAAGAAAGAAAAAAATGAAACCAACATTCTGTATTTATTTGCGATTGTGGGACCTAAGTAAGTCAGACTAGAACACCAAACATTACAGAAGAAAGACTAAAAATTTAATTAGCTCTGAATGTGATTGCAATAATAAATTGCTCATAAAAAAATGCAGATAATGTTCATGATGAACATGGTATTGGATTAAGTAAACTTAGTATCTGTGTCACAGCAGTGATGAAAAGATAATTTTCCCCCTTTTATAATATTAATGTCTGTAGCCATTGCATGCTTTGTTAATAAGTTTACGGTCTTTGTAGTTAATATGAATGTGTAAGATACTAATATGCACCATGAACTTAATCATGCTCATACAATTCTTATATTTGTAGGATGGAAAGACAGCACTTCTTGGATATTCTGGTTGCTTTATGAGTGTATCAGAGGATGACATGCTCATGGCTGTGAATCGTGTTGTTGGGCCTAATGAGGTTTTGCAAATTCGTTCTTGTGCAGTCCAAGAAGCTCCAAAAACTTCAAGTTTGCCTGCAGAAGAGGAAGGAAATGTTAAACAAGTAGAAATCAATTTTGTGTAAGTGAACTTATAAGAAATATCTCATATGCCACTTTTCCAGTCAGGGGAGCTCATTATTATTCAGATTATAATAAACATGGTTATCTCGGAAAAAATTAGACACTTATCAATTATTTAAGATTGTTGTTGTTGTGGTCTTCAGTCTTGAGACTGGTTTGATGCAGCTCTCCATGCTACTGTATCCTGTGCAAGCTTCTTCATCTCCCAGTACCTACTGCAAACTACATCCTTCAGAATTTGCTTAGTGTATTCACCTCTTGGTCTCCCTCTACGATTTTTACCCTCCACGCTGTCCTCCAATACTAAATTGGTAATCCCTTGATGCCTCAGAACATGTCCTACCAACTGATCCCTTCTTCTAGTCAAGTTGTGCCACAAACTCCTCTTCTCCCCAATTCTGTTCAATGCCTCCTCATTAGTTATGTGATCTACCCATCTAATCTTCAGCATTCTTCTGTAGCACCACATTTCGAAAGCTTCTATTCTCTTCTGTCCAAACTATTTATCGTCCATGTTTCACTTCCATACACGGCTACACTCCATACAAATACTTTCAGAAACGACTTCCTTACACTTAAATCTATACTCATTGTTAACAAATTTCTCTTCTTCAGAAACACTTTACTTGCCATTGCCAGTCTACATTTTATATCATCAGTTATTTTGCTCCTCAAATAGCAAAACTCCTTTACGACTTTAAGTGTCTCATTTCCTAATCTAATTCCCTCAGCATCACCTGACTTAATTCGATTACATTTCATTGTCCTCATTTTGCTTTGTTGATGTTCATCTTATAACCTTCTTTCAAGACACTGTCCATTCCGTTCAACTGCTCTTCCAAGTCCTTTGCTGTCTGTGACAGAATTACAATGTCATTGGCGAACTTCAAAGTTTTTATTTCTTCTCCATAGATTTTAATACCTACTCTGAGTTTTTCTTTTGTTTCCTTTACTGCTTGTTCAATATACAGATTGAATAACATCGGGGAGAGGCTACAACCCTGTCTCACTCCTTTCCAAACCACTGCTTCACTTTCATGTCCCTCGACTCTTGTAACTGCCATCTGGTTTCTGTACAAATTGTAAATAGCCTTTCACTCCCTGTATTTTACCCCTGCCACCTTCAGAATTTGAAAGAGAGTATTCCAGTCAACATTGTCAAAAGCTTTCTCTAAGTCTACAAATACTAGAAACGTAGGTTTGCCTTTCCTTAATCTATCTTCTAAGGTAAGTCGTACGGTCAGTATTGCCTCACGTGTTCCAATATTTCTATGGAATCCAAACTGATCTTCCCTGAGGTCAGCTTCTACCAGTTTTTCCATTCGTTTGTAAATAATTCGTGTTAGTATTTTGCAGCTGTGACTTATTAAACTGATAGTTTGTTAATTTCCACATCTGTCAACACCTGCTTTCTTTGGGTTTGGCATTATTATATTCTTCTTGAAATCTGAGGGTATTTCGCCTGTCTCATACATCTTGCTCACAAGATGGTAGAGTTTTGTCAGGACTAGCTCTTCCAAGGCTGTCAGTAGTTCTAATGGAATGTTGCCTACTCTCAGGGCCTTGTTTCGACTCAGGTCTTTCAGTGTTCCATCAAACTCTTCACGCAGTATCACATCTCCCATTTCATCTTCATCTACATCCTCTTCCATTTCCATAATATTGTCCTCAAGTACATTGCCCTTGTATAGACCCTCTATATACTCCTTCCACGTTTCTGCTTTCCCTTCTTCGCTCAGAACTGGGTTTCCATCTGAGCTATTGATATTCATACAAGTGGTTCTCTTTTCTCCAAAGGTCTCTTTAATTTTCCTGTAGGCAGTATCTATCTTACCCCTAGTCAGATAAGCCTCTACATCCTTGCATTTGTCCTCTAGCCATCCCTGCTTACCCATTTTGCACTTCCTGTCGATCTCATTTTTGAGACATTTGTATTCCTTTTTGCCTGCTTCATTTACTGCATTTTTATATTTTCTCCTGTGAGCAATTAAATTCAATATTTCTTCTGTTACCCAAGGATTTCTACTAGCCGTCGCCTTTTTACCTATTTGATCCTCTGCTGCCTTCACTACTTCATCCCTCAAAGCTACCCATTCTTCTTCTACTGTATTTCTTTCCCCCATTCCTGTCAATTGTTACCTTATGCTCGTCCTGAAACTCTGTACAACCTCTGGTTTAGTCAGTTTATCCAGGTCCCATCTCCTTAAATTCCCACCTTTTTGCAGTTTCTTCAGTTTTAATCTACAGTTCATAACCAATAGATTGTGGTCAGGGTCCACATTTGCCCCTGGAAATGTCTTACAATTTAAAACCTGGTTCCTAAATCTCTGTCTTACCATTATATAATCTATCTGATACCTTTTAGTATCTCCAGGCTTCTTCTATGTATACAACCTTCTTTCATGATTCTTGAACCAAGTGTTAGCTATGATTAAGTTATGCTCTGTGCAAAATTTTACCAGGCGGCTTGTTTCATTTCTTACTCCCAATCCATATTCACCTACTACGTTTCCTTCTCTCCTTTTTCCTACAATCGAATTCCAGTCACCCTTGACTAGTAAATTCTAGTCTCTCTTCACTATCTTAATAATTTCTTTTGTCTCATCATACATTTCATCAATTTCTTCGTCATCTGCAGAGCTAGTTGGCATACAAACTTGTACTGCTGTAGTAGGCGTGGGCTTCATGTGTATCTAGGCCACAATAATGTGCTCACTATGCTGTTTGTTGTAGCTTACCCGCACTCCTATTTTTTTATTCATTATTAAACCTGCTCCTGCATTGCCCCTATTTGATTTTGTATTTATAGCCCTGTATTCACCTGACCAAAAGTCTTGTTCCTCCTGCCACCGAACTTCACTAATTCCCACCATATCTAACTTTAACGTATCCATTTCCCTTTTTAAATTTTCTAACCTACCTACCCAATTAAGGGATCTGACATACTATGCTCCGATCCATAGAACGCCAGTTTTCTTTCTCATGATGACAACATCCTCTTGAGTAGTCCCTGCCTGGAGATCGGAATGGGGGACTATTTTACCTCCGGAATATTTTGCCCAAGAGGATGCAATCATCATTTAACCATACAGTAAAGCTGCATGCCCTCGGGAAAAATTGCAGCAGTAGTTTCCCCTTGCTTTCAGCCGTTCGCAGTACCAGCACAGCAAGGTCGTTTTGGTTAGTGTTACAAGGCCAGATCAGTCAGTCATCCAGACTGTTGACCCTACAACTACTGAAAAGACTGCTGCCCCTCTTCAGGAACCACATGTTTGTCTGGCCTCTCAACAGATACTCCTCCGTTGTGGTTGCGCCACCTATGGTACGGCTATCTGTATCGCTGAGGCACGCAAGCCTCCCCACCAACGGCAAGGTCCATGATTCATGGGGGGGGGGAGATTATTTAATATTATGTGGGAATACAGAAAGATACATTATTTTACCTTCGAAGGTTGCTGAATGATTCTCGTTCTTATGTTTTGTATAGTAGTCTCATACAAAGGCGGGTTAGTCACCTAACACATGTTATGGGCTCTGTGCTGTCTGGAGTTCTGCAGCCACATTGCTTGGATTTTCAGGAGAAGTAGTTTTTTTATATGCCCTCACATCATATGACATAGGCCATTGAACAAAACCTTTGGACAACCAGATTTTCCTAAAGTCTGACAGTTATTCTTTTGAATTAGGGTTAGCAGTAACTTAACTGACTTGGTACTGTTATTGTGACACTGTTTTAAGTTCCTGCCAATAATTTTGAGTTCAGCTACAGTGATGCTGTACAGTATGTTTGTCTACCATGACTGAATGGAATACTGTAAAGTTTCCATGCCTGCTTTAATTTTTAACCTGTTCAGCTATGCCACTCACTTCTGTCAGATGTCACACTGTGAAGTTTCCAGCTTCCGCTCAGGCTTTACCAAATGGTGTGTCACAAAGTTTTACTGTGTGGCATGGTCTACAGAGAATGTCACAATAATGTGTTCTATCCAGAGGCCTAAACTTTGTAATACTTAGTGAAACAGTACATAATTGACAATTTGTAGATGGCTGTGATTGAAAATTGATTTTTTTTTCTTTATTTGTTTTATCTTCCAATAGTCACTGGTTTTGTGTTTACAATTACCAGTTTTAGTGGTGCAATCATTAGGATGTAAAGTGTTCATATTTGTAGCTGATTCACACTTCAGTTTGGGCATGAAATATACTTACTTCTTCTGGGATGTAGATGATGTATTGCAAAAACCATCCGGAATTGCCAATATTTGTCTTTCATGTAAAACTTATTATGGGAATACAGTGGAATCTCATTGCCATGTTTCTGAAAGGACCACAGATTTTGAACCTGATAAGTGGGAAACGTTCTATGGAAAAATACCTAATTTGGTAATTATTCGACTTTTTTGTCAGTGAAAAAGTGGAATTAAGGGTGCCATCTTTGGCGTAATATGGTATAACATCACAAGTCCTGACAAGCTATGTCAATACATTATGTTCAAAATGTGCCCTTTTTGAGATCAAATTTGGAGTGTCAAACCCAGAAAATCTCAAAATTGCGTGTTAGTACATAAAAAGCAAAAATGTATTAAACTTGGCTACATTGGCTAAATCCAATACATCTTATGTGTACACTTCTACCATCAGCCAACTGTAATGCAAGAGTCATGTGATGTGAGAGCAATAACCTCTTGCATCCAAAATGCGAACCTGGTATGTGAAATAGAAAAAATAAAATTATGCTAAAAATAACATATAGTGTGTAGTCCTGCCTTCACAAACTTTTGAAAAACATATCAATAGTTGACTGTTTCTTTTGTCCTGATTTTAATATTATACTGCCCATCTAAGTTAACATGTTCATCGCTTCTTTGTTGACTTCCAAACTCAGAAACATAATGCTTAACTGTGTCCATTGCTTCAGCAGTCTTTGACATTGTAGGAATCAATATAGGTTCTGGTTCATCCTTGTCTTCACTTTCTTCTTGTTTTTTTGTCATCTGTTCCTGTAAGACTTCATCAGTTGTTATGGTTTGAAAGACAGCATCACCTTCCTGACAGTCACTATATTCATCGAAGCTAAGGCAGTAAGAGTTTTCTTCTTGCCCTATTATTTGTTGCCATTGTTCAGCAGCAATTACTTCATTTTGTACTGTTATGTCTTCTGTGGGTATCTGATGAAAGCCAATCTTCTTGAAGCAGTTTGAGATTGTGCTTTTCTGCATGGAATCCCTGGCACTTCTCGCAAATTTCATCATAGAATGAAGACAAGCTGGCCTCTTCTGTACAAGAATGTTCCTTTATTTTTGAGTAAGCGTTTTATAATGCCTTCTTCAAGTGGCTGAAGGTGACTAGTACAGTGGGGAGGAAAAAACACTGAATTTTTACTATGTAAATATGACATTTCTTGGGGATGCACTGCACATTGGTCAGTAAGCAGGGTGATTTTCCTATTTCAAATGCCTAACCTTGCATCCTAGGCACACAGTAATTGTTTGAATATATTTGTCATTACCCATGCATTTACATTACACGCATATTGACATGGAAATGTCTGCACATTTTTGAAGCATCTTGGACACTTCACCTTTCCAATTAGTCCTGGCATGATCTATTCTGTTCCACTTTCATTAGAACATAATAAATCAGTTAGCCTCTCTTATTAAATTTTCCGCTGTGGTACGTTTCTCCTCTGAACTTAAGAGTTTTGTCATGCAGAAGGTGAAAAAATAAACCTGTTTCATTTGAATTAAAAACATCATAGACACTGTTCTTTCCTATGATTGATGGAAGAATGTTTTTCCATGACTGAACAGTGTCAATGTTCACGCTTCAGCCTCACTTTGAACAAATGTATACCTAAGTTATGTGTGTTCTTAACTTTCGTTCCAACAGTTGGATACTTTGAAATCTTTGAGGCCCAACTCTTGTGTCAAATATATTGCTTTCATTTTTGTTTGCAGTTTCCTGTTTCCAAACATACTGTTTCAATTATTCTTTGTTTACTTAGTGGTGTAATTAATGTTGATGAGGAGTGTTCAGTTTTTATGCATTATAAACACGCTTCATATAAGAGTTTTTGTCAATTTCCTGATTAATATTCCACTTTCCTTCATTTGTTAACTGTCTCTTGTTTGGCTCCCACCTAAGTCGGAAGTCGTCAGAGCTACTGCCAACCTATGTGGTTATTTCTACTGTAGCAGTCGATCAGTATGGCGTGCAAAGTTGCCGGAACTGAATAGCATTGTCTCCCTGCACATTTCTGCACCACACAGCTGCAAATTTCCTACTTCCACCACTCTCATGACTCTTGGCAGTAAAAGTTGCAATGGCCAAACAGTACGAATACTGCCAAATTTGAATGCACAAAGCAGAGAGGGAGAACACACAAATGAGTCAGTTTAACATACATTTAAGCCCTTTCGGCTGGGACTTCCAAAAATTGACGTAATATGTGGGAAAATGTGGTAATGAGGGATGTACTAATGAGATTCCACTGTATAGGTCCAAGTCAAGATAGCCAGACGATCAGAATACAGGGAGTTTTGTCTCAGTTTATGCTCAGATTTGTATACTGCTGTATTGCCATAGGTCATGTGATCTGACATCTGAGATATTGCCTTTGTTTTATATTGTGTGAATACATCAAATTATTATTATTTTATCGACATTTTATACATGATTGATGGAACTTGGGACTTAAAAAAAGGTGTTGTTTTTTGATATCATAAAATTTTCTGTTGCGAACAATGGTTCTTATTTAATTTATTTTTCACGAGTTGCATTTTTGATGATAACTCCCATTTTCACTCGTCTTTTGTTGCATTATGATGAATTAAATGAGTGGCTTGATGTGTGTGAACTGGTAAATCATTCTGGAACTTTCACTGTTACACAAGCAAGTGAAAATTTGTCATTATTGACACTTCTCCTTCTGCAGATATTGTGAAGGAAAATTTATTTCACATTTCCAATGATAACCTACTGTATGTTTGCATTGCAATAAGGTTTTCTGTATAATGCAGCAATTTACACACTTCAGGGTCATATTTAACTCATCAAAATGTAACAAAAAACACACTTGGAAGTGTAAATTCTTTCCTGGAATGCATCAGATGCCAGATAAAGAAAGTAAATAAACTAAATAAAAATGTAAAATAAAAAACTGGTCAAATGTTTTGTTTAATGATTTGACTAAAAATATAAAATAAAATAGACTGGAGAAACATTTGATGTGTATTTGAATGCTGCTTGAGAGATCATGTACAAAAAATAAGATTACATTGTCTACATAATTCACTAGATAAATGTCCTCTGGTACCATTCGTAATTCTAAGATACTGAGTCCAATGTTGAGCTTCGAATTCTCAATCGGCACCTCATATGCTGTACATGATCCTGAGCATCATTCAAAGGCGCATCAAATGTTTCTTTAATCTTTTTTATATTCTACTTTTGGACAAATCATTTCACAAAACTTTTGACAGGCTTGTTTTCCAATTTTTTTGTTTCACAATTATTTTTATTGACAGTTTAGTATCACAACAATGTAAATTTTTATGTACCAAGCTGGTGGGCCTTGAAAAGATGAACTTTTTGATCCTTCATTTACATAGCTAGCAGGCAGCAGTTGTTTGTCTAATAGTTAAACTTTCCCTTAAATCACTAACTTTTTCTTAATTATCATGACTACTTTCAAACAATTAACCATTGTTTCTTCTTCTAGTCAAGACCTCATGCTAGACAATTTCGTACTCCATTAGTCAATTTCCAACTCTTCATTTAATTGTGAAAAGTCAGACAAAAATTCATCATGTAGTGTGTAGGGAGTCTCGTTTTTGCTCCACTCAAATAGTTGACCAAAAATGTGTTACAGCAGCAAATCTTCAATGGAAGGTGGAGTTGAGTGGTTGATTAAACAAGACTGAAAATGTTAATAATGTTTAGAACAATGTGTACTCCATTGTAGCTAACTAGTACAGAAAACACACACACACACACACACACAGCAAAAAAGAGCATGCATGCATTTGTTAGCTTTACATCTTTCATTGTTTATTTTCCACCCAGGACTTTCCATTATCATATTAGGAGCAAGTATTTTGATATTAAGGAGGAACCTTCATCACTTCTTAGTTTTTTTTAATACAGAATTTGCATCCATGACAGTTTTGTGTAGTTATGAGCAGAAATGCAGAAAACTTCCTGTTCAACTGAAACTCAAAATTATCCAAGTGTCAAAGACAATCATAATGTTAAACTCGCCATCAAAGGATCCTCTTTGTATGCTACATTGTAAAATAATTAGGCTTTTCCAAATGTTGAAGCTAAAGTTCATTCTGTATTGAAAATGAAACAAAAATTTGTATGTCGTCATTCAAAGATTTAGAACCTTCTTCGTAATATGGCCTCATGGAATGAGAAGTGAGGACATTGTTATATGCAAAAATGTATTGCGAGAGAAAGCGTGAGAAGTGGCACTGAAAATTGTGATTCGACATAGACATCAAACACCTGGTTTGGCCTTTTAAAAAAAGAAGTGATAAATTCAGGTGAGGGAACTGAGGCTGAAGAATACTGAAGAACAATATTTTGATGCATCGGATTCGAGGATATAAGGCAAACATTTTCAACTTTGGTGATACTGGCATCTTTTTTTCAATTTTCTCTCCTCAGTAACATACTCTGCCCACGTAAAGCACACATTTCTGTGAGTTGCACAGGCCCCATACCAAATCTGCTTCGTAGATTAAAAACGGGGGCTGTTGCACTGGCCGACCTGGATGCAGTTTTCCACATCCACCAAGGAAAATGCAAGGCTGGTTCCCACTTCTTGCCTCTGATATACAGTGTGCAAACACTTTGAAAAATGCTGTCATGTTTGAACATGCAATTGCACTATATGCGTCTGGAACAGGTATACAGATTCATCCCGTGGGTGGGGGGGTTGAGCCGTCAGTAGCTTTAAACAGGATGCATATGCCCCAGGAACTCCAGGGAAAAAACTGGGAATTTTTTCATCCAGTAGAAAACTGGGAAAAATTTGGGAATTTTTCATTGTTTTCAGTTAAATTTTTGTAATTTTGATTGGTAACAACTGATATCATAACAAAGACTTTTACTGTAGCCCTCTACTGCAGAATAATAGTGCAACAATAAAACATGAACTAGAGAGAAATACCGATTTAAGACTTAAGTTGTAAAGAAAATGTGTCATTTACAACAACAAAACACAGTGCGCACATAAGCATATGCCAGCAGCGAAATGTGTCAAAGGCTTTAGGACTAAGGCTGTTCAGTACTTCGTAACAACAAACTGCTTTCGATGAGCGTGGGATCACATCTTTTTAAATTAGGTTCAATTGTAGCAGTTGCCGGTGGACTCAAGTGCATGCACACAGCTGAAACCATGTATGACCAGCACCTTGTCCTGCCTCTGGCTACTTGAAGTGTAGCTGTTAGATGTATAAGCAATAGCTGCAAGCAGCTAAATGCTACCTGGAAAAGTTTTTCTGGCATGTCCAAGCTCCCAGATTCGCGCATGTGCAGAGCTGTAGTGGGGAGTAATCTTCACGTGACCTGTGTTTACATTTTGTGATTTTGCTGTTCTCTTTTGTTTACAGCTCTCACGTCAAATGAAAACAAAACAGATTTTTGTGGCTGTAAGCTATCAAATGAACTAAAATACATTCACATAATCATGGAAGATTAAAATGTCTAATTACTTTCAGTTTTCTGATTTTATTTTATTTCCATGTTACTGGCAAGCAAGCATTAATCACTTAGTAGAACAATGAAGTTATTTTTGTCAGTTTGCTAAAGAAATTTGGAGTTTATTAATCTTTTCTGCGGAGACGCTCAGTTTATTTGAAACAAAGTGTTTCATTCAACACTATTACTAGTGTTAACTGTTCGCTGAGTTTAAAGTGCACGTTTTCATCTTCTGGCACTTAAGGCATTAATGCCATAATAAAGAAGCAAACATGAGATAATGCAGTGATGGTACTCCAAAAAAGTTGGCTCCCCGAAAATTGAACTGAAAAGCTTTAGAGAATTTTACATACCTGCCTTCTGTTAAACACAGCTTACATGTTGCGGTGCATCAAAGATCTTTCCAAAATGCTTTATTTTGTTGCTGGGTTATATTTTGTATAGTGCCTGTGTATAAAACATTTATGATTCAGGGGATTGATAAGTTTTACAGTTCTGAAGGAAAGTATGGTGTCACTTAATGCAGAGAAATTGTATTTTCACCTGTGAAAAACTATATTTTTAACAATGAATTCTGGGAATAATCCGGGAACATTCTTTTTCCTTGTTGGCCTATACCCCCGTGGTAAAATGTGTTTGGGAGTGGCAACTTCATCATAATAATAGCCTATATAAGGGTATGGTTGGTTCACCATGAAATCGGGGAAGTACCATACCAATCATAACCTGGTATTGGCTAGATGAAAGTGCACATGAAACCAAAGTATGTGAAAGAACCAAATACAGAGTAAGGAAAATGGACAGTGCTGCTCTGTGTTGATATGACTGTAATGAAAAGTTGATACCATTAATAATTGGAGATTTTAAAGCCTAGAAACACTGCCAAAGGCATCAATGACTGAAGAAATTTTTGATGAGATTATTTAGCAGTTTAAATGTCAAGATTGATGCATAGGAAGAAATATTGTTTTTATTACTGAAAGATGCCTTTCATGTCTCAAGGCAGCCTCATGTCTTAGGAACACAAATTTTGTCTTTTTCATGATAACTGAACAAATCTCCTCCACCCCAGGGCTTAGACATAATTAATTCTGTGAAATCAAAATATGAAATTACTGTTGTGGATAGGTGAATGTCGTTCCTTGCGAGAATGATGGCAATAAAAATGAACATTTTATGGCTATGCAACAGGTTTCATAATACTCTGAATGCCTATGTTTAATTTTTTTTTTCAAACATTATCATTGGTTCCATGTCATTTGAGGAAAGTAGAAAGTCATCACAGATGATGTAGCTCAAGAAACCGTTTGGGATTTTCTTTTTCCTTGTGTTTTTTTACACCTCAGATGGATGTAATTAAGCTGTGTGATGTTCATATAAATGAACAAGCTGAAATAGGTGCTGGTGAAAGGTGTAACCCAGAAGAAAAATTAAGTAAAAATTTTCGCTACCAGCAGAAAATCTTTTGATGTTAGAAATTAAACCATTGTTTGTACAATTACAAACTCAAACAGCTGTTTCAAGGCATTTGTGACATCAAACAGTGACATGCAAGTTCAGTGAGATATTGCTGATTCCATACATTTTTATATTTTTGTCATTGACCTGCCATCCTATATTTAGAAGTTTTCGCACACGAAGAAGAAGTTAGCATTTTTTGAAGGTTATCTTGACACCTTTGGTCCATTAAGATTGGGACATATTTTGAGCTCAAAGTCAAGCTCATGAGTCAGCTTGCCTTTATATCCTGATGATGATGATAATGCAGCTGTTATGTCTGAACTAAAGATCAACAATTTATCTGTGAATTTGCTACAACTTAGTTCAACATTTTTGCCCCCCGCCCCCCCCCCCCCCCCCCCGCACCCTCATCCACAAAAAGAAAGACCTACCTACCAACTGAAGAAATCCATTGTGAATTACTCCCATTTACTATATTAGCAGTAGAACACAACCTGTTGCAAAAGGAAAGGGAAGTCCTGGATTTGTTGTGAACTTAATCACAAATGGGTTTTAATTCGCATAGTGTTTCATAATTATTCATTAAAAGAGAACTTTTTCTGAAAATATTGTTAAGTAAAAGTGAGTTTCATTATCACTCTTATGACAGTTACAGTGAGATAAGTTGAAATATTTGTTAAATGTGGGAATTCCTTATAAATGGGTTCATTAATAATGAGTTTTATTGAAATACAATTACTAATATCTTATGATCTACCCTCCACTGAGGGTACCTACACCTGTTCCATGCTTGTGGTGTACAATGTTTGATACACCACATTTGAAGTAGATGCAGTAAATAATATGACAATAAGGCAACTAGATACTGAGTAATTGATCCTTTATTTTAGATAAGCAGGAGTCTTAAGTTCACAAGAGTTTTAAAAGTCATTGTAATGTCTGATTTACTAAATTGTTATGCAAGAAATTTGTAGTTTGTTTCCAGTGTGGGTGGCTTATATCATGTTTGTAAATTGGCAGTTACCAACAATTTTCTGGTCTGTAAGTTTACCCTTTAAATTAACTCTGCAATTGTGAACTAAACAATACAATAATGTTAAATTTTAGTTTTGTGAGGTTGCTTACTACTAGGTGAGCATGTGAAAGAGTGGTGATTTGTGCATGTGTAGTTTGATTATTTTTTCCTGTGCAGTTGTATAAAAACACTTTCATTTTGCTTTCAAGTACTCAGCATGTGTCAGTTAACCTTGTTGGGGAAACTCAGTGAATCTTTACAGTTATTTTGCTGTATTTCTATACAGAATTAATAAGAATGCTAAGTATCAAAGAACTGTATTTTCTGATAGTTCCATTGCTTTGAGACACCAATATAAACTTTATCAGTATATTAGAAAATGATCCATATATTGGAGATTCTCTTCACACTGATAAACTTCCTGAGGCTGTTGTTTCACTAGTGGTTCATTAAGAACTTGAACTCATTACTGGTGCAGTATTTTCTTTTTTGGTCACCATGATAATGATATTAATCATATCTGTCAAAGATAGTCAGAAAATTCAGGATAGACTGTCATCACATATCTCAGAATAAATAGGAAGTCGTTCTGATAAGGGGAAGTTCATGACCTCAGCACCGCACAAAAATGTGCTCAAAATGTAAATCTCTCATCCAAGAAACAGTGGTATGAGCCATTTGCATACAAAATGTGGGTGTTGTCTGCTACTGCCATCTGAAGAGCCTATTAATGTGTGATTCCCGGTCAAGCCACAAACATGATATTCTATTGGATGACATTTTTTTGAACAAGGATTTTGCATGCAAAATATTGCCAACATAGACAACAAAATATTACCAACATCTTGATATATACTTCTGTAGGCAATAAAAACGCTAGATGAGGTGTTGATTTAAGACTACAGCACAAAAGCTACAAATAAAGCTACACAGTCATCATTTAACCGTAAGACACATCAACTCTCTGCACTGAAGTACAACTCTTTGTTACAGTATGCTTGACAAAAGACAGATTATGACATTGATGTATCACTGACATCATTTTTGAAAATGTAATTAGTGTAATGTTTGCAATTGAACTGCTTGAATGCAGAAGTGGGGTATTGAATACAAAGAAATTGCTTTAGTCAGGTGTGCATATTGTTCTCTGCAATTTTGTGTTGACTACTTCATTGAAATTCCACTTTGAAGACTGAACAGCTGTGCAACACTATCAGGTTAGTAAAAAATGTTGGTTGTTCAAACAGCATAATTATTTTTAAGCTAAGGAAAATATAGCAGTGAGCCACAACATTGATTTTTTTTATTGATCCTGTTATATCAGTAGTTTGTTTTTCCTATTACCGAAATTCCTCTCTTAATCCTTGAACAGGTGATCATTCAAATGTCTCTCATATTAAACTGCACAGTTCTACATGTGACTGACTCATACTGCTGTTTTTGGGATGATAAATTTATACTCTAGCCATGTTTTCATGTGTGGTTTTGAGTATTTGTGGCCATGCACTTCCTTTGTGAGCTGCAGACCTACTTATAAAAACCACACAAAAATGCTCTTAATGTTGCAGTCCATTTAGGCCAAATAGTTATTTTGACGGTGGGGGTTGGAGGGGGGAATGGGGGACAGGAGGGGAGATGGTTTGGGAAGGATGTGCCTGTGTGGAACATGTATTTGCTTCATGAGATGTGACACTCATTTAGGCTGGGGCAGGGGAGAAGGCCACCATGAAAAACACTGGAACATTGGGGAAAATAGTACAGACGAGGGACTGACATTGAGGCTTGAGAGAGAGAGAGAGAGAGAGAGAGAGAGAGAGAGAGAGAGTGTTACAGAAGCTGATCTGGGGAAGAGTATGAAAATAATGGAGGAGGAATAAGAGGCTTTTGCAGAGCAGGTAGTGAAATGTAGTGAGAACAGGAAGGGGTCAAGAGGGAGGTGGAGAAAAGGAACTAGCTGATGTTGGGATAGGTGACCAGGGCATGCAGGAATGAAATTTAAAAATTCATTCTACTTTTACATTATAGTAAATAATCATATTAAAAACAGCAAAGTACATTTTAGCTGTCATACATTTAGGTTTGTCATTAAAAGATAACTCTCAGTAGCAACATATGTGCTAATGAACTATATACATTTATAGAAGTTCAGCTATGCTTATGCTTGAATTTCTCTCTCTTTTGGTACACAGGAAAAAATTCCAGAAGTTTCAAGATAAAAAACTGCGCCTGAATCCAGGTGATTATAAGGAAGTAAAAAAAGCCAGAAAAGAAGGAACCCTTCATGGAGTGCTGCTTGATCGCCGAGCAAAGATGAAGTCGGATCGATATTGTAAATGATTGGGATGTAGTATGCAGATTGCTAATAAATCCGTTTCATTGATAAAACTGTTGAGTGATGCAATCTGTGTGTGCCGTACTGACGATCTACGACTGGTTTTCCAGCTGATTCCCGAAAATATCCATTGTTCATTAGTTTTATTTCTTGTATATGTTAACAGTTCTCTATATTTAGTGGAAATTGTATGTGTAAATGTCAGTAGATTATTTTCACAGTCACATTATATAATATTTCACTTGTACATTTTTCATTATGTGATGAATTTTGTAAAAGATCTCTACAAAAATAGTAAAAGTAAAATAAAAAACACAGCCACATTCATTTATTGTCTTCTGAAGCTACTGACCATATGTAAGTATTCCAAATAATAACTGATAAATGTCCATGCAGATGTATCTCATATAAATTTATTTTGGATCACTTACACTTTTCTTTTATGCCTTTTATTGTGAATAAATAAAATTTCAACAAATCATCTGTAGCATAAAGAAATTTGATGCTCTGGGATGCTGTTTGTCCTAGTACACTCATGATTCCTAATAATTACAGCTAGCTGAGCAACTTCAAAGTTGTTTACTGTTTCGTAGGTTAATAATAATGTTCTTTAGCTATAATTGCCTACAGCCAGTTGTTGCTGTTGGCAAGTGAGGTGCTCTCAGCCCTTGTAAGGCCAATTGAGGAGCTGCTTGATTTAGAAGTAGCAGCTCTGGCCACAAAAGCTGACAACAGCCAGTAGAATGGTGTGCTGACCACATGCCCCTCCATATCCGCATCTAGCTATGGCTATCTGCTGAGGATGAGACGGTGATACAAATCTGCTTCCCCCATTGGTACTCCTGTTTTCACCCCCCCCCCCCCCCCGCCCCCTCCCCCCCCCGCCACATACATCATGTAAAAACATTTGTTCTATATTTTGTTACTTTCAATAGCGTAATAACCTCAGTGGGCACAATATAATGATATTAAGCGAATTAAAAACAACCGCGCGCGCGCGCGAAGGGGGTGGGAGAGGGAGGGGGGGGGGGGGTAACTGAGATTGCACAGGATCTTCATGAGGTGGATATCGTAAATGAAGACATCCAGGATTCTGATCTAATTAAGTAGAAACTTGGAACACGCAAACATTTCCAAGAAAAGCTAAAGTTTAAAACGGGCAAGATGTGAATCGAAGAAAGAAAGAAAGGAAGGAAGAAGGCACACAAAAAAGAATAAAAGAGTACTGTGTGCAAATTAAATTTCAAAGAAACAAACAATTGATGAAATAAAATGGTTTATAGCTGGCCAACATAAAAGTGGTAGTATGAAGAAAGATGGCTGGTAACCATTCAGAAGCAACATTGAGTGATATGTGTCTGCCAGCACATGCCCCACAGCTTGATTGTGGAACACTGTATGCTGAAAAGCGTGAAATTTTGACACTGCTGCCCAGATAAAGAGGCCGGTACAAACTTTTGTAATGAATGATATGCTCTTAAAGTGATGTTGCCCATTGATGCAAAATAGATGATAGCAGACAATCTCTGGGGCATATACCAGTTCTATCTATATTAATACCACTTGAGTCCTAATAATAAAAATTCTCAATTGTTTTGGTGTACTGTGAAGCATCAATAATGACCAACCTATCACAGACTCTCTGAACAGATTGTTTAAATACTAACAGATCACATCCTTTGTCGGAAAATCTTCACTGTCATTAAAGATTGGTCAGAATATTCTAGAGTTGTGACTCACATAGACCGTGCATATTTCATATCTGGATTTACAGAAGTTATGGGCAGATGGAGGAATCCCTGATGTACTAAATGCAATGAAGAGTATCAATGTTATATTAGACATATTGATATTAAACTCAACATTTCTGCCAGAATACTTTATTTCCATTTAACTACAGGTGTAGCTATTCCTTCTAATCCCAAAAATATGCTTTGTCAGAAATGTTGTGCACCCCATACTGACCAGCAGACAGCAAGCTACTTATGGGAATTGTCTCAGCCTCGCATGCATGTGGTATGCCACACTGATTGTCCAAGCATACATTAACTGCACAGGGAGGAGTCATTGTTGAAATTAATGAACCAGATAATTTGTCTTAAGCCTAAGAAAAAACACTCTATGGCCTACAATGTGTGGAAAAGCTTTTGCATAAATGTAATTAAAAAGTAGACAAATGTAACATCTCAGTGTGCTGCTCCCACAACTATCAAAGTGATTAGTGAACTGGAAGCATGTAGTGTGGCGTGATTAGTCCCCTAGTGAGGTACTTAATCTGCAATGTGGTGGATGTAGTCAGGCCAGAGGTAATGTTTTGGGGACTTTTTTGTACCACGACTTTGGCCTAAGTCATTTAGATTACTGTGAACACAAACTAGGATGTTTACTTCAACACTCTCGCTGACCAAGTGTTTCCCTTCTTTCTGCATCTTGAAGATGAATGTGCTTTGGATGTTCCCTTCTTCCCAGATCACAACAATCATGCGCAAAGGGCTGCAAGCATATATTTCTGATTTGAGAAACACTCAGGCAGTCTTATCATACCTTGACTGGCCCACTAAATCACCTGATCTTAATCCCATAGAAAATGATTAGGACTGTTTAGAGCAGCACGTGAAATGCCATTTGGTAGCTTCATAAGATCTAATAATCAGTGAGTGGATTCTGCTGGATCTGGCTAAATTGGGGCTATTATTGAGGCTAATGGTGATGCCCCACAGTATTCGTGTGACGTCTTGTCAGGGTGAGTAATTTGTTGCCTATTATGGTTATCTGAGGGTGTCTAGGTGGCAGTTTCACCTATCAAATGTTTTTACATGTGTACACTATGCAGGAATATAGAAGGGACCAGTGACCAGGAAGGCAGCTATACTGAGGCAGAGGCTGATTGAAGGGAACATATGGTATGTTTCTTGGGGAACCTCCTGTGCAATACAAACTGCTGTCAGTGACTGGTATGGATCATAAGTATTGCTTCAAGGAGTGTGCTGACTATGCAGGTATTGTTATTGGGATTTGCCGTAGGCATCAGGAAGTTTTGAAGTTGCCAACAAGTTAGACTTCTAATGGATGAACAGAAAGAGCATAACATCATCTATGTGGAAATGCTTGAAAATGAAATGGGCACTGAAAATTTCCTGTAGCTTGATGTGAAGGTAAATGAGACATGGGGCTGTGACTGTAGTGGCAATGAAGAAGCAGTCCGAGTGGTTTGGGAAAAAGCTTTATCACATATTAATTGATCGTAGACCTAAGTGCTGATCACTGTTTTCTTTAATTCTAAAGATTTTATGCATCATAGATTCGTACACAATGTCCACACAGTAAACAAACAACTGAATGTAAGTGTAGCCCATCTACAAAATGTTAGGTATAGAAAGAGGCCTGAAATCCAGGAAAACAGTTCTTTGATGTGGCATCGTGACAATATACCAGTTCAAGCATCTCACCTGATGTGCATATACGTGATAACACATGGCTTAGATGTGTGTTGCTCACTGTATTCTGTTGACATAATCCCAGCAATCTTCTTTATATACTACAATTCAAAAATTGTGTTTAAAGGCCACCATTTTCAAATAATAGAATCAAGAAAATCTGAAGGTAGTTACTTGAACCTTCCCAAAACATTTGAATAACTGAATAAACTTTAGGGATGATGATTTATGAGGTGGGAGGAATACTCTGGAAAGCACGGTGCCTTAAATGCAGGAAGATAAACAATTAACACATTCAGTTTTTCTAACATCTTTCATACGTTATGTCATTTTACCGAAGTATGACGTAATCGTTTGTGGAGTTGGTAATGATCACCTTAGGCTCGAACTTCTCTATTGTCAGTCCTAATTTCAGAAATATACAATTTACTTACTAGTTTTAAAAGTAATTAAATATGTTAAGATCACTTCATTTCCATAGCAACAGTCCATGTGAATTGGTGACTGTGGGACAGTTTTACGTAACATTGATTTCTGTTTAGTGCTGCTAACTGGACATTCACTGTTCATTTGCTGGAGATCTAACAAGTCAGTTCTAACATCCTCCCTCACAACACTGCATTCAGGAGGATGACGGTTCAAATCTGTGTTCGGTCATCTTGATTTAGGTTTTGGGGATTTCTCTAAATCGCTCCAGGCAAATGCTGGGATGGTTCCTTTGAAAGGCCAAGACCAACTTCCTTCCCCATCCTTCCTTAATCTGATGGGACTGATGACCTCGCTGTTTGGTCCACTCCCTTAATCAACCAACCACACAACGGCTTGGGGATCACTTAAATAGGTAACCTGAAAATGTGAAAGTAATACCTGTAATCGACAGCGTGCCTGTTGACATTTCAGCTCCACCTGCTGAAAGTACTGTGCTAAATACTTTCCAATTGTAATAAATTATGGCAGTGAGGTATCCTTCAGAGTTAAAGAACTTAACATCCAGTAAGTAAATGATTTAAAGTCTCTTCTGCTATAATTGTTCTGTCTTTTCACATAATGTTTCCACCTTGAAAGTGAGCCTTCACTTTTTCTTTTTTTTTTTTCCAAAGAATCTTATCACGTTTCAGATTTGAAAGTCTACATCAGCTCCACAGTTTGTCCCCAATAATTTCTTTAACTATTGGCCTGTTAGTTCAATGTTGTTCTGCTCAAAAAGCAGATAGTAGCATTCAACCGTCATGCTGTATCCTTGCAGTTGGCACACACAGGACCAATACCAATAAAGGAAATATACCATAACTGACAAAAAAAGAAGCACCCAGAAGGAGACGAGTAAACAAAATAAACTTCATGAATTGAGAGGGCATGTGATGTTATTTCAGCAATTAAAAAATTGAGTCAAATTTACAAACAACGTGGCAGTATGAGCCCACTTACCAGCACAACATCGCATCCCCCCTGGCCTGCATGGATGCACTGATCCCGAGGCGAACTGGTACACAACTGATGTAACTACTCCTGGATGCTGGCATTGGGACATAGTTCACATCTGAGCTCATCCCAAGCATGTTCTGTCGGGATCACGTGAGGATGTTGCCATCTCAAGATCACACAGACACACGTGCCATGTGTGGGCAAGTATTGTCTTATTGAAAAATGGTACTACAATAGTATCATATCAGAGATAACACATGTAAATGCAGCTTGGCAGTGATGTACCATTGTGTCATCAGAGTTCCCTCAGTCACTACCAGCCATGACATGAAGGCCCACCCAATGGTTCCCCATACCATGATGCCAGGAATAACACCGCTGTGCCTCTGAAAAACAATGGAGGAATGGCACCTCTTTCCAGTTCATTGCCATACTCATTGACAAAGGTCATCCAATATAGTTCAGAACTGTGATTCATAGCTAAACACAATGTGACACCATTCATCAGTATTTCATGATTCCCAGTGCCACTCCAAACACTGCTGTTTATGTTGTAGAGTCAACAGTGGCCTATGCATGGGACATTAATTGGTTAGTCTGGCTGATGCATGTCTCCAACCAATGGTGCTGGATAACATAGACTTTTTCAGGGCATCCATTACTTGTTTGCAGATGTCAGGCATAGATGTGAAGTGTTTATGATGTACTTGGTGCACAGTAGGGCTATCTTCCCTTGTAGTGGTCAGACATGGTTGCCTAGGTTCTTGACATTACCATGCAGTCTAAAATTGGCCCAGTGCCACTCTGAATTCCCCAGAAATCTGGATATTGCATGATTCAACCAGCTGACCAAATGGAGACGCATATTGGGACCTCTTCAAACTGTCAGGTGCCGACAACACTTTCTCACATGAGTATGTGGCATCTCTCTATTCTTCACAGTGATCTCTCAACATCTGGTACTGTTCATACTCTTCACATACTTCACTAGGCTTGGTAACAACATTAAACACGAACAATATTAATGCACTATGATAGCCATTCTACCTGTCGCAGACTCTTGCAACTGTAGTAAGTTACATTGGTGTGTGTGTGTGTGTGTGTGTGTGTGTGTGTGTGTGTGTGTGTGTGTGTCTCCTTAGTTACACTGACAACCGACCATGTCTCCTGGATGCTTCACTTTTTCTGTTAGGCAATGCAGATACAATAATTTTTTAATGGAGCTGGTTGTAGTTTTCAGACTCCAAACTAGCCAATTGGAAATGCATTGTACCTCAGAATATTATAGTTAAAAACTGGAACAGCTTCCTTAATTTAGTGGTCGAATATGATGTCAAAATTTTTAAGATCTAGGTTAATGTGAATGACAGCTAATCAAGTTTTTTAGTTTGACTGCCAAAAATTATATTTTCCTTAATAAACTTGCAAAATATATATATATATATATATATATATATATATATATATATATATATATATATATATATATATATATATATTCAAATGGCTTTCAGGGCAATGGTTTGACAACATTACAATTAGTATGCAAATTTTAAGTCTGTAGCCACTGTTTCCACAGCAGTTTGTACTTCTGTATCATATTGAATAGAATAAGATAAAATTTTATGTATATCGTAGAACAGCTGACATCTGTTTTGCCACGCTGTGCAATTGCGACTGACCAGTACTGGGTGAAGTCTTGCAAGAGTGACTGCATTGAGTACAGGTAAGTATCTACTCAGAGTATTATTTTTCATTTCCCTAGCTATTGGTATAGACAACCAAATTATTCACAATAACATTCTTCTTCAGGTGCTGTCATGTAAACTTCAATTTTTGCTCACAGAGAAGCTGTGCTAAGGGTAAAAAATAAAAAGAAATGTATCGTAAATACTTTTATAGTTTTTGGGAATGAACAGATCACATAAAATGAACAAAGAAATCCATAATAACATATGTACAAAATTCATTTGTTTTGAGTTATGATTATTGATGAAGATTTGTGTTTGATGCATTTCAAGGTAAAATCCAATAAATGAAGTTTCGAAACAATAACTGAAATTAATTCAGTTAGGTAGCTGAGTGATATTATTGATACAGGTCTATCTGTTGTTGCATTTGTAGCAAACTCAATGGCAATTTGTCTCTCTGGAGATATATTTACATTTGGTATTTGAGTAAATATGAAATTGGTTAGAATTTAATGTTTCCTATTTGCAACAATTGCAAGTTATTTGATAATTGTTCATTTTAACCATAACTAGATATTCATTTCATGAGGATACAAATCTCACTTTTATGTACAGCTATATGAATGGTAATGTCTAAGAAACTGAACCAGTATATCAATTCATATTTTTGGATGCAGGACAAGCCAACCTTCCTGCCTGCCATATATGGTCTCATTGATGCGGTGCAAGTCATAGCAAACAATCTGTGGATCAAAGTACATCTTGATTAGCATGTATACCTGACTGTGGACAATACATTCTGCAGGCTGTGGATGAAGAAGCAGTTGTTAAGGCATAACAAGTCACTATAGAATGTCATACACTGTAATGAGGCAAAATATTATGGCTACCTGGTTATTAGCATGTTGGTCTACCTTTGGAATGCAATATGGCAGTGATTCTGGTGGCATGTATTTGATAAGTCATAAGTAGGTTTTTTGAGGTATGTGGCACCAAATCACTGTGCACAAGTCAAGAAATTCCTGTAAATTATTGACTGGTGGTTTGTGGGTATGGAGCAGGTGCCCAATATTCCACTAGATGTGTACCATTGGGTTCAGCTCAAGCGAATTTCATGGCTAAGACATCACTATGAGTTCACCATCATGCTTCTCAACCAAACTGCAGCATGGTTCTGACTTTGCGACATGGACAGTTGCCCTGCTGGTGATGGCATTTATGCCATCTTCCATCAGAGAAGACACGAGGCATGAACGAATGTAGGTGATCTGCAGTAGTAGGGTGGCTTCAGCCACCAAATTCAAGGTCACAGCGTAATCTCGTACCCCACCAATGTCTCTCAGGCAGTTGTCCTTGTTATCTTCAAAGTCGCAGGGAACCTACCCCCCCCCCCCCCTCCTCTTCTTTTCCGTAGGGAATCCCTGTGATTTGGGTAACTGCATGTGGTACATTCAAGGTCAGGATGTAACCTGATACCCTGCCCATGGCTCTTGGGCATTTGTGCAAGTAAAAAATGGTGGCGAAATGAAGGTCACCTATATCCACTGTGCTGCTTCTCACCCACTTAATGATTCAAAATGATCCCCTCTGACCCTATTCATCTCTAAGCCAATAGGCATTAAGCTTTCCCCCCTACCACTTTTATTACTGGAGCAATTATATGAGCCTTATCATTCAAGGTGTGTCCATAATAGCCAGATGATCAGGTTTGATTGGGAACAGGGTGTGTTTTTTATAAATAATAACAACACTGATATAAAAAGTTAATTTCTGGGTTATTAACAATAATTTTCAACCCATCCAGGTCTATCTTTCTCTCTAGACCAATAAGAATCAAGTTGCCCAGTCTCCCTTGTATTATTATTTCAATTACATGTGTTTTGTAATTTTAAGGAATGTCAGCAGCTCAGTCATTAGAGAGGGATTGTCAATCCAGAAGAATCAAGTTGTCCCATCTCCTTTGTATTATTATTTCAATTACATGTGTTTTGTAATGTTAAGGCATGTCAGCAGCTCAGTCATTACAGATGGATCATAATTCTAGATGTGCATGCTGTAATTACAGGATCATCTGCAGCAGAGTAATCTTACTTAAAAAATGGTGGTAAATATTACTATAATTTTTGAGGTAAGACTCTTTGACATTACAGTGTGTGACTGGGGTGTAGTTGAATTACTATAATTTAAAGACATCATGGCATATTCTGCAGAAATGACAGTAAATATTAACATAATTTATGATCTGAGACACTTTGATATTGAAGTATGTGACTGAGTCACTACTGAGTTACTGTAAATTAATGTACAGTGGGGGCCGTTAGTGAATGGGTTTACTAGTATAAAATTTTGATTTTTATTTTTCACTTGATGTTCATCAGTGTCTTCTGCCTGGTGGTAGGTTGCAGCATCTCAGTCACGTTGCGCAAAACCAGATAAACCACCCTGAAACTCACGTGTTGAACCATCAGCAGCTAAACTCACATGTTGCTGACAAGGTAACGCTACCGAACTGCGCGTCTTACAATCTGACCGACCAATAGGGAGGCTTGGAGGTAGTCAAGTGGGGGGTGGAACTGTGGCCAGCTGCCGGGAGTGGACACACCATTTGCTCTCTTCTGCAGGCAGCTACCAAACTGACCAGCCACCCTCCTCTGCTTCCCTCTTTGGCGGTAGCCCATGCAGTCCCAGTGGTTTCTCTAGGCCTGCCCGTTTACGGCATTAAACTTTCATGCATATAAAAATACGTTTTCTTTATGGGTGCCTGCAGCTTTCCCCTCCTGGCCAATCCTGATGCATTAACAACTGCTGCCAGAAGTGGGATGGCTCACAATTAGGCCCTTCTCATTTGAAGTTTAACCAGCCATAACTACTGAAGCTGCCGGCAGTACTTCACGCTTGACGTGCCAGATGCGCTGCGCGATAAGAAGCACACGCATTCGTGGCATCGCCATGCAGTGTTCTGCCATTTGGCCTTTTTTTTTTTTTTTCAAGCAGCTGCCACAGTGAATGCCAGGCTGCGTGGCCAGACACCTCACCACACGTCACTCCCAGTCGCCACGTTGCTGCCACCCCAGGCAGTCCAGGGCCACGCTACGCAGCAGGAAGCGTCCCACCACGCAATGATATGGACACATATTCCGGCTGGCTAGCTGAGACATGGCGCCCGGCCGTTGACACTGCCACCCTCACCTTTGGTGCCATTTCCAGCTGCCATCGCCCAACACACCAACACCGCAACTTTGTCGCTTCATTTTTCTATACCACCGCCTCCATGCTGTCAGCTACGCCATTGTCCCATCCAATATAGGCCCTTTCTTTCTTTCTGTGCTCCGATTGTAAAGTTTCCAGCAAGCGCTAGGTGCCCTAACATTGTAACTATGCCTCAAACCTGTAGTACCACCACTGGCAAAGACAACTCCCCACCTATGGGAAAACCAGACCTAGTAGCTACCCTCCAAGCAGAAATTGACAAATTACTATTACAGAAGATAGAATTAATGGAGGAATGCCACATTGGCTCAAGCCTGGCCTGCTAATTTAAGTACGCCAGAAACACACCCTGCCACACCGCAAATGACGGCTGTAAGCACCTCCAGTAGCATAGTTCCCCAACTGTACATTGCAACCTTGGCTAACAGTTTCCCTGCAGTCAACTTTATCCCAACATTTTCCGGGAAACCCAATGAACAGATAAACTTCTTTTTGCAAAGTGCCGAGATGTAGGCCACGCTTGCACTTGGCCAGACGATTTCTTGTTAAATGTACTCTGCCTTAACTTGTCAGGTGACACCCATACCTATATGGAATCAGTGCATGCCCTTAGGGTCACCACCTCTTTCACCACGTTAGAAGCTGGGTTGAAAGAAAGGTATTTGGACCGACGTGACACCCGCTATTACAGGGACAAGTTATCCACCCTCCACCAGAAGTAAGGGGTGGACGTAGAAGCATTTGCTGACTGAATCCGTGCTGTGGCTTGCCGTACTTATACGCTGGGTTCAGATTCCACACGTGATGAGGTATTAATCGAGCAAGTGGAAGCCCGCTCAATTGACGTATTTATATGTGGAATCGACGCGTACGTGGGAGGAGAGGTTAAAATAGCATCACCTGCCTCGTTGCATGATGCCACACGACTTGCAATGATGTGGGAGGAGGTAGCACATTTTGTTGCCAGTTCAGCATTCCCGGATGAACAGCTGCATCCAATTTTCAAATACGAACAGGCATGCCAACACTGCCGAAAGGCAGGCCATGCGGCTGTGCAGTACCGCGCACCTTATTGCTGTCAGTGTGGAATCATAGGGCACATGAGTAAAAACTGTACGCAGAAGTCATGAAACGGAGGCCCCTCGTACATGCAACAATCCACCCCAACCCCAAAGACAGCTGGGAAACAGTCGAGTGGCAAGTCATGCCGCCAGACCCTGCCCCCTGTAATATTTATGCATCCAGTTCACCACGGTGTCATAAATGAGGCGGCGAGTATCCTCTTCAAGGTTAAAATTAGAGGAAAGAAGGTAAGAATACTTATTGAAATGGGAGCACAAACTAGCATTTTATTCATAGGGCATGGGGATAGACAAGTATTAAAACCACCCCGTCACCACATTAATGGTCTGAGTGACGAGATAATCGTACCTGCTGCGTCAAGTTAAGTTGAAAATTGGAGCCAGCTACTACCCTTTTGACATGGACATAATTCGGAAATTAGGTCAAGATTTTGATGTTATCCTGGGGAGTGATTTCCTGCACCACTACCAGAGTGGAGTCGACTACAGAACACAAACTGACCATCTTGGTGAGGAAACCCACCATTTAGGTGACTCCCACGTCATTCCATCACAAGGAATTTGTGAAATGTGGCCACTTCCACAGGTTCCTTCCACTCAAACGTGGGCATTACGTCCAACTACCTCTGTTAGAATCAGCAGTGGCACAGGATGCATATGCTGGCTTGGGCTCAAATCCCATGAACTGCCAAGAACAGCCATACTGGTGGATCCTCTCCATCAAACCAATGTCCTCGACAGATTACAGGTCCATGTTAAATGTGGTTTAACAACAGCAGAAGTGCAGGGGAAGAAATTTTATGTTCCCATCTGTTTGGACAATTTTGGAACGAAGGACGTAGAGATTTCTACTGGCAACTGTATAGCTAGTGGCCACGAGATTGAAGAAAATCACCCTGTACAAGAGAAGCCAAAATCCAACCAAAATCACCAGCTCCCGGAACATAACATATGCCATATTGCTCCCATGCTCAGGGACAAATTCAAAGATAAGTTAGCTCATTTGCCTGTGGCTGACCAAAACAAATTGTACTCTGTCTTGGAAGAACACTCCTGGTTATTCGAGGAAAGGTGTTATTTGCCGGCTACTGACCTTGTTTACTATGAAATTCCCACCAGAGATGCAAGGCCCATTGCACAGAAACCGTATAGAATACTATACCACCTCCAGCCCATTGTGGAGGAAACTATCCAACAACAGCTAGAGGCAGGGATAATACAGCCCTCTGCTAGACCCTGGTTGTCCCCAATTGTTGTGCTCGCCAAGAAGTCAATCAGTGGAGAGAAGACCTACCATCTTTGTGTTGATATGAGGGCAGTAAATAAGGTAACCACTCCTGATACTTACCCTCTCCCCCGTATCGACGAAACACTGGACAGGTTAGGAAATTGTAAATACTTCACTACCCTCCAAATACTGATTCCACCACAGGAAAGGCCAAAAACAGTGTTTATAGCTCCCTCCAGTCTATATTAATTTCTGAGAATGCCATTTGGGTTGCGCAACATGCCAGCCACTTTCCAAAGATTTGCCAACCTATTACTTAGGTGATTGAAACCTACAATGTGCCTAGTCTATCTAGATGATATCATTGTTTTTTCCAGGACCATAGATGAGCATGTTACCCGGTTAAGAAATGTTTTGTGTAGACTAAGAACTGCTAATTTAAGCTTAAAAATAGGAAAATGTTCCTTTGCTGAGAGTCAAGTACAGTATCTTGGGCACATTATTAATGCTGATGGAGTAAAATCTGATCCCCGTCTAATTGAAGCAGTTAGAACCTTCTCTTCCCCTAAGAATGTAAAAGAATTGCCAAGTTTTCTGGGACTCAGCAATTATTATAGGAGTTTTCTAAAGGTCTATGCCACAATAGCTAAACCCCTTACACACCTGTTGAAAAAAATGTACCCTATCAATGGGCCACCAAATGCGAAGCTGCTGTGCAGCATCTCAGAGATGTTCTAACTAGTTCCCCCTTGTTGATCTGTCCAGATTTTGAAAAACCATTCATTCTCTCATGTGATGCATCTGACTTTGCGATAGGAGCTGTTCTGAGTCAAATTATTGATGGTGAGGAAAGACCAATTGGTTACGCATCCCGTCAGTTGAACCAGGCGGAAATTAACTACAATACAACAGAGAAAGAATTACTGGCACTAATGTTCGGAGCTAACTACTTTAGATGCTACCTTTATGGGAGAAAATTTACAATAGTAACAGATCATGCAACACTACAGTGGCTATTAAATTTAAAATACCCTAGCAGCCATCTTACATGCTGGGCCCTGAAATTGAGTGAGTATGATTACCAAGTGCAACACAAAGCTGGAAGATTGCATCAGAATGCTGACACCCTTAGCAGAAAGGTGAGAGTAGATCAAACAAGCGAAGTACTAATTGATGAACTAAAAGACTCTCAGGAAAATGATGCAAAATGCTGCCAGTATCGCTCCCATCTGGATTTTGTTACAGAGGATGGAATTCTATATCGTAAGACCCCCCTGGGTAAATGTATAGTAATACCAAAAGACTTGCAATCAAGAATTCTTGCCCAGTGCCACAACAGCATCCAAGCTTGCCATAGTGTACGAAGAGCCACAAACACCCGCATTTCCGTGAAGTATTGGTGGGGCAACAGATGGCAAGATGTTGCCATGTATATAAAAAATTGCCTACCATGTGCCCAAAGAGCACCACCCCCATGAATCAAAATTCCCTTACAGTCTCTTCCCGAGGCATTCATCACTTTAGACATGGTCGGGTCACTTCCTGTAAGTACACAAGGAAGTATATATATTCTATCTATTATTGATCACTTTTCCTGGTAGCATATTTTGGCATCCATCGCTGACATGTCAGATGAAACTGTAGCATGTACTTTTGTAGATCATCTTGTCCTTCCTTTCGGAAGTCCTGAAGCCATTATAACCAACGAAGGAACCAACTTTATGTCCACCTTATTTATCCAAGTTTGCAAATTGCTGAGAATTAAAAAATGGAGAACCACCCATTTTCACACACAGGTAAATGACTGCATTGAACATGTTCATCGCACTGTGAAACGAATGCTTCCCTATTACGTTAACTCAACCCACAGCGACTGGCAAAGATACATTCCGTACGTGGCAAGTGTGTACAGTAGCCATTTCCACAAAGCCACTGAACATACCCTTACAAGATAGTGTTTGGCCGCCCTATGGAATCTCCCTTTGAGATTGATAAATTACCTCCAGGAATCGATCACACAGCTGTTAAGGGGCTAGCCCACTACCTTGAGGCCATTTGGAAGAAGGTACAAGGGAACAACCACAAGGCGACCAGGAGGCAGATAGAAAGAAGCAATAAAAATGCCATCCTCCCCCCCCCCCTCCCCCTCCTATAAACCTGGTGATTTGGTTTTACTGAAAAAAACCTAGTGTAAAGAAAGGAAGAGTAAAGAAACTTACTTCCCCTCCCTCTGTATGACAGACAATATTCAATTATTCGGCTTACTTCCCCTGTTCACAGGGTTATTTGGTAAGCGTGGTAGCGTTACGGAGATGTTTAGCAAACTCAAGTGGCAGACTCTGCAAGAGAGGCGCTCGGCATCGCGGTGTAGCTTGCTGTCCAGGTTTCGAGAGGGTGCGTTTCTGGATGAGGTATCGAATATATTGCTTCCCCCTACTTATACCTCCCGAGGAGATCACGAATGTAAAATTAGAGAGATTCGAGCGCGCACGGAGGCTTTCCGGCAGTCGTTCTTCCCGCGAACCATACGCGAGTGGAACAGAAAAGGGAGGTAATGACAGTGGCACGTAAAGTGCCCTCCGCCACACACCGTTGGGTGGCTTGCGGAGTATAAACGTAGATGTAGATGTATATGTATTTGTGCAACTACCTGACCGCAAGGTGATTGCCCATCTTGACAGGTTAAAACCCTATTCAGGAACTATGCCCCTCCCACCACCTTGTGAGACAAACGCTGGACTTTCAGCAGATCCTGCTCCTCCTGTGAAGCGAAGAAAACGAAAAGTTCCCCCGCCCCCAGTTTGCCCTACATGTACCCTCAGATCCAAACACCCATATGTTCTTAGGCACAGAGACTACAAACTAAGGTGCTATTTTGTGCTTAAGAGATTCATAGTTAGATCAATCAAAAGAAAAGGTAACAAGATTCAGGCAACCACCTTATTATTGTTTTTTCTTTCTCTTTGCAAGCGAACATTTTACCCCTTCTATAATAACCAAAATGTCCCGTAGCATCCCCCTCTGAAAGAGATTGTCAGAATTTTACCTGCCCAGCCTGTTCTGCAATGCTGGCCTCGCTTAATTAATTCTTGTTCTAACCAGTGTTTTATTGATTTTATTCAGATTATGTTATTTATGTGTTATGACATGCCTATTGGTTGGACAGCAGCTCTGTTCTCAGTACTAGTACAGTTAATTCCAAATAAGAGTACTACTTTATTGAGTAACTCTCCAGTTTGAATTTTGCTACTGCAAAATTGTGAACATGTGCCCTCCGCCTGTCAAAATCAGCTGGTGCTGTCAACCAGGGAGCCGCATGCATGGTGGCCATCTTGTACAAGGGCGGAGACACTCATCTGACACTGCGGTAACTCCCCGCCCCTCCACCAACCTGTGCCGTCCCACTAGCCATGCCCAGCTGTCGCCGCCCAAGTCCCCCCCTTCCCCTCCTGCCCCCCTCTCTCTGCGTGCTGTCTGCACACCTGTCTTCCACCATTAAATTACTATACGCACACTAGAGCCATCTTCACTATCAATGCATAGCACCTTAACATAGAAAGGCACCACCTTTTTTTACACAATACCTATTTTAAATGTAATTTCTTCCATCCTTCTGCCTGACTGACTGAGAAACTTCAACCCGTAAATTTATTTGCATTCCTAAGCCCGTAACATGTCCGCTAATCAAGCTATACCTCCGAGGGAAGTATAGAAGCGAGCAACCTCCAGCTGATGGATTGCGAAGCGGAAACACACCACAATAACAAAGCACACCGTTAAAGAGGTGTCTTCCAGTGCATTGACATTTAGTTTGATGGTGCTTTGCAGTTCTGAACCTCCCCCAAATAATAGTACCACCCTCCCACCCTCCATCTAGTCTCGAGTACCTTCACAACCAACTACCTACTCTTCTTCCAATTCATAGATGGCTTCACCATTATGTGCTCATCACAGCTTATTCAACCCATCTTTATTGTTTCATTGGTCAATACTATTCGAAACAATCACTAAATCCACTATAACCTTACTAATTTTTATTGACTATGTTTTGCAACTGGTTAGTTACAATGCCCCAAGGCATCGCTCACTCAGAATGTGCTGCTCCTCGCTAGCTCAGCGTTACACGTGCCTCACAGCTGTTCCGCTATCTAAGCACCACACACGTGCACTGCAGCAATCTCAGCACTAACTTGAAACCTGCTTCTGTCACCTCTGTCTGTTTCTGCCTCCAGCCAGCTTCATAACACTACTTGTTTTCCCCAGTACAGAGTCTGATAAATTGTTTAACCACTCTGTATTATATGCCTTTTGTATGCTTAACTGTGCTGAGATATGTCCAACCCATTATGCGTTGTCAGTTGATAGCTGGTTAATAATTGGTACCAATAACTTGTATTTTTCTTTTTTTTTTCTTCCCTTATGGTTTTATGTTAGGTTTAAACATTTCATCATCATTTTGCTGCACAGAAATGGCCTTGCTGTATCCCATCTGTTTTTGCTTGCGTGTATTTTAATAGTTTATGCCATTTGTCTTGTATAATATTTACTTGTACCTTATATTGCCTACCCCAGTCTGTAAAGGCCCACCACAGCCCTGGATTTTAGATATACTGCACTACACCAATATTCCTATTATATAAGACTCCCCCTGCAGTCGTGATACACGACTTTCTGAGTTACAGATTCTGGAATCCTATAATGTGCCGGGTTCGTGCCCAGAGCCAGACTGGTATGTTTAGAAGTGAGCGAAGTTATATAAAATACACAGTAGAGATGAGTTGAATGCACCCCTGAAGTTGAGAAGAAGTACGCTACCCTCTCACTGTAGAGCGGTAAGTGAGATAGATTATTTGGTAGGAGAGATGCGATTAAGTTTCACTCAAGTAAATAAAGAATAGCAGTTAGGATCCCATATGCATGTTGCACATTTAAGAGTTCACCCAGACAAATTTAGGTTTTGTTATCATTCACCCTACTTCTTAGAAAGTAATTGATTGAGGAAGTGAAGTTGTTACGAGTGAGCACGACAATCGACACTCCTACCATTTGGGTACAGTGCCCCACTGTGCATTTAGGAAGTGAGAGACACCTGTTTTTGTATTCAAACAAACACACCCGTTATGTTCCATGATGGAAGCTCCCACTGAAATAAGCAGTTGTTTGTTAATGATTAGTGCCCATGATGTGACGTCACTGCCCAAGTGCGGTACCATGGTATCTTGTTGAAAATATGTTGTACACTACAGTAGATTATTGACTATTATTGCAGTAGTTAGTGCCCCCCTTTTTATAACTCACCCTGTTACTTCAGGGATCTTAGACATTTTTTAGTAATTACCCTCCTGAGATGTAATCTCCCTATGTCTTCCTTGCCCATGCACTGCACCGGGTTCCTACCTTTGCTTTGAGTTGCTCGCTCTCACCTCAACCATTACTTTCTGCCTCCCTCCTCCAGGGCTGTGTGCCTTACATGTTGTGGTTAGTGCCTGCAGAGAGCCCAGCTGATAGGTTTATTCTTTCAATTTTCGGTTTCGTAAACCAATTGCATACCTATCTATTTCATCTGTGCGTCATTGCCTCTCCCCAGAGGAAAGGGGAAGGAAGCCTTTTATATTCCAATACAACTACTAAAGTTGGAATTTTTCTGTTGTCACCGCGTGCAGCCTCCTGCTCCTCTAGCAGCATTTGTCCTGCACTCTGCCTACTCTTAGGATATTCACTTATCCCTCTACTTTTCCCCGGCATCCCGGCACGGCATAGGAGTTAAGCAGAGCTGTTTCCCAACCAACAACACAAACATACATTCACACATATTTGACACTGTCCTCCCACACTAACACTTCCTACTGTCGAGGTTACGTGACTTTCATAGTCCCGGGCAATGAGATGCCCCACTCCCAAACCAGCTAGCATGTGGTTTGTGACAGATTTTACTGTATGGCTTACGAACTGCCCGAGAAGTTTTCTCGAAAGTCCACCACTCATCTTCATATAGTATTAGTAATTACCTGCACCCATGAGCAATTTGCTACACTATCATTATGTCACAACTGACTTTTTGTTTTTAAGGACATCATATACCTTCCCCAAGATGCTACATAGTCAATTCACTGCCAATTAACTAAGACCAGACCTGTTCTGACCCACAGTAAACCCAGTTTAGTAGAGGCCAAACTTCGTTGACTCAGTTCCTTACTCTCCTGCTAGGCCGGCGGTAGGTGACTGATTTTGCTGTGGATGTCCCTGTGGATGGTACACCCTACTGTCGTATTATTCAATGCAGATACTATTTTTGCCCTTCCCTTTTTCTCTTACCCTACTGCCAGGTCAACGTTTCTATTCTGTCTTTCTTCTGTCAGGGAAGGGTAGCTTAGCTATGCCTTCCGGCAGGACCACAAGAACTAATATAATCCTGTATATTACACATGCTTTTCCAGCCATTTTTTAAGGTATTGCTCCTCCCTTGATTGCAGTGGCCTATCAACTACTTTCTGAGGTACTACCATTGAGAAAAATCTGTGTTTCGGTTAGTTATCCAAGCAAGTGTCTAATCACGCAGTAGACGCGTGTATCTGATCCTATATCTCCATACCCTGTAACTAGTAGAATTGATTTATTTTAACCCTGTAAGTTGATTTGTGTACAGGCAAGAGTTCCTGTGTGTGTGTTGTTGTAGGTGATGTTAAATGGTCTGTTTTATGCTGTCACCCCGAGGTCAGATCAAAACCATTAGACATGATTCACTTTACCATGCAGTGAGTTTCCAGTTGATACAAATTTTGGGAGTCGTTTAAATTGCATGTTATGCTACCAGTGAACACTTACTATAAGCAGAGCATGGGGCAAACACGCGGACCATCACAGCTGTCACCTTGCGATAAGCCAGTCACGTCCTCAAATGCTACCACTTCCTCCCTATTCTTCACCTTGTCTGCCATAATTAATTCTAATTTTCATATGATTTATTTGCCATTCATTGTATAAGTTTTGAGTGACAATGTTGGAGAGTATTATATAGTGAAAGGGTCTACAGATTGCATGCAGCTGTACGGTATGTAACATGTGCTCGCCAGCCGACCTGTCTGGAATGCTGACAATTTGCTTGGTCAGTACATGTGTATCCAGGCGCAGTGTGAGGCAGAGGGTATGCCACTGGCCGCTGTCTGCAGTGTGCTGTATTAACTAGCACAGCCCCGGGCGTGAATATGTCTCTTTTCTTATTTCTCTGTGGAGCCTTTTGATATGACCATAATTAGCCGGTGTTAGGATGCCAGACACAGTGATGATGGGTACATGTAGCATGCGTGTTTTACAATCTGCCTTTGTTAATAAAACTGTTTAAACTTACTTCTCAGTGTTCACATATTGCTGTACCTCAAGCACCCACCACTTACAAATCCTGACAAAATATTCATGTAATTATCATCTAGGGCAACAACTCAAACAACCCCCTTATAGAAGTGGTGTCAGCATGGGGATAATTATGGAAAATCTACAGTCCTGGAGAGGTGCATCACTAGGTGAACTTCAAGCAGCAGCAGCATAAACATCTTCTGACTACATGGGGACATCAGGTTGGTCTACTCCAGTTTGGCTAGAATACAAAAGGCAGTGATGGACTTTTATTTTACATTTGAATGACTCATTGGCATTAAATTAGACAAAATATCACAATCAAGCCAGAGTAACCTTATCGATCTACAAACTGTTATTAATGAACTGCAAGAAGAGTTTAGGCAGTTAAAAGCAGAAAGAAGTGAGCATAACATTCTGAAAGACTTGTCAAATGATAGTTCATGCAGTACAGGTATAACTACAACAAAGAATTTTGCCAGCAGTACCAGTGTTTAGCGGGAAACCCGAAGATGATGTGAAAGTGTTTTTTCGTAAACTTGAAGGTGCCACCCTGTTAGGATCCTGGACAGATTTCGATAAGCTATTGGTTGCCAAATTAAGAATTCAGCAAGCAGCACAAGATTTCATCAGCCTACTTCCGTGAGAACAGAAGATTACAATGAGTTTAGAACAATTGTTGTTCAGAGATTTAAATGTAAAAACGTGATCAGATTTTACAGACAGCAGCTTCACAGTTTGTGAATGCGATGAGACGAATCTATCGAACAGTTTGCCAACAGAATTCGAAACATCAAAGCACAAACGTACGAGTTAGTAGAAGATGAAAATGAAAATCGCATTCAGTTGTTCGAACCCAACCAGAGAGCCTTGGACACATTCATTCATGGGCTGCACGGAGAGGAAGCATGCGAAGCTGTTTGATTGGCACAATGTAAAAGTGTGAGGGTTAAACGGAGGGAAGCTACGTAACTATGGAGAAATTGATGTAGAATTGATTCTTGGCCAAGGCCAAGATGAAGGTGAAAATAAAGATAAAGATAAATACACAGCAAGGGTGCAAGAAGTTTCAAATAACGAAATGCATTATGACGGTGTACTTGGATTTGATTTCTTGTCTGCTAACGAGGCAGAGATATTTGTCGCAGAAAGAAAGATCAGCCTAGGAAATCATTCTTCAGATCGTACTCAAAGGAGCAGCAATACTGATGTTGTGGGAAATGACCACTCAAACGATGCATCAGTTCAAACCGTCTGAGTCGATGTCCAAATTGATCAGCCTCAGCTAATTCCCAAGGGAGCAGGAAAGACAATCTATGTTGAAGTTAAGTCGGAAGGAACTTTGTTATTAATTGAGCAATCCGAGAAAAGTGAGTTACTGGATACAATGTATTGTTATGTTGCCAGAAGTGTAGGTGTCACTACAATGGTCAGACGGAATGTCGCCAAAGTCCCAGTTACAATAATGAATATGAGCAATGAGGATGTTGTTTTGCCACAAGTAACAAAAGTTGCTGAAGTGTTGAGCATAACTAAAAGTGACGTAATACAGATTCAAGATGAGGTAACAAATGCTGCAGTTATAAACACAGATTTTTGTAACAGTACTGCAAAATTGCATCAAGGAGACAAAGTAAATAATGAATTGAAGTGCAAGATTTGGAAGAAGATAGAACATTTGACAGTTGATGAACAGAAGATTTTAGCACCTGTTTTGTTGGAGTATGCAGATTTGTTCCGAGAATGTACAAATTTACTTGTCACTCATTTAGTTCAGCATCGTATTCATACAGGCAATGTGGCCGCAATCACACAGAAACCTTACCGAATACCATACAGTCAAAGAGAATTGGTAGAAGACGTGGTTAAAGAACAATTATGAGGTGCATTCAAGTTCTAAGGCCTCCGATTTTTTTTCTCCGGACTGGAAAGAGATAGAAACATGCGCATTGTTTTAAAATGAGGCCGCGTTCGTTGTCAATACGTCCCAGAGGTGGCAGCACCGTACAGCAGATGGAATTTTACCGCCAGCAGCGAGAATGAGAACTGTTTTAAATACTTAAAATGGCGACGTTTTCCTTACTTGAACAGCGTGCAATCATTCATTTTCTGAATTTGCATGGTGTGAAACCAATTGAAATTCATCGACAGTTGAAGGAGACATGTGATGACGGAGTTATGGATGTGTCGAAAGTGCGTTCATGGGTGCGACAGTTTAATGAAGGCAGAACATCCTGTGACAACAAACTGAAACAACCTCGGGCTCGCAAAAGCCGGTCTGACGACATGATCGAGAAAGTGGAGAGAATTGTTTTGGGGGATCGCCGAATGACTGTTGAACAGATCGCCTCCAGAGTTGGCATTTCTGTGGGTTCTGTGCACACAGTCCTGCATGACGACCTGAAAATGCGAAAAGTGTCATCCAGGTGGGTGCCATGAATGCTGACGGACGACCACATGGCTGCCCGTGTGGCATGTTGCCAAGCCATGTTGACGCGCAATGACATAATGAATGGGACTTTCTTTTCATTGGTTGTGACAATGGGTGAGATGTGGATGCCATTTTTCAATCCAGAAACAAAGCGCCAGTCAGCTCAATGGAAGTACACAGATTCACCGCCACCAAAAAAATTTCGGGTAACCGCCAGTGCTGAAAAAATGATGGTGTCCATGTTCTGGGACAGCGAGGGCGTAATCCTTACCCATTGTGTTCCAAAGGGCACTACGGTAACAGGTGCATCCTACGAAAATGTTTTGAAGAACAAATTCCTTCCTGCACTGCAACAAAAACGTCCGGGAAGGGCTGCGCGTGTGCTGTTTCACCAAAACAACGCACCCACACATCGAGCTAACGTTACGCAACTGTTTCTTCGTGATAACGACTTTGAAGTGATTCCTCATGCTCCCTACTCACCTGACCTGGCTCCTAGTGACTTTTGGCTTTTTCCAAGAATGAAAGACACTCTCCGTGGCCGCACATTCACCAGCCGTGCTGCTATTGCCTCAGCAATTTTCCAGTGGTCAAAACAGACTCCTAAAGAAGCCTTCGCCGCTGCCACGGAATCATGGCGTCAGCGTTGTGAAAAGTGTGTACGTCTGCAGGGCGATTACATCAAGAAGTAACGCCAGTTTTATCGATTTTGGTTGAGTAGTTAATTAGAAAAAAAATCGGAGGCCTTAGAACTTGAATACACCTCGTAGAAGCCAGAATTATAAAACCAAGAGATCCTTCAGACCCACTGTGGTGTTCACCTGTTGTAATTGTAAAGAAGAAATCAATTTCTGGGGAACCACAGTTCTGTTTTTGTGTTGATTACCGATCTCTGAATGCTGTGACCACACCCGACATTTACCTCTTACCAAATTTAGTGGAAACCTGGGATTACTTGGGCAGATGTCAAATTTTTTCAGTATGTGATTTAACAAGTGGTTATCACCAGTTAACAGTGCACCCAGATGATCAAGCAAAAACTTCATTTGTAACAGCAGCAGGAGTATACAAGTATCTTCGTATGCCATTTGGACTTCGTAATGCTCCTACTACATTTCAGCGCCTGATGGATTCAGTTTTACGATGGCTCACCCCAAGACAAGCACTTGTTTACCTTGATGATGCAGTATTTTTTGGTGAAAACATGAAGCAGCATACAGAGAGACTAAAAGCTGTTTTTGAGTGTATGAGAAGCGCAAACCTGTCTTTATCAATAGATAAATGTCATTTTGCACAAAGTAAAGTTAACTATCTTGGTCATGTTATAACCAATGAAGGTGTTTGACCTGATCCAAAATTAATTGAAGATGTAAAGAATTTTCCTGAACCACAGAATGTGAAAGAACTACATTCATTCTTGGGTTTGTCAAATTTATAGCTGGTTATGCGAATACAGCACATCCAATGACAGGTACTGAAGAAAGGAGCCACATTTAATTGGTCAACAGAGTGCAAAAAGGCAATGGAAGAACTTAAAACTGCTCTAACCACAGCCCCAGTGTTAGCCTATCCAGATTTCAGTAAATCTTTTATTCTTTCAACAGGTGCATCCAATTTTGCCATAGGAGCAATCTTGTCTCAAGAAGTTGATGGTCATTAACATCCAGTCTCATTTGCTTCCAGACAATTAAACAAAGCAGAATGTAATTATACTGTTACTGAGAAGGAGCTTTTTGCTTTGGTTTTTGGTATAACACATAACAGATTTTTCTTAACAGGAAGAGAATTTACAGTTATTACAGATCCTACCACACTTAAATGGTTATTGAGCTTAAAGGATCCAAGTTCCAGATTAACAAGATGGGCATTAAGACTGAGTGAGTACCAATTTAAGGTTATTGACTGACCTGGTAAACAACATGTGAATGCTGATGCAATGAGTTGAAAAGTCAATGTCTGTATTACAGTAGTCAAGAAGAAGAATTAAAGACAGCTCAAGAAGAAGATCCCCAATGCAAATTATGGAAAAATGATCAACATTTTACCAAAGTAGATGGATTATTGTAGAAAATCACTAGTAAAGGAAACTGCCTAGTTATTCCAGAAAGCATGGAAGAGCAAATCATGAGAGAACAACATGATTCTTTATTATCAGAACACTGCAGTAAAAAGGCAACAAACATTGAAATAGCTCAAATGTTTTGGTGGCTGACCCACAAAGTTGACGTTTTCAAGTTTGTTTCACAATGTGATTCCTGTAACAGATGAAATAATGTAGGAAAAAGTAAAGCACCATTGCAAGAACTGCCAGAGGCAAGTGAACCATTTGAATGAGTAGGACTAGATGTCATCGGACCATTGCCTAAGACTAAAGAGAGAAACAAATACATATTGGCAATGTTATATCATTTCTCTAGATACCTTCTCATGATACCAATACCTGATCAGAGTGCTGAGAATATAGCTAAAGTTCTTGTAAAAGAATGGATTCTTAAGTTTGGATCACCATTAAGTATTATTAGTGGTCAAGGAATGAATTTTATGATTGAATTACTTATCAGACTTGTAAACTCATGCAAATAACTCAGTTAAGGACTACACCAGCACACCCTGAAGGAAATGGAAGAGACAAGCGAGTCCACAGAACAATTATTAAAATGGTTAGCCATTATGTGAGCAGCAAACACAATTGGGATGTATGTTTACCATCCTTGGTAAGTTGATACAACGCCATAATGCACAGCTCAACTGGCCTAAGTCCATATGAGATCGTCTACAGAAGAAGAATTCATTCACCCTTAGACTTTGCATGATCGACTGCCGGAATCAGCAATGAACACGTACGGGACCTAGCATGCAAGCTAAAGGAAGCATGGAGGGGAGTCAAACAACAAAATCATCAGTCCTTTCTTCAGCAAGCAAGACAACACAACCTCTAAGCAGCAGTGCCATAGTATCGAGTTGGAGATCTTGTGTATCTGAGCAATGTGGTATTAAAGAAAAGTCAAGACAAAAAGTTTTGGGAAAGGACCATATCAAATCTTGGAGATGATGTCACAAGTCACTCTTAAGCTCCAACTACCCTGTCATTCATTTGTCGTTCATGTAAATCATGTAAAGCCATTTCTGGGTCGATTTCTTGTAGTATCGCAAGAGAACAAGGACCGACCGAGAGGCAGACCTACTGTTCTCAAACCTAGGAAGCAAGAATCATGAGGTCACAGTCCAGACTTCAAGGCCAAGGCATCGCCATGTTCCAAGAAATCCTGTTCCAGACACCCCTACAATCTGTGTAAACGTGTGTAGTGTGTGAGAGTGCAATGCATGTGTTTATTTCAGCCATGTGCTTATGTGAATGTGTTGTGAAAATTTAGTATTGAAGCTATTGCATGAGGTTACCACAAGAAACTCATTTATTTTATGTTCATTGTTAACTCTAGTATTTAGAACTAATTAGCCATGTTCATTTTTATTCTAATGTTTGCTATGATAGCGTATTCTACTAATGCTGTAGTAATAGTACCACAGAGTACAGGTGTTTTGTTTGAACCATGATCAGACATGGTAGTTTCAACAACTAATGCAAAACTTGTCCTCAAGTACAGTCTGAGTGAAATCTAGCAACAGTTCAATTCTGTAAAGAAGCAAATTGATCTAATTCATTCTGTTAAGGGTAATGATACAATTTTGGAAATTGGTTCATCTTGGTATAATAACTGGATCACAGCCAAAATGCAGTTAGAGTCTACATTTGCTAATTATGAACAAGAGATTTACTGTTTTTTTTTAGCTCTTGAACAACAGCCAAGTTCAGATTCAACTAACCTCTCTAATGAAATTATCGTATTAAAGAAAATGCAAAGAACCATTACTAACCACACAGTTTTCATTGAACAGATTGTAAAGCAATTTATCTGACATTTCCTCATAATTCATAATGAAATGAATGCAAATATCCAAGAACTATTCCAAGGATTAAATGCTGTGAGTGCACACTGAGATCTAAACACTCTTTTGTTAAGGATTACTGATAGTTTATCAAATGCTAAAATTGATGCCCTTAATGTAAGAACAGCCTTAGAAAGTAGTCCAAATGATTGTTTGAGAAGTGAACTACTACATCCAGAACAATTTTTACAGATCCTACTATCAACTGAACGAAAGCTAGATGCAACATATACTATGATTTACCCTGTTAACTCTCATAATTTATATGCTTACTACAAGTTAACCACCACACACTCTTTAATGATTGAAGATGAATTAACTGTTAGTGTTTCTATTCCCATTGCTAGATCAAAGCATAATTTTGAAATGTATAAGATTTATACTTATCCTGTGAAATGGAGACAGGCTGGTATTCATGTAAAGTACATACTGAATGATTACCTACTGATCAGCAAGGATTGAAGATATTTTGTGTCCCTAAATTAAAATGATTTGCATATGTGTAAACATAGTCATAAGTTAATTCGCCCTGAATCAGCAGTATTCTTAGATAGTAGAGTGTACAGCTGTGAGAAAGAATTGTTTATGAATCAGCCTCCAAGAGATGATTGCTGTAGAATTTTAACACATCTTTATCATCCATTTCTTAAACGATGTTCTGAAGGTATAATTTTCTCATTTAACTCCACCCTTGATGTCACATTTAAAAAAATTATGATACACCTGAGGTAACCTTTAGACTCAAATTGAATAATAGTGGATTAATCTTGAATGCCACACATTGTGATTTATTATGTGAACCATTTGATATGCCGAGTGTATTGCCAACTACATTTCATGCAATTGACATTTGCCATTAATGCTAATGTTATCTGTTTGTTACAATGATTCATACATATTAACATATGAAGAGCATTCCTTGTCAAGTTTTTCTGAAGACAATAATTTAATTAAGGACATCCATGAAAATTTGATCTCTTCCAATAATGAGTTAAACTTCATTGAAGTGGCATATAGAATTAAGTCCTTCGATTCATCCAGTAATGTTAATGCATACTTGATTGTCAGTATTGTGTTTCTTTTGATATTATTAATTTGTGTTTTATCAACAGCATTTGTCATGTATGAAATTGTCATCCTGAAGGTACGCTTCTCTGTACTGAACATTACTGTGTCTGCAATGTTGCAGTGCCTTCTGACGCCACAAATGGCGAAATAGATTCATAATGCCCAGGAGGTTGTTTGAGCCACCTATGGTTGCTCTTTTTCTCTTGGGAGAGTGATGTAAGGACCTACGGATTGTGTGCAGCTGTACAGTACGTAACAAGCGCTCGCCAGCCTACCTGTCTGACAATTTGCTGAAGGTGTAATTTTCTCATTTAATTCTACCCTTGATGTCACATTTACATGTAAAAATTCTGATACACCTGAGCTACCCTTTACACTCAAATTGAATAATAGTGGATTAATCTTGAATGCCACACATTGTGATGCTGACAATTTGCTTGGTCAGTACACACATATCTGGCCGCAGTGCAAGGCAGAGGGTATGCCACGGGCTGCCATCCACAGCACCCCATATTAACTAGCGCGGCCTCAGGTGCAAATATGTCTCTTTTCTTAGTTCACCGTGGAGCCTTTTGATATGACCCTAATTAGCCGGTGTTGGGATGTAAGACACAGTGATGATGAGTACACGTAGCATGCGTGTTTTATAATCCACCTTTGTCAGTAAAACTGTTTAAACTTACTTCTCAGTGTCTGCGTGTTGCCGTACCTCAAGAACCCACCGCTTTCAAATCCTGACAAAATATCTGTGTAGTTATCACACGGAGAAACAACTAAAAACAAAACCTTTATGATATAGTATAACTCTGTTATGAATACTTTCGAGCAACCCAACCCTACCGTGTGCTACTTAACGGTAGCGGTTCACTATTTAATAGCTCTCCATGTAATATCACTACCCCCACTGAGGAGGTGTTTGCACACTTGTCCTAATTCTGTATATACCCCTTTAGAAATTTTCTTTATTGGTTTATCACTACGAGTAGCATTTAGAAAAGGACTTTTTGCGCGACTTTGGTTGCCCACTTCTGCTGTCCCTGAACAGCAGTCTCCTGGGGAATACCATGTTAAGTTGTGAAATGGGAGCAAGAGTGTGCCTTGCTGTGCCCATACTGTAGTAGTCAGTAAAAGATAGTAGTGAGTAGAAATGCATAGTAAATAAGTAAAATCTACCCAAAAGATAAGGCGTGGCCCTCCTTTAGATGTAAGCAACAAAAATGCGCATGAAGTGTTCCACCAGCGTTAACCCCTTCTGCCCTCCCCCCCTCTTGATCTGTGCATCGACCCTTCTGAAACCCCCTGCTTATACGCTCCGGTGAAAATTGCAGTCCATCACAGCACGCTGCTATCCGCTGCGGCCACCAACCTCCATCGTTGCCACCGACAACAGCTGATTTTCGCAACCTGTGCTGCCACTCGCAGCACCCCACGCCACCGCCACACCATCTACCGTCGTCCAGATTTTGTCAAGCTAGCATTCATTACTCACTTATTGTCATTTTTTAATACAAATCTAACATGAAAACACAAATAATCAAAATGTATTGTTAAAATTATGTAAGGCCGTCCTTCACAGGAGCTCCTTAGTAACTATCACTTTACCATTGCCCCATGCTTCACTCCTGTGGAGGGGAGAAGAGTGTACAGTGGGGGCCGTTACTGAATGGGTTAACTAGTATACAAATTTGATTTTTATTTTTCACTTGATGTTCATCAGTGCCTTCTACCTGGTGTTAAGTTGCAGTGTCTCAGTCACATTACCCAAAACTGGATAGAACCACCCGGAAACTCATGTGTTGAACCATCAGCAGCTAAACTCATGTGTTGCTGACAATGTAACACTACTGAACTGCGCATCTTATGATCTGACCGACCAATATGGAGGCTTGGAGGTGGTCAAGTGGGGCTGGAACCGTGGCGAGCTGCCGGGATCTGACATGCTGTTTGCTCTCTTCTGCTGGCAGCTTCCAAACCAACCAGACGCCCTCCTTTCCTACCCTCTTGGGCAGTAGCCCATTCAGTCCTGGTGGCTTCTCTACACCTGCCTGTTTACGGCATTAAACTTTCATGCATATAAAAATATGTTTTCTTTACGGGTGCCTACAGCTTTCCCCACCTGGCCAATCCTGATGCATTAATATTAATGTTATGACTTTTCTGTTGTATAACCACCTCGCATTGCTATTTACAATTTGTTTCATTTTTTGACTGATTTTCAACAAATACCCATGTTACGACTCTCAGATATATGTAAACACTTGATTTGAAATGTTTAACAATTAGTGCAGTGCATCATTTTTAACAAAATCACTGATGACATTTTAACCAACACACCCATAGCCTAAATTAAAGAAATAACACACTGACACAAATACATTCCAAGTCTACACTATCCTTGCAGTATTAATGTGTGACATCAGTATAAGACTGCCCCTAGTAGATTCATAAATAACAATGGAAAAATCGGAATGTGTACGCACACAAAACATCACTTAATGAACACTGTAAACAATAACAACCACCACCACCACCACCACCACCACCACTGCCATCATAACTTTTAGCATTAGATGGAAATAGGATAGACAATCACTGTATTAAAAAAGTAATAAAAAATTTGTGGTCGTGTACTGTATATCACCGGTAAGCCAACCTACCTGGTAGCTACTTAGCTGAGGAGAGACTACCACAATTTCAAGCACTCCACCAGGTGCCTCCCACCCATAACAATCACTGCTCACAACAGGCAGCTCATCTCTGGGATGCAATGACCAGAAAAGGAAGAGGTAGTGAATGCTCACTCTATGACTGTTCAAACGAGATAGTAACTGGGGAACACTAACAATGCCCACTAGTCAGCAAAACCTGTGATCACATACCAGTTGCTAACTGGCAGAAGCAGAGGACTTGATAGCTGTTGAACCACCAAGCAGCAATGAAGAATGGGACCTGTATGAAACAGTCTAACATTTTTTATTACATGTCTCTCTAGTTCTTGAGGATATTTCCAGAAATTAAACATTATTGACATACTACCACCATTAGCAAAGAAATGTTTTGACATTCATATACAATTTTGTTAGCACTCATTGATTTTTAAATAATATCCATCTCTACTACATACCTGCAATTTTTGTACCAACTTGCTGTTCAGTGAGAGCCATACTGCAGTGCTGGCCATATGAATAACTTGTCAGTTTTATTTTGTGGCAATACGAAACTGGCAGGATTAAATCATCTATAAGCATGTATGCTGCTGAGTCCGTATATGAGCTAACAAATTTGCCCATATTGTTTTCCAAATTAAATTTTTGTGTTTAATCTGGCATGGGGTTTTCTTCTGAATGTTTGTGATTATTGTTTTTGTCATCTTTCACTAGGAATCTACTTTAATACATACACTAAGGTTTGCAAAGTTGGAGATGTAGTTGCAGGAATCTGTCTGTAGCCTATTTTTCTGTCCTGATAGTCCCATGAAGTCTTTAGTAAATCTATCTGACTTAAAGCAGCTCCATTGTATGTATTAGATTTTTCATGACAAGGGCTGAACATTTTGCCTCACAATCCGTTAAACCTAGGCCATTTTCCAAAGGTGATTTTGTCAGCTGAACCCTGGCTACACAAAACAACATACCTTTCCAAATATATCATCCTATGTATTTATTTTATATAAGCTGTATATTTTCTATTAGTGGGTATGACTTGTAAAAGAAACCACAATTTTTGGACAGGACCATTCTGTTGAGATGTTCAGTCCTTTGAATGATATTCAATTTCTTTCTTTTTTTATTTGCTTTCAGAGCACCTCTTACTTTTTATACCATTTATTTTGGAATAGATGTCAATTAGGATGTGCATGGTTTTTCTTAGTTTCACATCCAACACCTTCAGTATAGGGATGTAGTGTACAATGTGTGCTCTCATTGAACCATGAGAGCTCTGTTCTGTCATTGCTCATAGCCCTCCCTCCTCCCTGCTGCTTCCTCATTAACATTCTTTGTATCTAGATTTTCATGATGTCCTGAGGTTACATAAGTACACTCCTGGAAATTGAAATAAGAACACCGTGAATTCATTGTCCCAGGAAGGGGAAACTTTATTGACACATTCCTGGGGTCAGATACATCACATGATCACACTGACAGAACCACAGGCACATAGACACAGGCAACAGAGCATGCACAATGTCGGCACTAGTACAGTGTATATCCACCTTTCGCAGCAATGCAGGCTGCTATTCTCCCATGGAGACGATCGTAGAGATGCTGGATGTAGTCCTGTGGAACGGCTTGCCATGCCATTTCCACCTGGCGCCTCAGTTGGACCAGCATTCGTGCTGGACGTGCAGACCGCGTGAGACGACGCTTCATCCAGTCCCAAACATGCTCAATGGGGGACAGATCCGGAGATCTTGCTGGCCAGGGTAGTTGACTTATACCTTCTAGAGCACGTTGGGTGGCACGGGATACATGTGGACGTGCATTGTCCTGTTGGAACAGCAAGTTCCCTTGCCGGCCTAGGAATGGTAGAACGATGGGTTCGATGACGGTTTGGATGTACCGTGCACTATTCAGTGTCCCCTCGACGATCACCAGTGGTGTACGGCCAGTGTAGGAGATCGCTCCCAACACCATGATGCCGGGTGTTGGCCCTGTGTGCCTCGGTCGTATGCAGTCCTGATTGTGGCGCTCACCTGCACGGCGCCAAACACGCATACGACCATCATTGGCACCAAGGCAGAAGCGACTCTCATCGCTGAAGACGACACGTCTCCATTCGTCCCTCCATTCACGCCTGTCGCGACACCACTGGAGGCGGGCTGCACGATGTTGGGGCGTGAGCGGAAGACGGCCTAATGGTGTGCGGGACCGTAGCCCAGCTTCATGGAGACGGTTGCGAATGGTCCTCGCCAATACCCCAGGTGCAACAGTGTCCCTAATTTGCTGGGAAGTGGCGGTGCGGTCCCCTACGGCACTGCGTAGGATCCTACGGTCTTGGCGTGCATCCGTGCGTCGCTGCGGTCCGGTCCCAAGTCGACGGGCATGTGCACCTTCCGCCGACCACTGGCGACAACATCGATGTACTGTGGAGACCTCACGCCCCACGTGTTGAGCAATTCGGCGGTACGTCCACCTGGCCTCCCGCATGCCCACTATATGCCCTCGCTCAAAGTCCGTCAACTGCACATACGGTTCACGTCCACGCTGTCGCGGCATGCTACCAGTGTTAAAGACTGCGATGGAGCTCCGTATGCCACGGCAAACTGGCTGACACTGACGGCGGCGGTGCACAAATGCTGCGCAGCTAGCGCCATTCGACGGCCAACACCGCGGTTCCTGGTGTGTCCACTGTGCCGTGCGTGTGATCATTGCTTGTACAGCCCTCTCGCAGTGTCCGGAGCAAGTATGGTGGGTCTGACACACCAGTGTCAATGTGTTCTTTTTTCCATTTCCAGGAGTGTATTATTGTGGCTACGTCATCAGCTTAGGCACTGATAGTGAACTGTTGTGAACCAAAGTACAGTCCTACTGTCTGTGTAGATTAATAGTTCTAAAGAGAGATGATGAACACTGTCATTGATAAAGGGCAACTCTGTCTGACAAAATGCTGGATTGTTGGTGCTTCCATAAGATATCAATTCTTCTGCACTTTGGAAACCATTTTGTAGCAGTAAATCTATTGTTGCTTGTGGAAATCTGAAATGCTGTAACACACCCCTTAGGTACTGATGGCTGACTTTATCAAAGGCTTTCGCTGACATGACATTCAGTAGCAGCAATGTCTGTGCATGATGCAGCCGTGAGAAGTTAACTGTATCTCTTGAGGAACAAATTCCATCTATAATGATTTTTCTATGTACACCACAAATTTGTTTCGACCCGAGGATGTCTGGAAGGGTTTGTTTTAATATTGTCACCATGACACAAGATACGATTTTATAATCTATGCATAACAATGTCATTGGCCTGAAATCTGTTGTTATTTGCAGTTTTTTTTTTTTAACTGGGAATTAGTACGATTATTGCAGGTCCTTTTTAGAGCATAAATGTCTGCTACATTACTTCCCACTTACTACTTCCATGAAATCTTTCTTGATGAGTGGCCAGAAAGTTTTATGAAATTCATAGGGGATGCTGTTGACTACTTGACTGCTTTGTTTTGACATGATTTTTATTATATCTCCTATTTCTTCTTCTGATATTGGTTTTGATAAAGCAGTAATACTTTAATGTGACAGATATATGTACAATCTTGTAACAGCTGTGCCTTTTTTCTGTATCATGAGATGGTGATGCTTGATACATACTTTGGAAATGGTCTGTTATGCCCCCTCTGGGCTAACATACTTGTTCCTGTCTGCAGACAGGATATTCCCTATATACCTCTGTTTGCATATTTTTTTTGTTCCCTTCTAAGGTGGTAAATGCTTCACATCTCATCTTAAAGGCGCCCATAATCCTTGCATGTGGTGATTTCCACCACTAGTTCACTCTCCTGCAGTTCAAAAACTTTTTTTAATTTCTTAACATCACTTTCACTATCTTCCCCAGTACTTACTTTCGCTGGCATTTCATGAGTTAGAATGTAATAATATTCGACATTCTTTCTCCAGTCTCATTTAGCCTGAAGGCTATAATTTTTATGAAGTTTCTAGATATCAGATTTGATGAGGTTTTCCACTAATCAACCACATCAAGAAAGAAACATTCTTGATTGACTGACAACTGGTAATGAGTACCAATCTCTAACTTAACATATGGTCTAAATTACAATTATATTTCCAGTATCCTCTGTGTCCCTCATGTTGAAAGTATCATATACATAATATATTGCCCACAGCATACTCCCTACCTGTCCATTATATGCAACAGCCACCACCTACGGAGGAAACTCAGAGATGTATAATGTACTAAAGTTATGCTTACATTGTAGCTTGATAGGTGTATTGCATCCTTGCACAGTAAAGTGATAAATACTGCAAAACCTGAATCTATCTGCAATGTTTTTGACAATTGTAATTCCACACAGGTAATATTGAGTAACTGGCGAAGTGTTGTGGTGTCTGCTGAGAGAACCATACATCCCCTGACTCCCCACATAAACCATGCTTTGCAAAAATCAGTTTCCCTAGTTCACCATTCATCTATATAGACATCTTCCCATGCTTGAAATACATTTGGCATAGCAATATGACCAGAATGAATATCACCAGCAATTTTATTTTATTTTTGTTGATGATGATTGTCTGCACTAGCAGCAATAATAACTGGTAAGTGGAGCTTTTGCCAGCCACAGCTGCTAGTGCATCACTGCAAATAAACATGTTTCTCAGTATGAAATTTTCACTCTACAGCAGAGTGTGTGCTGATATGAAACTTCCTGGCAGATTAAAACTGTGTGCCGGACCGAGACTCGAACTCAGGACCTTTGCCTTTCGCGGGCAAGTGCTCTACCAACTGAGCTACCCAAGTACGACTCATGACCTGTCCTCACAGCTTTACTTCTGCCAGTACCTCGTCTCCTACCTTCTAAACTTTACAGAAGCTCTCCCGCAAGCCTTGCAGAACTAACGCTCCTGAAAGAAAGGATATTGCGGAGACATGGCTTAGCCACAGCCTGGGGATCTTTCTAGAATGAAATTTTCGCTCTTCAGTGGAGTGTGTGCTGATATGAAACTTCCTGGCAGATTAAAACTGTGTTCCTGACCAAGACTTGAACTTGGGACCTTTGCCTTTCGCGGGCAAGTGCTCTACCAACTGAGCTACCCGAGCACGACTCATGCCCCGTCCTCACAGCTTTACTTCTGCCAGTACCTCGTTTGGAAGGTAGGAGACATTTGGAAGGAGAAGAACAAGTGATCTTATACACACTTTGTACCTTCTCTCTGGGTTGGTGGGTGAATCCGAAAACTGTTGGATTCTAAAGAAACCTGGTAAAGTAAGCAGTAAGAGCACAAATATTCCTGCATATTTACACAAAGAATATCGAAAAAGTTAGAAAAGATGGAAAAACATCTAAAATATGGATAAAATCCTGGTACAAAATTGAGATATAGCATATCTGTATTTATACATGTGGAGCAACTGAAATGTATGACATAAGCAGTAGATGTATAGCAGATGACGGATGGTACCACACATGCACCTAGGGGGAAAAAGTTTTACTTATGGAATAATCAGAATTTGTGAGAGAGGCTGTAGAAATTTAATGCAACTAGTACATAAAGGAAATGGATGGCACCACATATAGAAGTTTTAATAGTGGAAAGATGGGAATTCTGGAACAGTGGTCCTAAACTTTATGAGAGAATTACCCCTGGGAGAGTAGATACGACTTAAAACTCCCAACAAATTTGGGCACCTACCTGAATGGTAGATTAAAAACATTAACACCACTATTTTTATGGTGATGAATGGTAAATAATACTTAGTTTATGTTCAAGCAAATAAAACTTACATATTTTTGGAGTTTTTATCAAATGCATAAATAATGGTTCAATGCGACAGTTGGTAATGGCTATTTCTAACACTCCTTTCTACTATGTGTTTGGTGTCCAGTAATGCATATAGTAGGTCTTGCCGAAATCCCATTAGGTTCTCACTTTTCTCTTCGTTGCTACCATACCTAATGGTCTTCTTTCACTCCTGTAAGAATTGTTAAATGGTACTCTTAAGACATTTTTTGAAAGTAATGAATACTAGTCACCAACTAAGTAACAAAAGAATGAAAGTTCTAAGTTCTGTTTCATGAGAATCTGTTTTTAGTGTGTTTTCTTCTCTATTCCTTGACAAATCAGTAAAATAATTGCTAATATAATTAATAATGATAGTAAATGATGATAACTATGTCTGGACTCACAGCAAAAGGAATAAAAATAGGCATAAAAGTATCCTAAATTGGTTTTCAAGATTGTGTATCCAATGTTTCCATATCAGTAGGGTGTGAACTGTAGTAGACATTATTTGAAATCTGACAGTTGTTCTGTGATAAGTCGGGAAGTGTATGTTGGGAATTACTACGAGAGAGAGGGAAACAAAGGAACTGATTGAGGAACAAAGTGCAGTGTAAGATGTAATTGTGACCTTAATGAAAATTGTATGGAAGAGGGTAAGACTAATAGATAGATAAATGGATGGAAGGTGAATTGAGGAAGTTCTTTGCTTAATGCCAAGAGATAAGAGACAACTGAGATGATGACCTAATGGAAGGTGGGTAGACGAATAACAGATACAGTGTTGGTCATTGAAACTGTACCACCAGGAAGGATAGCATGTAATTAAATTTTACTTAGAACTGTACAGTATAGTATGAAGAATGCATAATCAAATTTGCAGTAATTTGGGGATATGTAGGATGTGAAATTTAGTGCACAGAGCTGCCACCTCTAGCATCAACACCAGCTCTAAGCCAGCTGGTCATCAAGTTGAACTAAGCTTGGAAGAGACACAGGTCTGTCATTCTCTGCTGTTTTAGATCAGGGTTCATCAGTTGTAGTAGCTGGTGAGTAGAGGTGTGCCTCTCTTAGCAACATATGACCAGATTTTTCTTTTATTAAAGGTTGAGAGATCTGGAGAATGTTCTGTCTGGGGAAATAGTTCAACATCTTATGTATTGAAGTAGGTTAGCTTGAGGAGACTTATGCCAATGCTGAATATGTCACTAGAATGAACTGGTCACTTCTTGTTTAAAATTTTTTATTATACTGATACATTTCAGGCACAGCCCATCATCAGTATGTCTGTCAAGCAAAATTACAGAGCCATAACCACAAGCATAATTGACAAAAGTCATTAAGAGTAAATATGTGAAAGGTATTACAAATAATTTTCAAAAAGTAAACATACCGAAAAGAAAAATCTCTGTACAAGGTATGGAATTACATGTGTCAGTCCTCTGCATCACTACTCAAGTGATGGACAAATGGCATTGCAAAACTTAACTACCAGAAACTGCAACCAGGTGGTGAACCTGTATTGGTACAGTGACACTATTTGTGCTCACAGAAATAAATGAACAACTTGATAATGAAATTAAAGCAGTACAGAAATAGAAACAGAAACCTAAATGTACCCTATAAAAACCGAGAGTATACAAAACAGTGCATAAAAGATACAAGATTCAATTAGGGCCAGTAGGGGAGAGAAGAAAGGGTAACACGGGAGAGAAACAGGTGGCAGCGACAATGCAATGGTAAAATAACAGAACACTCACAATACAAGATTTATAAAAACAATAAAAATGTAAAATGACAAGATTATCCTGAGCACAAAATGAAAGACACAGAAACAGCATGGTATACAGGAGAGGTTGGTTGGTTGTTTGGGGAAGGAGACCAGACAGCGTGGTCATCGGTCTCATCGGATTAGGGAATGATGGGGAAGGAAGTCGGCCGTGCCCTTTCAGAGGAACCATCCCGGCATTTGCCTGGAGTGATTTAGGGAAATCACGGAAAACCTAAATCAGGATGGCCGGACGCGGGATTGAACCGTCGTCCTCCCGAATGCGAGTCCACTGCGCCACCTCGCTTGGTACAGGAGAGGAAACTCGGACGAGGAGAGGTGTTTTTATTACATAAGTGGTATCACTGCACCAGCTTAATATTCAATATGTGAATGAATTACTCAATGGCCCGGTAACTAATGTATGCATTTACAATTAACAGTAAACATCATTGCATGATAAAGTACATGTGCAATATAAAACATAAAAGTAATTACAAAAAGGTTAACAGAGACAAAATAGTACTGAAAACAGTCCTAAACAAAATGTGATGTTAACAACTACAAGAATATAATTAGCAAAAATGACAAATTTTCAGTCAATGAGAGTCAAACCAGCTGCCATGTGCAATCAGCTATGTAATAGCAAAGTAACACTGTGAATGAAACTTACAAAGTGTAACAACAATCAGTAAGAAGTTAAAATCTTCTGGGTTATTAGGCCACATCATATTTCCTCTAAAATAATCGACGTTTTGAGCCCTCTGCTGGGATCTTCCTCAGGATCTTCCAGTGTCCACTACTGCTAGAATACTGTCAGAGAACAGTGTTGTGTTCTCTTATAAAGGTGAGTTTTCTTGTGTTTGTGCTGGAGAAGTGGTAGGATTATTTAAAATTCTTATGGCTACCTTTGGTGGGCCATCATCATAGGCTAATATTCCCACACTGTGTTGTTGGCTAAACTCTTATAGATACTATTTGTGGCCCCACATCATTGGATAGAAAGGCACTATACCACACCTATGCTGGAGAAGGGTTGTTGGTTGAAATTCCTCATACTGCTACTCGTTGGCCATCATCAATGGCTAGATGCGAAATGGGCAGAGTAAGAGAGGGAGAATGTCCACCCAAAATATTATTGTCCACTGAGGTGACTTGCAGCGTGTTGTTTATGTTGCTCACACACCATGGCCGCATATTCACTTCCTTGATAGCAGGGAGCCACGATGCCAGAAGCCTATAGCTGTCCTCTCTATTTAAATTAGATGTATGCTTGGAAATTTCAACTGCTTCTCGGACCTTTCTTCTATAAATGTTTGTTTCCTTACCCAGCACATATTCATTATTAAAATCAATGTCAGAGCCACAGTTCTCATTATGTTACACTACTGCCAATTTTACACTTTGTTTTAGCCACATGTGCCGTTTGTGTTCCTTAATGAGTTCTTTAACAGTTCTTCCCATTTTGCCTATATACACTTTGCCGCAGCCACACTTAGATGCCTGCATTGTGGATGCAATCAGGTGCATCCATTTTTTGTCGGAAAAAATCTTTTATTTTGTTTCGATTAAAGAAAGATGTCTGAATACCATTTTTCTTTAGAATTCTGCTGATGCAGTCAGTGACCCCAGAAATGAACGGTAACCTAACATAGTGAGAAGGCATCATTCTTATTAGTGTGATTAATATTCCACCTAAAAGCCCTGTCAATTGAACAACTATCATAGCCATTTGCCTTCAATGTCCTCTTTAAAAAATTCAACTCTGATTCCAAGTTGTCGTCATCGCTGAAACGGAAGGCATGTGAAGACAGAGTGTTGAGCACTGCTTGCTTCTGGGCTGAGTGGTGGTGCGAAGTGGCATCTAAATACTTATTTGTGTTAGTCGGCTTTCTATACACTCTGTGACCTAGAGTGTTAGCAGATCTTCTGTATACTAACACATCTAGAAATGGGAGACCAACCTCACTCACAGCCTCCAAGGTAAATTTGATTTTGGGGTGAATTATATTTAAGAAATGTGGAACGCATGAACTTCTTCTACACTGTGTGGCCATATAACAATTGTGTCATCCACACAGCAGAGCCAACAGGAAGGCTTCAAAGGAGCACTACTTAATGTCTGTTGCTCAATTTGTTCCATAAAAACGTCAGCTGCAGCTGGCGAAATTTCCAAGAATGCACCTAATTTCAATAGAGAGGACAGCTATAGGCTTTGGGTATCATGGCTACCTGCCATCAAGGAAGTGAATATGCGGCCACAGTGTGCAGGCAACATAAACCATGTGCTGCAATTCACCTCGGTGGACAATAATATTTTGGATAACCATTCCCCCTCTCTTGCTCTGCCTGTTTTGCATCTAGCCAATGATGATGGCCAACCAATAGCAGTAGGAGGAATTTCAACCTATCACCCTTCTCCAGTGTAAGCGTGGAATAGTGCCTTTCTATCCAATGGTGAGGGGCCCCCAATTGTATCCACAAGAGTTTAGCCAACTACACCACTTCTTCAGCATCAGTGTGGGAATATTGGCCTTTCACAATGGCCCGCCAATGGTAGCCATAAGAATTTTAACCAATCCTACCACTTCTCCAGCATGAACGCGGGAAAACTCCCCTTTGTAAGAGAACACGACACTGTTCTCTAAGAGTGTTCTAGCAGTAGTGGACACCGGAAGATCCTGAGGAAGATCCCAGCAGAGGGGTCAAAACATTGATTATTATAGAGGAAATATGATGTGGCGTAATAACCCAGAAGATTTTAACTTCAGTGACAATGGCTACGAAAGCCTGCAGACTTACATAATCAGTAAGAAAAACTAAAAAAAAAAAGCATTTTGATTAACAAGAGAAACACTGTAATAGAAAGGACAAAACTTTAACACCCTTTAAGTAAATAAAAGGCAAACAAACTACTCCCTTATATATAATATAAAATGCACTTTAAAGAAACCAAAACAGGTCTGCATGGGTCAACCAAAGTGTGTGACATTGGCATGGTTCTTGTTTTTTCAAATTTCATGTTTTTTCATCCACACCACTTAGTTTTTTTCCTTTTGTTTTAAGAAGAATTTTAAGACCAATTTTATTGAAACTGAAGATGAAGAACCAACTCCACAGTGGTTGAGAAGTTGTGTCATGTCACATGTGTTGTTTATTACTGCTCATGCATGTGCTTGACTGCTGTCATACCCCAGAATGAAATTTTGACACTGCAGAGAAGTGTGAACTGATATGAAACTTCCTGGAAAATTAAAACTGTGTGCCAGAGTGAGATTTAATCTCAGGATCTTTGCCTTTTGTGGGCAAGCCCTCTACTGGCAGCTACCCAATCACAAGGCATGACCTGTCCTTAAAGCTTTATATTCAGCAGTATCTCATCTCCTTCCTTCCAAATTTCACAGAAGCTCTTTTGTGAAGCTTGCAGGACTAGCAATCCTGGAAGAAATGACATTGCAGAGACATAGCTCTGCCAAAGGCTTGGACATGTTTCCAGAATGAAATTTTCATTCTGCAGTGCAGTGATGAGTTCATTTAAATCAAGAATTTGGACATGTTGAAGAAGTTGAGCATTGATTTTGATTTCTTAAATGAAGTTCTTTTCTCTTGGAATTTAAATATTTCCTACCTTAGTGTCAAAAAGTCTACAAATTAATCTTAAGGTAACATATGATATGGGAGAAAGATGAGTGACACACAGTTTTAGTCTACAGGAAGTTTCATATCAGTGCACAATCCACTGCAGAGTGAAAATTTTGTGCTGAATACTTTCTCCAGGCTGTGGCCAGGCCATGTCTTCACAATATCCTTTCTTCCAGGAGTGTAGTCCCACAAGTTTCACAGAAGAACTTCTGTGTAGTTTGGAAGGTAAGGGATACGGTACTGGAGGAAGTAAAACTGCAAGGACAGGCCATGAGTCATGCTTGGATAGCTCAGTCAGGAGAGAACTGGCCCAAAAGAGGCAAAGATTCCAAGTTTGAGTTTTGGTCTGGCACACAGTTTTACTGCCAAGAAGTTTCATATCAGTGCACACTCTGTTGCAGAGTGAAAATTTCATTTTAGAATATGATAGCAGTAAAGCACAAACATAAGCAGTAACAAATAACACATAGTGACATGACCACTGTGGCATAGGTGGCTTGTCCTGAATTTCAGCAAAGTAAGTCCTAGATTTCTTCTTAAAACAAAAGGAAAAAAACTATGGGGTATACATGAAAAAACACAAAATTCATAAAAATAAGGTCCACCCTAATGTGACATATTAACAAAATTGTGGAGAGTTAGGAACCAAACTATTTTTAAACATAGTTATAAGATATTCAAGTTTTGCCCTTTGTATTACAATATTTTTTTGTTTAAACAAAGTGTGTGTTTTTAAGAAATGAGAATTTCTACTGACTATTGTTCAGCTTTGTTAGTTGTATTCATGGTGTTATTCTGCTGTTACTTGGTTGATCATGCATGACAGCTGATGCTTGCAGCTCCTACTGTACCTTCATGGGATAAGACATTACATTATTGTTTCCTTGTCTCCCACTCCTATTGAATCAGTAACATTTTTTCCCATGTTTGTGGTTGCTAAGCCTGGCTAGGCCATGAAAGCCTGAAAATTGTTCATTTTCTGTATTATTTTCTTATAGTCCTTAAAATTGGGCTTTGCCTAGTAGTATTTTCAGTACTATATGGTCTGTGTTAACCTTTCTGTAATTACTCTCATGTTTTGTATTGCATTTGTACTTCATCATGTAACAATGTTTAGTGTTAATTGTAAATGCATACATTGGCTACTGAGTCACTGAGCTACTCCAGCATCCAGCTCTCCTCATCCTTTGTGACTGACCATATGCATCTCTCTTTTTCCAGTCTCCTCCAAAGAGCTTGCTCCTGTCTTCCTACCAACAAAACATGACCACCAATCCTCTTAAAAGTTGCTAGCTCCTAGTGCCTAACACCTCCTGACAAAGTTCCATCTTTTGGAACAAAGGCTTTTTATCTCGGCTACCCACAGACCATCCTATAAATAAACAATGGGCTGCCCACCTACTCTCAATACAGCGAAGTGTCTTCCACCCCTGGCAGGGAGGTGGGCATTATGTCTGCTATTTCTTCTCCCTGTGTTTCTGTAAAGTCTGGAAGTCTCGTGCAGCCTCCCCCCCCCCCCCCCTCCCCCCTCTCCCTTCCACGGCTCGCTATATTGGGCCTCACAATAAGTCACCTATCTCATATTCACAGCACTCCTCACTTCCAAAGTTAGCCCATAAATCATATGAATGTACCCAGAACCATGTTACATTACATGAGATTAAGAAGAGGAATTGAAATCAGCTGATACAATCACTGTAATATTATGACTCCTGTTAAACTAATTCAATTCCTCTCCATTTGTATCATTAAAGTTGATCAAAAATGAAAAGAGGCTAACTGAAGGTCTTGCAGCATTTCATTACATCCCACTTGCACAAAAATTTTGCATATGGGGTGTTCATCTAAAGAATACAGTGGGACATCAATAGACAAAATTTTACAAAGATCTTTACTTGGTGTGGGCAGCAAGGTAATCTGTCAGACCACCAATGTTGTAGGCTGAACAGAGGGTAAAACAAAAAGTATCTCTGCCAACCAGAATAAAACTTGAAAGAAAAACATATTCATCCAAATGGAAACCATCTAGCCCATTACTTTTTCAGCTGGTCATAACGCTGAAAGCATTTAATTGATCATTACTAACAATACAATGCATATAAAAATGCTCATCTGGTCAAACATTCACTTTTTCAATCAAGGGTAGAGCTGTAAATATGTTACAAATCAAAAGGTAATCTGCCCTTATTGTTATGTTGTTCTCTGATTAGACCTCCAACTGAAGTATCCGATCATGACTTGAATGAATGTCCACTTGCACTCATTATATATCCTACTTTGACATCTATTTTACCACAAAGCTTATATTCTATTTCTTTTACATTAACTATGAAATGTTACCAGAACAGAAATTTAACCCATGTTTTCATGTGTCAGCTATATCTAATGGAACTTGATAACAGTAGCAATGCCGGTCATGGTGGCCGTGCGGTTCTAGGCACTTCAGTCCGGAACCGCGGGACTGCTATGGTTGCAGGTTCGAATCCTACCTCAGGCATGGATGTGTGTGATGTCCTTAGGTTAATTAGGTTTAAGTAGTCCTAAGTTCTTGGGGACTAATGTCCTCAGATGTTAAGTCCCATAGTGCTCAGAGCCATTTGAACAGTAACAGCATTAAATGAGAAAGTATAATCAAAGTCTGAGGTTAATATGCAGTCTGTGAAAACATGGTGTGTGTATGGACAAATCTGTAAAGCTATCGAAAAGGAGTCCTTCAGATAATCATGTTTTGATATTAGTTGCTTACAACCTGTGTTAATATTCAGATGGTCAAGCATACCTTTATTATGTTTATGCAAACTAACAACATGAATTAGGTGCATGAAATGTATTTACTGTTGAAAATATGAACATCCTCCAGTTGTATAATGGAGTGATGACAGTGAAAATTTGTATCTGTCAGGCACAAATTTTCATGTCATCATTACGTTACACAGCTGGAGGTGGCTCATATTCACAACTGTGAATACATTTTATGTCTTTTATAGCAGCTGTAGTTGCCACAGTGGCTGTTCCTTCAGACATGCAAAAAGCTGGAGGTGGTTCATATTTGCATTTGCAAATACATTTCATGTGTTTCATAGTAACTGTAGTTGCCACTGTGCTTGTTCCTTCAGACATGAATGTATGTCCAAAGGAACATAGCCACATACTACTTCACAACACAGGCACTACAGTATTATACGAATTAGGTACACCAATTAAGGAGTTAAACAGACATGAAAAAATAAGCATCTTCTGAAAGAAAAAAAACAATACAAACACAATACTACATTTGAAACTACCACATGAGAACTATTGGGTGTTCAGTGTGTCACACTAAAAACAGGTGTTCACTTTTCATGCGAGAAGGGGGTTTTCACTTTGTCATTAATGTTTTGGAGGCTGTTGTGGATCAGGATGTAGGGCATGCCAGTGGTCATGGCTTGCAGGCTGTGCATGGTGTGACACACAGGCTCAACATGGGTTGGATACATGAAGCAGGTCACCTCTTCTTTCCACCAGGCATCTGACAGAACAGGGTTACAGTGGGAGCATTATCAGAGTGGCAACAGATGCTCAAATGATGACATGACTGAGGCATCTTGTCCATTAAGTAATGGTGTGTAGGAAGCTTGTGCTAGTGGACACAGAGAGCATTTGCAGTATCTTTCCCAAACAATAGTGAATTGCTGATGGTAGTTTATCATTCTGTGTATGTTAGCTCTACTGTACAATTCTAAAGAGAGTTGAATAGGTTCCTGTTGTGGAGTAACATGAACAGGTAGGTCCTTCCTATCCATGGATTATGACTGAACCTGATCTGAGGAGAACAAATATGGTAAACAAATAGTGGCCTGGTAGTACAGTACTGCATATTTTAGCTCAGACTGGCCAATCTAAATCTCTCACAAGGAGGGAAAGGGTAAAGATTTCTCATACATTATGTAGTAACTCTATGCATACCATTGCCTTTACAAGTGATATTCTTGCTCTGAGCAGACAAGGTTCAGAGTGTAAACATCCCCACCTCTTATGCTCTGTGTTACAGAACTGACATGTTTTGATGGCGAGCTATCCCTCTGTTCTTCTTCCTCTGGCAACTCAAGCCCCAGAGGACTAGTCCACTAGGTGAACATGTCTCTCACTGTTTCTCTTTCCTCCACATTTGCCTCAGCTAAAATAAATGTCTGTTCCTACTGGTTCCCACCTGGTCCTCAGCCGCTTGCCAATTGACCGTGAAGATATGCACACATGCCAACCAGGTATCCATCTCAACCCTTTTCGATGGTCACAGTTTTGCAGATTACTCATATAGATCCATTACAGTACTATATTAATGCAACAATTATCAAAACCAGTATAATATTCATGCTTACTTTAAACATTATTATATGTCCTATTATGATTTACAAACATCTACCCTATTCTAATCTCTCTATCCACTAATGCAAAAATTGAGATGTTAAAGTATAAATGTTATCTCCCTTGCATAATACTCATCTTTCTTTTAATCTACAAACACATCAAACATACAGTATGTATATGAATTTTTCAATTATTTATAGCACAGTACTTATTATTTTATCCAGGCATAACCACTTATGTTTCACCTTTATGGCACATCATACTTATTATCTTTACACTCACCCCCCACCTTCCCCCAGTCTGTAAGAGGCATACATTTAATATTATTTAACAGTTAGTGTGTTATTATTAGTAGATTAGTAGTAAAATATTCCCTTCGAATTATGCTTTCTCATGGGGTTAATGTAATGTAAATTATTTGCATGCAAGTGATATGCTAGTAAGTATCCTCCACCAGTTACAAGTAAAAATGGTTACACAAAAAATAAAAAGGCCATCACAAGTGATATGCATAATCAAGGTATGGTTCCTGTTCTCAGGCCCATTTTTGATACTGTTTTTGATAGTTGTTTGCTTTTCCCTTGGTTTGTGTATCCCTGGCTTCAGATTATTTTCTTTTATGCCTTTCCACTTCTAGTTTTCAAGCTTAGTACTTTCTGCCTCATTGACCTCACCTGTGAACAATAACTTCACAAAACACAACACAATTGTGATATTAAAATTTACTGATTGGACAGATGGAATTGCAATTGAGATTACTCTGTAGTGCGTATGATCTTTGGACAACCCATACTAGTTACATCTCATTCCATCAGTGTACATATATATTTCTTTATGTTATCCTTGTATTCATATCAGCCTTATGTGCATTACTTTCTCATTTGTGACTGCATCTTCTTCTTCTGTAGTGGTCAATCCAAGGATTGGTTTGCAACAGCTACAATGGCAGCTTGTCTCCATTCTGTGCGTCTTTCAGCTTTTCTCTTCATTTCTTTATAGGTGTTACATCCCACATCTTTCACGATTTGATCCCTGTACCTCAGTTGTGGTCTTCCTCTTGGTCTTTTTCCCTCGACATATCCCTCTATGATTGTGTTCAGGAGTCCTTTATGTCTTAATAGATGGCCTGTAAATTGCACTCTTCTTTTAACAATGAAACTCCAGAAGCTTCTCTTCTCACCTGCTCTTTCCAGAACCACTTCGTTTGTGACCTTGTCGATCCATTTTATTTTGAGCATGCGTCTATAGCACCACATTTCAAAAGAATTTAGCTTCTGGTCTTCCTCTGTCCTGAGAGTCCATGTTTCACACCCATAGCATGCCACACTCCACACATATGATTTCAAAAATCTTTTCCTGATTTAAAGGCTGATGCTCTTAGATGTTAATATGTTTTTCTTCTTGTTAAAAGCAGCCTTTGCTTGAGCTATTCTACTTCTCACTTCTGCCTTGCTCCTTCCATCCCTGGTAATATTACTGCCCAGATAAGTAAATTTATCAACTTGTTCAAGCAGTTCATTGCCTACATGAACTTGGACTTACACTTGATCTTCTTTGTCGCATGCCATTACTTTTGTTTTTGTTTTATTAATTATCATATTATATTCTTCACCCATAACTTTATCCATTCTATTCAGTAGGACTACAAGATCTTCTTCACTTTCAGCCAGGACAGCTATATCATCAGCATATCTTATCATATCTATTCGTTGGCCATGAATTACTACATCTGTCTGTGAATTTTCCCTTACTTTTTTCAGCGCCTCTTCAATGTATACATTAAAGATAACAGGGGATAGTGCGTAACCTTGTCAGACACCTTTCGGTATCTGCACCTCTTCTTGTTTTGTCCGTCCACGAATAACTGCTGTCTCATTTTTGTACGGGTTCCATATCATTTTTCTACCTTTATGGTCTATTCCTACTTTTTTGAGTACCTCAAACATCTTATCTCATTTAACATTATCAAAGGCTTTCTCTACATCTACGAAAGCTATGTATGTTTTCAGGTTCTTATCTAGTCGTTTCTCTATTATTAGTTATTTCCGGAATCCAAACTGGTCTTCGGAGAGTGTAGCTTTGACTTTTTGTTCTATGCGTTTTAGGATAATTGAGGTTAATTTTTTAGAGGCGTGAGTAACTAGACTGAGCGTCCTATAATTTTCACATCTTGTAGCATTTGCCTTCTTTGGAATGGGGATCATAATGTTTTTCTCAAAGTCTGTAGGAATTTTACCCTGCTCGTACATGTTGAAAACAAGATTATACAACTCCTGATTCAGTTTTGCTCCTCCAGATTTCAGAAGTTCGGCTGAGATATTGTCTATACCAGGCGATTTGTTGTTTCTCAATTTTTTTAGAGCTAGTTCAAACTCTTCCTTTAATATAGGTTCACCTATGTTGTGTGCATCTACTTCTGTTTCTTCTTCCATGACGTTTTCAGACAGGTCTGGTCTGCTGTACTGTTTTCCTATATATTGTTTCCATCTTCTTGCAACTTCATCATCGTCATCCAACATATTGCCATTCTCATCCATCACAGCCCTACACTTGTTTCTTCCGTCTACAAAGCAATGTCTCACACATTTATAGGCCTTGTCAATATTTCCCTTGCTCATGTGACTGCATAGTCTCTCATAATCTCACTTTTCTCATACATATCTAAGCTGCTGAATTCTAAACAAACATAGACCAAACGTTATTATACAAAATTCTCCTTGTCACATTTAACATTATGTAGCTGTCAATCAGATTGCTGTCAATGGCTGTTAACTTCTCAACACACTATGTTCCTAAAAAATCACACTGAACTGCAACTTTTGCAAGAACCACAATACAATATCTCTATCCTGTCATCTCAAAACTGCTCCAATAGCATGGATGAAAATATGTATAACCTCCCACACATACTACCTACCAACTAAAGAACAAGCAAAATAACTCATAAAATGCAAGTACTATGTACAATGTATTTGTGTGTAATCTTTCCACACAGCTGTTAATACAATATGAAGTACAGGACTATTACAAATGATTGAAGCGATTTCATAAATTCACTGTAGCTCCATTCATTGACATATGGTCATGACACACTACAGATACGTAGAAAAACTCATAAAGTTTTGTTCGCCTGAAGCCACACTTCAGGTATCTGCCGCCAGAGCGCTCGAGAGCGCAGCGATACAAAATGGCGACAGGAGCCGAGAAAGCGTATGTCGTGCTTGAAATGCTCTCACATCAGTCAGTCATAACAGTGCAACGACACTTCAGGACGAAGTTCAACAAAGATCCACCAACTGCTAACTCCATTTGGCGATGGTATGCACAGTTTAAAGCTTCTGGATGCCTCTGTAAGGGGAAATCAACGGGTCGGCCTGCAGTGAGCGTAGAAATGGTTGAACGCATGCGGGCAAGTTTCGCGTGTAGCCCACGGAAGTCGACGAATAAAGCAAACAGGGAGCTAAATGTACCACAGCTGACGGTTTGGAAAATCTTACGGAAAAGGCTAAAGCAGAAGCCTTACCGTTTACAATTGCTACAAGCCCTGACACCCGATGACAAAGTCAAACGCTTTGAATTTTCGGCGCGGTTGCAACAGCTCATGGAAGAGGATGCGTTCAGTGCGAAACTTGTTTTCAGTGATGAAGCAACATTTTTTCTTAATGGTGAAGTGAACAGACCCAATGTGCCAGAACTGCGAGCTCGCATCAACGATGCTTTCAAACTCATTGATGGGGACATGCTGCGCCGAGTGTGGGAGGAACTTGATTATCAGCTTGATGTCTGCCGAATCACTAAAGGGGCACATATCAAACATTTGTGAATGCCTAAAAAAACTTTTTGAGTTTTTGTATGTGTGTGCAAAGCATTGTGAAAATATCTCAAATAATAAAGTTATTGTAGAGCTGTGAAATCGCTTCAATCATTTGTAATAACCCTGTACATTGCTACTTTCCCAACTTAAGCTCACATTATTATCTTACAATATTCATTATTTAATGATACCTTTGTTTCATCTTTGCATTTATCCGACATTTGTGCATCCCAGTATTCTTATCTCTTCTTCACAGCCATAGATCACTGCACTTATTAAAATATCAGCAGTCTCAGAGATGGCTCCTTTCTTTGTCCACCTGATTACCTTTGATCTGTGGCAAGGTAGTGCACATTATGCTCAGACAACTTAGCATAACTGTACATCTCCAAATAGTGCTACACATTGTAGCTTGTTCACTTTCTTACTTTGAACTCTCCATTTCTGACTAAATAACACACACTGCTCTCCCTATGTCATCACTTGTCACTTATTTTAAGAAGAATTTATAATGTGGCTAATGTCATGTGCACCAACTGATTTCTTCTAATTAATCATTTCAACCTCAAATGCATTTGCATAAGCAATTCTCCTTATTATCAATGGACAATTATATACTGGAAGTGCTGTATAGGCTATCACCAAAATTTGGATTCCACTGTCAAGTATTCCTTTCATCTGTACATCTCCTGCACTGGCCTTAATTATTGGATGTAGATCATATGTCATGACTACTTATATTTCTTCCAACAGCAACTCTTATATGTTGTTGTACTTAAATTTACTTGGCTGATTCTGACTTGGTCTGTGGGTGTCTCAACAGCCTCCCGTACTGTTAAGCCTAGTTAGTGTTGCGAAGAGCTATTACTATGTTCCTCACTCCTTGGACTTGGTGGCATGATTTCTATGATTTCTGCTCCTTCTCTCTCTCATGGTGGAATGGGTCCATTCTGTATGAAATGCTCACCATTGTTATGATTCTGACAGTTGTTACAGCCTCCTCTTTATTGTTGGTCATTCCAGAAATGATTTCCTCTTTCTGATGTACTGCTGAAATTATTTCCTCCTAGGGTGCTCCATTTCTGTTATTGTTCCTGTTGCTAATGTAGTGTTGCACAGTTCTGTTGAAGTTATTTTTGTGCTCCTTCCATAGTCCCTAGCATTGTGCTCATCAAAAGCAAATTCAAGTTCATGCAGTGTGTTCTTAAATGCTTTGATATCATCACTGCATTGACTTGCTCATCCCTGCTTGTAATTTGTCAGCTGTTTCATGTAGCAGTACCAAATGATTTCACCTGGGCTATAAGGAAAGTCCAGGAACTGATTCTTTCTAACCATAGTAATGAAAAATTTCACTGGACTCTTGAATCCTAGTGCTGTTAAATTCTTGCACATTATAACCTCATTTTTAATGTGTCCTTGTGTTACTCATGACCAGTAATTCATGAGGGAAGCATCTTAATTCATGATATGTGGTACAAGGAATGGCTATTGTCCTCATTCATTCTGCTGTTGCTCTTTCAATGTGTGCAAGGACAAATTCTAATTTATAAGCTAAAGGCCAAGAAGCTGATAATGGCAGATCAAATTGTGCAAACCAAGTTTTAGAGCAAAGCATGTTCCCATTATCTTTATTGTTTTGGAACTTCCAGACTGGTATGAAATTCTTGAAATCAAAGGTGTCTTCCTCTCTTAAACATGACCTAACAGCTGTTTCTGATGTTCTCCTTATCACTTCTCAATGGGACTCAGTGCGAAAGTTTACACTGTTGCTGTGTCCAGAATTAAATTCCCTTCTGCTGAGAGTGTGACTTCTGCTCAGTGGCATACAGTTACGTGTTTTGATAGAGTCTGTTTCTGTATCTACACTAGCAAAATTGTCCTTCGAAGTCTGCTGTGAACTTTATCTGACTTTTCATTTCTTCTCTGTTGTCTTTTGTTTATCCTTTGCTGCTTGCTCTGGAGTCCAAGACCCACCTGTACATCTTGGTATTCTGCTACAGATACTGGGTTAGTAATATTTGAGTCTAAACCCACTTTTTGTATTTCCTCTTCAATTACCTTATGATTGTGAACTTGTAATGGATTTGTGGCTTCTGCTATCTGCTTTTCAATCTGTACTTTGATTCTTTCAACTCACTACTCTCTGTCTTGTCTAACTGCTTCTCTACTTTTTTTGACACTCATGTAACTTTGTTTGATCTTCTTGCAGATTGGTAAACTGATTTTTTATCCGCTCCACTTTCTTGATTCTAACAGTTAATGTCTTCATCTCTTCCCATGATTCCTTCAATTGTTTTCTCATTTTGGTGATCTATTCTCATGTCATTCTCTTGGTTTTTTTGTGTCTTCCAGTGTGCAGCATGACAGTAACCTCATGTTTTCTGCTTTGTCTCTAAGTTTGTTTCTATCTTCCTGTACTTCTTTCTGTATTTCATCTGCCCATTTCTTCATTTCTTTTATGTCTTTTCTTATGTCATCTGTCCTCTTCTGTGCATCCGCATTCATTTTCTTTAAAAATTCATGAATTCCAAAGTTATCTTTGCTATTTACTGCCTGTCTATTTGTAGAATATGTTTGTGAACTCATTTGAACATCTTGTCTCACCAGCATTTCTTGCCTATTACTCCCTTCCACCTTGTAATTTCAAATAATTACTACTGCATCTACATGTCATGAAGCAAACCTTGTCTTTCTTTCATTCTTCTGACTGGTTTGATGCAGATCATCACAAATACCTCTCTTATGCCAACTTTTTCATCTCAAAGTAGTACTTTCAACCTACATTCTCGATTATTTTCTGGATGTATTCCAATCTGTCTTCCTCCGCCATTTTTACCCTTGTTATCCTCACCATGCACATTATTAAATTCATAACATGACTGTATGTGATGTAAATTAATTGCTTCATTATCGCTGATGTTTCAACTTTACTACGGGAGAGATCAACTTCTCCTCTCCTAGATCACCATCTACACTACCTTGACTGTGCTCCAAGATACTAATTGTTTTACTCTTGATTGTTCTTGTTATATTTGTGCCTTACTCCAAGTTATCATTCAAATTGTGTACCATACTGTATCATAATATGAAAAAGAACTAAGTCTCATTACAGCTAATTACCCAACCTTCCACATTACTTAATAAATGCCTCATACATTTATCAACATAAATTCCATCCAGAATATTGTGACACTAATATTACAATGAAGATAATGACTCAGAAATGGAACAGCATCCATGTAACATAGGCAGAGAGCTGAAATAAATACATGTATTATTATTAGTCTCTGCAACACATTCTACAGGGTGCCATGGTTTTAAATGTTCCTTATTAATGAACCATTAAAAGAAAATAATTTAATATCTGATTGCTTCCTAGAATATCCTATATTTAATCCAATCCTGGAAGGGTAAGACAATTTATACAAAACCCCATGAATGTTAGAATGTGAAATCTAGCTGGTTCTGAAATTAATCAAGAATCAGGCATGCCCTTGAGATCCAGTGCTGAATTTAATGTACACAACAGAATTAGAAATGCATTAATTTATTGGCCATAGCAGTGAATCTGAAGATGGGGAAATGACAATGTTTATCATGTAAAGGAAATATTTGTGAGAATAAACTCAATATTTAAGTAACACTATGGTTTGTTATGGAAGGCACATGCACAATACTGCAAAGAAACACAATAATTATATGTACAAGAACTTCAAAAAGATGTACCTTATGAAGAGAATTGCAAACTAAAGCTCTGAGTTGGCAGAGTTCCTGAAAGAGATGGTGTTGCATACAATCTAGCATCTAATTTTGTTAACTAGGAGCAGTAAACTCACTATGATGGTCACAGTGAGTGTTTGTTTGGAACCAACACCCAAGAACCCTGCAATACTGAAACTATAAGCAATGCTGAGCATAATCATAAATGTACTGTGAACAGAGGAGACAGTGACTCTGCAGCTTGAGAGTGCAGCTGCAACTTAGGCTCTGTCATTTGCCCATGATTTCTACCCCAGAACTACTCCAAATTCCATGTCTCTTCATCCTCTGTGACTGACTATATGCATCTCTGTTTTATCAGTCTCCTCCCAGCAGCTTGTTTCTGTTTTCCTGCCAACAAAATGTGACCACCATTCCTCTTAAATCTCTTAAATATTGCTACGGCCTGCCAATCGGATAATTGATTTTTTTTTTTTTTTTTTGACAATATTCCACACCCATAAGCAATGGAACAAGCCAATGAAAAAATTTCTTCCTCTCTTTTCTAAAAAACTTCCCACCAAGTGTTCTACCCTCATGACATCACTACTAACACTCCAGTCAGTGCTCATTCAACCACCACCTAGCCTCACATTACAGGTCCTGTGAAATGTTAAAAATGTTTGTATGAGGCTAATAGCCAACTCTGCTCCAGTGTCCATCCATCATGTACGCCAGTGCTGTTTTGTCAAGTTTTTAGGAAAGCCAGGAGATATTTATCTGCCCAAGTATACCACCGAACAAGCTCCTAGTGCCTATCATCTTGTGACAGAGTTCCATCTTCTGGAACAAAGGCTTTTCATCTCTTCCACCCACAGACCATCCTGTAAATGGACAATGGCCTATTCACCTTCTCCACATGCAGCAAAGTGACTTCCATTCCCTGCCAAGAAGGCGGATGCTCTACCTGCTATTTCTTTGCCCTCAGTTTCTGCAAAGGCCGGTGCGTCCATGACTGCCTGTGGTTCATTCCACCAGGCCTCGCAATGTGTCACCTGTATCATATTCACAGCACTCTTCACTTCCAAAGTTAGCCTGTAAAGCAAATGAATGCACCCAGAACCATGTTGTATTACAAGAGATTAAGAAGAGGGAGTGAAATCGGCTCATAAAATCACTATGATATCATGACTCTTGTTAAAGTAATTCAACTCCCCTGCATGAACAAAAATGGAAGGAGGCTAGCTGAATGGCTTTCCCTATTTCAACATAATAATAGTTATGTAACCCCAAGACAACATGAAAATCTGTGATACAATAGATGTTTATGAGAAAGCATCAGGGGACCCCTGTGAGCAACTGTAAACACAGCTCTTGTGATTCAGTGGAAATGCACATCCCTTTGGAGGTGTTCTGTGTGAAACTAAGGAAAGCCATATATGATCTAATTGACATCTATTCCAAAATAATGAACTTGCTACAGTAGCAGCAGTGCGGTTCTGGACTGAAGCGCCTAGAACCGCTCGGCCACAGCGGCCTGTTGGAAACTACAGAAAGGGTGTCAGTCTAAAAGGATGCAGGGCAAACATAGGATGAAGGTAGACATAGTAACAATTGGTATTATAGTTTTAAATTTCGTAACTGTGTTGGGAAAAAACTGAAGCTTGAATCATTATAGGTACAGAAAGCTGACTAACGCCAGAAATAAGTTGAGCCGAAATTCTTACAAAGGACCTAACAGTTTTCGGAAAGGATGAATTAAATACAGTTGGTGGTGGAGTATTTATTGCTGTTAGTAGTAGTTTATCTTGTAATGAAATTAAAGTGGGTAGTTCCTGTGAGTTAGTATGGGTACAGGTTATACCTGACAATCGAAATACATTAATAATTGGTTCCTTTTACAGAGCCCCCCTTCCCCCCTCCACACACACACACACACACACACACACACACACACAGATGGTAAAATTGCTGAATAGTTCAAAGAAAACTTGACTCTCATTTCAAATTATAGTTGATGATGGACTTCAATTGTTCTCGATATGTTGGTTGGAACATATGTTTAAAGGCGGTGGTAGGCATAAAAAGTCGTCCGAAATCGTACTAAATGTTTTCTTCGAAAATTATTTTGGACAACTAGTTCAGGAGACCACTGAAAGCGTAAACAGTTGCGAAAACATACTTGACATCTTAGCAACAAATAATCCTGGGCAAATATGGAGCATATGATGGGTACAGGATTAGTGACTACAAAATCGTTGTGGCTAGACTAAACACTGTAACGTCCAAACCCACCAAAAATGAACGCAAAATACATCTATTTAAAAAACAGATGAAAATTTGCTTGACGCCTTTCTTAGAGACAGTCTCCACGCCTTCCAATCTGACTGTGTAAGCATAGACCAGATGTGTTTTGAATTCAAAGAAATAGTATCGAAGGTAATTGCTACATTAATACAAAATAATAAGAGGTTGCACTGACCCCACGTGGTACACAAAACAGGTCAGAACACTGTTGTAGACGTAACTAAAAATAAAAAGCGTGCCAAATTTAAAAGAACGTAGCACCTCCAAGATTAGCAAAGTTTTACGGAAGCGTGAAATCTAACGCGGACTTCAATGCGAGATGCTGTTAATAGTTTCCACAACGAAACTCTGTCTCGGAACCTGGCAGAAAACCCGAAGAGATTATCTAGTCATACGTAAAGTATGCCAGCGGCAAGACGCTGTCAATACCTTCCCTCTGCGACAACAATAGTAACGTTGTAGTAGTAGTTGTTGTTGTTGTTGTTGTGGTCTTCAGTCCTGAGACTGGCTTGATGCAGCTCTCCATGCTACTCTATCCTGTGCAAGCTTCTTCATCTACCAGTGCATACTGCAGCCTACATCCTTCGGATTCTGCTTAGTGTATTCATCTCTTTGCCTACCTCTACGATTTTTACCCTCCACGCTGCCCTCCAATACTAAATTGGTGATCCCTCGATGCCTCAGAACATGTCCTACCAACCGATCCCTTCTTCTAGTCAAGCTGTGCCAGAAGCTCCTCTTCTCCCCATTTCTATTAAATACCTCCTCATTAGTTATATGATCTACCCATCTAATCTTTAGCATTCTTCTGTAGCACCACATTTCGAAAGCTTCTATTCTCTTCTTGTCTAAACTATTTATCGTCCACGTTTCATTTCCATACATGGCTACACTCCATACAAATACTTTCAAAAACGACTTCCTGACCTTTAAATCTATACTCGATGTTAACAAATTTTTCTTCTTTAGAAACGCTTTCCTTGCCGTTGCCAGTCTACATTTTATATCCCCTGTACTTCGACCATCATCAGTTATTTTGTTCCCCAAATAGAAAAACTCCTTTACTACTTTAACTGTCTCATTTCCTCAGCATCAAACGACTTAATTCGACTACATTCCATTATCCTCGTTTTGCTCTTGTTGATGTTCATCTTATACCCTCCTTTCAAGACACTGTCCATTCCGTTCAACTGCTCTTCCAAGTCCTTTGCTGTCTCTGACAGAATTACAATGTCATCGGCGAACCTGAAAGTTTTTATTTTTTCTCCATGGATTTTAATACCTACTCCGAATTTTTCTTTTATTTCCTTTACTGCTTGCTCAATATACAGATTGAATAGAATTGGGGAGAGGCTACAACCCTGTCTCACTTCCTTCCCAACCACTGCTTCCGTTTCATGTCCCTCGACTCTTATAACTGCCATCTGCTTTCTGCACAAATTGTAATAGCCTTTCGCTCCCTATATTTTACCCCTGCTACCTTCAGAATTTGAAAGAGAGTATTCCAGTCAACATTGTCAAAAGCTCTCTCTAAGTCTCTACATGCTAGAAACGTAGGTTTACCTTTCCTTATCTATCTTCTAAGATAAGTCGTATGGGCAGGATTGCCTCACATGTTTCAACATTTCGACGGAATCCAAACTGATCTTCCCCAATGTAAGCTTCTACCAGTTTTTCCATTCGTCTGTAAAGAATTCGTGTTATTATTTTGCAGCTGTGACTTATTAAACTGATAGTTCGGTAAATTTCACATCTGTCAACACCTGCTTTCTTTTGGACTGTAATTATTATATTCTTCTTGAAGTCTGAGGGTATTTCGCCTGTCTCATACATCTTGCTCACCAGATGGTAGAGTTTGGTCAGGACTGGCTCTCCCAAGGCTGTCAGTAGTTCTAATGGAATGTTGTCTACTCTGGGGGCCTTGTTTCGACTTAAATCTTTCAGTGCCCTGTCAAACTCTTCACGCAGTGTCATATCCCCCATTTAATCTTCATCTACATCCTCTTCCATTTCCATAATATTGTCCTCTTAGTACATCGCCCTTGTATAGACCCTCTATATACTCCTTCCGCCTTTCTGCTTTCCCTTCTTTGCTTAGAACTGGGTTTCCATCTGAGCTCTTGATATTCATGCAAGTGGTTCTCCTTTCTCCAAAGGTCTCTTTAATTTTCTTGTACGCAGTATCTATCTTACCCGTAGTGAGATAAGCCTCTACATCCTTACATTTGCCCTCTAGGCATCCCTGCTTAGCCATTTTGCACTTCCTGTCGATCTCATGTTTGAGACGTTTGTATTCTTTTTTGCCTGCTTCATTTACTGCATTTTTATATTTTCTCCTTTCATCAATTAAATTCAATATTTCTTCTGTTATCCGAGGGTTTCTACTTGCCCTCGCCTTTTTACCTATTTGATCCTCTGCTGCCTTCACTATTTCATCCCTCAAAGCTACCCATTCTTCTTCTATTGTATTTCTTTCCCCCATTCCTGTCAATTGTTCCCTTATGCTCTCCCTGAAACCCTGTACAACCTCTGGTTTAGTCAGTTTATCCAGGTCCCATCTCCTTAAATTCCCACCTTTTTGCAGTTACTTCAGTTTTAATCTACAGTTCATAACCAATAGACTGTGGTCAGAGTCCACATCTGCCCCTGGAAATGCCTTACAATTTAAAACTTGGTTCCTAAATCTCTGTCTTACCATTATATAATCTATCTGATATCTTATAGTATCTCCTGGGTTCTTCCATGTATACAACCTTCATTCATGATTCTTGAACCAAGTGTTAGCTATGATTAAGTTATGCTCTGCTCAAAATTCTACCAGGTGGCTTCCTCTCTCATTTCTTAGCCCCAATCCATACTCACCTACTACGTTTCCTTCTCTCCCTTTTCGTGCTCTTGAATTCCAGTCACCCATGACTATTAAATTTTCGTCTCCCTTCACTACCTGAATAATTTCTTTTATCTCATCATACATTTCATCAATTTCTTCGTCATCTGCAGAGCTAGTAACGTTACTGATGACAGAACCATTAAAGCTGAGTTAGTGAATACGGTTTTCCGAAATTCTTTCACCGAAGAAGACGAGTATTCCAGTATTCGCATCAAGAAATACTGCCAACAAGAGTAACTCGGAAGTAGATATCCTCGATATCCTCGGTGTAGTGAAGCAGCTTAAATCGTTTAATACGGCGAGGCTCCTCAGGTTCCATTCAGAGTATGCTGATACAATAGCTCCATAGTTGGCAGTCATACACATTCGCTCGCTTGTCGAAAGATCCGAACCGTACCTAAAGACTGGAAAGTGTCACAAATCACACCCAGTACCCAAGAAGGGAAATAGGAGTCGTCAGCTGGATTACAGACTCATATCACTAACGGCGATTTACAGTATGATTCCGGAACATATACACCTACTGTATTCGAATATTATGAATTACCTCGAAGAAAACGATTTATTGACAAACAGCCAACACTGTCAGAAAATGTCATTGTTGTGAAACACAACTAGTTCTTTATTCTTACGACGTAATGAGTGCTATCGGCAGGGGACGCCAAATTGACTGCAATTTTAAGATTCCCAGAAGGCTTCTGACACCATTTCTCTTAAGCAACTTGTAATCAGATCGCGTACCTATGGAATATCGTCTCAGTTGTGCTACTGGATTCGTGATTTCCTGTCAGAAAGGTCGCAATTCGTAGTACCTGACGGAAAGTCATTAAGTAAAACAGAAGTAATATCTAGCGTTCCCCAAGGAAGTGTTATACGCCTCCTGATGTTCCTGACCTACATAAACGATTTAGGATACAATCAGAGCAGCCTTCTAAGATTGTTTGTAGATGACGCTGTCATTTGTCATCGATTAAAGTCATCAGAAGATGAAAACCAATTTCAAAATGATTTAGACTAGATATCTGTATGGTGTGAAAAGTGGCAGTTGACTCGAAATAATGAAAAGTTTGAAGTCATTCACATGAGTAGTAAAACGAATCCACTAAATTTCAGTTACACGATAAGTCACGTAAATTTAAAGGCAGTAGAATAAATTCAACTAAATACTTAAGCATTCCAATTACGAATAATTTAAATTGGAACGATCACATAGACAATGTTGTGAGGAAAGCAAACCAAAGCAGAACCCTTATAAAATGCGTCAGATCTATTCAAGAGACTGCTTACACTACACTTGTCCGCCGTCTTTTGGAGAAGGCCCTATTGCTATGTAATGGGGCATCCACATTAGATAGGACTGATGGAAACCATCGAAAAAGTTCAAAGAACGACTGTGCGTTTTGTGTTATCGCGAAATAGGGGATAAAGTGTCACGGATATGCTAAGCGAATTGGGGTGGCAATCATTGCAATAAAGGCGTTTTTCATTAGACAGTGTCTTCTCAATAAGTTCCAATCACCTACTTTCTCTTCAGAGTAGTGGTGGCTCGTGTGTATACATTCTGGGTGTTCAGAAATTTTTAGATTCAGATGAATATGAGAGTATGAAATTAATAGCGTCTGCTGTATAACAGTTTTGCTTATCAACGTATTATACAACTACAGTCACTGCAAATAATAATAATAATAATAATAATGGAAATTTGGTTGTTTTTACATAATTAAGTACTGTTTAGGGCAAGAGCGAAATAACGTTTAATCTTTCGGTACTCTCCATTCCGCATTTTTTGTGTAAGGGGCGTTTTCGTGTTTTTTTTATTTTTTTCGGACAAATGTACAACATCCCTAACAAATATATTACTTTACGAATTAACTTTGGGGCTGAATATCAGACTTTCTTACATTGCACTCACGCAACGATTTACGCTGCTTTGTGCGCTTGTAGTCACGCTTACTTCATTTTGTCACTTTTTCAGTCAACGGATCTGGTCTTGGAGGCCTTAGTTTCTTCGTGGCTAAGTTTTCCCGGTAATTTTCTTTTCTGTTAGTACTTAAAACAAATTCAACAGAGCTCATGTTGACACTTCACATGAAAGCTATGTAATTACTGCACAGCAAATAACCAACCCCAAACACAAACTGCCATTTCTAGAAATGATCAAGTTGAAGTAGTACTGTCTACCAACATGATCATTCCACTAGAATCATAAGGGCCAAAAGCACACCATTGTCGATCCAACATCAAAGCGAATATCCAAGAAATGCATGAGATTGCTTTTTGTGAATGTTCATATATACAATGTAGGCCTACATCACAGAGTTTTAAAGCAAACACCGGCAGAAGTATTTCCACCAAAAATACTAAAAGCATCAGAAACAATCACAGCAACAGCAACTAAAGCAGCAGCAGTTACATCAACAGCAGAGTCACCACTGATGCCAGCTGCGGCAGCAGAATCAACGGTAGCAGAACCAACTCCTGCAGCAATCTCTCCACCAAAAGTAGTAAAAACATCAAGAACAGTTACAGCAACAACAACGAATGCAGTAACAGCTCCATCAACTACAGAGCCAGCCCTAATATCAGCAGCAAGATCAACAGCAAGAGCATCAGAACTATCATTAGCAACAGCAGAACCATCCATAACAGCAGCAGAACCAACTCCCAACATTAGCAGAACCAGCACCGTCATCTAAAAAAACTAACTAAAATTAATTACAACGGAAATCACTTCGCCGTTTCAATTCACAACTAACGAGTAACGAGATGTCTATGTTGACACTATCTGTACATCATCTCCAGACAACATATAGTTGTTTCCATTATTTTTGCCAACAGGATTCCTGCTATCATACATATTCACTTACCTGGCTTAGCATCGTCCTCTTCTTCTGCAGTCTTCAGCTTATTTTTATGCGTTATATCATCTGTGTTATATCTAATAGCCCACGTCTTGCTTTCCTATTCTTAAAATATTTTCAGAGATAAAGGTTTATGTATCGTTGTTGTAAATATTTAAAAATTGTTCCACAACATATTTATAATATTTTTTGTGTGCATTAACATACTCCTGGTGTCTTGTTGTAACTATATACTGTGTTCTCTGCCTCCGTACGCAAGATTTAAAGAGCACAGCAGGTAACGCTGGCTAGCGGCGTTTATTGCAGCCTCCAGATTATGGATTCACGACCTACGTGCTTTCTTCTGTGCATGGGACAACAACTACAGAAGACTGCAGGTTGGTGAACACCGATTAGAGCTTACGCGTTCCACTCAGGGCGATGGAAGCAAATAAGCACGTTGCGTGTACTGCAATCTTAGTACAAATGAGATCAGTGACGCGTGATCTGTGGTAACACAGAGGAGGTATGAAGGAGAGAAAAATCTTCGAAGGATGAGGATTATCATACACACTTATATATCTCCCGCTCTCCCCCTTTCGCTATTTTTCGACTTGCCGTAATATGTACAGATTCCGCTCAAACTCCACTCCTCTCTGGAGTTGTGGCGGATGTTTACCGCTTTTCCCACCGGATACCGCTTCCCCTCTAGCAGACTAGCTCATAGTTCCCGTCACTGTCACGAAATGTCACTCCAAACGCCAATTAAATATGGAATAGATAGCAATAGAGACATTACACATTCATCATTACTGTAATAATAAATTACACATGGTCTATCGTAATTAATGGCGTAAATGCATAATGTTGAAAGTACACGATACTGGAGGCAAAACTATCTATTAAACATGCGCTCTAAAATGCATATCTGAAGAGGTATGGGCACTTTCTCATCTTCGATACTGTGAAAGGTGGAAGGAGTATAAAGACGGTCTATACAAGGGCGATGTACTTGAGGACGGTATTATGGAAATGGAAGAGGATGTAGATGAAGATGAAATGGGAGGTATGATACTGCGTGAAGAGTTTGATGGAGTACTGAAAGTAAGTCGAAACAAGGCCCCGGGAGTAGACAATATTCTATTAGAACTACTGATAGCCTTAGGAGGGCCAGTCCTGACAAAACTCTACCATCTGGTGAGCAAGATGTATGAGACAGGCGAAATACCCTCAGACTTCAAGAAGAATATAATAATTACAATCCAAAAGAAAGCAGGTGTGGACAGATTCGAAAATTACCGAACTGTCAGCTTAATAAGCCACGGCTGCAAAATACTAACACGAATTCTTTACAGACGAATGGAAAAACTGGTAGAAGCTTACGTTGGAGAAGATCAGTTTGGATTCCGTCGAAATGTTGAAACACGTGAGGCAATTCTGCCCCTACGACTTATCTTAGAAGATAGATAAGGAACGGTAAACCTACGTTTCTAGCATGTAGAGACTTAGAGAGAGCTTTTGACAATGTTGACTGGAATACTCTCTTTCAAATTCTGAAGGTAGCAGGGGTAAAATATAGGGAGCGAAAGGCTATTTACAATTTGTACAGAAAGCAGATGGCAGTTATAAGAGTCGAGGGACATGAAACGGAAGCAGTGGTTGGGAAGGGAGTGAGACAGGGTTGTAGCCTCTCCCCAATTCTATTCAATCTGTATATTGAGCAAGCAGTAAAGGAAATAAAAGAAAAATTCGGAGTAGGTATTAAAATCCATGGAGAAAAAATAAAAACTTTCAGGTTCGCCGATGACATTGTAATTCTGTCAGAGACAGCAAAGGACTTGGAAGAGCAGTTGAACGGAATGGACAGTGTCTTGAAAGGAGGGTATAAGATGAACATCAACAAGAGCAAAACGAGGATAATGGAATGTAGTCGAATTAAGTCGTTTGATGCTGAGGAAATGAGACAGTTAAAGTAGTAAAGGAGTTTTTCTATTTGGGGAACAAAATAACTGATGATGGTCGAAGTACAGGGGATATAAAATGTAGACTGGCAACGGCAAGGAAAGCGTTTCTGAAGAAGAAAAATTTGTTAACATCGAGTATAGATTTAAAGGTCAGGAAGTCGTTTCTGAAAGTATTTGTATGGAGTGTAGCCATGTATGGAAGTGAAACATGGACGATAAATAGTTTAGACAAGAAGAGAATAGAAGCTTTCGAAATGTGGTGCTACAGAAGAATGCTAAAGATTAGATGGGTAGATCACGTAACTAATGTGGAGATGTTGAATAGAATTGGGGAGGAGTTTGTGGCACAACTTGACTAGAAGAAGGGATCGGTTGGTAGGACACGTTCTGAGGCATCAAGGGATCACCAATTCTAAATCTGCATCTACATTTATACTCCGCAAGCCACCCAACGGTGTGTGACGGAGGGCACTTTACGTGCCACTGTCATTACCTCCCTTTCCTGTTCCAGTCGCGTATGGTTCGCGGGAAGAACGACTGCCGGAAAGCCTCTGTGCGCGCTCGAATCTCTCTAATTTTACATTCGTGATCTCCTCGGGAGGTATAAGTAGGGGGGAGCAGTATATTCGATACCTCATCCAGAAACGCACCCTCTCGAAACCTGGACAGCAAGCTACACCGTGATGCACAGCGCCTCTCTTGCAGAGTCTGCCACTTGAGTTTTCTAAACATCTCCGTAACGCTATCACGCTTACCAAATAACCCTGTGATGAAACGCGCCGCTCTTCTTTGGATCTTCTCTAGCTCCTCTGACAACCTGACCTGGTACGGATCCCACACTGATGAGCAATACTCAAGTATAGGTCGAACGAGTGTTTTGTAAGCCACCTCCCTTGTTGATGGACTACATTTTCTAAGGACTCTCCCGATGAATCTCAACCTGGCATCCGCCTTACCAACAATTAATTTTATATGATCATTCCACTTCAAATCGTTCCGTACGCATACTCTCAGATATTTTACAGAAGTAACTGCTACCAGTGTTTGTTCCGCTATCATATAATCATACAATAAAGGGTCCTTCTTTCTATGTATTCGCAATACATTACATTTGTCTATGTTAAGGCTCAGTTGCCACTCCCTGCACCAAGTGCCTTTCTGCTGCAGATTTTCCTGCACTTCGCTACAAATTTTCTAATGCTGCAACTTCTCTGTATACTACAGCATCATCCGCGAAAAGCCGCATGGAACTTCCGACACTATCTACTAGGTGATTTATATATATTGTGTAAAGCAATAGTCCCATAACACTCCCGTGTGGCACGCCAGATGTTACTTTAACGTCTGTAGACGTCTCTCCATTGAGAACAACATGCTGTGTTCTATTTGCTAAAAACTCTTCAATCCAGCCACACAGCCGGTCTGGAGTTCCGTAAGCTCTTACTTTGTTTATCAGGTGACAGTGCGGAACTGTATGGAACGCCTTCCGGAAGTCAAAGAAAATGACATCTACGTGGGAGCCTGTATCTAATATTTCTTTGGTCTCATGAACCAATAAAGCGAGTTGGGTCTCACACGATCGCTGTTTTCGGAATCCATGTAGATTCCTACAGAGCAGATTCAATTTAGTGTTGGAGGACAGCGTGGAGAGTAAAAATCGTAGAGGGAGACAAAGGGATAAAAACACTAAGCAGATTCAGAAGGATGTAAGTTGCAGTAGATACTGGTAGATGAAGAAGCGTGCACAGGATACAGTAGCATGGAGAGATGCAGCAAACTAGTCTCAGGACTGAAGACCACCACAATAACAACAACTGTGAAAGAAATCTTTTCTACTGCAAGTTCTTTATTTTCCGTAGTTTATGAGGAGCTAACATGGACCAAAACAAGAAAAAAATGTCTAGTAAACTTGGGCTCTAAAATGCACACGTGAAGCGCTATGTGCCCTTGTGCAGTGAATAGTTATGTTTCACGGTAGCGAAGATGAACAAGTGCTCATTGCTCTTAAGATATGCACTACAGATCTCATTTTACTTGACTTTTTTTGTTTTGGTCCATGCTAGAGCTTGCAGCAGAAGAGATTTGTTTCACAATATCGAATATGAAGAAGTACCCATAGGCCTACGGGTATGCGTTTCAGAGCTCATGTTTACTAGACTTTCTTTGCTTCTAGTACTGTATTCTTTCAACTACATGCGTTTACGCTGCTTAACTGTGACACACCCCATGTACACAGACTTACCTCGCGAATCACTATGTCTGTTAGTGTAAACCGTATCAAACGCCCTGCAGTAGTTCCTGACATTAGCGCTCACATATAGACAGAAAAAATGCGGCGAGGAGACTTTAATTTATAATTTACTAGTTGACTAGCAGGCGTTGCCCGAATATGTCTTTATTCCAGTCTTATATTAGCCCATCTGCTCCTTCCCCCTCTCTCTGTCCATCTCCTCCTTTACCTCCTCTCTGTCCATGTCCTCCACCCCCTCTCTCTCTGTGCACCTCCTCCCCATCCCCACTCTCTGTCAATCTTCTCCTCCACCCCTCTTTGTCAATCTCCCCCTGTCCTCTCTCTGCCCATCTCCTCTTCCACCTCTTCCTGTAGACATCCCCCTTTCCTTTTTCCCCCATCCCCTCCTCTTCCCTCTCTTTGTCCATCTCCTCCTCTCCCCTTTGTCTGTCCATTTCCTCCTTCCCGTAGTCTCTTCACTTCCTCCATCCCCTTTTCTCTGTCTGTCTCTTTCTCCTCCTGTCTCTGTCCACCTCCTTCTCTTTCCTTTCTCTGTCCACCTCCTCCTCTCCCCTCTCCCTGTCCAGGCAAATGCTGCGATGGTTCCTCTGAAAGGGCACGGCCGACTTCCTTCCCCATCATTCCCTAATCATTTGGGACCGATGATCTCGCTGTTGGCTTCCCTACCCAAACCAATCACTCAATCTCTCTGTCCATTTGCCGCTCCACTATCTCTGACCATTTCCCCCTCCTCCTGTATGTTCCTATCTCCTCCTTCCCCCTCGCTTCTGTCCATCTGCTCCACCTCCCTCCTCTCTCTTCTCTCTCCACTCTTATCACGCTAACCCCAATACTAGGATGGTAGTTCATACCACAACAGGATTTTTTTTTTCAGGTAATAACTAATACGTGTATCAGATTATATTGAAATTGAAACTTCCTGACAGATTAAAACTGTGTGCCAGACTGAGACTCGAACTCGGGACCTTTGCCTTTCGCGGGCAAGAGCTGTACCAACTGAGCTACGTAAGCACGACTCACGCCCCGTCCTCACAGCTTTACTTCTGCCAGTACCTCGTCTCCTACCTTCCAAACTTTACAGAAGCTCTCCTGCGAACCTTGCAGAACGAGCACTCCTGAAAGAAAGGATATTGCGGAGACATGGCTTTGCCACAGCCTGGGGGATGTTTCCAGAATGAGATTTTCACTCTGCAGTGGAGTGTGCGCTGAAATGAAACTTCCTGGCAGATTAAAACTGTGTGCCGGAAAGGCAAAGGTCGCGAGTTCGAGTCTCGGTCCGGCATACAGTTTTAATCTGCCAGGAAGTTTCGTTTCAGCGCACACTCCGCTGCAGAGTGAAAATCTCAAAATTGGTTCAAATGGCTCTGAGCACTATGGGACTTAACTTCTAAGGTCATCAGTCCCCTAGAACTTAGAACTAATTAAACCTAACTAACCTAAGGACATCATACACATCCATGCCCGAGGCAGGATTCGAACCTGCGACCGTAGCGGTCGCGCGGTTCCAGACTGTAGAGCCTAGAACCGCTCGGCCACTCCGGCCGGCTGAAAATCTCATTCTGGAAACATCCCCCAGGCTGTGGCTAAGCCATGTCTTCGCAATATCCTTTCTTTCAGGAGTGCTAGTTCTGCAAGGTTCGCTGGAGAGCATCTGTCAAAGTTTGGAAGGTAGGAGACGAGGTACTGGCAGAAGTAAAGCTGTGAGGACGGGGCGTGAGTCGTGCTTAGGTAGCTCAGTTGGTACAGCACTTGCCCGCGAAAGGCAAAGGTTCCCGAGTTCGAGTCTCGGTCCGGCACACAGTTTTAATCTGCCAGGAAATTTCATTTCAGCGCAGACTCCGCTGCAGAGTGAAAATCTAATTCTGTATTGAAATTGTTCCAGTAGTTAAGGTCGCGCTTTTTACCAGTGACTTTGCTCGCATACGCATATGTCAAATACATTTCACATACACTCCTGGAAATGGAAAAAAGAACACAGTGACACCGGTGTGTCAGACCCACCATACTTGCTCCGTACTCTGCGAGAGGGCTGTACAAGCAATGATCACACGCACGGCACAGCGGACACACCAGGAACCGCGGTGTTGGCCGTCGAATGGCGCTAGCTGCGCAGCATTTGTGCACCGCCGCCGTCAGTGTCAGCCAGTTTGCCGTGGCATACGGAGCTCCATCGCAGTCTTTAACACTGGTAGCATGCCGCGACAGCGTGGACGTGAACCGTATGTGCAGTTGACGGACTTTGAGCGAGGGCGTATAGTGGGCATGCGGGAGGCCGGGTGGACGTACCGCCGAATTGCTCAACACGTGGGGCGTGAGGTCTCCACAGTACATCGATGTTGTCGCCAGTGGTCGGCGGAAGGTGCACGTGCCCGTCGACCTGGGACCGGACCGCAGCGACGCACGGATGCACGCCAAGACCGTAGGATCCTACGCAGTGCCGTAGGGGACCGCACCGCCACTTCCCAGCAAATTAGGGACACTGTTGCTCCTGGGGTATCGGCGAGGACCATTCGCAACCGTCTCCATGAAGCTGGGCTACGGTCCCGCACACCGTTAGGCCGTCTTCCGCTCACGCCCCAACATCGTGCAGCCCGCCTCCAGTGGTGTCGCGACAGGCGTGAATGGAGGGACGAATGGAGACGTGTCGTCTTCAGCGATGAGAGTCGCTTCTGCCTTGGTGCCAACGATGGTCGCATGCGTGTTTGGCGCCGTGCAGGTGAGCGCCACAATCAGGACTGCATACGACCGAGGCACACAGGGCCAACACCCGGCATCATGGTGTGGGGAGCGATCTCCTACACTGGCCGTACACCACTGGTGATCGTCGAGGGGACACTGAATAGTGCACGGTACATCCAAACCGTCATCGAACCCATCGTTCTACCATTCCTAGACCGGCAAGGGAACTTGCTGTTCCAACAGGACAATGCACGTCCTCATGTATCCCGTGCCACCCAACGTGCTCTAGAAGGTGTAAGTCAACTACCCTGGCCAGCAAGATCTCCGGATATGTCCCCCATTGAGCATGTTTGGGACTGGATGAAGCGTCGTCTCACGCGGTCTGCACGACCAGCACGAACGCTGGTCCAACTGAGGCGCCAGGTGGAAATGGCATGGCAAGCCGTTCCACAGGACTACATCCAGCATCTCTACGATGGTGTCCATGGGAGAATAGCAGCCTGCATTGCTGCGAAAGGTGGATATACACTGTACTAGTGCCGACATTGTGCATGCTCTGTTGCCTGTGTCTATGTGCCTGTGGTTCTGACAGTGTGATCATGTGATGTATCTGACCCCAGGAATGTGTCAATAAAGTTTCCCCTTCCTGGGACAATGAATTCACGGTGTTCTTATTTCAATTTCCAGGAGTGTATAATTAGCATATTTCACAAGTATTTGTACACATATTTCACTTGTATGTCTAACAAACTTCAACCTGCAGTTTCATTTTCACGCAGCTCAATGTTTATCACGCTCTATCTCCTGCGTTGCGTTGCGTTGTTTTGAGGGAAGAGACCAAACAGCGAGGTCATCGGTCTCATCGGACTAGGGAAGGACGGGAAAGGAAGTCGGCCGTGCCCTTTCAAAGGAATCATCCCAGAATTTGCCTGGAGCGATTTAGGGAAATCACGGAAAACCTAAATCAGGATGGCCGGACGCGGGATTGAACCGTCGTCCTCCCGAATGCGAGTCCAGTGTGCTAACCACTGCGCCACCTCGCTCGGTCTATCTCCTGAACTATGTGCTGTGCAGTGATGCAATTTTGCTGGTGCATCCAGTGTTATATAGAGTTAGTAGTAAAGTAGTAATAAATTAAAACGTTATGCTTTATGCAGCTGTTTTACTGCATGAACAGCGAAAATGTAGTAAGTGAAAAAATCCTTCCTTTCATAATTTTGTGCGGGTCGTCAGCGAGAGAATGTTTCATAAAGGTTTGAAATTATGTCTAAAGTTTGTTCTAATCCTCTAAGTGCTCTCATTCTCAAATACTGGAGAGTAAATTATGGGCCGTTCGCACGTCGTGGACTACACTGCTGTTTCACCCGCCACCAACTCCCTCCCCACACCCCTTTGTTAAATAGGACGTTGTTACCCCCACAGTGATTCTTTCCAGACAGTAAGCTGTATGTTTACCAAGTTTGAGTGAAATCGGTGAAGTAGTTTAGGAGGAGATGTGGAACGGCGCCGTTTGCTAGCTTAATAAAGCCGCCATTGTTCCACTGAATGCCAGGGATGTTTGCAGTCTTTACCGTTGCCCACCAGCCACTCCTGCTGCCTCTCTTCCTGGTCACGCTTGGTCGCTGGTGCGAGTGAAACCTGGTTAACAGCTCTGGTCAACCGGCGAGTAAAGCGCAGCTTCCGACTAGTGCGCTCCCTCCGATTATCTACTATGCTATCACAGGAGGTGATGAAAGGGTTGAGTAGGTCATTTGACGATACACCGCGGACGGCCGGACATTGGCGCTGTGTGTTCTAATATACAGGGTGATCGAAGAGGTGAGTACAAATTTGAAAACTTAATAAACCAGGGAATAATGTAGATAGAGAGGTAAAAATTGACACACGTTCTTGTATTGACATAGTGTTTTATTAGAACCAAAGAAAAACAAAGTTCACAAAATGTCCGACAGATGGCGCTGGACAGCAAAACGTCAGTGACTGCGCATATCAATCGTGTATAAAAGGAGCTGTTATGAGAGAGAGAGAGAGAGAATCAGATGCGCCAGCAGTCGCAGCATGTTGACGTTACCCGAGAAAGCGCTTTTAGTGAAGCTGTGTTATCAGAATGGGGAATATGCTAGTTCAGCGTTACGATCCTATCGCCATAGGAAGGGGATTCGACGGGTAAAGGTCCGTTGACAAATGCAGCTGTGGCGAGAATGATTTCGAAGTTCGAAGCCACGGGTTGTTTAGACGATAGACCCCGTAGTGACCGACCGACTACAAGGCGTAATGTTGCTGAGACAGTTCAGGAAGAAATGGAGACTGTAGCGGGTTCGTCTATGCACGGGGAAGTCGGCGCTCGTGCAGTCGCACGTCGCACCGGCATTCCAAAGACTACTGTTTGGTTGGTACTTAGGCGTACCCTCCGATGCTATCCGTACAAAATCCATCGGCATCATGAACTGTTACCTGGTGATTTAGTGAAACGGAGGGCATTTGCGGTGTGGGCGTTTCAAAAGACGGCGGAAGATGACGATTGGTTGAGTAACGTGTTGTGGACCGACGAAGCTCATTTCACGCTCCGAGGGTCTGTCAACGCCCACAATTGCAGAATTTGGGCTATCGAAAATCCTAGAACTATCGTGGAAACTCCATTGCACTACTAGAAAGTCATGGTATGAGTTGGATTTACCACATCTACCGTTATCGGGCCTTTCTTCTTGGAGGAAGTGTGTGATTCTAGTTTTGTAACTGCTACCGTGACGGGTGAGAGGTACGCCGATATGTTACAGAATCACATCATCCCCAGCCTGGCTGATAAACACCTGCTGGAACGTACGATGTTTATGCAGGATGGCGCTCCACCCCATATTGCTAGACGCGTGAAATATCTCTTGCGCGCGTCGTTTGGTGATGATCGTGTGCCCAGCCGCCACTTTCGTCATGCTTGGCCTCCCAGGTCCCCAGACCTCAGTCCGTGCAATTATTGGCTTTGGGGTTACCTGAAGTCGCAAGCGTATCGTGATCGACCGACATCTGTGGGGATGCTGAAAGACAACATCCGACGCCAATGCCTCACCATAACTCCGGACATGCTTTACAGTGCTGTTCACAACATTATTCCTCGACTACAGCTATTGTTGAGGAATGATGGTGGACATATTGAGCATTTCCTGTAAAGAACATCATCTTTGCTTTGTCTTACTTTGTTATGCTAATTATTGCTATTCTGATCAAATGAAGCGCCATCTGTCGGACATTTTTTGAACTTTTGTATTTTTTTGGTTCTAATAAAACCCCATGTCATTTCAAGCATGTGTGTCAATTTGTACCTCTCTATCTACATTATTCCGTGATTTATTCAGTTTTCAAATTTATACTGACTTTTTGATCACTTTACGTATCGTACTGAGGAGCAGATAAGTTGAGGATTATGTAGATTCGCTATTTATTCTTGCAGAAGAGCTTTATCTGAGAATATTATTGCATCTGCAATCGAAAAAAAAATCATCTTGTTTTTTAAAAAATATGTGTGGCTTATAAGGCGCTTGTTCGTCCGATTCTTGAGTGTTGTTCATCTATCTCGGATCCCAATCAGGTAGGAATGATAGAGGAGATAGAGAAGATCCAACGAAGAGCGGCGCGTTTCGTCAGCTGACGAGAGAGCGTTACGGAGATGCTAAACAAACTCCACTGGCAGACGTTACAAGAGGGGCGTTGTGCATCACAGGGAGATTCACTATTGAAATTTCGGGACAGCACTTTTCAGGAGTCGGACAACATATTACTTCCCCCCACATACATCTCGCGTATTGACCACAAGGAGAAAATTCGAGGAATTAGAGCCAATACAGAGGCTTTGCGACAATCATTCTTCCCACGCACTATTTGCGGGTAGAACAGGGTTGGGGGAATCAGATCGTGGTACCGAACGTACCCTCCGCGACACACCATTAGGTGGCTTGCGGAGTATGATGTAGATGGAGAAGATATTTGTAACACCTGCACCACAGGGGGAAGACAGTCTAACCTCCACGATATTTAAAACGATGAAACAAAGTTAAGGTGAGTCAGCTAAATTTTTCACCTTAAATTACTTTTAACCCGTTAAAGCCACCTGTAAGCCACTTTCACCTAGACGAACAGCAGGGGCTCACGTAACTAATAGAAATGCGTCCCCGCAACTTTATTAACATTCGAGATACAGGCATCAGCTACAAAGCATTTATATGTAACTGAACTTCTCTCATCGATATTCGCTATTCTGGCAGAGAAAAGTAGCATAGCTAGATTTAAAAATAATTGTTGACTGCTGTATTTCGGTTATTAATGAAGTTGGGAGAATGCATCACTGTTTATTTCATGAGCCCCTGGTCACTGTTCGACTAGGTGCAAGCAGATTGCAGATAGGTTTAACGATTCAAAATGAGATAAAAAAACCTGGCATCTCACCGTGTATGTACTTACATTTATGAACCTAAACAGCCCACTGCCCGACCGAATGCTGCCTGGTCACGTTGCGGGCGCGTGACACACTAAGGAAAGTATACACTTAGGAGACGGAAGTCTTGGGATGGTGATATGCACATATAAGGAGGGCGGCAGTATCACGTGAACAAGGTATAGAAGGGCAGTGCACTGGCGGAACCGAGCGAGGCTGCGCAGTGGTAGCACACTGGACTCGCAATCGGGAGGACGACGGTTCAATCCCGCGTCCGGCCATACCGATTTAGGTTTTCCGTGATTTCCCTAAATCGCTCCGGGCAAATTCTGGGATGGTTCCTTTGAAAGGGTACGGCCGACTTCCTTCCCCATCCTTCTCTGATCCGATGAGACCGATGACCTCGCTGTTTGGTCTCTTCCCCTAAACAATCCAATCCAATCCACTGGCGGAACTATCGTTTTATTCAGGTGATTCGTGTGAAAAGTTTGCCGACGTGATTATGGCCGCACGAGGGAATTAACAGACTTTGAACACGGAATGGCAGTTGGAACTGAATGCATGCGACATACCATTTCAGAAATTGTTAGGGAAGTCATTATTCCGAGATCCACAGTGTCAAGAATATGCGGAGAATACCAGATTTAAAGTTTTACCTCTCACCACAGACGATGTAGTGGCCCACGGCCTTCACTTAACGACTGAGAGCGGTGGCATTTCCGTGGAGTTATCAGTACTAACAGACAAGGAACACTGCGTTAAATAACAACAGAAATCCATGTGGGACGTACGGCGAACGTATCTTTTAGGAGAGTGCGGCGAAATTTTGCGTTAATGGGCTATGACAGTAGACGACTGACACGAGTGCCTTTCCTAACAGCACGACATCGACTGCAGCACGTCTCCTGGGCTGGTGACCATACTCGTTGGACCCAAGACAGATGGAAAACAGTGGCCTGATCAGATGAGTCCCGATTTCAGTTACTACGAGCTGACGGTATAGTTCGGGTGTCACGGGGCCCCACGAAGCCGTGGACCCAAGTTGTCGACAAGGCGCTGTGCAATTTGGTAGTGGCTCCATAATGGTGTAGGCTGTGTTTACATGGAACAGACCAGAGTCCTCTGGCCCAAATGAAACGATCATTGGCTGGGAACGGTTATATTCGGCTACTTGGAGGCCATTTGCTGTCATTCATGGACTTCCTGCACCCAGACAACGATGGAATTTTTATAGGTGACAATACGCCATGTCACGGGGCCACAAACGCTCACGAATGTTTTGAAGAACCTTCTGGATAATTCGCGTGAATGACTTGGCCACCCAGATCGGCCGACATGAATCCCATCGATCATTTATGGTACATAATTGAGAGGTCATTTTGTGCACAAAATCCTGCTCTGGCAACACTTTTGCAATTATGGGTTGTTATAGAGGCAGCATGGCTCAGTATTTTTGTAGGGGACTTACAGCGACCTATTGAGTCCATTCCACGTCGAGCTGCTGCACTACGCCGGGAAAACGAGATCTGACACGATATTAGGTGATATCCCATGGCTTTTGTCACCTCAGTGTATAATGGTAGCAGCGACGTATGAGGAATCATTGTGGCGATGGTACGGGTCGCAGATGGCGAACCTCACTGACCTAAATGACCTGATCAAAAGACAGATATCTTCGACCTGACGAATGGGAATGAGCATCTCGGAAACAGCGATGCTGGTTGCATATTCGGGAGGTATTTTTGCGCTTAAAGGACGGTAAACGATGAGTAGGTGATGAAGTGTTGGACGTCCAACTCTCATCACAGAACGTGGAGCTCGGAGGTTCGCTGCTCTGTAAACCAGGATAGGCGGCCCCATCTGGCAGAAATGACGGCAGAATACAATTCTGGTGCAGGCACAAGTGTTTTGAAGATCACTGTTCGGACCACATTGTTGATGAACATGGGGCTCTGCAACAAACGACCCCAGAGTGATCCCAAATTGACCCAACAACGTTACCATTAGCTACTGCAGTGGCAAGGGATCGCCGAGACTGAACTGTGGTTCAATAGAAACGTGTCACCTGGCTGGATGAATCCCTTTTCTTGTTACGCCTGATCAGTGGTCGTGTCCCTGTATGCTGTTATCCAGGGGAACGACTGCTCGAAACTTGCATCCCGCAACGGACGCAGGCTGGTGGTGGCAATGTTGTGCTGTGTGGGACACTCACCAGGCTTCCATGGATCTGTGGTAGTAAATGAAGGCACCAAGACTGCTGTGGACCACGTGAACATTACCGCTGATTACCTCCATCCCTCCATGCTTGATGCCATCCTGACGGCGATGGCATTTTCTAGCAAGAAAAATTCCATATCACAAAGCCAGAATCACGCAATAGTAATTTGAGGAGCATAATTGTGAACTCATATTGATGTCTTGGTTACGAAAGTACGGAGTTGGATTATCCTGGGCCGTATATTGGATCAGCTTGCACTTCCGATCCACTGCAATTTATTGCAGCTAAGTAAACTATTTTTACGTAACAGTTGATCTGTCTTTCATTTTCTGTTTTCTGACATAGACCCCACGAATCATTACAGGGTACAAAAACGTAGGTGACGCGTCTCGTCCCTCATTTGGGTGTTCTTTGGAGCATTTGTGCTGCAACGACAACATTGCAGCAACAAAGTGTTTGGTTCTTGCAGATTCGTGGCCAAAAACCGTGCCTGCATTGCTTTTGTACTGACTTTGTTTGTGTTCCCAACACTTCGAACCTGCCACTTGCTGTTTACCTTGTTTTCCGTTTACAGAGGTTGATATTTCTTTGCATATTCTTTACTGTGACTTGTAATCGAGACTTTCTTTCAGCACCAGACGCCATATTTGTTTACAAATGTGGCAGTATACACGTGATGTGTTAACGACATCAAAAGGAACCTGTGACCACTGGAGGCAGTGCCTCAAGTTCCTCCAAAAATCGTAACACAACACACACACAAATGCAATACTAACTAATGTAAATACACCCGATGATGGAGGTTTAAACCTTCGAAACGCGTCGTGGAAATAAATAAAACGGTCACTGGTAACAGTAAACTTGTTGTTTCATTTAATGTCAGTAACAGTCACGGTAAAGCCTAACCTAAAAATGTTCGCACTTGAAGTTAACCAGTGTTTACATTCGGTTTCTATTCAGTGTGTATTGAATCATGGTCAGTGTACCTCAAGAACTGTCTCCAAGCCAAGTTATTAAGTCGCAAATTCAGAAAATTCAACAACTTATAGAAGGAACGACGAAATTGATGCAGTTTCGAACAATTACACTACTGGCCATTAAAATTGCTACACCACGAAGATGACGTGCTACAGACACGAAATTTAACCGGCAGGAAGATGCTGTGATGTGCAAATGATTAGCTTTTCAGAGCATTCACACGAGGTTGGTGCCGGTGGCGACACCTACAACGTGCTGACATGAGGAAAGTTTACAACCGATTTCTCATACATAAACAGCAGTTGACCGGCGTTGCCTGGTGAAACGTTGTTGTGATGCCTCGTGTAAGGAGGAGAAATGCGTACCATCACGTTTCCGACTTTGATAAAGGTCGGATTGTAGCCCATCGCGTTTGCGGTTGCGGTTTGTCGTATCGCGACATTGCTGCTCGCGTTGGTCGAGATCCAATGACTGTTAGCATAATATGGAATCGGTGGGTTCAGGAGTGTAATACGGAACACCGTGCTGGATCCCAACGGCCTCGTATCACTAGCAGTAGCCGGCCGCGGTGGCCAAGCGGTTCTAGGCGCTTCAGTCCGGAGCCGCGCTGCTGCTACGGTCGCAGGTTCCAATCCTGCCTCGGGCATGGATGTGTGTGATGTCCTTAGGTTAGTTAGGTTTAATTAGTTCTAAGTTCTAGGGGACTGATGACCACAGCAGTTGAGTCCCATAGTGCTCAGAGCCATTTTTTGTATTCGTCATCGCCATACTGGCGTATGACCTGCCGTGATGGTATGGAGTGCCATTGGTTACACGTCTCGGTCACCTCTTGTTCGCATTGACGGCAGTTTGAACAGTGGACGTTACATTTCAGATGTGTTACGACCCGTGGCTCTACCCTTCATTCGATCCCTGCAAAACCCTACATTTCAGCAGGATAATGCACGACCGCATGTTGCAGGTCCTGTAGGGCCTTTCTGGATACAGAAAATGTTCGAATGCTGCCCTGACAAGCACATTCTCCAGATCTCTCACCAACTGAAAACGTCTGGTCAATGGTGGCCGAGCAACTGGCTCGTCACAATACGTAAGTCACTACTTTTGATGAACTGTGGTATCGTGTTGAAGCTGCATGGGCAGCTGTACCTGTACATGCCATCCAAGCTCTGTTTGACTCAATGCCCAGGAGTATCAAGGCCGCTATTACGGCCAGAGGTGGTTGTTCTGGGTACTGATTTCTCAGGATCTATGCACCCAAATTGCGTGAGAATGTAATCACATGTCACTTCTAATATAATATATTTGTCCAATGAATACCCGTTTATCATCTGCATTTCTTCTTGGTGTAGCAACTTTAATGGCCAGTGGTGTATATCGGCTTCACTTTCACCGCCTAAAGCAGCAACAAACAAGCAACGCCTTCGATGCACAACAGTAAGACTAGTTCGAAAAATACCGTGCTTAGCACGGCGCCCACTTCTGTGCCCATCATATTCAAGGTATGAATAGGAAACCACATTTTTTGGAAACGGTAGGCATTGCAGTATACAGACTGACATGTAAGCTTTTTCCCCTTGGCCGACCTGAAAGTGCAGACTATGACTTGATTGCAGAGTTAGACAAGTACTTTGATGCGAAAGTGAACGTAAGTTTACGTGTAAAGCCTTATCAAACTAACAAATAGTGGGTAGTTGAGCTTTAGGGCCTGACCGGGCACGGAAAGTTTGAGTGTGAATATGGTAAACATTACCGTGAAGCCATGATTCGAGACACTGTCAACCAAAATGTGTCTGCATCTAGAATCAGGTAACAAATACTAAAATATCCAGACACAAGTCTGAAGGAAGTGTTACAGTTACTTGAGTCGCAGGAATCTTATGATAGTGCTGTGATTGACTTTAACTCTCCTCACATTCCTGTGGTGCAAAAGTAGAGATGATAAAGAAACATATCGCACACCTGGTTAGTAGATGTGTAAACACTGTTGACGAGCAAAGTAAGTCACTGATGACTTCATCGATAACGCCATGGATGGCGTCATCGATGAGTCATGGGTTTTTCCGCAACCTTTCCCCAGTCTGACAAAGGCCAATTGCCACATGTATAAAAAAGCGGGAAATTTAAATTTTAGTAGGAAATTCAAAATTCTAGAGGGTCATTAAAAATAGCCCAATTGCGCTAGTGTGTTTCCTATGGGAGGAGGATTGTTGTCCTAAGTATAAATTAGTGAGGAATCCAAGATAACACATTGTCAAGCTGGCTGACTTGGAATACTGACCATAGCTCTATGAGGTCACTGTCCAAGACTTGGAATGCGAAAACCAGCCTGACTAGGTCAACAGAATCCGAGACAGGAGATTGTGGGGCATACCGACCCAGAGCTGGAATACCGGCACTAGCTCAATGATGTCACAATGCGGCTCAGACACGCTGGGCTGTTTTTATAACAGTTGTAATAGGATGACCAGAGCTGGTGACATGGTCAAGGCTGTAGGGCGTGGCTGGGTAGAAGAAGGTGGCTGTTTTTAGCAATCATCCTCTTTATTGTTGGTTCTTCAATACATTTTCCGGTAGCTCAGCCCCACCACTCGTGTCGTGGTGGAGACGAGCTGATGCGCGCAGTCCAGGGAATGTGACGCTGCGCTCGGTCAGCGGCTGCACAGGTGGTAGGAGATTAGCGGCACGAGGCCCCTCCTGCAGACACGGCAGCTCGTGATGACGCCGGGAGTCGCCGGTGCAGCAGCGGGCAATGCCCTCCGCCGGCCGGTCCTCGGGGACAGCGTCACTGATGACGACGACGTGACAGGGACCGAACGCCCAATCGGTCGAACCGAATGCCGACGCCCACCTCTTATGCCCTTAAATAGTGCAGGCCGGTGCTGAATCCGCCGGTTACGCGGCGGCGTGTTTATTAGAAGGTTCACGAAGAGTTGGCTAACACAACCGCGCCACACGCGGCCCGCGCCTGCGTAATTCTGCTAATGCCGCATTCTGATGGCTGCTGCGCACGTACACACATACTGATGCTCGTTGGAAAACTGTCACCTGCATAACGCGCTAGCTGGCCTTCGTCTACCATTTGCCGTGAGTCTGGCGCGTTGCGCACTGAAACACATTAAATCACAATTTCGCACCGTATTTCCTAAAAATAACCCGTTGTCCTCTACACAGTGTAGAATCTGAGATACTGGTTCAGACTTGAGATATTGGCTCAGTCCTACTATAAGCTGCTATTCACTGCTTCTCCTATTTCTAATCGTAGGTAGCACAGCAGCCTCCCCACCTGGGCTTCCACCACTGCTGGGCAACAGCCCTGACTTATTCCCCTAAATTAAAGCCCAAACTGTGCACTGTGTATTAGGAACACTTGCATCATTATTTAAACAAATACCTTGCAAGGAACAGCTCCCTATTCCACTTACACCAAGTTCAAAGTGATGCGAAGCCAGTCAGCTGTCAAATTATAAGGCATTCATCTTAACTTTAAAATTGCATTGACCCTGTATGGCTGTCAAACAGTTGTCACTGTCGTGTATAGCTGGGAGGAAAGGAATAACACAGGTATTCACTTGTATCTTTATTTGAACACTGTTGGCACCTATATTGCACTGTGCTAATTGTCGATTGACTTGCAGATTCTGGCTCGCATCAAGTCCACCGCACCTCATTGTGCAGTGCCGTGCCATGGTACGCCAGGCCAGGTCACTTTCTGTGGCGGAGACGTCCTCTAAGGTTGACAGACCACTCGTAACTAAGCACCAATGTTGCTCAGAGCGCACAGCATGACGTCACACAGCCTCTGAATTCATTGCCACAGAGGGGCTGCTTTCGGCTGCAGTAGGCATGTATGCGAAACAGCCAGTAATAGGCTTATTGTTTGCTAAGTCAGTGTTCCACACCACAATCCACACGCTTTCTGATGTATTCATAAGACTACATCGGACCACATAATCCCACCACCACGCTTAGGTGCAGCGCTAGACTATACTGCCCTGCAATTGCACTGAAATGCGCTGTACCATCCCATTCGAAACCACGTCCATGTGCAGCGCTATACCATCCATCTGAGGCGCTGTACCAATCCGAAACTGCATTTGAATACAGCAGCATGATTTACCATCTGTCTGTTGTGTTGTACTACCCATATGCAAGGGTAATGTTTGCGAGGGCAGTTTCCCTCCCTGTCACAAACAACAAACATCTTGTGTGGTCCTCTTGTTCCAGTCTTTTTGATACAGCTACAAATGATGGTTCTGCTCTAAAGTGTATAGCAGACTTGAACTTCTTGGCAGGATAATGAGTCCAGCCGACAAACAATTCGAAAGTGTGTTTGTGTGTGTGGTACATTTAACAGCTATGTGCGTGGTAAATTTCTCAAGATCATCTCTGTATAGGCTGCAAACAATTTCTCCTACATGGGGATGACATTGTGGTAACAGGAGCGAAACTGGGTAAAATCAGGTGGAGTTGGCTGACGTTAAAATTGGTCTTCTGATGGAGTAAATTTCTGGAATATCACTGTAGTTCTCGGTTCTTCTTCGATGTGCATGACCAACTGTAGGTTAGGTGGGCTGTAACTTTATCTTACCACTTGTCAGTCCAATCATCTCACTCTTGAACTGGCATTCCAATAGTTTCTTCCACATGTTGTTTATTAGAATACTTTCCCCTATAGCCTATGTTTATTTTGCTTAGAATTTCAAACATCTATTCACTCCCTCGTCAGAAATTTACCCTCCTGACAGTCGAATGTGTAGCAGAATCTACCCACTACTGCAGCAACGTGATAGGAAGATATCCGGTAGTGGTCATATGATGAAGGAAACTGCGCGAAGCTGTACCAGAAAATCGAACTCTTAGATATTTCGTTTTATAACAATACATAGACCTTGACGATCTCTGGTATCATTTATAAAAATACTTAAATAATTGTTTTACAAAATTACAAGGTACACAAGTGAGATCTGCCGACCTAATTTACAAGTTAAAGTGCGCTTGTCGGTGACTGGTCTATGCTGTTACTATAGTGGAAGCTATAAGACACTTGGATGGAACTGATCTCTGCATGTTAGCACCCTGCCATGTGTTTTACTATTACTTTCCAGGCAGGTGAGAAACGTGCTTATAGACTTGAAACAGTATTAGGGGTGAAGTAGGGCAACTATAAATAGTTGATGGAATATGCTTCTGTGTTAAACATGGTCATGCTGGTTATTACCTTCAGGGTCACGACCTCTGGGTAGACTAGAAATAGCATACGTCGTCAAAACAGAGTCTGGGGGTCATTATGAGTGTCCTTATCCGATGTATCATGGAGCTATGTATGTTGCCGCAACACTAGATGCTAATAGTATATTGTGACGTTTAACTCCCATTTTGCCCTTGTTGAAGTCTGTCAGTTCTGATACCACAGATTATTAACGGCAGCAGACACACTGACAGCTGCAGGAACAAATGTGTGCCTAACTGGTGATCTGAAATTACACTCCGGAGAAGATCTAGAGCATTAATTAAATGTTTCTCAAGTAAAGACATAGAGGGTTTACGCTAGTTCAGAATACGGGTAACTCCTTCTGTGCACTGCACACGAAGTTTTTGGGTATTTCAGACCACATCTAAAGATTTCCTTCAGCTTAGTGTAAGATTTACCGGCTTAAGACTCCATTCTCTGGCGTGTATGGCAACCGCTCTCGCGTGTGTAATGCATTATGTTCTTCCAGAGAGAGAAGACGTCTCCATCAACAGCTTTCAGCCGTGATGACTTTGACTTCTGACACCACGCAGTACCACTCACTCTGGAGTTTTCAGTTGTATGTGTAACGTAATACACTTAAAATTTAGGTGTGGACTCACTTGAAATAGAAATATTGGCGCTTAACATGTAAACGGACATTTTGCTCCAGAGAAGAGGTCTACTGTTATCATCTGTTGGATGAAACTATTGGAAGCTGTACCAGAAAATCTATCTTCCACACATATCGATTCATGACCATGCATATACATACTGATAATAGTCAGTTTTGAGACTTCTCTACATAATGCTGTACAATACCGCTGCAATTACCGAGGAAATAATAACATTGCGTTAATACGTAGAAAATTCACTGTATGGACTATACTGTGTACGAGCATTTAATTTTAGGTTAAGTCACTCCTGCTTTTCGTGTCTTTTTCAATTCTGATATTCACATCCCTTTACCCAAAATGGTTTTACGAGAACTACATTGTCGTTCTTCCGTGGAATTCCGTTTAAATTCCCAGAGAATGTATCTCACACTGTGCTTTAGAGCCTTGTTATAGCCATTATCACTCATTTTATCCTTGGTTCTCTGCAATTTCTTAGACTCTTCCTACGACTGTAATTCTCTCCACACAGCATCATTCTCACTGAGCCCCGTGTTTTAACAAAAAAGCAAAATTAAACCTATTAGCAACAAAATGTAGCCGTTTCTTGTAACTGATGATGAAATATTTAACAATTTAGCCAAAAATAAATTGTCACTTCTGTTGCAATTTCCAGGGAATCCTGTAATCCATTGTACCTTTAATAACGAACATCTTGGACTGAAACTTACTAAAGGATTTTCTTTCTAAACATTAGTTGTGTTTGTCATGTGAAAAAGTACAGCAAATGGTGTACCATCTTTCTGTTTATTGTACAGAGTGAGGGGTGAAACGTCTTACTAGAAATATGTTTTAATTCATCAGTGATATTGTCTTTCACGAATAGTTAGCAAGGTTCGGCAAGTCGTCACTGAGTTCACGTCTTCAGAGTTACGAAAGAGTCAGTTCTATTTTCTAGAAGAAATGTAGCATTGATATATAGTAGAAATAACATATTTAGTATCTGTGGTTAACAAGATTACAAAAACATGGTAGTCATGACATTTTGAATTGCTTCTGTCAAAACATATTATAAATATATGTACCCCATCTTTAATACATCAAAAGACGATTAAGGTGAAGAACGTCACTGAATGGGTACAGGAACAAAAAGATGGTATACTATTTGTTTAGAATTCTTTCCATATTTCTCAGCTGAAGAACCGGGACAAAGTTCTTTGGTAACTTTTCATTCTAGTTGTTCACTACTAAAAAAATGAAGGGTTGTGGGATTCTGTTAAAATTTCACCAGAATTGGTGAGTTATTTTTGTTTGAGTTGCAAATCTTTTCTCATCTGAAGAAGCATAATCAGTTATTAGTAACAGCTACGTTTGTCTTGTTGATAGGTTTAATTTTGCTTCTTTTGCCAAAACATAGTATAATTTGGACAAACTCACCTTGCAGTAGCAAATGAAACATAATTCTGAAAGAGTGTCATATTAAACAAGCAACTAGCAACCAGACACGTCAACAGCTAACAATAAACCTCATCTTTTCGGCATGCAATGACATAAGAGAAGAAATATCATGTTTATTTTCATACTAGCAATTTCTCTTTTCAGTAGCTGTTGTAGGCTTAAAAATTACAGCACTGGATTGAAAAATAAAATAAAAACCAAAACTTTTGTTATGTAGCCTCAGATCTTCGACCATAAATATAATAGACTGGCCCTGACGTCATTTTCGTGGCTCCAACATCTCTGGGCTAAAGTCACGTGAATGTTGTCAAAACATGGTTGTTTCGTGTTGCGCTTATGGCTGTACTCAGCGTTTTGTCGGGGGAAATGCCATTACATTTCACGTGCAAGTGTTTCTATGATAGTGCACATGCGTTTATTGAAATCTGCTGAAGTGACTTTGACATGTTTTTTACACTTGAAATAGAGTATCACGTAAATTAAAGTGTTGAAAGTGATGCCTGTAAAGTCAGACTCATATTACATTTTGGAAAGTATCTGTGATAATTCGGTTGCAGAAGTAAGTATAACTGTTTCTCGTTCCTACACATAGGTTCCCTAAGGATGAAAACCGAAGGCAGCTTTGGATACAGGCCCTGAAACGGAAAAACTTTAAGTCATCTACACATACGCGCCTTTTTGTATATACAAGTGAGATTATAATAAGCTAAGAGCACCTATAGTCGACACATGAAGAGAATTTTTTTCTACCTTCTAAAACTATTAAATAAATCTAGGCTCCGAAATTATTTTCTGAAACTTCAAAGTCTCACCTTTCATCTAAAATATCATTTTTTTTAAACTGATAGTTTAAACTTTTGTAAGAATAGTAGGAACTGAACCTTTGAAGTTCACCTAAAATTGATACTCTAAAATGGACCTGCTGCTAAAGTCGACAATTTTGGCACCTATAGTTGACATAATTCCCATATTCCATTTTCTTTAATAAGTGACTAGAGCTCAAAACGCGGCGAATCCAATGTTTAAAGTTTTGACATGAGCCCACTCTTACTGTATAAAAGAATTTTAACGACATTTTACTTTAATAGTTTATAGTAATTTCGTCCCGCTGCCCACCAGAGGGGCGTTCGATGTATTTGTTAGATTTTATAAATGGTGCTGTGAACGAATCCAGGTCAAATGTAGTTCTGACATAATTTTTCGCAAATAAAAAAGTAATTATTGTTGGAAGCGTTTGGCAATCAATTGAGAAACGTGGGTATAATACGATACAAACATAGGATGGCAGACCGCTGATTTGAAATACCGCCACGTTTTGCCAACAGTCACGTGGTTTATGTTGGAGCCACACCAGCCCTATAGCTTTTGCACAGCAAGGCCAGTCTACTAGAATCTATGGTCGAAGCCTCAGATAAGAAATTTCGGGGTATTAACCATACAGCAAAATACTTTCCTCTTTGCGTGCTATCACTTTTCATACACTTGTATCGATATCTCAAACCGTTTAGGATACATGAGGGATGCTATTAATGTATCATTTTCGCGCGTGTTGAGGCGTAGCACCTTCGCATCGCTCCTGTCACTTGTTAGGACGATATCGTTATAGGCATGAGTCATCGACAGATGCTACCAGCTGACATGGACCTGAGTTATAGGCTAGGCGGAAATTGAGACGCGTATAGCGCGTGTGGCGCGACGCAGCGCAGCACGCGTTTTTGTAACTTCACAGGTTCAAATAGGACCGCGCAAATTGCGACGCGACGCGACTGGGACGCGACACGCGCCTGCGCCAGGTCGCGCGGCGTTGTGGTTGAGGCACTGTTCCTCGCGTCGCCCGTGCCTCGCTATCACCGTGGGAAATTTGAGGCGGGGAGGGGAAAAGTAGCCCGGCCTTATGCTCACATCGGATCGGTGCATATGAGCAGTGGTAGTATTGCCCATACGATAAATTTTGCCTTACTGTGTACTAAATTTCATTGCCTTTGGGTAGTGTTTCGTTTTTCGCCATTTAAACGCTCCATCTTTCTTGTTAGTACATTATACTTTTCTGTTATTTATATCTGTATAGTTTTGTTTTGTTTCTCTTCTGTCAAGAAAAATGCATACTTCAGTAACTGATGAGCCATTGGCCACTGGAATTGTAGCATATGCCTCCGCGATGTTTTCAGATCACAAGAAGGGACAGAGGGTAGTGAATAAGAAAGCAAGGAATATTATAAAATCATGTGATTAAGAATCAAGGTAGGAAAGTAAAGCAAGGTTATCTTCTCGCTGCCTTGTATGCTGGCGTATCTTTACGATCTGTTACAAAAATTTAGAAAGGGATAATCTCGACAGGTGTGATCCCTTTGGGCTCCTGGTAAAAAGCGTCCAAGATCTGAAGTATAGAAGTCTCACTGTAATTACTATGAAAGGGATGTAATACTGTAATACGACACACTGTACTACATGCATGTGAACATCACATTTCCACTGCAAGCTAGAAACAGTCGAAAAGCAGTCACAAATAACAATGTTTTAATTGGCTCACCGTGATGAGAAAAGGCATTTCAATTGGTGCGAGCACATTATCAGCCTTAATAAACTAATTATACAACAGGCTACACAAATGAAGAAAATGGTCGGCATTATTACGAAAGTAGGAATATCCTAAAAGGGTGTTATGATTAGATATATTTAATTTGTTGAAATGTACTGCTGACAAAGGCAGATCTACTTTCATGACAATGTTTTTCGAATTCCAACTCATAAGGCACACATGGCTAGCTTGTGCATTCCTGTCGCGCGCATTATCCTCCGCTGCTGAACATATACTGACCATTGGGTTGTGCGACAGATCAGTTGTTTATTTTTCTCAATAACAACTATTTTATTCGCGATCACGCATTGTCAGTTTGGCACGCCCTAGGTGAGTAAACAGTATCTGGCATGTGCCTATCATTCCGCCTGAAGGAACGCTCGTCATTATTTTAATACTGCTCAGATCAAGAGAAGGAATAAAATCCCTTGGTAAATTTCCATTCCAGTCGCTCAGTGCTAAAAATACGATGGTTACGGGGATTCCACCAAAATTCCAACAGAATTGCCAATCTGTTTTTGTGTGAGTTGTTAACCATTTCTCATTCGAAGAAGCATCACCATTTATGAGTAAAGGCCACATTTCTCTTGGTGACTGGTTTAATTGTACTTCCTTTGTCACAGTGTAATTCACCAAACTCATCTCACATCAGCTATTGAGACAGAATTCCGAAACGGAGGGCCTCATTAAACAAGTAATTGGCAATCACAGAGCTCAATAGCTTACGAAAAACCTCGTAGTATCGGTTTGCAGTAAAATAAAAGAAGAAATTTCATGTTTATATTCATACTAGGAAGCTCTTGTTTCGCTAGCTGTCGAAAACTCTTAAAAAATTACAGTCACTGGAGTGAAATAAATAAAAAAGAAGTATAAGTAGTGATATATCGCCATAGATAAGAAAGTTCCGTGTGTTTAATAATTGGCAAAACACTCTCCTCCTTGTGTGCTATCATTCGCCAAACTTTCGTTTCGATGTCTCGAGCGGTTTAGGAGATACGAGAGATGTTGCGAGTATTTCATTCTCGCGGGCGTGAGATTGGAAGTGAGCGCGCTACATGGGATCCATTTTCTCGAGATCGGAGGCAGATAGAGATCTCCTCCCAAGTCTAAACAAAAATTCAGCATGTTAGCTGAATTTCATACGCAGCAACATATGGTGTAACACGCCCCAAACGCAAAATCATAGCGACCCCTAATTTTCGTTGCAAACTTTTTGAGTTTTGCGTAGTGTCTCATTAAAATGTGTACATCACAATAAGAATGGTCATTAGCGAGGTGATGGGCACTTCGTCACGAAGCTGACATATAAACGCTACAAGTAAGGCAAAAATCATATATTTTCGGAGAATAGTTTCTGTAAAATCGTTTGAGAAAGATAAGAGGTTTCGCGCGCTTCGGTTCAGTCAGAGCAGAGCGTCGCCAGTCGGCGCGTGCGAAGTATGGTGTACGCGTCGCGATATGCGCTGGACCCGCGCGACCCGTGCGGCATGTGCGTGTCGTGCTGTAGTCTAGTGTCACGTCACACGTGTTATACGCTTCTCAATTTGCGCCTAGCCTTACAGAGCTGCACGTAGTTGTACTAGTAGGCGGCAGAGGTCAGCAGTTGCCGGACAGTGCTAGCAGTCGTAGTCAAAACAATGTTGTAAAGTTATATTTGATTAATATTTAATGTATTTGCATAATTATTATTGTTTTATATGATTTGCTGTTTGTGATATGAGCCAATCAGAAAAATGCACGCTCGCGCCAGTCTATGCTGGCAACAAAGTCTTTGGTGTCATCTAGGGGCGGTCGGGGCTGAGGGTTCGAACTAGTAACATCTCATTGAAAGCAGCTCCGTCGAAAGTACTGTAAAATCGCGGAAAAATGCTAATTACGAGTTCGCGAAGTAGTACAAAGTGTGCCCGACGGAGACTCGAACTCGAACTTCTAGTACAAAGTGTATTTAAGTGAACGGTATAATGGAAGTCGTGTGGAATTTCGAACGGAATATCAAAATTATTGCTTTTACTGTTGGTTAAAACCGCGTGGCGTGTTGTGCGATCTAAGACTGGAACAGGTATTATGTGTAGAGCAGAGTGCACAACATTTGAGCGAGCATTTTCGTAACTAAACGATCCAGTGAACTCTGTTAACTTCGGTAACGGGTGTAAATACCATAAACTGGCTACGTGTGTGATTGTGGTGTGCGTGTGAACTTTACATTGTGTTGTCACTTCGTACGCACTTGTCAGTATTAACTGTGATCTTTATCGTAAAAATACACCCGAAAATTTACATTGCCAAGTTAAAACTTTTATTTCAGTAGCTAGCCACATCCTGTTTACCGGACAATTTTATGTATGTTGCGACCTGCAATAGACAATAGTGGTCTAGTATTTTCTACTACAGCTTTTAGCTAGACAAATGAACATTGCTGGACACTGGCAGGGCGGTAAAAAGTAATGTGCCGAGCCGCACATGGTGCATCGGCCGGGAAACTGTAAAGCTGTAGGAACCGAATTCGTGATCAAGGGGAACGGTCAAGAAGCACCTTGGCAACAGTGACTGTAGGTGTGAGTGAGATATTGCTATGAAGACGAACATACGTTTTGAGATGCAACGAGGAGAGAAGCTGTGGAACGGAGATTTTATAGCGAACTGGATGCTACAGGACTGAATGCGCAGCAAGAATTGGTCTGCTGAGCAACAGCTGGCACAGTAAGCGGACAGCAAGACGCAGCAGCTTCCATCGCAGTGGCAGCGCGTGTGGCCCTGAATCTGGTACACCGCGGGAAGAAAGGTGGATTGCTGTTTTCAACACGCTGCGACGACGTCGGACGAAGAAATATAAGCTAAGTTTATATAGTGTATTATTTGCATGTGCAAACAGATTTGCTAGTATGGATGGGAATGATAATTCTGTAGTTGTGAGAGAGGGCGATGTAAGTCAGTTTGATGTGAGTGCTAGTCAGGCAAGTACTCCTGAACAAAAGCAAGTAGGGGATACCGTTAATATGGAGGTATTAAGTAACGATGTGCCTCACATATCTCCAGCTGTAAAGATGGAAATGGAACACAATGTTCCGACCTATTCTGATATGGGTGACAGTTTAAATCTTGACGACAGTCAGTTGAATGATTTCAGTATTAATAGTTTGTTTGATGTCAGTAGTGTTAATGTGAGTGAGGAGGCTGACAGAATAGATACCAAATTTGGTATTGTGCCTGTACAATTAGCTGAACAAAAAATTGTATAACAGGAAAACAAACCAGTAAATTTACAAGATATGTTTGCAGCTTTAATGACGAATATGAATCACAATTTCAGTAATATTAATCAGAATTTCACTGAGGTGAAACAAAATTTTGGGAAGTTTGATCAGAAAGTTGAACAACAGTCTGGTAGTATTATCAAGCTAGCTAATGACCTGAAACAGTTTAAGACTGAAATTAATGAGAAAATAGAACAACAGGATGTTGAGCTTAAGAAGATGTGGAGGACGGATTTGCAGGTGTTTGATACTCATGTAAATAAGAGAATTTCTGATGCAGAAAGTAGGTGTAAGAAGTCTTCAGAAAATGTAAAAAGTTATTTAACAGAGCTGGTTAGCAAGGTTGCTATTGGAAGCAAACAGAATATAGATGAGATAAGAAAAGAAGTAGGTCAAGTCAAGTCAAATCTGACATCAGTAGAATCTATGTGTCAAACTGCACATGGAAATTTAAATAAAAAAATTGATTCTGTGAATGAAATTGTTTGGGCAGTGTTAAAGTTGTGTCTGAACGAGTGAATGCGGTTGTGAGTGGTGTAGAACAAATTACTAACAAAACTAAAATAGTTGCTGCTCCTAGGGACAATGTTGATAAGTTTATTAGCTATTTGGAAAGGGTGGAGAAGTTTATGCTGGAAGAGGAGCAGACAAATCGTAGTTTTAGGCCTCAGAATACAGTTGAGAGAGGCCAGAATATTAATGTAAACAGAATGGGTGTGTCACATAATAGCCGAGGAAGGGGTTGGCGCTATGCTCCAGTTCCAAGGACAATTGATAATGATCAGGGGCACGCTTACAGATCGCGATCACCATTTCATGATGACAATGATTTTCAGGAGAGAGATCAGGTGGGGGTGCGAGGCAGAAATGAAGCAGAATCACAGGGCACAGGAAACTAGATCCCGTCTGTGAAGGGGCTGGCATTTGCAGAACGGGTAGCAGTAATTTGAATCCGCTGGCCATACCTTTTGTATACAATAAGAATAAAGTAACTGAAGTCCAAAATATTGACAATAATGATACAATTGAAAGTAGTAAAGCGAAGGATAATAGAATAGGCATGCTACAGGGTGGCTATGTAGATGGGAGCAGGCAAACGGAGCACTGTGCTGCAGGTTTTTTGGTGGGAAAAGATGTTGAAAATGATGTAAAATCTAGCAGTGAGGGAGAAGTGTAAAGTAGAGCGAATGAGGAGTGTTGCCAGGGAGAAGGAGGAGATTCGAATATACAGGGATTGCAGGAGCTAGATGAGAAGTGGGTAGAAGAATTGTTGATGTCAGTAAATAGGGACTTAGAGGAAGCTATGGAAGCATTTCATGCCGGTGATGACCAGAATGGGGGTCAGCAGAGTAAAAATAATGTAGAAGGAGAAGATGAGGTAGAAGAATTAGTGGAGAAACTAATTACTGTAGAAAAGGGAGCTGCAGATTTGCAGAAGTGTTTTAATCTATCCATAGTGGATAGGCTAAAGAATATAGGAAGGGAGAGAAGTGAAAGCAATCCTGTAGATATTTGTACAATCTCTGGGCACAAGGAAGGTTTCGAAAGGCGTAAAATTGTACACGACTTGCTTGAGGAGGAAGGGCATAACTTGTTATAGAAGGAAGTGTTATTCTGTTGGAAAATGATAAAGGAATTGTGGACTGTTGTTTCAAAAGTTGATGTTTGAAAAAAAAAAAAAAAGTGTTGGTTAGCATTTGATTACTAATGGAAAGCGAGTAAGATGATTTGCATGAAGATGCATAGTCATAATGGAAAATGAATTTATCCCAAAAATGACATGAAATTTACCAGAGGTGACTAATAAAATAAACCGATAGAGACTACAACCAAAATATTACTAATACTAATGCTACCAGGTGTGAAAGGTAAGAGTGAACAGGCGTATATAATGGATTTTGTAAATAGTTATATGAATTTGAATTTAATATCTTATGTGATTTTGAAGTCATGCTCAAGTTTTGAATTTTGTGTATTATTTGCTATTGTAAAAGACTTCTTAACAATTTTTGAAGATGAAATCATGAAGTGAAGCGTATTTATGGAACCTGGTAAAAGCTGTCATAAAGACTTTGCCGTAGTTGTAAAGTTTTGAGAAAAGATTTAGTGGATAGGGAATAATCAGAATTTAACCTAATTAAGTGATTTCAGTGTATGCCTTCATTAGCAACGCATAATTTTGCTGAAGTACTTAAACATTTTAAAAGAAAATGCAAGTTTTCTTGCAGTTTAGGAGTTAAATGTTGTGTTAATTTGCTTTGAATAGTTAAAATATAATTAATTAAAGAGTATAGCATACGGAGAACAATTTTATACTATGTGTTGAGACGGTTATGTATATTAGTAGTCTTAGATGAAACTATGTTTTGTAGGTAAAAACCACTGTACAATAAGGACTGGCCTGAGAGTGGACCAATGTGCAATGTTATGGACGCCAACCAACCAAGGTGTTGTGACATGCTAAGAGAAAAATCGTGAGGTAGAGGACACTTATGCAGTGCAACATGTAAGGTAGGAGTGATTTCAAAATTACACCAGGACACCAATCAAAGTGCGGGTGGAAATTCAGTGAAATATTGAGTTCATGTAAATAAGAGGAGGTAAAAGGCGAAAAATTTAATTGTAATGGACAAGAACTATTTTATGTAAAGTCACAATTTGTGGAAAGTTTGGTTTTGAAGGAAAAAATTAATTAGTTCAGTTGTAAAGTCTTGTAAAAAATTCCTAAAAAAAATCAAAACTTTGTAAAATATTAGACTTAGTTAGGCTAGTATGCCAAGTCCGAAGTAAGAATTCTGTAACTTAGGTTAGTAATTTTCAAATTTCACGTTTGTTTTGAGAGTAAGAAGACAGTCGCGATGTAGTAAAATTATAAAAAGTTGTTTTCAACAATTTTAATAATTACAGGGGATGTGATCGCATCGCTCCTGCCACTTGTTAGGACGAAATCGTTATACGCAATGAGTCATCGACAGATGTCACCAGCTGACATGGACCTAAGTTACAGAGCTGCACGTAGTTGTACTAGTAGGCGGCAGAGGTCAGCAGTTGACAGACAGTGCTAGCAGTAGTAGTCAAAACAATGTTGTAAAGTTATGTTTGATTAAAATTTAACGTATTTGCATAATTATTATTGTTTTATATGTGTAGTAATTAGCAGTGAGGGTGTTGTATGAGTGAAGAAGAACAGAAGTAAATGAAAATTGTTTTGTTTATTCACGAAGTACCAGTTAAACTATACAGGGGATTTACTATAATTAAATGTGCAGTCAGTCTATGGTACTAATAAATCGTGAGTAGAACACAAATTAATCGGTAATTTCAGAAGGAGTAATTTTATATTTGATACCTTTCTAAATTTATTTAATTAGCAATTGCCATAGAAAGAAATGTTTTACTATGATTGGTCATTGAAGTAAAGCGCGGGTTAGCGCGGGATAATACTGCAACCTGATTTGCTGTTTATGATATCAGCCAATCAGAAAAATTCAGGCTCGCGCCAGTCTATGCTGGGAACAAAGCCTTTGGTGTGATCTAGGGGGGTCGGGGCTGAGGGTTCAAACTAGTAACATCTCATTGAAAGCAGCTCCGACGAAAGTACTGTAAAATCGCGGAAAAATGCTAATTACGAGTTCGCGAAGTAGTACAAAGTTTATTTAAGTGAACGGTATAGTGGAAGTCGTGTGGAATTTCGGACGGAATATCAAAATTATTGCTTTTGACTGTTGGTTAAAACCGCGTGGCATGTTGCGCGATCTAAGACTGGAACAGGTATTACGTGTAGAGCAGAGTGCACAACATTTGAGCGAGCATTTTCGTTAAACGATCCGGTGAACTCTATTAACTTCGGCAACGGGTGTAAATACCATAAACTGGCTACGTGTGTGATTGTGGTGTGCGTGTGAACTTTACATTGTGTTGTCACTTCGTACGCACTTGGCAGTATTAACTGTGATCTTTATCGTAAAAATACACCCGAAAATTTACATTGCCAAGTTAAAACTTTTATTTCAGTAGCTAGCCACATCCTGTTTACCGGACAATTTTATGTATGTTGCGACCTGCAATAGACAGTAGTGGTCTAGTATTTTTTACTACAGCTTTTAGCTAGACAAATGAACATTGCTGGACATTGGCAGGGCGGTAAACAGTAACGTGCCGCGCCGCAGTGTGTGATCTGAAGTGAATTGCTACATAAATTCCTTTTTCTCAGGACCAGATACGGATGGGTACTTTCTCCCAAGTCTATTGAAAATTCAATGTTTTAGCTAAATTTCTTTCATAGCAGCAAATGGTGCAATATACACCAAACACAAAATAGTAGTGGCCTCTTATTTTAATTGCAAACTTTTTTGAATTTCGCGTCAGTGACGTACTTAAGTGCGAATATCACTTCACCGTGAAGCTGACGTACATTGAAGAGCCGAAGAAACTGGCACACTTTCCTAATGTGTAGGGCCCCTGCGAGCATGCAGAAATGCCGTAACATGATGTGGCATGGACTCGACTAACGTCTGAAGTAGTGCTGGAGGGAACTGACACCATGGCTCCTGCAGGGCTGTCCGTAAATCTGTAAGATTACGGAGGGGTGGATATCTCTTTTGAACAGCACGTTACAAGACATCCCAGATATGCTAAATAATGTACATGTCTGGCAAGTTTGGTGGCCAGCGGAAGTGTTTAAACTCAAAAGCTTGAACAGTCCCCTGCTGAAATTCAGTATGCATGGATTCATGAGGCTGTCTCCATACTCGTACACGTCCATTCGCTCGATACAATTTCAAACGAGACTCGCCTGACCAGGCAACATGTTTCCAGTCATCAATAGTCCAATGTCGGTGTCGACGGGCCCAGGAGAGACGAAAGCTTTGTGTCGTGCAGTCGTCAATGGTACACACGTGGGCCTTCGGCACCGAAAGCCCAAATCGATTATGTTTCGTTGAATGTTTTGCACGCTGACACTTGTTGATGGCCCAGCATTGAAATTTGCAGCAATTTGCGGAAGAGTTGCACTTCTGTCACTTTGTACGATTCTCTTCAGTCGTCTTTGGTCCCGTTCATGCAGGATCTTTCTCCGGCCGCAGCGATGTCAGAGATTTGATGTTTTACTGGCACACTCGTGAAATTGTCGTACGGGGAAATCCCTACTTCATCGCTACCTCGGAGATGCTGTGTCCCATCGCTCATGTGCCGACTATAACACCACTTGCAATCTCACTTAAATCTTGATAACCTGCCAGTGTAGCAGCGGTAACCGATCTAACAACTGCGCTAGATACTTGTCTTATATTGAGGTTGCTGACCGCTGCGCCGTATTTTGCCTGCTTACATATCTCTGATTTGAATACGCATGCCTATACCAGTTTCTTTGGCGCTTCAGTGTATAAAGCTATAATTGATGCGAAAATTAATTTTTTAACAATCAGTTTGTGTAAAACTGTCTGAGAAATGTTGTAGGACGTCCGCCTCGACTCTGTCAGCACAGAGCATGGCGTACGCCGTGCCGAAGCTGGAGAAAGTATGTCTGGTTCATTCCAGCACGCCGGCAGGCGCGGGGCAACGCTTGTCGGCGCCACAACCGGGCTGCCATTGTGTGATGCCTCGTTAGATAACAAGGTGATATTTTCTGTGCTAGGTCCCCTGTGCTGGTGGGCCGCTTTCTATCTGTGCGCATCGTAATGCAGGGAAACGGTCGTGTGAATAAATCATTAACCGACAGCTGTTTGTATTTTTATTCAGGTTCAATTTAACAGCAGTTTATTTTGTTTTGTCAGTGTGGAATTTGTAATGCTAACATTTAACGTTATTGTAATAGAACTTTTGGACTAGATAATAAATATTTTCATCCTTTGCGCAGACTGCTACTAGTGCTCTCAGGCACTGGCACTTGGTAACTGCTAGTGTCTTCCAGCATCAGTTCTTTTCGTACTATTCACTGTAACTTGCCTACTGTACGTGAAACTATCAACGTTGCCATTTGAATTGTCTGTTATGGCTGTTCCAAAGATGCATACTTGACTGCATTACAGCTGCTGAGGAAGACTGTATGTAATACTTCATGTAACGTATTAAACTGTCCAGTTACATTAATGCAACCACCTGTGAAGAGCCTGAATAGCTACCTTTTGCTGTGCGAGACGTGTAGGGAGTCAGTCAGTAAGGTTCTAAACTGTACCGTCAGGAATGTGGATCCATGCTGACTCAAGTGCTGTGACCAGCTGTGCAAAGTTTTTCTGCTGAGGATCCGTAGCGCGAACAGCTTAACGTAGGTGGTCGAACAGGTCCTTGATTGAGTTTAAATCCTGAGTGTCTGGTGGGCAGGGGAGTACGAAAAACTCATCTTGGTGTTCTTTGAACCATGCACATACCCTGCAAGCTGGGTGACATGTTGCATTGTTCTGCTGGTAGATGCCATCATACCAAGGCAAAACAAAGGGCATGTATGAGTGGGGTGGACATGGTCCCCAATGATACTAATGTTGATCCACTTTGATCTCCAGAATGACGAGATCATCCAAGGAATGCCACGAAAACTTTCTCCAGATCATAACGCTCCTTCCTCTGGCAGTTGTTCAATGATGTTTTCTTTTACAGATGTCATGCCTTGCATGCTAACAGCCATGTGCCACCCATCGCCACTCAGTGGGCATCCAGTTACGGTATAGGCGTGCAAATTACAGCCTTCATCACCAACGAACAGCAGTCAGTATGGGCGTGTGAATGAGGCGGCTGCTGTGGAGGCCCATAAGCAGCAACGTTTGCTGAATGGTCGTTGGGGAGACACTGTTGGTAGCCCTTTGGTTCATCTGGGCGGCCAGTTGCTCAAGAGTTGCACGTCTTTTCACCTGTATACATCTCCACAGCCGTCATTCACCTCTGTCATTTATGGCCCATGGTGCACCACAGTCCCTCAGGGAAGTTCATGCAAGGTATACTTTAATCACGGTAGCACGCAAACATAAGCTTAGCTGATTCTGAAATGCTTCCACCCTTGGCCCGAAAGCCAATGATAATTCAGATAAATCGCTCCGTTTTCTTATTACGACAATGATTGCACTGATATCCACTTCCCCCCAACACGCTTTATGTACCCTCCACTGCTAGCACTGCCACCTCGTGTCTGTGATTGGTTGTTGCACGTTAACGTCGAACATAGGAATTACTGCCAATATTCATGCCTCATTGGTATAATTATTATAACATCTGCTGTAACTTTGTATTTATAGGATAGTTTTAGAATGGACAAAAGGTCCGAAGCTAGTCAACGACAATAAATAAAGGATACTTCTTAATGCAACTTACGACGGAATTCGAACAGTTTATTTCACATACAGAAATAATGCCAATTAAAGCAAATGAGAAAAAACAAACCGAACCAAATGAAACAATTGAGAAACAGATGAAATCACAAAAATCGAACGAAACTTCAGGGCCTGATGGTATCCCTGTCAGACTGAATACAAAATTTGGGTCAGAGTTAGCCCTTCTTTTACCCGTAACATAGGGAAACCTGGGACAGAAACGAAGCAGCGTTTTATGTTGGCTGCAAAGTGGTGGATTCGCAGAAACTTTTACCAAGTCATGCAATTATCCAATCGACTAACATGGCAAAAAGCTACTTTAGAAGAGTTTATCTTTGAATTTTGTGCCAGTAACGTATTCGTGCTTGTTTTTCACGAATATATAAGGGGTCAGTCAAATGAAAACCGAATGGGACAATGGAATGGTTCCATTCAGAAGCAAACATTACAGGCGTAACGACATTCATCCCACTAGGAGACGAGATGATCAATTCCTGTGTCGTAGAACGCAGTCGGTCGCTGACGGATCTACACTGAAGAGTCAAAGACACTGGTAAACCTGCCTAATATCGTGTAGCGCCCGCGCGAGCACACAGAAGTGTGTGTGTGAAATCTTACGGGACTTAACTGCTAAGGTCATCAGTCCCTAAGCTTACACACTACTTAACCTAAATTATCCTAAGGACAAACAAACACACCCATGCCCGAGGGAGGACTCGAATCTCCGCCGGGAGCAGCTGCACAGTCCATGACTGCAGCGCCCCAGACCGCTCGGCTAATCCCGCGCGGCCACACAGAAGTGCCACAACACGACGTGGCATGGACTCAATTAATGTCTAAAGTAGTGCTGGAGAGAAATGACACTATAAATCCTGCGGGGCTGTCCATTAATCCGTAAGAGTAGGAGGAGGTGGAGATCTCTTCTGAGCTGCGCGTTGTAAGGTATCCCAGATAGGCTCAATAATGTTCATGTCTGGGGAGTTTGGTGGCCAGTGGAAGTGTTTACCCTCAGAAGAGTGTTCCTGGAGCCACTCTATAGTAATTATGGACGTGTCGGGTGCCGCATTGTCCTGCTGGAATTGCCCAAGTCCGTCGGAACGCGCAATGGACATAATGGATGCAAGTGATCAGACAGAATTCTTACGTACGTGTCACCTGTCAGAGTCGTATCTAGACGTATCAGTGGTCCCATATCACTCCAACTGCACACTCCCCACGCCATTACAGGACCTCCATCAGCTTGAACAGTCCCCTGCTGACATACAGGGTTCATGGGTCTGTCTCTGTAACCGTAAACGTCCATCCGCTCGATACAGCTTCAAACGAGACTCGTCCGACCAGGCAGCATGTTTCCAGTCATCAACAGTCCATTTTCAGTGTTGACGGGCCCATGCTAGACGTAAAACTATGTGTTGTGCAGTCATCAAGCGTACACGAGTGGGTCTTTGGCATCAAACGCCCATTCCGATAATAGTTCCTCGAATAGTTCCCACGCTGAAACTTGTTGATGGCCCAGCATTGAAATCTCCAGCAATTCGAGGAAGTGTTTCACTTCTGTCACGCTGAACGATTCTCTTCAGTCGTCATTGGTCCCACTCTAGCAGGATTTTTTTCCTGCCGCAGCGATGTCGGAGATTTGACGTTTTACCTGATTCCTGATGTTCACAGTACACTCTTGAAATGGTCGTAGGGAAAAATCCCCACTTCATCGCTACCTCGGAGATGCTGTCTCCCATCGCTCGTGCGCCGAGTATAACACCACTTTCAAATTCACTTAAATCTTGATAACCGGTCACTGCTGCAGCAGTTACCGATCTAACAACTGCTCCAGACAGTTGTCTTACATAGGCGTTGCTGACCGCAGCGACGTCTTCTGCATGTTTACATACCTCTGTATTTGAATATGCATGTCTACATCAGTTTCTTTGACGCTTCAGTGTACAGTTAGCCTTCTGCTGCCGAGCAGTGTGTCAGTAGTGCGCAAGTAGCAGCGTTACTGCATTTACTAGGCAGTCTTGTACTTTAATAACAGTTTAAATTTTGTGTCGAATTGTTTGTGCTCTTTGTAGATTAGTTCAGGCGTACTTGGCACAACAGTATTTAGCATGGATAGGGACTGCGACTGCTTTGTTCAGATGTGGGATGAGGTGGCATCCCTTCGCTCCCAGCTTCGGGCAGTGTTGGCTTCGGTCACACAGCTTGAGGCTGTTGCCAATGGGCATCACTGTGGGGGTCCGGACGGGGGTTTGTCGGGGATGGCCAGCTCGACCCACGCATCCCCTGATCGGACTACGGCTGTGGCTGCCCGGGATACTGACCACATTGAGGCTGACCCTTCACCTGTGGTAGAGTGGGAGGTCGTCTCGCCGGCCAGTGTGGCCGAGCGGTTCTAGGCGCTTCAGTCTGGAACGGCGCGACCGCTCCGATCGCAGGTTCGAATCCTGCCTTGGGCATGGATGTGTGTGATGTCCTTAGGTTAGTTAGGTTTAAGCAGTTCTAAGTTCTAGGGGACTGATGACCTCAGATGTTAAGTCGCATAGTGCTCAGAGCCATTTGAACCATTTTTTGAGGTCGTCTCGAAGTGTGGCAGGGGGCGAAAGACACTCCGGAGGGCTGAACGGAATGCCTCTCCAGTTTGTCTGACGAACCGGTTTCAGGCTCTGTCTCCGGCTGATACTGATTTTCAGCCAGACATGGCTGCTTGTTCTGTTCCAGAGGTTGCCCCTCGGTCTGCAAGATCCGGGCGGTCGCAGAGGGTGGGATTACTGGTAGTTGGGAGCTCCAACGTCAGGCACATAATGGGCCCCCTTAGGGATATGGCTGCAAGGGAGGGGAAGAAAACCAATGTGCACTCCATGTGCATACCGTGAGGAGTTATTCCAGATGCGCAAAGGGTCCTTCTGGATGCCATGAAGGGTACAAGGTGCACCAATCTGCAGGTGGTCGCTCATGTCGGCACCAATGATGTGTGTCGCTATGAATCGGAGGAAATCCTCTCTGGCTTCCGGCGGCTATCTGATTTGGTGAAGACTGCCAGTCTCGCTAGCTCACCATCTGCAGCATCGTCGACAGGACTGACTGCGGTCCTTTGCTACAGAGCCGAGTGGAGGGTCTGAATCACAGGCTGAGACGGTTCTGCGACCGTGTGGGCTGCAGATTCCTCGACTTGCGCCATAGGGTGCTGGGGTTTCCGGTTCTGCTGGATAGGTCAGGAGTCCACTACACACAGCAGGCGGCTACACGGGTAGCAGGGGTTGTGTGGCGTGGACTGGGCGGTTTTTTTAGGTTAGATGGCCTTGGGCAAGTACAGAAAGGGCAACAGCCTCAAAGGGTGTGGGGCCAAATCAGGATATGCCGGGACCAAGCAGCAATCGGTATTGTAATTGTAAACTGTCGAAGCTGCGATGGTAAAGTACCGGAACTTCAAGCGCTGATTGGAAGCACCGAAGCTGAAATCGTTATAGGTACGGAAAGCTGGCTGAAGCCAGAGATAAATTCTATCGAAATTTTTACAAAGGCACAGACGGTGTTTAGAAAGGATAGGTTGCAAGCAACCGGTGGTGGCGTGTTTGTCGCTGTTAGTAGTAGTTTATCCTGTAGTGAAGTAGAAGTGGATAGTTCCTGCGAATTATTATGGATGGAGGTTATACTCAACAACCGAGCCAGGTTAATAATTGGCTCCTTTTACCGACCTCCCGATTCAGCAGCATTAGTGGCAGAACAACTGAGAGAAAAATCTGGAACACAGTTCACATAGATTTCCTCAGCATGTTATAGTTTTAAGTGGAGATTTCAATTTACCATATATAGACTGGGACACTCGGATGTTTAGGATGGGTTGTAGGGACACAGCATCAAATGGCTCTGAGCACTATGGGACTCAACTGCTGAGGTAATTAGTCCCCTAGAACTTAGAACTAGTTAAACCTAACTAACCTAAGGACATCACAAACATCCATGCCCGAGGCAGGATTCGAACCTGCGACCGTAGCGGTCTTGCGGTTCCAGACTGCAGCGCCCTTAACCGCACGGCCACTTCGGCCGGCGACACAGCATCGAGTGACATCATACTGAGTGCACTATCCGAAAATTACCTCGAGCAATTAAACAGAGAACCACACGGGATTAGGCGAGCGGTTTAAGGCGCTGCAGTCAGGGACGGTGCGGCTAGTCCCGGTGGAGATTCGAGTCCTCCCTCGGGCATGGGTGTGTGTGTTTGTCCGTAGGATAATTTAGGTTAAGTAGTGTGTAAGCTTAGGGACTGATAACCTTAGTAGTAAGTCGCATAGGATTTCACACATTTTTGAACACAATTAAACAGAGAACCGACTCGTGGAGATAACATCTTGGATCTACTGATAACAAACAGATCCGAACTTTTCGACTCTGTAAGCGCAGAACAGGGAATCAGTGATCGTAAGGCCGTTACAGCATCCCTGAATATGGAAGTAAATAGGAATATAAAAAAGGGAGGAAGGTTTATCTGTTTAGCAAGAGTAATAGGGAGGAAGGTTTATCTGTTTAGCAAGAGTAATAGGAGGCAGATTTCAGACTACCTGACAGATCAAAACGAAAATTTCTGTTCCGACACTGACAATGTTGAGTGTTTATGGAAAAAGTTCAAGGCAATCGTAAAATGCGTTTTAGACAGGTACGTGCCGAGTAAAACTGTGAGGGACGGGAAAAACTCACCGTGGTTCAAGAACAAAGTTAGGAAACTACTGCGAAAGCAAGGAGAGCTTCACTGCAAATTTAAACGCAGTCAAAACCTCTCAGACAAACATAAGCTAAACGATGTCAAAGCTAGCGAAAGGAGGGCTATGCGTGAAGCGTTCAGTGAATTCGAAAGTAAAATTCTATGTACTGACTTGACAGAAAATCCTAGGAAGTTCTGGTCTTACGTTAAATCAGTAAGTGGCTCGAAACAGCATATCCAGACACTCTGGGATGATAATGGCATTGAAACACAGGATGACACGCGTAAAGCTGAAATACTAAACACCTTTTTCCAAAGCTGTTTCACAGAGGAAGACCGCATTGCAGTTCCTTCTCTAAATCTTCGCACGAACGAAAAAACGGCTGGCATCGAAATAAGTGTCCAAGGAATAGAAAAGCAACTGAAATCACTCAACAGAGGAAAGTCCACTGGACCTGACGGGATACCAATTCGATTCTACACAGAGTACGCGAAAGAACTTGCCCCTTATAACAGCCGTGTACCGCAAGTCTCTAGAGGAACGGAAGGTTCCAAATGATTGGAATTTTCAAGAAGGGTCGTCGAGCAGATGCGCAAAACTATAGGCCTGTATCTCTGACATCGATCTGTTGTAGGATTTCAGAACATGTATTTTGCTCTCGTATCATGTCATTTCTGGAAACCCAGAATCTACTCTGTAGGAATCAACATGGATTCCGGAAGCAGCGATCGTGTGAGACCCAACTCGCTTTATTTGTTCATGAGACCCGGAAAATATTAGATACAGGCTCCCAGGTAGATGCTATTTTTCTTGACTTCCGGAAGGCGTTCGATACAGTTCCGCACTGTCGCCTGATAAACAAAGTAAGAGCCTACGGAATATCAGACCAGCTGTGTGGCTGGATTGAAGAGTTTTTAGCAAACAGAACACATCATGTTGTTCTCAATGGAGAGACGTCTACAGACGTTAAAGTAGTCTCTGGCGTGCCACGGGGGAGTGTTATGGGACCACTGCTTTTCACAATATATATATATATATATATATATATATATATATATATATATATATATATATATATATATATATATATATATAACCTAGTAAATAGTGTCGGAAGTTCCATGCGGCTTTTCGCGGATGATGCTGTAGTATACAGAGAAGTTGCAGCTTTAGAATATTGCAGCGAAATGCAGGAATATCTGCAGCGGATAGGCACTTGGTGCAGGGAGTGGCAACTGACCCTTAACATCGACAAATGTAATGTATTGCGAATACATAGAAAGAATGATCCTTTATTGTATGATTATATGATAGCAGAACAAACACTGGTAGCAGTTACTTCTGTAAAATATCTGGGAGTGTGCGTACGGTACAATTTGAAGGGGAATGATCATATAAAATTAATTGTTGGTAAGGCGGGTGCCAGGTTGAGATTCATTGGGAGAGTCCTTAGAAAATGTAGTCCACCAACAAAGGAGGTGGCTTACAAAACACTCGTTCGACCTATACTTGAGTATTGCTCATCAGTGTGGGATCCGTACCAGGTCGGGTTGACAGAGGAGATAGAGAAGATGCAAAGAAGAGCGGCGCGTTTCGTCACAGGGTTATTTGGTAAGCGTGATAGCGTTACGGAGATGTTTAATAAACTCAAGTGGCAGACTCTGCAAGAGAGGCGCTCTGCGTCGCGGTCTAGCTTGCTGTCCAGGTTTCGAGAGGGTGCGTTTCTGGATGAGGTATCGAATATATTGCTTCCCCCTACTTATACCTCCCGAGGAGAGCACGAATGTAAAATTAGAGAGATTCGAGCGGGCACGGAGGCTTTCCGGCAGTCGTTCTTCCCGCGTACGATACGCGACTGGAACAGGAAAGGGAGGTAATGACAGGGGCACGTTAAGTGCCTCCGCCATACACCGTTGGGTGGCTTGCGGAGTATAAATGTAGATGTAGAACTGCATCTACTGCTGCGCTTCCTCATCCGACTGAAAGCGATGTCCACGCATCTCATTCTTCAAGTCGCCAAAGATGAAAATCGCACGGTGAACGATTCGGACTGTATGGAGGATGTTGCAATGATTTCCAACTAAATCGCTGAGGCGTAGCCTTCGTGATCGGCAGTGTGTGCGTGTGTGTGTGTGTGTGGGGGGGGGGGGGGGGACGTTATTAGGCAACATTATGATTTAATCCGTTTGTATTCCTGGGCGTTCTGACTTTATGGCACGTCGCATTTTCTGCAAAATCTCTTCATAGCGATGCGCGTTGACTGCGGATCCACGTCCGAGAAACTCGACGAGCAGAGGACCCCTGCAGTCGAAGAAGGAGGTCATCATGATCTTACCAGGACTTGTACGCAGCAAGGGAAGGTAACGACGAAGCGGGCTCACTTCATGTGGAGAAGCTGCTCACACGCTGTCCCAGGTCGCCTCAAGCTTCAGGGGCGATGTCAATCGAACGTCTGAGTTACTGATCTTCCAGCAACGAGACGCTGGGGGCTTTATTGCTTCGTCGATCAAGTCAAAACGCTCAGCAATGCTGTCGGATAGAATTATCTTGTTGTACTATAATTTCCGACACTGCCAATCCGACGAAGGCTACACTTCAGCGATTCGATCGGGAAGCACTGCAGCATCCTCCGTACAGCCAAGATCTTTCATTGTGTGATTTTCACATCTTTGGCGACCTGAAGAAATCCGTGGACGTCGATTTCAATCGGACGAAGAAGTGGAAGAATGGTTGCGGTTGTGGACCCGTCAGCAGCAGATAGCGTTCGCCAAAACAGGAATTGATCATTTAGTCGCCCAGTGGGATAAATGGCTTAATGCGTGTGTTGATTACTTTTGAATGGAACAATTTCATGGGCTCGTTGCAGCGTGTGTTAGGTTTTATTTGACAACCTCTCATTTTCCAGTATTAGCAACTTTTATTTATAAGGAAAGGGAAAATCTTTACTTACTAATTTTCTCTTTTTTGTAATCTGTAAATACATGCTAGGTCCCACGTTTTTGTGCATTTAGATGAGTTATTTTTTAAAGGGCTATGTGAGTTTTCAACTTTAACTTGCCTCACAGGTTCGGTGGAACATGTAGCCCTAAGTTTCCAAACTGGATGCATGGACCAACTGCCCTCCTCTCTCCAAAAATGTAAATGGTAGTGGGTAAAAATGGTAAAATTGTTTGTTGTATTCTACTTGCATCATTTTAACTTAGCCTCAGGCAGTGGCGTGAGCTGTTACGTAAACTAGTCCTCAGTACTTGTGGCTGTCTCCCACGCTATTACTCTGAGCTAGGGACGGCACCACGTTATTGCTGAGTGAGAGACGCCAACTTTCTGCCACAAATCCACCAATGGGAGGACCGGATGCCGTCACGTGAGGTACGCGAGGGGTCGGCGAGGTAGCGTTCTCTTGCCTGCCAGCTTCCTTAGCCTCTGGACCTGTCCGCCAGTCTTTCCTATTGACGACGAAATGCTCTTTCCGTACCATGTTCATTTCACTCCACGGACGTAGCCAGTTTTCATGAGCACTGTATCCCTTAGCGGTAGTTTTTGGGAATAAAACCCACTTTTTTCATGAATCCTGGCATTTATCATTTTATGAGTAGGAAAAACACCCCAGATGCCCACCTGCTACCATCCTGACATGCACAAAAACACATATTGTAAATGTGCAAATTAGTAGGATGCTGCCAAGTGAAGGAATGAATAGGTGGCGTACAGTGATTCCTTCGATGTGAAATTATTAATTTAAAAAGGCTTACCATAGGTGTACCAAAATTTATCGACCAATTTAACGTTGTTGCTGTTGTGGTCTTGATTCCGAAGACTGGTTCGATGCAGCTCTCCATGCTACTCTATCCTGTGCAAGTCTCTTAATCTCCGAGTAACTACTGCAACCTGCATCAATCTGCTTACTTTATTCATCTCTTGGTCTCGCTCTACGATTTTTACCCCCCCCCCCCTCCTGCGCTTCCCTCCAGCACTAAATTAGTGATCCCCTAATGTCTCAGAATGTGTGCTACCAACCGATCCCTTCTTCTGGTCGGGTTGTGCCACAAATTCCTTTTGTCCTCAACTGTATTCAGCACTTCCTCGTTAGTTACGTGATCTACCCATCCGATCTTAAACATACTTCTGTAGCATCACATTTCTAAAGCTTCTGTTCTCTTCTTGTCTAAACTATTTATCGAGCATGTTTCACTTCATACATGGCTACACTCCAGACAAATACTTTCAGAATGGACTTCCTGACACCTAAATCTATACTAGATGTTAACAAATTTTTCTTCTTCAGAAACGCTTTTCTTGACTATGCCAGTCTACATTTTATATCCTCTCTACTTCGACCGTCATCAGGAATTTTGCTGCCCGAATATCAAAACTCAACTACTACTTTAAGTGTCTCAATTCTCAATGTAAGTCCTTCAGCTTCGCCCGATTTAATTAAACTACATTTCATTCTCCTTGTTTTGTTTTTGTTGATGTTCATTTTATACCCTCCCGTTGAACTGCTGTTCCAAGTCCTTTGCCGTCTCTGACAGAAGTACAATGTCATCGGAAACCTCAGAGTTTTTATTTCTTCTCCCTGGACATTAACTCCTATTCCAGTATTTTCTTTGGTTTTCTTTACTGCCTGCTCAATGTAAATATTGAATAACATTAGGGATAGGCTACAACCCTGTCTCACTCCCTTCTCAACCACTGATTCCCTTTCATGCTCCTAGACTCTTATAACTGCCACCTGGTTTCTGTACTAGTTGTAAATAGCCTTTCGCTCTCTGTATTTTACCCTGTCACCTTTAGAATTTGAAAGAGAGTATTCCAGTCAACATCGTCGAAAGCTTTCTCCACGTCAACAAACACCATAAAGTAGGTTTGCCTTTCCTTAACCTATCTTCTAGGAGAAGTCCTTAAACGTAATAACTATAAATTGCGAGAACAGCTAGTCACCTCGCTAAACTATGATCCACGTTTACTTTCGTCCCATTAAGTGCAACATTGATGGCGTATTCGTCTGATTCGACAGTTATGTCGTAAAAATGTGTAGGAAAGCTGCTATGAAAATTTGGGCAAAGAAGGTCGCCAATAATGACAGTTATGCGTAGGGATACGAGGTTAGCTGATTGCTCAGCACCAAGGATAAAGCACATAAGGAGCCCGTGTTGGTTCCGGCACCTGCCAATTGCGGGAGGTGCTTGCCCTTGGCTTCGGCAAGGCAGCAGTCGGATGTTCTTCCTTCTGGTTAATCCCGCTTGAGTTGCTATCCTGAGCCAGTTGGCTGAATAGTCGTTGAACGGAAAAATTTGATCGGCGAAGCAGTAAAGCCCCCAGCGTCTCGTTGCTGAAAGATCAGTATCTCAGACGCTCGTAGTCTACCTCGATCGACACCGCCCCTGAAGGTATGTGATGTCCTTAGGTTAGTTAGGTTTAAGTAGTTCTATGTCTAGGGGACTGATGATCTCAGATGTTAAGTCCCAAAGTGCTTGGAGCCATTTGCATTTTTTTCGCCCCTGAAGTTTGATGCCACGTGTGAGCAGCTTCTCCACATGAAGTGAGCCCACTTCGTCATTACCTTCCCTTGCTGCGTACTCCATCCTCTCAACTCTCTTTGGGCCCTTGATGTATTACTTCTTGGGGCGACTAGGTGTAGAAGTCCAGGGTGTTCTTTCTGCAAGAGTAAACAAAAAGTGTCCGTTTGAGGGGGCTGCAACGTATATGTAACGTAACGCGACCAATATGTGGGTATGTGGCATTCATGTCTTTCAGACGTGCGTGCGGTGAATGTGGAAACTTTAACTATGACGACATTATTTCCAAATGCGTCCGAACAGGACCAACATGCTCATGTTCTTTACGTGGCTGCCGAAGGATAAACAGCGGAGAATGGAGAACGGGTAATGGGCAGCGTGTCTGTCGAAAACCACTGCTGTGTAATGGTGCGCCGAGTTTCGCCCTATAACAGAAATAAGTAAACTAACAGCTGTATTTTCATCTTTGCTTCACTCCAAGTACAACCGGTTTCAACATTGCATTAAGCTATCATCAGACCCTCTACTTGCTGAGCTTATATTGTCAGACAAAGTATCATGCAAAAACGAACCAGTATCAACATGGTATGCAACACGGCCATACACTCGTAAGAAATCTGAGCGCAACTCACGAGTGTGCAGCCGTGTTACATACGCTGGTGTGGATACTTGTTCGCTTTTGCACGATATTTTGCGAGGTGCCGGGGCTAGCAGTATATTTAACACTAAATTCTTCTAGAATCTTCATATGGAAATGATGCTCTAAGACCCCCTTTTCTAACTCCGACTTGTGCTGTTGCACATGGATTAAGAAGAAACGCTTACTGACTGTAATCGACCCTGCAAGTGTAGTAGAAAAGAGTTTGACACTTGCAATAATTTAATTTGATAGAAATTAATTTGATAAAGGAAAATTTCATTAACGCAGTGAGAAATGAAAGGGTTGCTCTACCGATCAACAGAATGAAAGTTCTGTCCAAAATAACAATTTGATTCATTATGACTGAACTCAAAATAATAAACAAAATACATGAAACATTTACAATACGTCAAATTGGATACTCAAATAAATGCTGTGAAGGTGAAGTAGTCCATAAACCAGATTGTGACATTTATGACCAAGTGGTATGTGGAGCCAATTCCTTGCAACTCAAATCTTAAGAGAAACACCCAGCCAACCCAACATTAATTGCTGCTACAGTAGTGAGAACTCAGACAATGAACACCCAAGACAGAACCACGTTAGAAAAGACGGGAATAGGCGCGCTCTGCTGAGCTCTGATTGTCACATAGCAAAATTCCCTAATCTGCCGGTGCTGCGGACGTACATTACCAAGCTGTCTTCTTAACTGCAAGGACACGATCTGCCATACCGGAGGCGATGGCTGGTTGCTTCGACGTCCCGTCGTGGCGATGATAATGTCGCGAGTATAGCACGAAACAAATGATCCTGGTCTGGTTGTTCCAGACTAAAGACTTCCTAGCAACACAAATACGTCTCTGAGGGAGACGAAGAAGGCTCGCTACGCAATCACTGACGGTACAGTGATTGATTTTAACAAGCGAAGTTACTCAGTAACTCCGATACAGCCAACTTTAGCTAAAACTGCTCAAGACGGACAACATAGGCCGCTTGTACGCAGAACGCTCAATTGCCAACTTACTCGGAAAGTTACGTTGAAATAGAAACTTCAGCAACTTCGTCAAACAGTTACAATTAAATGAAAGTATATTAGACAGCCAACGCAAGGCAGGCTGCTCAGAGCAGCGAGAGCTCAGTCTTGTAACCTACTCTGACCGAAAGGCGAGAGCCGAGTCCCTCAAGAGCACCTGTACAAGCCGAACACAGAGCATACCCGCCCACACGACTGTGGCCGTGGTTAAACGTTCCAATCAGCAACTCGAAAACCGGCGGAAAATTCCACTCTATTGCCGAAGCACTACTATTCCACCAATGGAGATACTTGGCGCCAATTTCTGCGCCGCTTTTGCTACGTCACGGAGCTATCCCCTGAGCAAGCCAATCACAGTTACGGTTTTGCAGAAAACGCGGGAATTTCCCCTCCAAGACTGGCTGGGAACACAAGTCATTCCCATACCTCGCTGGCAGCCCGTCAGAAAGTGTTTTCACCAAGTTTCTGCAAAGTAACGGAATCTCTAGCCCCAGCCGCTCCTTCAGGCCCCTGTGGGCGTGTCGCCCCCGCTCTTATGACAATGTCGGCGTCTGGACAGCATCCACTCGATTCCCTCACACCCATCGGCATAACCCTTTCAAGATCAGCAGAACCTGCCTGTCACCGGACCACCTGGGTGACGAGAGACGCTGTGTGGGAAGTCCGCGTGTGAAGCAATAGCAACTTTTCACCACATGCAATTAGAGAGGAAAATAATCATATTTTCTGAGTTCTCAATACTAGCCTTGTAATGACAATACTCGGCCATACTTCCTCAAATCGAATTACTCAGAGTAAGATATAAATATGAGAGGGGGCAAGTCAGTGTGTGCATCTTAAAGGCATGCCACCTCTCAATTTTTTCTGGAAATATTAGATCAGCCACTATATAACCATAAAGGACCTGTCTCAATTAAATCAGAGATTGAAATACAGCTGTTGGTTTATTTATTACTGGTTTATAAATCGGCTGTCGTCCTATCATTCCTCCAAGCAAGGATGGATGAAGCAAAAGTTCCGTGCTGGTCGCGATTCGACACAAGACAGGAAAATACCTGAGTCCATTTTTGGAGGCAACGAAAGCTGGTGCGACAAGAGTACTGCCCCTTCATGATAACGCACCTACCCATATCGGAAATTTCGTAACGGAAAAATTACGCCAGCTCAAGTGAACTACAGTCGAGCACCCACCCTACAGTTCTGATCTTTCCCAATGCTGTTATCACAAATTCGGTCCCTTATAAAAGGTCTTGAACGGCAGACGATTCCTGTCGGACTAGCACGTGCAGTTTGCAGTTACGGTATCCTTCACACAACAGGACACAGTGTTTTACCAAATGCATATCTTCAACCTGGTACGTGAGTGGGATGACTGCCTCAATGCTCATGGCGATTTTGCCTGATTGTCTTACCGATTCTGGACTGCACGGCCATCAAACAGAAACTTTTGGATCGTCCATTGTATCTTTATATCTATGTTTTCTGTAGAATGAATAAGGGTAGGCGCATGACATGCATGTGTTTGTGTGTGTGTGTGTGTGTGTGTGTGTGTGTGTGTGTGTGTGTGTGTGTGTGTGTGTGTATGAGTATGATTGTGTGCCTCAAGGTACATGAACACGGTTGTGGTAGGCCAGTTTTAAATCTCTCTGCGTAAGGTATCAATAAATTACTTTTATTAGTTATACTTTTACAAATATGATTTTTTTTGTGTTGAGTGATTGTGGAAGAAGGAGATAAGCTAGCCTTCACAAGTCATGACAAATACGTAATACACTATCACAAAAAGTACAGTACAAAAACGCTCCTGCAGGGCCAAATTAGATTCGTTGTCATTGTTTGTGGAGCAGTTTCAGCTCTTAGCTACGCCTTCCAGGAATTTAACTCATGCCCCAGCTACCACCACCGCCTCTTCTCACCCTAGCGTTGCCACAAACGGACATGGCTTGCGCTCTGCCTCATGTACCATATCATTCTTTCCTACTCTTTACTTTTTTCGTGTTTGTATCTGTTCAGACACTTCTAATATACACGGTGTTCCATTTATCTGTTGACCGCTTGCCCGGGGCATTGCAGGCCGGACGCGGAAGCCGCGCCTGCCAGTCGAATGGGTCCCGCGTAACCTTACTATGCCACCCTTTTTTTTGTGGGTTTTAGCCTGGAGGCCATACAGATACACGCACCTTGTCGGCCAGTGTCATTCGAGCAGTGAAACAGACATCACGAGTGTAACAGTGAAGTTTGCTAACGCAACAATGGCAAGAGCGAATTATTCAATTCCACAATGAGTGTTTATTTACGATCCGTCGGAGTCTGTTCATACTTTTCGGAGATGGTTTGAACAGAAGCTTCCAGGTGCTCGAATTATGAGTCGCGATGCTGTTCACAAATTAGTGAATAAATTTCGTGAAACGCGAAGTGTTCAAAACAAGAAGCGTAAATGACGACGTACAGTCCTCACAGGAGCTCGTCTCGATGACATTGCATACCACCTGGAAAATTCCCCCTAAAAAGTCTCTTAGACGTCTTTCGCAGCAAACACAAATATCGTGCACTTCTGTACAAAGAGGTGCTACGCTGCTTGGGCCAAGGCCCTATAAAGTATCAGTAGTACAAGAACTTCGACCTGGTGATCCTGCGCACAGCGTTAAGTTTTGGGAATGGGTTTTAAAACGATAATGGAACCCTGCCTCATTCTGTTTTCAGACATTGGAACGCAGACAGACCTCTTGTGCTTCATGAGCAACCTCTTCATGATCAGATAATAGGGGTGTGCGGCGCAGTTAGTGGTGACAGAATAATAGGTCCATTATTTTTTATGGACACAGTTACAAGTGAAAGATATGTACAAAACATTTTGAAAGCGTTTTTTAATGAGCTGATTGAAAGAGAACGAAGCTTCGGATTTTTTCAACAGGATTCGTCAAGGGCTCATATGGGCAATGTTGCTTCTCACGCAATTCATGATGTGTTCGATGAAAGAGTGATTAGTAACATTATCTGGCCCACAAGAAGTCCTGATTTAACTCCGTACGATTTTTGTTTGTGGGGTGCACTGGAGGACAATGTGTACACAACAAATCCTCACATGATAGAGGAGCTCAAGGATAATATCTGTGAATCAATTAATTCAGTATCTCAGTGAATTACATCGTGTGATTAATAACTGCTTGAGTAGATGTCAGAAATGCGTGGAAAATAATGGCAGGCAGTTCCAGCATCTCCTTGCATGACATGGGCGAATACAAAATTTATTCGCTTATGTTTTAAATGTAGTCATTTTGTACAGAGCACTCGTTGCCCTGCATCCACTGCGCCGCACAGTAAGTCATCAGATAAATGGAACACCCTGTATATTATTATGTTTCAGCAAATATGAAGCCAGACATTTAACGATGAAATCAATAACCCATGCGTATTATAAAAATGGATTTATGTATGTGTGTATGAGTAGGAATACAGGAACGTATCTCACATAAGATAAGAAGGTGTCATGCTACACATCTGGTGTCAGGTTACACACCTGGTCTCTTTGCTTCCTCCCACTCCTTCTACCCTCGGGAACCGTCTAGAATTGAACAAGCTCACACAGGGAAATCACCAGACTGTCCTGTCTTCCCCCTCATCACCTCCCCACCCCATTCCTTGGGACCATTGAGGGGTCATGCACCCTCTCCACACCATTATCTTTTGTAACTGAGACCTTTGTGTGAGAGGGGTAACTCTGCAGCTAGACAGCATAGAGAGGGGATCAGGCTGTGACTATTTGTTAATAACATATTACGTTAAGGCATCACTTGAGTTCTCTTTGTTAATGCCAATATTATGTGACACCAGCAGAGACATTGCCTAGGTAGATATACAAGTACTCTTAGTTTTACGTATTTCTCCTCAGTTTTACCTATTTTTAATTCATTTTCGTATTTACCATAATTTTACATATTTTGTCCAATTACTCAAAACTGTTCCCAATGTCGTGTCAATGTCTTGATGCCCTCAGGCATCACAATGCAGAATTAGATATCACTGATACTTAGGCACCCCCCCCCCCCCCCCAACTCCATCTTTTATAACTGGCGGCACAATGGAGCGTAGGGAGAGGTTGTATTCTATTTGTTCTCAACGAATTACCTCACTTTAGGTGTATTCAATATCTAGAGGCACCAGCAGATGCTACACCCAGAAAGACTCTCAGTTTTAAGTACTTTCCACAATTTTGCACATTGTTCTAACATAAATGAGTTATGTGTCAACATCCTGTTGTGTCACGACATTATGTCACAGTGTCGTGTTGCAACACTTTACGTCACAAAGTCACATAACTTCACGCTGACGACATGACGTTGTCAGCTTTGGTCCTGATTTATGTATCATTCCTCCATTACTAGCATGTTATCTCATAGTGTTAGAGACGAACATATTGGAAGAAATTGTAATGTCATGGAGAATTCTATAAGCAAAAGGTATTGTATAAGAAATACCTCACTACAGTACTACCTTATGTGAAGTCATAGTAAAATTATGATGCTTCCAACCAAAGATACTGCATTTTTAAAAAACCTCTGGGAACAATCGTCTAGTATCTGCGAAAACCCCAGCGAAAACCATGTCACCTGCTGGAGGGTAGACCACCTTCCCTCAGATTCTTGATACGTGGGTGTGTAGCTGAGAACGCCAATGATCACCGACACAGTGCACAGCATTTGCTGAGAAAGTTGTGGCTGGCTCCAAACTTTGCTGCTATATCAGATCTGGCCGAGAAATCTCGCAATAACGGGAAATAGAACCTAAGTCATAGGAGGAAATATCAAAGAGTGGTACACACGTAGAGTGCGAGGAACTCCTCACTTGTAATCACTGGATAGTGACAATAAGGTATGGAGCTCCTCATATGATCACAGCCACCAGGTCGTGAACAGGAGAGACCCACATATCTGTCTTGCACTACGCCAGACCATCTCCCAAAGCTTGGTAGAGAAATTTTCACACTGCATGGGTAATAACTTCTGACCCAGTCGCTGACAAAAACGGCTCTCAATCGTCCAAGTAGATGGTGTCCTGTGACAGTAAAACCTGTCGTAACTTCTGAATGCATTTGCAGATAAACACTGCTAACATTTTAAGTGCCAAACACTCCTCTCTCCACCTCTCTATAATTTTTCTATTGAACACCTAGACAAACCAGTCGTAACTCGCAGACTCCTTTGCAGAGAAATGTTATTAACAGTTTAAGCGCCAAGTACATTACTCCCCATCGCCCTTTCTCTTTGGAAAAGGAAGGACGATTGGGTTTAACGTCCCATCGAGATTGGGGTCGAGATGGAGCATAAGCTCAGATTGTGTCAAGGATGGGGAAGGAAATCAGCCGTGCCCATTCAAAGGAACCATGTCGGTATTTGACTGGCGTGACTTAGAGAAATCACAGGAAACCTAAATCTGGATGGCCGGATGTGGGTTTGAACCACCGTCATTCCAGATGAGAGTCCAGTGTGCTAACCATTTTGCCACCTCACTTGGTCCATTCTCTTTCCCTTTGGACCAATGAGAAATGTGCACCCCTCAGTGCTGGAATAAAGGCAGAGTCAGGACAGTCTGTATTGTTGCCAACTTTATTCAAGATGGCGGCTCCTCTTGCATGGTCCCCCCCACCTTCTCTCTGTAGGGCAGGTAGATGTGGCAGTGCTGCTTGTGTATGTCACCATCCTCACTCCTTTCCCTGCTCACTTCCTCTCCTCTCCCTCACTCCCTTTCTCCAATTCTCCACTTCCCCTCCCCTCTCCCACTTGTGAATTGGCAGGAAAAAGTTTCAGTCTGTGCTGAGCTGCTGCGGAGGAAGGATGTAACGTACTGTGTTTATTTATTTACGTTATTTATTTTTGAGGATGTTATGCTGCTGGAAGAATTTTCTAAACTTTTGCAGGGCAGCCGAACTGACAATTATCCTACAGCTTTGTTGCTTGAAATTAAAAAAAAAGCTCTACTGCATAAAACTGGTGCTATGATAGAAAAAGCCTTTCGTGAGAAAACGGATCCCATGACACAAAGTGAGCAGTAAATTCGAGCAATGCGTTGCTTATTTATTTAAACATTAATGAAATTAATTAATTAAATTGTTGAGAAATATGTTTTATTGATGAGATGTTGGTATTGGATAAAGATGAGAAAATAAGTGTATTACCTGTAAGCATACACCTGAGGAATGGGTCCATATCCTCCTACATGAGAAAGGGAAGAATATGATACGGATAACTGTAGGGAAAATAGTTTTCAGCAAATGATAGTGATTCGGTGGGATGGAGTGAGGATGCATTTCGCAACTCATAGAAACTACTGCTTGTGCTGGAGCTGTTTGTGTTTTTTGAAATGGCCATTCAAAGCACAATTAAAAAAGAGAGAACTTCGTCCTACTCCACTACCCCTGACGGAATGAACCAGAGATGCTCGCCATGGTGTATGGGACTTGACTGAGGACGCCTGAAATGGGTTTTGTCTCACTTTCGAATGGCGTGTGTGTGTATATGTTGAACTTGCTGTGTGCCCTTGTCCACAATACCACTCGGAATATCCGAGAAACTGTTCTACAGCTGCTGCCAAAAGAATTGCCTTCCACCGATATACAACGGCTCATAATGCAACATATGCACTGGTAATTGAGAAAAATCGTTCTATAACATAATTACCACAAAACCGAACCCAAAAGATCTCGCCAGGAGAGAGTGGTGGCAGCTGCATGTGTGTTCACCTTGATGTGTTGCTACAGAAAAAGCAGTTTAGAACCGGTTTTACCTCCCCTCCTCCCTTCCTCTCCTCCCCTGCCGGTATGGATACTGGTTTTCCAAGCCTTTTCTAACCTGTTGCTGATGGTACACAAGAAGATCCATCTTCTGGCAGTTATATATTGTTTGTGGTCAACAGAAATCAGTCACAGATGGGCAAAAGACTCAAGAACAGGACGCTTCCTGCAAGGCATTAAACATATTTCTCGGAAACACTGCCCCCCTGGAACAATAGAAATATACCGAAATATTCGTCACGGATGAAGAACTCAACGGTCAACAGGAGTTGCTTTCAAACGTTCACACACACACACACACAGACACACACACACACACACACACACACACACACACACACACACACACATATATATATATATATATATATATATATATATATATATATATTTTTTGTGCTGACAGACCTCATCACACATCGTGTAAAACGTATAGTCTTGCGTTTTTAAAACGAATTCTGTTATGGCAACAGAGTAAATAACGGATATAGTACTAAATTCAACGAAATCTCCAGCTAAATAAGAGTAAGACCACACTACTGATATGAACTTATCCTTGCTACAATGAATATTGAACTTCGGAAAATGAATCTTGTATTGAATATACACTACTGGCCATTAAAATTGCTACACCAAGAAGAAATGCAGATGATAAACGGGTATTCATTGGACAAATATATTATGCTAGTACTGATATGTGATTACATTTTCACACAATTTGGGTGCATAGATCCTGAGAAATCAGTACCCAGAACAACCACCTCTGGCCGTAATAACGGCCTTGATACGCCTGGGTATTGAGTCAAACAGAGCTTGGATGGCGTGTGCAGGTACAGCTGCCCATGCAGCTTCAACACGATACCACAGTTCATCAAGAGTATTGTGACGAGCCAGTTGCTCGGCCACCATTGACCAGACGCTTCCAACTGGTGAGAGATCTGGAGAATGTGCTGACCAGGGCAGCAGTCGAACATTTTCTGTATCCAGAAAGGTCCGTACAGGACCTGCAACATGCGGTCGTGCATTATCCTGCTGAAATGTAGGGTTTTGCAGGGATCGAATGAAGGGTAGAGCCATGGGTGTAACACATGTGAAATGTAACGTCCACTGTTCGAAGTGCCATCAATGCGAACAAGAGGTGACCGAGACGTGTAACCAATGGCACCCCATGCCATCACGCCGGGTGGTACGCCAGTATGGCGATGACGAATACACGCTTCGAATGTGTGTTCATCACGATGACGCCGAACACGGATGCGACCATCATGATGCTTTAAACAGAACCTGGATTCATCTGAAAAAGTGACGTTCTGCCATTCGTGCACCCAGGTTCGGCGTTGAGTACACCATCGCAGGCGCTCCTGTCTGTGATGCAGCGTCAAGGGTAGCTGCAGCCATGGTCTCCGAGCTGATCGTCCATGCTGCTGCAAACGTCGTCGATCTGTTCGTGCAGATGGTTGTTGTCTTGCAAACGTCCCCATCTGTTGACTCAGGCATTGAGACGTGGCTGCACGATCCGTTACAGCCATGCGCATAAGATGCTTGTCATCTCGACTGCTAGTGATACGAGGCCTTTGGGATCCAGCACAGCATTCCGTATTACCCTCCTGAACCCACCGATTCCATATTCTGCTAACAGTCATTGGATCTCGACCAACGCGAGCAGCAATGTCGCGATACGATAAACCGCAATCGCGATAGGCTACAATCCAACCTTTATCAAAGTCGGAAACGTGGTGGTACGCATTTCTCCTCCTTACACAAGGCGTCACAACAACGTTTCACCAGGCAACACCGGTCAACTGCTGTTTGTGCATGAGAAATCGGTTGTCAACTTTCCTCATGTCAGCACGTTGTAGGTATCGTCACCTGCGCCAACTTTGTGTGAATGCTCTGGAAAGCTAATCATTTGCATATCACAGCATCTTCTTCCTGTCGCTTAAATTTCGCATCTGTAGCATGTCATCTTCGTGGTGTTGCAATTTTAATGGCCAGTAGTGTACTACAAAGTAAACACTTAACACCACCCAACAGTCCTTAAACATACATTCAGCTAGCAATCCTTCCACACACTATGGTGAGTAGAAGTCTTCACCAATAACATAATGCTGGTAGGGCCAAACAACAGCATGATAATCAATATTGTGCAAACAGTCCAGGATAGATGAATGTGCTTTTCTTGTGAGTGGTAGCAGTGTGTCTTAGGAGAAAAGAGACGTAATCCTCTTATAAGCGAGTAACATAAAAAAAACAGTAGTAACGATTATGCTACACTACGAGTACACCCCGCCTTGGTTCTGCAGGAAGACGAAACACTGTAAGAATATCACACAAGTATCAGAAAAAAAAACTTCCACCAGAACAGTGCATGTGTCTTCACCTCCAAATGTAGATACAACCTTGAGGTGGCAAAAAATAATGTAACTGATAGAAATAGAGTGACCAACTTTTCTAAACGAAAATAAGGGAGATTCTTATATGCTTGACAAAAAATAAGGGAGATTAATAGCACGGCAAAATTTCGCCAAAAATCAAAGCAGTATTTGTAAAAGTAGACTATTTATTTACACATCGCAATTACTTATACATATTTAGCAACAGACTTTGCCTCAGTCAGTAGTTTTACATCACTTCTAGCAAATTCAAAGAATTCACTACATGAATAAGGAAAATTCATGGCAACTTGTAGTTCAGATTTGATTAAGTTTGTGCTACTTCTTTTCCTTACATCAGTCCACTTATTATTCATAAGAGAAAATACTCTCTCAGTGTGGGCATTACTTCCTGGTATACTCATAACAAAACAAACCAGCTTACCCAAGTTTTCAAAGTTGTAAAAACCTGTATCCATTTCTGGCTAACTTTACGATCTGAAGAGACAGCACATTTAATTGCGTCATTAGAACTACAAAACTCATCACATAATTCATCTTCTTTAATACAATCCAGCTTAAGATATTCTACAACTTCATGCATGTCATTGAATGTCAATTCCCCTTTTAGACATTGTGGGATTAAACTCTTTAAACTATTATCAAATTTACTACTTAAGTAAGAATATAAACAATCATAGAATTCAATGAAGTTGTTCTCACTACTAGATTTCAAATTTAAATCAAGAACAGAGGCTAATAATTTATGAGTACCACTACCAAAAACCTATCTTCCTTTCTCTATCTAATTTTACTAATTACTAAGTTTACAGCTTTATGAGATTCCATAATACTAAGGTCGGAATTCTCCAAATACTTTGCTTTTTGAATGAAAACATTTCCAATATTCACAAAAAACTAATATAAGCTTGAACAATTGTTTCTACTTCTGTGTTTTCATTGCAGAAATACTTTTTCAGAACTTTAGGACAGTTTGATTCATCTATGCTTTTAAAATAGCTTTTTATAGGCTCCCAATTTTTAAAAGCCTTTCTACAGCAGGTATGAGAGATAACTATCTAGTATTCACATGTCTCAAGATTTCAGCCCATTCCACATCAACAAATTCAAAAAAATGATTTTAATGTTTCCCTTCGTTTGGCAGAACAGGAAAAGTGACTGTATATTTTTAACACCAACACTTCAACATTCACCCTCCACGCTGCCCTCCAATACTAAATTGGTGATCCCTTGATGCCTCAGAACATGTCCTACCAACCGATGGCAATGGCAAGGAAAGCGTTTCTGAAGAAGAGAAATTTGTTAACATCCAGTATTGATTTAAGTGTCAGGAAGTCATTTCTGAAAGTATTCGTATGGAGTGTAGCCACGTATGGAAGTGAAACATGGACGATAAATAGTTTGGACAAGAAGAGAATAGAAGCTTTCGAAATGTGGTGCTACAGAAGAATGCTGAAGATTAGATGGGTAGATCACATAACTAATGAGGAAGTATTGAATAGGATTGGGGAGAAGAGAAGTTTGTGGCACAACTTGACCAGAAGAAGGGATCGGTTGGTAGGACATGTTCTGAGGCATCAAGGGATCACCAATTTAGTATTGGAGGGCAGCGTGGAGGGTAAAAATCGTAGAGGGAGACCAAGAGATGAATACACTAAGCAGATTCAGAAGGATGTAGGTTGCAGTAGGTACTGGGAGATGAAAAAGCTTGCACAGGATAGAGTAGCATGGAGAGCTGCATCAAACCAGTCTCAGGACTGAAGACCACAACAACAACTTCAACATCTACATATTGTAAACAGTTGCAAGCACGTTTCATTGCATCATGAAGTTCATGGTTAAAATAACTTGCTTTAAGGATTTTTTCATTTTTGTTAGTTAATAGTTTCATGATTGAATTATGCTTGCCATAATTCATATTGGCACCATGAGCACAGTACGACGATATATTACTGATATTCAAATTATTTGATTTTAATGAGTTTTTTAACAACCTATGGACATCAATTGCACTTTCATCTGCCTGTAGTACGAAATCCAGCAATTTGTTGTGAATTCCGCTAAAGGGGGTATTACTGTTCAGTGTGTAGTAATTAGTAATCCGCAATTTTCTGAGTTAACATCTTGTATTTGCTTGTAGGTCACAAAAGCAAGGCAAATGATGTAACTACTTCATCCAAAATAACTACATTCTTCATCCCTTCTCACCTGAGCAAAGGTTTAACAAACGAAGATGTGAAAACCATTGCTGGTGAACTTTCATTAGTCTACCACACAGTGCAACACAATCTAAGCACTGAACAGTAATATATATATATATATATATATATATATATATATATATATATATATATAATTTATTACCGTACCTGAAGTATTCATGTACTGTAAACAATCGTTCTTGCTACCATGCGCTATGCTACACTCCCATTTGCAAATTGCGCATTTTGCTTTATAAGGATTTGACCGTGCTGGTCCAATCCAGGAATATAAAGCTTCCCATTTCGTAAGATACGTACACATATACTTTGTTTCCTTTTTTGGTGGCGTTTTAGCTTCGTCTTCGCTGCCCATCATAAAATCTTGAACAAGTTAACGACGATTCACGGTAAGCACTGGCACAGAAACAGTCACATGTAACCGCCAAGCGTCGGTCGATCATTCCAAAGTCATTCGATCGACATAATGTCAACATCTATGGTCGAAGGTCGATATAGAATCAGTTGTCTCTGCTGTCTACGAACGAATCCTGACAGTGCGTGCAAAATTTAAATGACTGAAAAATATTTTTACATATCGGTACGTGATAAGAAAAATAAACTTAAAAACAGGAGATAAACGGCCATGTTTTCATATGTTATTAACATGCTGTAGCTGGAGAAATCGAGCAGTTTTCCAAATCTCACATAAAACTTCGATTAGCGTACTCACACTTTCCCCAATAGGACTATCTTGTACAGGACAGGAGTAAACGAATCAGGCACATTACGTATATTTTTTGTTCTATTACAAGGTTGTACACTTATTCTATTAAGTGAGCAGCACAAGAAATTAAGCTTCGAATTTAACCTACAGTACATCTACATCTATATCCATACTCCGCAAGCCACCTGACGGTGTGTGGCGGAGGGTACTTTGAGTACCTTTATCGGTTCTCCCTTCTATTTCAGTCTCGTATTGTTCGTGGAAAGAAAGATTGTCGGTATGCCTCTGTGTGGGCTGTAATCTCTCTGATTTTATCCTCATGGTCTCTTCGCGAGATATACGTAGGAGGGAGCAATATACTGTTTGACTCCTCGGTGAAGGTATGTTCTCGAAACTTTAACAAAAGCCCGTACCGAGCTACTGAGCGTCTCTCCTGCAAAGTCTTCCACTGGAGTTTGTCTGTCATCACCGTAACGCTTTCGCGATTACTAAATGATCCTGTAACGAAGCGCGCTGCTCTCCGTTGGATCTTCTCTATCTCTTCTGTCAACCCTATCTGGTACGGATCCCACACTGGTGAGCAATATTCAAGCAGTGGACGAACAAGTGTACTGTAACCTACTTCCTTTGTTTTCAGATTACATTTCCTTAGGATTCTTCCAACGAATCTCAGTCTGGCATATGCTTTACCAACGATCAACTTTATATTATCATTCCATTTTACATCCCTCCTTATGCCTACTCCCAGATAATTTATGGATTGAATTGCTTCCAGTTGCTGACCTGCTATATTGTAGCTAAGTGATAAAGGATCTTTCTTTCTATGTATTCGCAGCACATTACACTTGTCTACATTGAGATTCAATTGCCATTCCATTCACCATGCGTCAATTCGTTGCAGATCCTCCTGCATTTCAGTACAATTTTCCATTGTTACAGCCTCTCGATACACCACAGCATCATCCGCAAAAAGCCTCAGTGAACTTCCGATGTTATCCACAAGGTCATTTATGTATATTGTGAATAGCAACGGTCCTACGACACTCCCCTGCGGCACACCTGAAATCACTCTTACTTTGGAAGACTTTTCTCCATTGAGAATGACATGCTGCGTTCTGTTATCTCTTCAATCCAATCACACAATTGGTCTGATAGTCCATATGCTCTTACTTTGTTCATTAAACGACTGTGGGGAACTGTATCGAACGCCTTGCGGAAGTCAAGAAACACGGCATCTACCTGGGAACGCGTGTATATGGCCCTCTGAGTCTCGTGGACGAATAGCGCGAGCTGGGTTTCACACGATCGTCTTTTTCGAAACCCATGCTGGTTCCTACAGAGTAGATTCCTAGTCTCCAGAAAAGTCATTGTACTCAAACATAATACGTGTTTCAAAATTCTACAACTTATCGACGTTAGAGATATACGTCTATAGTTCTGCACATCTGCTCGACGTCCATTCTTGGAAACGGGGATGACCTGTGCCCTTTTCCAATCCTTTGGAACGCTACGCTCTTCTAGAGACCTACGGTACACCGCTGCAAGAAGGGGGGAAAGTTCCTTCGCGTACTCTGTGTAAAATCGAACTGGTATCCCATCAGGTCTAGCGGCCTTTCCACTTTTGAGCGATTTTAATTGTTTCTCTATCCCTCTGTCGTCTATTTCGATATCTACCATTTTGTCATCTGTGCGACAATCTAGAGAGGGAACTACAGTGCAGTCTTCCTCTGTGAAACAGCTTTGGAAAAAGACATTTAGTATTTTGGCCTTTAGTCTGTCATCCTCTGTTTCAGTACCATTTTGGTCACAGAGTGTCTGGACGTTTTGTTTTGATCCACCTACCGCTTTGACATAAGACCAAAATTTCTTAGGATTTTCTGCCAAGTCAGCTTTACTTTCGAATTCATTGAACGCCTCTCTCATAGCCCTCCTCACACTACATTTCGCTTCGCGTAATTTTTGTTTGTCTGCAAGGCTTTAGCTATGTTTATGTTTGCTGTAAATTTCCCTTTGCTTCCGCAGCAGTTTTCTAACTCGGTTGTTGTACCACTGTGGCTCTTTTCCATCTCTTACGATCTTGCTTGGCACATACTCATCTAATGCGTATTGTACGATTGTTTTGAACTTTGTCCACTGATCCTCAACACTATCTGTACTTGAGACAAAACTTTTGTGTTGAGCCGTCAAGTACTCTGAAATCTGCTTTTTGTCACTTTTGCTAAACAGAAAAATCTTCCTACCTCTTTTAATATTTCTATTTACGGCTGAAATCATCGATGCAGTAACCGCTTTATGATCGCTGATTCCCTGTTCTGCGTTAACTGTTTCAAATAGTTTGGGTCTGTTTGTCACCAGAAGGTCTAATATGTTATTGCCACGAGTCGGTTCTCTGTTTAACTGCTCAAGGTAATTTTCAGATAATGCACTTAAAAAAATTTCACAGGAGTCCTTGTCTCTGCCACCGGTTATAAACGTTTGAGTCTCCCAGTCTATATCCGGCAATTTAAAATCTCCACCCAGAACTATAATATGGTCGGGAAATCTACTTGTAATATTTTCCAAATTATCCTTCAGGTGCTCTGCCACAACAGCTGCTGTGTCCAGGGGGCCTATAGAGACGTCCAATTATCATGTTTGAGCCTGCTTTAACCGTGACCTTCACCCAAATTATTTCACATTTCGGATCTCCGTCAATTTCCTTCGATACTATTGCACTTTTTATCGCTATAAACACGCCTCCTCCTTCACTGTCCAGCCTGTCTCTGCGGTATACATTCCAGTCTGAGTTTAGAATTTCATTATTGTTTGCATATGGTTTCAGCCAGCTTTCTGTCCCTAGTAATATGTGGGCATTGTGACCGTTTATTAATGAGAGCAGTTCTGGGACCTTTCTATAGACGCTCCTGTAGTTTACTATTAGCACATTAATATTGTTATTCCCTGTTGCGTTTTGCCTACTACTACCTTGTCGCGTCTCAAGAGGCGTCTTGCCGGGCCTAGGGAGGGAATTCTTTAACCTAAAAACCCACATGTGCACTCCACATGTACTCCGCTACCCTTGTAGCCGCTTCCTGCGTGTAGTGCACGCCTGACCTATTCAGGGGGGCCGTACATTTCTCCACCCGATAGCGGAGGTCGAAAAATTTGCACCCCAGATCTCCGCAGAATCGTCTGAGCCTCTGGTTTAAGCCTTCCACTCGGCTCCAAACCAGAGGACCGCGATCGGTTCTGGGACGATACTACAAATAGTCAGCTCAGATTCCACCCCGCGAGCGAGGCTTTCCGCCTTCACCAACTCCGCCAACCGCCTGTACGAACTGAGGATGACCTCTGAACCCAGATGGCAGGAGTCATTCGTGCCGACATGAGCAACAATATGCAGTCGGTTGCACCCAGTGCTCTCTATCGCCGCCGGCAGGGCCTCCTCCACATCTCAGATGAGACTCCCCGGCAAGCAGACATAGTGAACACTGGCCTTCTTTCCCGACCTTTCCGCTATCTCCCTAAGGGGCTCCATCACCCGCCTAACGTTGGAGCGCCCAATCACTAATAAACCCCTCCCCCCGTGTGCCTGCTTGGACCTTGCTGAAGGAGCGGCCACAAGTCCACTCACAGGCAGAGCGGGCGATGCCACACGGCCAGCCTCCACATTGACCCTCCACCTCGTGCGCCGCGAACGCCGCTGAACCCGTCACTCCCCTTGGGGAGAGGGTGGCCCAACCGCGCCCGGTACCCGCGAAGATGTATCGACAGCAGGGACCGTGGGCGAAGCGTGTAACACCTGGGGTGTACCATGCGACGCACCAGACTCCCCACTGCCGCTACACAACGAGGCAGCAGCCTGCAGACGGCTGACCGCGGCCATCACCACGTTCAGTTGTTCGCGAGCAGTGGCCAGCTCCTCCTGCGTCCGTACACAGCAGTCACACATCCTGTCCATCCTAAGAATTCAATTTATTGTAGAGAGTTAATCAACTTTTAAGTAGACTGCTAATTCACCAAAGGCGGCTGATAGCTGACTAAACTGTAGTTACTAGACACTTCTTGTTGAAAACAATTCAGTTTACATATTACTTCATACTTAAAAACGCACGTTGTTAATATTTTACTTAAACAGTGGTGTGGCGAAGTTCCGCGTACTTTCTGTTGCAGCTGCGGAGATAATACTTCTAATAGCGACTGATAACCTAAATACATATAATGTGAAACACTAATAATCGTTCTAACATCAACTAAAATGTACCCAGAGTTAATTAGCTAAGGTTATGACACGATTCATACGACATTCCTGCCATTTCACACTACTCGCAGTTACACTGATAACTAAACTGATGGATTCCAACTATGTCGGAGTATTCGGTAGCGAAAAATAACTTGGTAGTTATTGTTGTTGTTGTTGTTGTGGTCTTCAGTCCTGAGACTGCTTTGATGCAGCTCTCCATGCTACTGTATCCTGTGCAAGCTTCTTCATCTCCCAGTACCTACTGCAAACTACATCCTTCGGAATTTGCTTAGTGTATTCACCTCTTGGTCTCCCTCTACGATTTTTACCCTCCACGCTGTCCTCCAATACTAAATTGGTAATCCCTTGATGCCTCAGAACACGTCCTACCAACTGATCCCTTCTTCTAGTCAAGTTGTGCCACAAGCTCCTCTTCTCCCCAATTCTATTCAACACCTCCTCATTAGTTATATGATCTACCCATCTAATCTTCAGCATTCTTCTGTAGCACCACATTTCGAAAGCTTCTATTCTCTTCTTGTCCAAACTATTTATCGTCCATGTTTCACTTCCATACATGGCTACACTCCATACAAATACTTTCAGAAACGACTTTCTGACACTTGAATCTATACTCGATGTTAAAAAATTATACTCCTTCAGAAACGCTTTCCTTGCCATTGCCAGTCTACATTTTATATCCTCTCTACTTCGACCATCATCAGTTATTTTGCTCCTCAAATAGCAAAACTCCTTTACTACTTTAAGTGTCACATTTCCTAATCTAATTCCCTCAGCATCACCCGACTTAATTCGACTACATTCCATTATCCTTGTTTTGCTTTTGTTGATGTTCATCTCATACCCTCCTTTCAAGACACTGTCCATTCCGTTCAACTGCTCTTCCAAGTCCTTTGCTGTCTCTGACAGATTTACAATGTCATCGGCGAACCTCAAAGTTTTTATTTCTTCTCCATGGATTTTAATACCTACTCCGAACTTTTCTTTCGTTTCCTTTACTGCTTGCTCAATATACAGATTGAATAGCATCGGGGAGAGGCTACAACCCTGTCTCACTCCTTTCCAACCCACTGCTTCACTTTCATGTCCCTCGACTCTTATGACTGCCATCTGGTTTCTGTACAAATTGTAAATAGCCTTTCGCTCCCTGTATTTTACCCCTGCCACCTTCAGAATACCAGTTAACATCGTCAAAAGCTTTCTCTAAGTCTACAAATGCTAGAAACGTAGGTTTGCCTTTCCTTAATCTTTCTTCTAAGGTAAGTCGTAGGGTCAGTATTGCCTCACGTGTTCCAACATTTGTACAGAATCCAAACTGATCTCCCCCGAGGTCAGCTTCTACCAGTTTTTCCATTCGTCTGTAAAGAATTCGCGTTAGTATTTTGCATCTGTGACTTATTAAACTGATAGTTCGCTAATTTTCACATCTGTCAACACCTGCTTTCTTTGGGATTGGAATTATTATATTCTTCTTGAAGTCTGAGAGAATTTCGCCTGTCTCATACATCTTGTTCACCAGACGGTAGAGTTTTGTCAGGACTGGCTCTCCCACGGCTGGCAGTAGTTCTAATGGAATGTTGTCTACTCCCGGGGCCTTGTTTCGACTGTCCTGCTTTGTTCGGGGCTGGGCTGACAATGATATACTGTTTTTCAGGTCTGCAGAAATCAAACGTATTTCTAGGAAATGCCGACCCTTGTAACAATAGCGAAATATTTGACTATTCGTCACGGAATGGTCAACAGCATGCTATGGCCATCGGCTACTTCTCGCAGTGGAAAGAGCAGCTTCAGTGGCAGCACATCACCAGAGGTGTGGACGCCTTTACCGGGCGAGCCCCGTGGCCGTCGAGATTGCTGCGGGCACGCTATTCAATACGCTGGCGCTGGCCAACCTCAAGCTGCCGCCTGCCGATTCCACCAGCAGCCTTCCGTAGCGCGCGCGCTCCAAGTTAGTGTGTGTGGAGTTTGTAAATAAACTGCCATACATGTGGGTATTCCATACGTTTCAGACGCACAAATATCGATACAGAACATCGGCTTTGACGCTGTCTGTTCACATGTCAGAAACAAAACATTGTCATTTACACACCCAACAGAAAGTTACGATTCACATCGTATCCTCCTCGTTATTTGGTAACATCCAGCTGAGTAAAACTACGAACACGGTCTACGACACTGATGTCGATGACGTATGAGTAAACAGCCAAGTGTCGTATTTTCAAAAAATGGTTCAAATGGCTCTGGGCACTATGCGACTTAACTCCTGAGGTCATCAGTCGCCTAGAACTTAGAACTAATTAAATCTAACTAACCTAAGGACATTACACACATCCATGCCCGAGGCAGGATTCGAACCTGCGACCGTAGCAGTCGCTCGGTTCCAGACTGCAGCGCCTAGAACCGCACGGCCACACTGGCCGGCTGTCGTATTTTCGTCAATTTAATGTACACTACTGGCCATTTAAATTGCTACGCCAAGAAGAAATGCAAATGATAAACGGGTATTCATTGGACAGATATTTTATACTAGAACTGACATGTGATTACATTTTCACGCAATTTGGGTGTATAGATCCTGAGAAATCAGTACCCAGAACAACCACCTCTGGCCGTAATAACGGCCTTGATACGCCTGGGCATTGAGTCAAAAAAAGCTTGGATGGCGTGTACAGGTACAGCTTCCCATGCAGCTTCAACACGATACCACATTCGTCAAGAGTTGTGACTGGCGTATTGTGACGAATCAGTTGCTCGGCTACCATTGACCAGACGTTTTAAATTGGTGAGAGATCTGTAGAATGTGCTGGCCAGGGCAGCAGTCGAACATTTTCTGTATCCAGAAAGGCCCGTACAGGACCTGCAACATGCGGTCGTGCATTATCCTGCTGAAATGTAGGGTTTTGCAGGGATCGAATGAAGGCTAGAGCCACGGGTCGTAACACATGTGAAATGTAACGTCCACTGTTCAAAGTGCCGTCAATGCGAACAAGAGGTGGCCGAGACGTGTAACCAATGGCACCCCATACCATCACGCCGGGTGATACGCCAGCATGGCGATGACGAATACACACTTCCAATGTGCGTTTACCGCGATGTCGCCAGACCCGGGTGCGATCATCATGATGCTGTAAACAGAACCTGGATTCAACCGAAACATGACGTTTTGCCATTCGTTTACCCAGGTTCGTCGTTGAGTACAGTATCGCAGGCGCCCCTGTCTGTGATGCAGCGTCAAGGGTAACCACAGCCACGGTCTCCGAGCTGATAGTTCATGCTGCTGCAAACGTCGTCGATCTGTTCGTGCAGATGGTTTTTGTCCTACAAACGTCCCCATCTGGTGACTCAGGGATCGAAACGTGGCTGCACGACCCCTTACAGCCATTCGGATAAGATGCTTGTCATCTCGACTGCTAGTGATACGAGGCCGTTGGGATCCAGCACGGCGTTCCGTATTACCCTCCTGAACCCACCGATTCCATATTCTGCTAACAGTCATTGGATCTCGACCAACTACAGCAGCAATGTCGCGATACGATAAACAGCAATCGCAATAGGCTACAATCCGACCTTTATCAAAGTCGAAAATGTGATGGTACGCATTTCTCGTCATTACACGTGGCATCACAACAACGTTTCACCAGGCAACGCCGGTCAACTGCTGTTTATGTATGAGAAATCGGTTGTAAACTTTCCTCATGTCAGCACGTTGTAGGTGTCGCCACCGGCACCAACCTCGTGTGAATGCTCTGAAAAGCTAATCATTTGCATATCACAGCATCTTCTTCCTGTCGGTTAAATTTCGCGTCTGTAGCACGTCATCTTCGCGGTGTAGCAATTTCAGTGGCCAGTAGTGTACATTGCAGCATGGTTCCCTGTTCCTGTATCATTGCTAAGCCACCCATTCCACTACTTTGCGAGTGCTATGTTCATGTGGACATATCGTGAACCCCGTTACACTGCCTACATCACATGACACAAATACTGTTTCTTAGTGTGGGAAATAGCCAGCAGTAGAGAAGAGATGCGAAATTTTCGTTCCTTAGCCGAAACACTTTATATATTTTGTATGATTTTACTACGACTAGCCATCTCTCCCTCTATGGTTGAGAGTCACAACTATTCTCGAATTCGTAGGATAAAGTTGGACATTGAAAGATCTCACGAACACCTTTGATGACTACCACCCCAACAAACGAATCATATTCGTAGTAACAACCCTGTCTTATATTTCGAAACGAGCTGCCCCTTCGTTGAACCTGTCAGCCATGGATCCTGGGAAAAACTCTAGATGGTTTCTTTCTAATAACTCTTCCTCTATCTTTAACCAACACTTTTTGTTTCAAATGAGTGATTCATATTTCGGCAATACATTACATGCTACTTGGCAGGAGTGCCAATGAATGATTACATCGATTATTGATATATCAGTTTTGTAGAAGGGCAAAAGAAAGGAAAGGAACCCGATATTGACTTCAAAGGGAGAATTAATGTTAGGGAAGTGGTACGACTGAATAAGCTATGTTGTTTATCTGATTTGCAATTAGCAACACAGAATGACGGAAAGGGAGACTGGGAAACATTACGTAAGAAGCATTGTAGCTTGGAAGGTAAGGCAGACACAGGAGATCTTGCCATTGCGGTTGAGCAGAATTTCAAGTACCTACCTAGTACGGCGAAACTGGGCGGTAATGGAAGATCTGTTCGAGATCCAGAGAAGGTATGAGCAGATTTTCTCGTTCGAGCCAGGGGTGATAAAAATGGCAGAATGTAAGCTACAGGTGAGAGAACATAGACTATTTTTTGTGCAGCCATACGCTATTCGCTGTCCCACAATCAAAACGTGAGACAGTGGAGGAGGAGATTCGGAAGATGCAAAGGATGAGAACTATCGAATGGTCGATCACACAGTGTAATAACCATTATTTGTGGTAGAAAAACGAAATGGCGTAATAATAGTTCCTCAAAGGTAAAAAGCCAAAAATGTAGAGGAATTACTCCAGAAGTTGCGTGGGGAAAAAGTATTTAGTAGCATCAATCTGAGGCCAGGATACTGGCAGGTTCCCTTGCACAATAATCCCAGGCAGTACACAGCATTCTCGTATTAAGGAAGGAGCCACCAATACTGTGTACTATCGTTCGATTTGAATATTTATACATTAGTTTCCGTAAGACAATTGGACAAAGTTCCCAGTGACCATTTAATTGAAAGGGTGAGCATGTATGTAGACGATATTTTAATTGTAACTCAGACTTGGGAAAAACATGTGAACATAAGGTGGGTGTAAAGGTAAATTTAGAAAAAGAATCAAGTTAAATTTCTGGGACATTTTTTTAATTCACAGTGAATTAGACCTGATGATGCAAAATTAAAATAAGTTATAGATTTCCGCACCTCATTGTAAAGGAGCATCTTAGAGGATTTCTCAGGCTATGTGGAGGGTATAGTAAGTTTATCAGTGGCCAGTCACTTTAAAATCTGCATCTGTTGAAGTGACTAAAAAACAAGGTGTGGCAATGGAATGAGGAATGCCAACAAGTATTTGAAGAGATTAAGCGACAGCTGTGGAATCCGCAATTACTTTCACATCCCGACTTGAATAATGAATTTTACTTGGCCTGTAACAGTCCTGATATTGTATTGGGCGTGCATGTGTACCAAGTGGATGAGGCTTATCCCGGCATCATAAAAATCATCACATTCGCGAGCAGGGTGTAACTAAACGGCAGTTTCAGAATGCCGTAACAGAGATAGAAGCGGTTGCAGTCCTATGGGAATTAACAAAGTTTAGATCTTATTTAGCAGGCAGAACCACTAGAGATGTAACGGACGATAAGGCATCGTTCTATCTGGTCGAAAGCAAATTTCATCACAGCCGGTACACTAGATAGACACTCGCCTTGCAAGAATACCGGGTAAGTGTTATTTAGCGACCTGGAAGCCAAACCATCATACGTCATGCACTTTCGAGGATGCCACTGGGTATAGAAGATGTCAATGTAAATACTCCACAGGAAAAGGACTTGAGCACTAATTTGATAAAAGGAATACAATTCGAATCATGTGTGACGAAGTTACAAAAGAAAATTCTAAGGGAACAAAACGACGCTCCGACGTTGAAGAGTGTTAAGTTGAAGTATGGTTCTGAAGGGGAAGAGAAACTCAGAAAGCACTATTTGATTCATCAGAACATTGTTTATTAGTGTGTCAATGAGTGATCACAAGACTGGATTCTGTTTATTCAGGAACACACCAATGAAGGCTGGTATGGTATAAGCGCCTAAGTAATGCCAATTTTGGTACAGACAAATGTTTATAGAAGCTCAAGGAGTGTATATTCTTTGGAATGAATAGGAAAATTCGCAAGATACTGTACAAATGTGGCTTATGTCAGGTGGCGAAGATACAGTAACTACTGTTAGACACTAAGGACCTGTGCATCCTATTATACAAAAAGGCATCAACGATATCGTGATCATCGATTTACTCTGTTCTCTTAGAACATCCTGTGGTAATTCACCTTATTCATAGTGGTACTAGAAGTGTGTTCGAAGTATGTAAAGTTCTACTCACTGTGAAGAACAAACAGCAAGGTTGCGTCAGCAAAACAAGAGAACCACTATTTCACAAGCGTATACAAGCCTAAACAGTTTCTGAAAATGTTGCACAAGTTATTTCTAGAGAGTGGAAAGAACTGTTATTGAGGAACAGCCTGAACATATCTTAATAGCTAAATATCGACCCGCCTCTAATCCATCAGGGAGAATTATGAAGGAAGTGATTCACATGTGGCGATCGTATTGCTGCAACAAAAACAATAGATGGAGTGAACTTATTGAGGGCTTTGAAGGAGTAATCAACGGCTTGCCACATGCTACAACAGGATACTCACCATGCGAAATTCTGCTTAACCAGGCGCCTGAAAGCATGTTTTCAGAGAGTTTGAGTAATTTTCCAGCCATAGATGGAATGTGCTATGAAAAGGTAGAGTTGGCCATGGAACGGTTAAGTGAGAAGTCTCAGCAGAGAAAGGAATGTCATAATAGGATAGTGGAGCCACTTAAGTATGAAATAGGGGTCCTCGTTTTAATTAAGACACATATACGTCCAAGCAAGATGAGCCAAAGGATACAATAATTCCATCATGAGTAAAAGGGTCCATATTGTATCATAGACATCGAGTGTTAAAATAATGTCGAATTGGAAGCCGTAAGAACTAGTAAACATGAGGGCAAACACCATGTGGAGAACATCAAACAGTCTTAGAGACTAGTCTATTCGTGGTTCCTAGCCACTACATAAAGTGCAATGTGTATGTCTTAGAGGATAACCAATAGTGTATATTGCAATTTCTGAATAGCATGTAAGAGTACATTAAAATTTTGTGTGAACAGTTTAGTAAGAATTTCCTTTGCGTGTTTAGAGCTGTGGAATGAGGACGCTCAGAGTGATACTTAATGTTGTATTGAGAAGTCTTGTCATTCAAAGTAATCTCATATAATGTACATACTTGGTATATATGTACTAAGGTTTGTTTGAGGTATGTGAGGGAGCCATATCGCTGGAGTTTCACTTCGCAAACATGATTCATTTGTTGGTACCTTGGCTAGTTTTCCCTAACAAGGAGGCTAATTACTACTCTGTTTAGGCATAATAATGCATGTTAACGATGAGCACAAAATCTGCGATGGGTACGTCTCATTGAAAGATTTTCAGATTCATTTTAAGTTCGTTTGTTCTCGTTTAGCATTAGTTGAGTACGTTGTAGGGTATACGACTTCTAGACGTAAGCTAAGTGTGTGATGAGTATTGTAGGAGGAGGTCAGCACTGATAAGGCGCAGTTACGCTTCTTTCATGTATGCCATGGACGGATTACCTCGAGGCAGAGGTGCGGATCTTATGAGTGGGAGTTGTGACTTCCGTGTGCTGCATTGGCGGTCGTTTAAACTGCATCTGCGGACGGGTGGGCCATAACGGACATTTTTCAGCTGTCCCCATCGAGGTATATCAACAACACCTGTCGGCAGCTGAGGGTTTCAATTAATTATTATTTATTCTAGAGAAGCTGCACGGTCATCAATGGTATCTGTTCTTTCGAGAACAGTTACTATCTTCATTTTTTTAGCTATTGATGGCGATATATAAAATGAATTCGTCTTTTGTAGTGATAATGCATCTGTTCCTTCTTTTTCAGGGACTTAAATGGTACTACATTGGTTGTATTTCCTTTCTTTGCCTGGTCATGAAAACAACTGAGTAATATTATATTATTTTCCTTGTAATGGGCTGCACAGTAGGTAGATTTGTATATGTATCTGATTTCTGCACATGGATTGAAATCCTACGTTTGATTGATCCTAGCTTCATGGTATGATGACCACTTACGTGTGGTCATCATTTGTATCAATGGGGCGGAATACACTCCCCTTTACCCCCCCTCCCACCCCTTCTTCCCGCACCGCCACGTCACCACTACCGGAAGGACATTATTTCTAATTTTTCGTAATTCTCTTCCAGTATTCGGAAAGATTTCTGAGTGGGAATGTAATCATATTGTAATACATATTGTAATGTTGCTACCTATTCCGCATGTGGATATCGATAGTTGCCTCTCTGGTGAGCGTGGGCCGGTATTGTGGAAAGTCGTGCCTTTTCCGTGACGCGTGTGCCATGCCGTGATGGTGCTGTGGTTGCAGAAAGCAATTTACGCTATGTGTGTAAGATTCATGCTTACCTATGAATTTCATACCAGTGTTGATGGTTCAGTAATGATGATTTAATTGAGAAAAGAAGCTACAAAATTATGTGTCGTCTCAGGAGAACAACGTGCAGCCGCGTCGGATGGTTAACGGACAAATAACGTGTACTGGAAGATCATCAATGTGAGCATTAAAAGTGAAAGAGAGACATATAATTGGCCTCACTAAATATCACGATCGTAGATTCTTTTCGTCTGCATATCGTACGGCCAAGTCATGAAATAGTCACATTGCGATCGGCCAAGCGTATGATTTTGAACATAGCTAGGAAGACGATTAAAACGAATTGTTGGTGATTACAAGAACTGTGGTACCTGTCTAAATTCATGGCAGCGTATCTGAACAGTGGATTTTATGTGGTTGCTCTCCAAGTGTCTGAAATGAGTGATACTTATTTCGACAATATAATACATTCCGTTTGACTACTTCCTGAAATGCCATTGAATGATTACATCTATTATTGATATATTAGTTGTGAACAATGCATCCTACAATTTAAGGTGTCTGACTATTGGAATATATTTCGGTCTTGTCAGTTAAACTTTAATTTTATTGTGAGTTTCTTCCCAACCTGCCACAACTAATTAACTTAACAGGACCAGATGTTAAGCTGGCAGTGAAAGAAGCAAGAAGAGAGCCGCAGTGAAACCAGGTACGTAAGGATCACACAGGCAGTCGTTAACTAACATCCCTCGACCCTGTGTTTATGTGGTTTGTGCAGTGTACGAAGAGAGCAAGGCCGGTTGTATTACAATGTTTTATTTCCAGGCGTCTTACAAACCTTTCCAACTAGATGGCTGAATCTGTTTTTCAGGGTCTCCCAGCCATTCTTACCATTTGCTTAACTAATTTAAACTGTTTGTATGAATCACAGTTGTGAAATGGTTCAAGTTTTCACTATCTTTTTCAACTGCTAGACGTCATATTCACATCTGCACCAGTTGACCTCAATGAAATCAGCCACATTTGTCACAAAGATGGCTGCCATAAGATTACGTACCAAAGGACAATATATCTGCCATTACAAAGAAAAAGTAACTGCAAAACCATCTTACCCAAACATCAGGAAGCAATAATATACTGAACAATTCTGGTATGTGCAGTCAGGTGTCATATACAGGTAGCATTTCAGGATCCTCTATGTGATGTGAAACATCATGGTGAAAGTGAAAGTATAAGGAAAATCGATACAGGAATCATTCGATATCACATAGTAATCGAAATGTGTATTCACAAAGAAAACGTACCTGTTCTGATGCAGATACAAACGCTACTCAGTGTGTTCATTGCTTCCATAACGTTTATCTCGGGGATGATTCCATGAATGAGGAACTAAACACAAATCACTGCCACTAATGATCCGTTCAAATCTTTTCAGAGCCTGTCTTGTGAAGGAACGGACACTTCTGGCTACTCCTACAAGGTACTGAGTCGATGTCGCTCTGGCCGTTAGCAGATCGAATAAAGAAAACTGGAAAAAATCTCCAGAGGGATTCGAACCGGTATTTAAGTCAGCGAGCGATTTTGAAGGGAACTGCATTTACCGGTAAGCCAGTAATACATTGTTACAGTACTCCTTCTCTCCTTACTCCCATGTTGCCCAGGGTAGATTGCTAGGAACGTGAAAGAAGAGAACCGTCGTAGCTGAGGCGTCCATTCCGGGTTCAAACAATGAATTTTACTTACTCAGTGTCACACCTTAAAGGGAACCATTCAGAGTAGTCCATTGTGATGACAACAAAGTATCAAATGAATACAGCCGGATAGTTCAGCGCACACCCGGAAGTAAGTTGAAGATCACAGGGTTGTCATACCTTTCCTGCGATGTTGTCAATTCCCATCTACACTAATTTCATTATTTAAACCATTCGAATGGCTCCTAAAGCTCAGCGTACTGCAGAGAAGAGCACGTCAGCCATTAATTAAATGGTTCAAATGGCTCTGAGCACTATGGGGCTTAACATCTGTGGTCATAAGACCCATAGAACTTAGAACTACTTAAACCTAACCAACCTAAGGACACCACACACATCAATGCCCGAGGCAGGATTCGAACCTGCGACCGTAGCGGTCACGCGGTTCCAGACTGAAGCGCCTAGAACCGCCATTAATTAATTTGATCGAGTGCCTAGAGACTGCAAAACAGCTGTGCGAGTCTCCCATTGAAATTTATTCCCATTTCTGTAACTATTGTCCATTTCATAATGATTGACCCCTGACATTTAGCTCATATTTTGGTCACGTCGCATGACGATCATCGATGCGTTATACCTTGCCGGAGTTGTGGGAATAACCGTTTTTATTTGGAGTATGACTATTACATTTTGGTTGAAAAGGGGGCGGCAAACGCGGTAATATTTAAGAGAAAGCGTGGTTTTTCAACCATTTTTTGGCTAGTGTCCAGTTCAGGAGTCATAAAAGTCAGACCGCAATTAGGAGAAGAATTTTCTTTGCACAGTTTAAAGATACAACCATACTCAACTTCCTGACGAATGGTCGTTGCTTTACAATTAGTCATTTTGGCCTAATAATAGTGGGCACAGATTGCTGCAGTTCGCCTAGTGGTGATACATATCAATAAGACGAAAAGTGTAAATGGAAGCTCTGTTGTTGCCTTTCACAGCTGTTATGTACTTATGCACGTAAAGCTACATAAAGCGCTAATATCACATCTTTCGTCTATTTTCTTTTGCGTTTCTACGCGCCGCGTGCTTACGTGTGCTATGTTGCCGGACCAGATAGGAAACAATCGCGCTCCAATTCGTTGTCGTGTATTCGTGTGAGGCAGTGCTCGTAACATAATTAGTTGCCTTGTACTTGTGTGAAACCACGCATCATTTACGGGGTAATGAAAAGTCTATGGTGATCAGTGCGCGTGCTTAGTCTGAGGCCGAAAAAGAACAGGGCGCGAGCAGCTCCGTATCTCAACCACAAAAGAGAACTTCTGACTGTCTCGATATTAGTTCAAATAGTTCAAATGGCTCTGAGCACTATGCGACTTAACATCTGAGGTCATCAGTCCCCTAGCACTTAGAACTACTTAAATCTAACTAACCTAAGGACATCACACACATCCATGCCCGAGGCAGGATTCGAACCTGCAACCGTGTTCGAAAATGAAACGGAATATTTTCCTGATATGAATGAAACAACCGTTTGGCGTGCTATTCGAAAATAGGGCTTCAGATACAAACAGTTCAATAAAAATCCTGTGCTGATGGAAAATAACCAAGTAGCAGGGAAAAGAGACGAGTTCTTACAGGGAATAGTGTTCAAGAGTGGTATGACTGGAAAGGAGGAGTTGAAACAGAGTCCGGTTCTGGAAAAAGGGTTATAAAGTGCCACACTGAGAACGAAGATGGGTTTGTGCAAAATGCTGGCTTATGCTTAAATGGGCAAAACGGAGATGCAGATTATCATTCTGAAATGAATACCAGAACCCACGAGGAGTGGTTTAGGAGCCTTCTCTAAAAATTACCAAACAAATCTGTGATAGTCTTGCAACAGTCTCCACATCAGACGATGATAAATCCAGTATCACGAAATCCATCTACGAAATGGAGAAAGGATTATATTATTGAATGAATGGAAAGTAATAATGTAGAGCTTCCACATAATGCCACTTCATATGAAGAATTTACTTGAACTTGCCTACCGGAACACTAACGACTGCAGTTCAGGGCGCAGGAGTACCTTTCGGAAAGTATATTGCGATCTGTGGACAAGGAAATTAAACTTCTGTGGTTGCCTGTAGCGCACTGCGATTTGAACGCCATTGAACTTATTTCGGCATTTCTCAAGGACAAGGTAGCAAAGGAGAAAAAGAATTTTACAATAAATGATACTTTACAGTTGTGTCGCTCCTCTTCAGAAAGTGTTCGCCAAAGTGTCTGGAGGAATTCAGTGAGTCATGTACACAGACTTGAAAACAGTAATGCACAAAGAGCCCACTCTCTTGACATGGCTATAGAACCGTCGCTGATCCAAGTAGACGACTGCAATAGCAGCAGCGAGACCTCAGCCACAAGTGAAAGCGATTAAGATAGGTTTTGTTTCAGTCATCATAATGTCGTGGAAAATTTATTCGAGCTAATCGACTGCTTCATTTACTGTTGACATGTGCTATACAAATGTTCATCTATCGTGAGTACGCATTAAAACAGTGGTGGCGCGCTGGTGTGACGACTACGCTCCACCACAGCCTCGCACATGTTGCAAACATTAACACAAGTGTCTTACAAGCTCTTAACTAACAAACATGAGGAATATTCACTAGTAAAGAAATATGATTCAACCAACAGAAGTTATACATCTACATCTACATAAATACTCTGCAAATCACATTTAAGTGCCTGGCAGAGGGTTCATCGAAGCACCTTCACAATTCTCTATTATTCCAATCTCGTATAGCGCGCGTAAAGAATGAACACCTATATCTTTCCGTACGAGCTCTGATTTCCCTTATTTTATTGTGGTGATCGTTCCTCCCTATGTAGGTCGGTGTCAACAAAATATTTTCGCATTCGGAGGAGAAAGTTGGAGATTGGAATTTCGTGAGAAGATTCCGTCGCAACGAAAAACGCCTTTCTTTTAACGATTTCCAACCCAAATCCTGTATCATTTCTGTGACACTCTCTCCCATATTTTGCGATAATACAAAACGTGCTGCCTTTCTTTTAACTTAATCGATGTACTCAGTCAGTCCTATCTGGTAAGGATCCCACTCCGCGCAGCAGTATTCTGAAAGAGGACGGACAAGCGTAGTGTAGGCAGTCTCCTTAGTAAGTCTAAGTGTCCTGCCAATAAAACGCAGTCTTTGGTTAGCCTTCCCCACAACATTTTCTATCTGTTTCTTCCAATTTAAGTTGTTCGTAATTGTAATACCTAGGTATTTAGTTGAATTTACGGCTTTTAGATTAGACTGATTTGTCGTGTAACCGAAGTTTAACGAGTTCCTTTTAGCACTCATGTGGATGACCTTACACTTTTCGTTATTCAGGGTTAACTGCCACTTTTCGCACCATTTAGATATTTTTTCTAAATCGTTTTGCAGTTTGTTTTGATCTTCTGATGACTTTATTAGTCGATAAACGACAGCGTCATCTACAAACAACCGAAGACGGCTGCTCAGATTGTCTCCCAAATCGTTTATATAGATAAGGAGCAGCAAAGGGCCTATAGCACTACCTTGAGGAACGCCAGAAATCACTTCTGTTTTACTCGAGGACTTTCCGTCAGTTACTACGAACTGTGACCTCTCTGACAGGAAATCACAAATCCAGTCACATAACTGAGACGATAAGCACGCAATTCAACTACGAGCTGCTTGTGTGGTACAGTGTGAAAAGCCTTCCGGAAATCCAGAAATACGGAATCGATCTGAAATCCCTTGTCAATAGCACTCAATACTTAATGTGAATAAAGAGCTAGTTGTGTTTCACAGGAACTATGTTTTCTAAACCCATGTTGACTGTGTGTCAATAGACCATTTTCTTCGAGGTAATTCATAATGTTCGAACACAATATATGTTCTAAAATCCTGCTACATATCGACGTTAACGATATCGGCCTGTAATTTAGTGGATTACTCATATTACCTTTCTTGAATATTGGTGTGACCTGTGCAACTTTCCAGTCTTTGGGTACGGATCTTTCGTCGAGTATAGGATTGTTAGGTATGGAGCTAATGCATCAGCGTACTCCGAAAATAACTTAATTGGTATACAGTCTGGACCAGAAGACTTGCTTTTATTAAGTGATTTAAGTTGCTTCACTACTCCGAGGATATTTACTTCTACGTTACTCATGTCGGCAGCTGTTCTTGTTTCGAATTCTGGAATATTTACTTCGTCTTTTTTGTGAAGGCATTTCGGAAGACTATGTTTAGTAACTCTGCTTTGGCAGCACTGTCTTCGATAGTATCTCCATTGCTATCGCGCAGAGAAGGCTTTGATTGTTTCTTTCCGCTAACATACTTCACATACGACCAGAATCTCTTTGGATTTTCTGCCAGGTTTCGAGACAACGTTTCGTTGTGGAAACTGTTATAGGCTTCTCGCATTGAAGCTCGTGCCAAATTTCGAGCTTATGTAAAAGATCGCCAATCTTGGGGATTTTGCGTCTGTTAAAATTTGTCATGTTTATTTCGTTGTTTTTGCAACAGTGTTCTAACCTGTTTTGTGTTCCAAGGAGGATCAGCTCCGTCGTTTGTTAATTTATTTGGTATAAATCTCTCAACTGCTGCCGATACTATTTCTTTGAATTCTGGTCTACACATATATTATTAATTTGGAATGAGTGGAGATTGTCTCTCAGGAAGGCGTCAAGTGAATTTTTATCTGATTTTTTGAATAGGTATATTTTTCGGTTATTTTTCGGGGATTTGGGAATTACAATATTCAGTCTCACTACGACAACCCTGTGTTCACTAATCCCTGAATCGGGTTTTGATGCTCGTTATTAACTCAGGATTATTTGTTGCTAAGAGGTCATGTGTGTTTTCACAACCGTTTACTATTCACGTGGGCTCATGAACTAACGGCTCGAAATAATTTTCAGAGAATGCTTACAGAGAAAGCTTACACCGCCGTAGTAGCTATTACAGTAAGCTCAATCGCGGCGTCTTGCGTTTGACATTTATAGCGATGAAACGAGTAATCAGAAAATAATGAAAATCCTCCTGTGAATAGAACAAGGTTATATCTGTGAACTGTTCAGGGGAAATTTATCTCCTAATTACGCTCTGATTTTAATGCGTTCACAAACTTGACACTAGCCAAAAAAACCTATAGAAAGCACGATTTCTCTTAAAAATTACCGCGTATGTCGCCCCCATTTCTGCTAACACGTAATATTCATATACTAAATAAAACTAGATGATTCCGGAAAGGTACAACATATCGATGTTCGCAACGCAGTGTGACCAGAATATGACCTCAAAGTCAGGGGTCAATCACGAAATGCATAATAAGTTAAGAGGCTGAATTGCAGACAGGAATATCGTTCTCGACCACTATGGCAATCAACTAAACGACTGAAGAACTGGAGAGTTTTTTAGGTAGGCCTCCTATATAGCAGTGATTACAATTGTTATCTTCCGGCTTAAGAGTACTAAAAATTGAAATGCTCATTCAGCAGCCATCTTTCGACTTTTCGACTAATGACCCTCAGTTGTTATGCCTAAAAGCCGTCGTTAGCGTGAATCTATCAGAATATTCATACGGGAATAATGGAGGTGCAGTTATTAGCCTGGTATGTAAAGAAGTGCTTAGTCGGAGATGCTAACGTTGATTTGTCTATCTGCCGAAGACACACTGAATTAATTGCGAACTATTCTCACTGCTGTCTGCAACAATGAATTTCACGAAGTGTTGTGTCGCCCGATATCCGTAACTGTATACAGACATACTCAAGGCTCTTTACTCTTCTAATCATCAGGACCGACTCGTTTTAGCTACATGTTAGCTGCTTCAGTAAGCATTAGTTAAATAAATAAGGCTCATTCAGTGCGTGACCGACACCATGTATTCAGTGAAGAGATGATAGATGTGTCTCGGACGAGATACGTATCAGTGTCTTCTTCATTTATCATGGTTAGAGGCAAAAGCCGGTTTTTGCAAGAAACTTGAGAAGTATATCGAAAGGCAATTAATTTTACCTTCGGAGAACTGCTTTATGCAGTGTTCGTTTGACTACCCATAGGAAGATCGATGACACGTGTTTAGCCGAAATGTGTATGAGCTGTGTCTAACCCGACTCATCTTTATTTTGTCGTTTAGGGCAAGACATTCTGTCAGTATGCAGGACCTGTGACACAATAAATGTGGTCGTCAATGGAGAAGTTTATCGTAATATGTTGGAGTCGACAATGAAACCGAGTGTTGAGATGCTGTTCGCTGCAGAGTGACTTCTTTTCTGCAGGTATCAATAGCAAAATGCATTAATCGATTAATTTCGATTTTCAGATGTTCATTCAACTATTTGCCAAAGCCTGTCCTTTCTCTAAGAACCAGTCTTCTGTATGATTCGTTCGTACGCCCTCTCCCACCTCCCGCCACCTGCCCCCATTCATCTCCACGTAATTGTTTCATCTTGATCCATTTAAATCTGCTTAACGTACACAAACGCTGGTCTCCTTCTACAATTCTCATCACTCCTTCCTTTACCAAATTGGCCATCCGTTGATGCTTAGGTTGTCCTGTCAACCGATCCCTTCTTTTAGTCTAATTAAGCCACCAATTTTTCCTCCAAATCGATTCAGTACCTCGTCGTTAGTTATTCGATATACTCATCTAATTTTTAATATTCTTCTATAACACCACATTTCAAAAGCATTCGTTCTCTTCTTGTCTGAAGTGCTTATCATTCATGTTTTACTTCCATACAAGGTTACACATTAGACAAATACATTCAGAAAATATTTATTAACACTTAAATTTATATTCGATGTTAACCTTTCGTTTGCAGAAACGCTTTCGTTGATACTATCTGTCTGCATTTTATGCCCTCTCTACCTCAGTCATCGTCACTTATGTTGCCGATCAAATATGAGAACTCATCTACAACTTTTAGTGCCTCATATCCTACTCTAATTGGAAATTTGTGGTAAGTTCTATGGGACCAAACTGCTGAGGTCATCGTCCCTAGGCTTACACACTACTTAATCTGACGTAAACTAACTTACACTAAGGACAACACGCGCACCCATGCCCAAGGGAGGACTCGAACCTCCGACGGGGGGAGCCGCGCGAACCGTGCTGAGGCGCCCCAGACCGAACGGCTACCCCGCGCGGCTATCCTACTCTAATTCCCTCAATATCATATGATTTAATTCGACTTATTTCGTTACCATTATCTTACTTCTGTTGGTCATCATCTTTTAGTCTCGTTTCAAGACACTATCTATTCCGTCCAACTAATGTTCGAATTCCTTTGCCATCTCTGATAGAATTACAGTGTCATGGGGAAACCGCAAAATTTTCACTTCTTCTCGCTGAGCTTTAATTCCCTTTCCAAACGTCTCCTTGGTTTTCTTTACTGCCTGTTCAATATACAAGTTGAATAACATCGGGGACAGTCTACCCCCCTGCCTCACTCCCTTCTCAGTTACTGCTCCTGTTTCATACTTGTCTCCGGTTAACTTCAGAATTTTAAAGAGTGGGTTCCGCTCAACATCTTAAAAAGTGTTCTCTAAGTCTGCATATGATATAATCGTTGATTTGATTCTTTAGTCTTTTTGTAGTATAAATTGCGGAGTTAATAGAGACTCGCGTGCTCAGACTTTTCTCCGTTACCCAAACTGATATTTCCAAAGATCCACCTATACACATGTTTCAGTTCTTCTGTAAACAATTTGCGCCAGTATTTTGTGATCATAACTTCTCCTTGAAGTCTGAGAGTATGTAACCTGTCAGATAAATCTTGTATACAAGGTGGAATAGTTTTGTCCTAGTGCCGTAATGTTTTCTCAGTACAGAGTTCTCTGGCTTCAGATTTGTATCTTGCCTAATACAATGTCTTCAAATATATTTCTGCGAAAAACGATGTGTCCAAGGTTTTGTCCAGTAAATTTTATTTTCCTTCTTTCTATTTATATTTTCTGTTATGAGGCTTCTGGCCTCTTTTATATTTAACAGGAGTTGAAGATATTTTTTCTTCCATCCAGCTGGTACTGGAGAGATTTTCATTACATCAAAATTTACATGGAATTTAGCCGATCTTCACTTGGGTTCGTAGAAGTCATCTTGTATATCAATTTCTTCGCTAAAACCGTTCCTCATCTCGCATCTATTAAATAGGTATTACCGTCCGTAATTGTACTGCAGAGATAGTCAGCTACTTATTTTTTTAAATTTAGCACTATCAGTATCTATTTTGGAGGTCAATAGTTAATTTACTTCTTTTATATAGCAAGATTCTGCTCTATCAATCACAATCAAGACTTTAATAAAAGTGCCAAAGGTAATGTTAATCAGAACACTGGGAGGAGTTGTGGAGTAAATAACAATATATTTATTCATTCTTAACAGGCACACAAATATTTGTTATTGGACAGATGCTTTCAATGATTTGCGATCTATGGTGAACAAAGTAATCAGCTGGGGATCAACACACAACACTAACCAGAACTAATTTCTTTACTTGACTTCATACATGTGGATCCGTGGTATGGCTCAAAACCTACGCTACTGTCAAGCATCTATGCTCTACTATGCCATAAAGAAAAATATGGTCCCAAAGAACAGGGGTGGGGGCTGCGAAGCATAAATTGGAACCCTACGCCGTAGCAGCGAATCTTTTACCCTCCTACTGGTCAGGGTGGCACACCACGATGCGTTTGCCAACTGGCGTCTTGGACGGCAGCAATCTGTTATTAATGTCGCACGCCTGAAAAAATGCAAGTACGCGGTCTAGTGTTCGGCTAATTCGGAATGCAGGTACTTCCCTATGAGCCTCTGAATCCCCGGTGGATTCCAGTGTGCAGGTGGACCCATTTGCCCTTCTGCCAAACCAATTTGACTCCATGCCACGACTATGCGTGAAGGAATATGTCAAATGTTTAGAAGGCCGACGCAAAACAAATAATTACACCCACGCATCACTCGTGTGAGTGATGCTAGAAGCAGTACCTCTGACAGTTCAGATGGTGACTGGCACAGGTTCTAAGTGGCACACTAACAAAGGACACAAGGCTCACCGTTTAGGTAAAGACCTGCAGTTCTGTACTAGTGAAGTGCCAGTACAAGAGTGTCTTCTTCTCTTTCTCTTAGCTTTCCTCGCCAGCTCGGTAGCATAGCATATTTACATCTTAGACTACTCCCACCTTAGCACAAGCCAATCACGAGCTGGAACACCGCATTCGAAGCTGGGAGACCGCCCCTTACTTTGCATACACAGATTTTACCGACCAGCGACTTTAAAAATTAATTGGGAGAAAAGGAAAACAGATTCAGCTTTGTGGCCTCTTTCCCACATGTGTCTTTTGCTAAAAGCATGACCTGATTGGAACCACAGCCCTCCATAAAAAAGATCGTTATGTCCCCTGCTGTGTCCAGTTCGAACTTTCCAAAGAATGGCCATAAACTCGCTAAAAGCCTCGTGACTTCACAAATATATTTTTGTAGCAGAGTCTGGACGCCTGGGCGCCACTGATCTGTCCCACGGAAATTCGTAGAAACTCACTGTTGTCTTATCGGCTGTCTGCCTAACAAGGGCCCATCCTCTGCTTTATTGCCAGTCATCAATGCTCTGTCCATAGCAGCAGCAACTCCTCGGCGCTAGTCACCCTATCAGGACGCGACCGCCGACCGACTGGCGCCATCCAACGTGTCTGCACAATGAGATCGAGGAACTGGGCAGTCTGCAAACATTTTCACTCAGGTTCTTCAGAAAAAACGCTCTCCTCGACTCTCAGCTGATTTACGCTTTTACTGCAGTTGTTTAAATCGGTACCCTTTTCCTTTGAACGCAGGTAAAGCTTACCGCTATTCCTTCACTACAGCACACAAGCAGAGTTTTAACTACTGCCAACCATTTCACCATATGAATGATGTCAGATCGTATCCAGTATAGCAACCAAGTAATAAAGATCATCTTCCCTAAGAACATTAAGCGGCATGACACCGTATCAGAAATGAGAGTGCCCTGCAATCTGTCAATATTTCTGAATTCCTCCTTTAATGCATCAGGTAAATACCCACAGTTCATTAGTTTCCCTTTTCTGAAATTTCATCAGTAAATACACTATGTGACCAAAAGTACCCAGACACCCCCAAAACATACTTTTAGGTGCATTGTGCTGCCACATACTGCCAGGTACTCCATATAGTGACTTCAGTAGTCATTAGACATCGTGACAGAGCAGAATGGGGCGCTCCACAGAACTTACGGACTTCGAACATGGTCACTTGTGTCATATGTCTGTACGTGAGATTTCCATAATCCTAAGCATCCCTATGTCCACTGTTTATGATGTGATAGTGAAGTGGAAACGTGAAGGACAGTACAGCACAAAAACGTACAGGCCGACCTCATCTGTTGACTGACAGAGACCGCCAACAGTTGAAGAGGGTCGTAATGTGTCATAGGCAGACATCTATCCAGACCATCACACAGGAATTCCAAACTGCATCAGGATCCACTGCAAGCACTACGATAGTTTGGCGGGAGGTGAGAAAACTTGGATTTCATGGTCGAGCGGCTGCTCATAAGCCTCACATCGCCCCAGTAAATGCCAGACGACGCCTCGCTTGGTGTCACATTGGACGACTGAACAGTGGAAAAACGTTGTGTGGAGTGGCGACTCATGGTACACAATGTGGCGATCCGATGGCAGGGTGTGGGTATGGCGAATGCCCGGTGAACGTCATCTGCCAGCGTGTGTAGTGCCAATAGTAAAATTTGGAGGCGGAGGTATTATGGTGTGGTCGTGTTTTTTTTTGGAGGAAGCATGCACCCCTTGTTGTTTTGCGTGGCACTATCACATCACAGGCCTACACTGATGATTTAAGCACCTTCTTGCATCCCACTGTTGAAGAGCAATTCGGGGATTGTGAATGCATCTTTCACACGATCGAGCACCTGTTCATAATGCACGGACTGTCGCGGAGTGGTTACACGACAATAACATCCCTGTAATGGACTGGCCTGCACAGAGTCCTGGCCTGAATCCTATAGAACATCTTTGGGATGTTTTTGAACTCCGACTTCGTGCCTCACCGACCGACATTGATACCTCTCCTCAGTGCTGCACTGCGTGAAGATGGGCTGCCATTCCCCAAGAAACCTTCCAGCACCTGATTGAACATATGGCTGCGAGAGTGGAAGCAGTCATCAAGGCTAAGGATGGGCCAACACCATACTGAATTCCAGCATTACCGATGGAGGTTGCCATGAACTTGTAATTTTCATCCAGGTGTCCGGACATGGAAGAACCCTGGAGATACTAAAAGGTTCTAAGCAAAGAAGGGAAATCAGAAAGGTGGAAGGAGTATATAGAGGGTCTATACAAGGGCGATGTACTTGAGGACATTATTATGGAAAGGGAAGAGGATGTAGATGAAGATGAAATGGGAGATATGATACTGCGTGAAGAGTTTGACAGAGCACTGAAAGACCCGAGTCGAAACAAGGCCCCCGGTGTAGACAACATTCCACATTAGAACTACTGACAGTCTTGGGAGAGCCAGTGCTGACAAAACTCTACCATCTGGTGAGCAAGATGTATGAGACAGGCGAAATACCCTCAGACTTCAGGAAGAATATAATAATTCCAATCCCAAAGAAGGTTGGTGTTGACAGATGTGAAAATTACCGAACTACGAGTTTAATAAGTCACAGATGCAAAATACTAACGCGACTTCTTTACAGAGGAATGGAAAAACTGATAGAAGCCGACCTCGGGGAAGATCAGCTTGGATTCCGTAGAAATGCTGGAACACGTGAGGCAATACTGACCCTACGACTTATCTTAGAAGAAAGATTAAGGAAAGGCAAACTTACGTTCCTAGCATTTGTAGACTTAGAGAAAGCTTTTGACAATGTTGATTGGAATATTCTCTTTCAAATTCTGGAGGTGGCAGGGGTAAAATATAGGGAGCGAAAGGCTATTTACAATTTGTACAGAAACCAGATAGCAGTTATAAGAGTCGAGGGGTATGAAAGGGAAGCAGTGGTTGGGAAAGGAGTGAGACAGGGTTGTAGCCTATCCCCGATGTTATTCAATCTGTATATTGACCAAGCAGTGAAGGCAACAAAAGAAAAGTTCGGGGTAGGTATTAAAATCCATGGAGAAGAAATAAAAACTTTGAGGTTCACCGATGACATTGTAATTCTGTCAGAGACAGTAAAGGACTTGGAAGAGCTGCTGAACGGAACGGACAGTGTCTTGAAAGGAGGGTATAAGATGAACATCACCAAAAGCAAAACGAGGATAATGGAATGTAGTCGAATTAAGTCGGGTGATGCTGAGGGAATTAGATTAGGGAGTGAGACACTTAAAGTAGTAAAGGAGTTTTGCTATTTGTGGAGCAAAATAACAGATGATGGTCGAAGTAGAGAGGATATAAAATGTAGAATGGCAATGGCAAGGAAAGCGTTTCTGAAGGAGTATAATTTGTTAACATCGAGTATAGATTTAAATGTCAGGAAGTCGTTTCTGAAAGTATTTGTATGGAGTGTAGCCATGTATGGAAGTGAAACGTGGACGATAAATGGTTTAGACAAGAAGAGAATAGAAGCTTCCGAAATGTGGTGCTACAGAAGAATGCTGAAGATTAGGTGGGTAGATCACATAACTAATGAGGATGTATTGAATAGAATTGGGGAGAAGAGGAGCTTGTGGCACAACTTGACTAGGAGAAGGCATCGGTTGGTAGGACATGTTCTGAGACATCGAGGGATCACCAATTTAGTATTGGAGGGCAGCGTGGAGGGTAAAAATCGTAGAGGGAGACCAAGAGATGAATACACTAAGCAGATTCAGAAGGATGTAGGCTGCAGTAGGTAGAGAGCTGCATCAAACCAGTCTCAGGACTGAAGATCACAACAACAACACGTCCGGATACTTTTGATCACATAGTGTATCACCCAGTTATCTGTTTACCAACGTTTAATTTCTCTTGTTTGCGTCTCTCAGGAATTTCTCGGCTTCTGCAGTGTATTTATTCAACAATTACGGGGCAAAGAACATCCTTGCGTAACTCCTTTCCTGTTCTCTTATATTTACAACATTTCTCGTGGTCTGATTTTTGTGTAATTCATAAGTTATTCCTCTACCCATGCTATCCAGCCCATTTTTCTTTGTAGTGGTTAAATGTAGTTCCTATTTCACACTATTACAAATATTTACCAAGTTATTAATATGTAATTCTTCCCAGCAACATCCTTGCGATCATAATTGCGTTTTGTGCTCAAGTAACTGTCGTAAGTCCAGAATAATCTGATGTAAATGCACAGATAAATGTTGCCGTCTGTTGTTTTAGCTGTGTCTATTCAAAAGGTTCTTGGATACATGGAGTCAGATGGATAGTATCCTGTAAGTTGTTCATTCAACTGCATTTCCTGTTTGTTGTATATATATTTAATTTTCTTTCAAAGTTATACATCAGATAAAAATAATCAACATTATTTTTCTGATAGTGTGTTCATGTTCCACAGGATTATTCATGGGGTTGCTGCGCTGCCACTCTGTCGGACAGCTACACGAAGTTGTGCAGAAATATTCGAATACCAACACACAATTAAACTTACGATTTCATCCAAAGATCACAACATAAATATGAGATTAGAGATTACAAGGTCACTATCATCTAGACCAAACTACTCTGAGGATCTGTAGATGAACACTGAAGAGCCATTGTAGTATACAGGTGATGCGTCTGTTCTGTCAAGGTATTTCACATTATTCAAACCGAGACGACTTCAAGCTATCTTGTTGAATGAACGTAGGTGGACCGACTATTAACAACAATATGATTGCTGTAGTCAAAGAATTTGTAATTAACGGAAAAGTATATGGAGTATATTTTGTGCTAGATGCTTCAGTTATGCATTATAGTAGCTCTCTGATTTTGGAACGCTTTTAGTCTCCTTTACACTGTTTTCACACTAGCAGAAAAGATGGAATTATGGATCTGTGGCCGGCCGCGGTTGCCGAGCGGTTCTAGGCGCTACAGTCTGGAATCGCGCGACCGCTACGGTCGCAGGCTCGAATCCTGCCTCGGGCTTGGATGTGTGTGATGTCCTTAGGTTAGTTAGGTTTAAGTAGTTCTAAGTCTAGGGGACTGATGACCGTAGAAGTTAAGTCCCATAGTGCTCAGAGCCATTTTTTTTGGATCTGTGAACAGCTGTTGTGTAAGTGATAGGTCAGATAATTGTGGAGTATGTGCCTGCTGCCTTATACAGTGCTAATTGGAATCGACGACTGCAGGTTTCCGACGCAGGGGAAGCGTTTTCCAGTTATTAAATACACGTATCTCATAGTGCTAATTCATTGATGGGAATTGAAAACATCACAGGAAAAGTATGGCAATCCTATGATCTTCCACTTACTTCCATATTTTGCACTGAACTATCTCTCTACATTCACTTGATACTTTGTTGTCACCTCAATGAAATATTCTGAACGGTTCCCTTTTAAGGTATGACACTGTGTAAGTGAAGTTCATTGTTTGAACCGAGAATGAATGTTCGGCGCCTAAGCTACGCCAGCTCTCAACATGGGAGTGAGAAGAGAAAAGGGTGCTGTAACATTGTTTAATGACTTACTGGTAACGCGGTCGACTTCTGATACGCAGCCTGCCTTAGACACCTGTTCAGATCTCGCTGGAGGAACTCTGCGGTTTATAAGTTTTTTTTCAGGTTTCTTTATTCGATATGAAAACGGTCATAACGAAATTTAGTAACGAAATCTTAAGAGAAGCTCGGAATCTTAAGCCATCTTACGGCCTCAGTTTAATACCTTCTAGGAGTATCCAGAAGTGGCGGGTTCGGGAATGCCGAGTTCCTTCACAAGACATGCTCTGAAGAGACTAGAAGGGATCATTAATCACAGTGATTTATTCCCCAGACAAAAGTTACAGATACAATGAACACACTGATTAGCATTTGTATCTGCATTAAGTCAAAAACATTTTCTTGTGTACACACTTTTTGAGTTCTGCGCGATTTCGGATGCTCTATCAATTGACTTTTCCTTATGTTTATACTTCCACCACCATGTTTTCGCCGGCCGGAGTGGCCGAGCGGTTCTAGGCGCCACAGTCTGGAACCGCGCGACCGCTACGGTCTCAGGTTCGAATCCTGCCTCGGGCATGGATGTGTGTGATGTCCTTAGGTTAGTTAGGTTTAAGTACTTCTAAGTTCTAGGGGACTGATGCCCTCAGAAGTTAAGTCCCATAGTGCTCAGAGCCATTTGAACCATTTGAACCACCATGTTTTCACATTGTGGCGGAGTCCTGAAATGCTGCCTGGGTATGACACTTGTCTGTACACATCAAAATTGCGCAGTACAATATTACTCCCTGCTGTTGGGGTAAGTTGGTTTTGCAGTTACTTTCCCTTTCTAATGGCAGATATATTGCACTTTCGTATTTTAAAATTGTGGCAGCCATCTCGGTGACAAATGTAACTGATTCCATTGAAATCAATTACCTACAAGTACAGATGTGACTATGGTCTCAAGCAGCCGAAAACGATCGTGACCCTATGAAGCTTTTCACATCTGTGACTAAAACGAACAGCTTATCTTCTTTCTCTTTGACAAAAACAATTTTTTCGTTGTAATATAGATATGATAAGCGTATAATTCCATTGCATTTTTGGATACATTTTAATCATGGTGGTAGATTACATGCTTCAAAGATTCCCACGCCATTTGTTGCACGAGCAACTGCCACATGAGTAACTTTGCTATCCCTGTGTCGAAATTTTATGACACTTACGTTAGCAGCCATTAAGTTCTCACACCATCGCAAACTTGACATTTCCAGACCAAACAGTTCTGATGAAATCTAGTAGAATACGTATTGTGTCAGTCCGCTTACCTTTTTCATAACTCCGTTCGTGGAATTGAAAGTCAGACGCCCTGTCTGCGTTTCCATCGAAGACACACTGCGTCGCTTTCACTGGGTGTATCATAGTCTTTTTCCGTGGAAACTGACACAGCAACTACGATTAGTATTATACTAGTCAAAGTGAGAGCAGCAGCACACGTCATAGATAAAAAGCATTTACTGCGACACACAGGGAACACCTAGGTAGCTTGGGAACTAGCACCCATAGCCAGCACTCGTGCCCGCTGCCTTGGGGGCGGACCCTGGAGCACGAAAGTGCTCAGAAGTGGACAACCAACATAGAATTCTGCCATGAAAATGTTTTTCACTAGACTGCCTCAGTAACGTGTCCATATACACTGCTGGAAAGAAATGCAACATCCTCCAAGCCTGTGGTCAGTGGCACCTGGCTTATGTGCTCACTGAGGGGTTGTAGTGTTTGTGATTCATTTATCAAGATCATCGGCGATTAGATGGTGATGGCGCTCATGAGTCTTGTGCTAGGGTACAACCATATTCTTCTGATTGTGGACCAGTATGAAGCTAGTTTGATGTATCCATAAACTGCTGCACATTTTGGGCACAATGTGGCAGTGGTGTGTTACTGATTTCAGCAGTGGTCTGTAGAAAAATCTCACACCTGTAGAACAGGTTATGGACGCCCGCGTGATACAGATACATGTCAAGATTGATGCATAGTGTGAACAGCAGTATCGGACCACATGTCGTGCAGGGAAGAAATCCGGGCGCATGTTGTACTTGCTGTGTCACCGAGGGCCGTTGGAAACCATCTTCTTGCAGCAGTACTAAGCTCACGTGTGCCTCTGGTCAGGCTATGACTGACACAGTGGCACTTCCAAGCACAGCTACTATGGTGTCGTGATAGAGTGTGGAAGGGCGCTCTGTTGTCTTCAGCGATGAGGGCAGGTTGTGTCTGTATATGGGTGATGGACGTACACGTGTACAGAGTGGACATGGTGAGTGGCCTATTCCGGAGGGCATTCTCCCACGACACACAGGTCGCACCCCAGATTCTATGGCTTCGGTGCCATCAGTTACAACTCGCGGTCGTATCTGGAGTTTCTGTAGGGTACAGTAACCATTGCCCACTACATTGCACAGGTTGTTATTCCCGGCATTTCTTCGACAGCATAATAATCCATCTCCGCAGAAGTGTGCTCTATGTTGGTTGCAATAAATGTCCTGGTCAGAAAGGGCACCCGACCTCTCGCCAACTGAACATGTATGGGACCTTGGGACTTATTCGTTCTCCAGAGCCTGCAAGTACCATTGCTGAATTGCAATAAAAAGTGCAAGATGCTTGGGAGAATCTAAGACAGGATTCAATGTGGCACCTATATGATCTTTTTCATGCTAGAATACACGCCTGCGTTGATGCCAGACACAGTAATACTGTGTACGAGGGAGTACCAAAAAGCCGGCCGGGGTGGCCGAGCGGTTCTAGGCGCTAGTCTGGAACCGCGAGACCGCTACGGTCGCAGGTTCGAATCCTGCCTCGGGCATGGATGTGTGTGATGTCCTTAGGTTAGTTAGGCTTAAGTAGTTCTAAGTTCTAGGGGACTGATGACCTCAGAAGTTAAGTCCCATAGTGCTCAGAGCCATTTGAACCAGTGCCAAAAAAACATAAATTATTTTTAAGAGCTATATATTTTCAAACTGTTTACTAAACAATCTTTTCCCCTTCAAAATACTCTCCATTATAACTAACACATTTGTCCCACCAGTGCATCCACTGTTCGAAACATTTTTTGCAGCCATATTTAGAAATGCCTGACACCTCCTCCTGTGTTTTTTATTGACTTCTACAATGTTGTCAAATCGATGTCCGTTCATACCGGTCTTCGTGTGTAGAAATCAGAAAAAGTCGCATGGGGCAGGTCAGGGGTGGGACAGCGGAACAATGCCATTTTTAGCCAAAAACTGTGTAACAGAGATGGCTGTGAGTGCAGGTGCGTCGTCGTGAGGAAGAACCAGTGTCCTGTCTGCCACAAATCTTCCATTAAAATTCGCTGAACCGAGACCCAAAATAACTCACTAATCTCTGACAGTTGATCAACTGGCCGTCGATGGTCTGTGAGAACAAGCTCTCGAATTTTTTCAATATTTTCGTCGATTCGGGTAGTTGATGGACGTCTAGAACGAGGTTTGTCATCAATCGACATGTCGCCATTTTTAAATGCAGCAAACCACCCTTACGCTTGGGTTTTTCCCATAGCGTCATCTTGGTAAGCTGTTTTCAACATTAAAACACTTCAGCAGCATTTTTACCAAATAGAAAACAAAATTTCACAGCTGCACGTTGTTCACTTAAACTTACCATCATAAAAAACGAAAAAAAGAACAAAAAGCGCTAGCAAAAACTGTCACTGCAGATGAGCAGGTCGACAACACAGAGGGCACTGAGCTAGCAACAAGTTGCGCTATACACGCCTAGCGGCAGAAATGCGTACTACACAAGCTCCGCCCACGGCAATGTTATTCCTTTTTTTTTTATGCGACTGTTTGGGCATCCTTTACTATGACATATGTGTTTCGTTTGTCCTGTGTTTGTTATCATACAGATTGTAAATAATATTTTGAACTGAAACCCATGTTCAGTGTATACTACAGCCGTTTGAAAACATGCTTGCTAGCTAGGTATGCAACAGGGTCGTCATGGTGTGCGGGGGGGGGGGGGGGGGAGTGGGAGGGGGGTGATATCCGATCGGCTGACGTCATTTAACGTCTATCTTACCTTTCTGACCTGGTTCGATCCTCACTCAAGTGTCTGTGAGTATTAGAGCAACATCGTTGAGTGCAAGTTTGCAGAATACACTAACACGATCCTCCTGAATGGCGAAGCTCACTTTAATGGAAGATCTGCTTGTCGCCTTTATCAAGATCGTTTTCTACAACGTCCGACTCCATCGCATATTCTTTTCGCCACAGTTACGCAACGGATTCGAGAAAGGGTGCCTTCACCGTCAGCAGGCATGGCTGTGGTGCTCCAAGAAGATGCTGCACTCCCGAATTGAAATAGGTCATACTGCATCACGTGGAATAGAACCCGTCAACGAGCACACGAGAAATTTCTTTGGTTATTAGTGAGTGGAACTGTAAAATAAATGAATTACTGGGTCCAGCGTAATCAATTAGTTGTAAATATCCAGAATGAGATTTTCACTCTGCAGCGGAGTGTGCGCTGATATGAAACTTCCTGGCAGATTAAAACTGTGTGCCCGACCGAGACTCGAACTCGGGACCTTTGCCTTTCGAGGGCAAGTTTGGAAGGTAGGAGACGAGATACTAGCAGATGTAAAGCTGTGAGTACCGGCCGTGAGTCGTGCTTCGGTAGCTCAGATGGTAGATCACTTGCCCGCGAAAGGCAAAGGTCCCGAGTTCGAGTCTCGGTCGGGCACACAGTTTTAATCTGCCAGGGAGTTTCAGTTGTAAATATGGTCGCGTTACCAACAAATTTTTAAACGGTTGCAGCACGGAAACGGTACCTTTCCGGACGTGGGTCCCAATTTAAGATGTTATCTACTTACTCGCCTCTACAGGTTCTAGAAGTTCGTAACGGGAATTTCCGAGCACCCTGTAAACTCTTACAATGATGATTATAATGAAGAACTACCTGACACATTAGTTGTCAATAAAATGACCTCGTTCTTGAGGGTGTTGCATTTTTTTTTGGCGGTGTATGAAATTATGATTCTGCTTCCACAAGACATATAATGCTAGTATACAATCGAAGTGCAGTCTAACGAGTAGAATTAAATGCGCTTCTAAGTGCCGTTTACCGCCAAACCACTAGCAGGTGCGGCATGGGAACGCTCTATGAGATGATAACATTTCATCTACCAACTTCCTCACATTACGGTATGGCCAGTTTGTGTAGGCTGCCAGATATAGAGCTCCAAGGACTGTCATGTTTATTGCCACCTAATGAATCGATCTGTGTTAGCCGCTGCGGTGGCTGCTGGCGACCTTGTGATTTGTCAAAGACTGTACTTTTTCGAATGCTTTCAAAGTGGCATCTTTAGAAGTGAAATTCAGCTTCACGTAGTGCTTCATCCAATGTTTCTCTTGCCATCCAGTGTTTAAGCAAAGGTGTGATCTCACATACCATATCTTACCTCCTGCGAGTAATGTGGACTGGTGGAATGGCGTTGTGTTTAAGTAGGTAAATTTCTGATCTACAGGTAGTGGATCCGAAACCTGTCATTTCCTTAAAACATAATTCCTTGCAAGATTTAGTACTTTAGGAGGGCAAAGACAACTGTAGCGTTTAAACCACTCAGAATAACGGACTGAGGAAGTAATGGACTCAAAAGTTCGGCTTTGCGTCCACACCGCAGGACTTTCACCACATTTTCTCTCATTTATTATACTTTCTGCTTGGCATTAAAAGTAAACGACCTCTCTTTTATGCTTTCTTCGGTTTTGACGTCCTGCCTACATCTAAATAAAGAGTACACAAATGAATATGATGAATTATTCTTGACGTAAAAAAAAACTAGTTAGTTTCTCTTTGCTGGCTTCATCGGCACTGGCGGCATACACTATCTGAAGAAAAGATATTTTCAGGTTGGGTACAAATGGCTCTGAGCACTATGGGACTCAACATCTGAGGTCATCAGTCCCCTATAACTTAGAACTACTTAAACCTAACTAACCTAAGGACATCACACACATCAATGCTAAGTCCACAGTCAAGTGAACAACTGAGAAAGGTGAAATAGAGTGACTCTGATTGATGTGCATACCCTAAAAAAGAAAAAAAGAAAAAAACGAAGCCCCACAACGAAACAATTATCCGAATGCAATGGAAATCAGTGTACATCGGTAGATGTTATGTACATGTACAGACAAACAAATAATTACAGTGTTAGAAAAATTGGATGTTTTATTCAAGAGAAACAGCTTTACAAACTTAGTAAGTCAATAACGATTTGGTGAACACCTGGCACTTATACATGCAATTATTCGGCATAGTAATGACTTACAGAGTTGTTGGGTGTCCTCTTGAGAGATACCGTTCCAAATTATGTCCAATTGGAGCTTAAGATCGTCAAAATCCTGAGCTGGTTGGAGGGCTCTGCCCATAGCTCTCCAAACGTTCTCATTTGGAGAGAGATCCGACGACCTTGCTGGCCAAGTTAGGGGATCTCAAGTACGAAGACGAGCAGTAGAAACATTCGCCCTGAGTGGGTGGACTTAATCTTGCTGAAATGTAAGCCCAGGCTGGCTTGCAATGGAGGGCAACAAAACGGACGTAGAATCTCGAAAGAAATGGAAACCCAGATCATCACTCCCTGTTTTCGGGCCGTACGGCGGGCGACAGTCACGTTGGTATCCCACTGGTTTCCGAGGTAGATCCACACGCGTCTTCGCTTGTAGTCGGGGCTTAGTTCGAAGCGGAACTCATTACTGAGGACAGTTCTACTCCTGTCAATGAGATTTGTGCCTGGAGACACCCCAGACAGTAGTGGGATACCAACCTGACTTCGGTGCCATTTCTTTTCGTAGCAGGACCCCATTGGTTGTCATCTGCGGCACCCTAACAGCTCCCTGGGCTTACAGTTCAACAAAATAATACCCGCCCACACACGACAAGAGTTCCTTGACCAGCAAGGTCGTCGGATCTCTCCCCAATTGAGAACGTTTGGAGCATTATATGCATGACCCTCCAACCAGCTCGGGATTTTGACAATCTTATGTGCCAAATTGAAATAATTTGGTTCAGTATCTCTCGAGAGGACATCCAACAACTCTATGAGTCAAGGCTATGCCGGATAATTGCTTGCATAAGCGCCAGAGGTGGACCAACGCGTTATTGACTTTGCTCAATTTGTGAAGCTCTTTCTTTTGAATAAATCGTCTAATTTTTCTGAAATTTGTTCAAAATGGTTCAAATGGCTCTGAGCACTATGTGACTTAACATCTGAGGTCATCAGTCCCCTAGAACTTGGAACTGCTTAAACCTAACTAGCTTAAGGACATCACTCACATCCATACCCGAGGCAGGATTCGAACCTGCGACCGTAGCTGTCCCACGGTTCCAGACTGAAGCGCCTAGAACTGCTCGGCCATATTGACCGGCTGGAAATTTGTAATCATTTGTTTGTCTGAACACTTACATCACGTCTGTCGATTTCCGTGCCATTCGGATAATTCTTTCGTGGTGCAGCTTTTTTTGTCTTAGCGTGTATATTCTGCTCCTCTTTTCTAAAATAAATTTCATAACCATTGTTGCATAACCATTTAAATTTTGTTACACTATACCTTTATTTAAAAAGATTAAGACAAAAGAATATTCTTTTGGTTCGTAGAAACTTAAATGTTCAAGAAAAGTAATCGAAGTTGTTAAGTCCCATAGTGCTCAGAGCCATTTGAACCATTTTTTTATTGGGGACATATGTGAACTTAGTTACTTAAGACGTTTTTAGAGGAAAGTAAATTCCTTCAGCGCTGAAGAAATCTTCCTAACACTACTAAACACCGGTTTGTGGATCTATTACTAGCACATCTTGTCACATTTCGCTTGTTGAAAGAGAAAAGCTGACTGACAAAAGGAAAGGCTTTACGAAATGAAACCTCTTATATTGGGAGGTTATATTATTTTGTTTCAGTGATTACAGTGTCAAGTGAAACGAACAATGAAGTTGGCAGTACGAGCGCACAGCTAGTGTTAGTACAATGTTACACTACCTGGCACGTGAAACGGTGGTTTAAATGGTTCAAATGGCTCTGAGCACTATGGGACTCAACATCTTAGGTCATAAGTCCCCTAGAACTTAGAACTACTTAAACCTAACTAACCTAAGGACATCACACACACCCATGCCCGAGGCAGGATTCGAACCTGAGACCGTAGCAGCCCTGCGGTTCCGGACTGCAGCGCCAGAACCGCTAGACCACCGCGGCCGGCGTGAAACGGTGCAGGACCAGTGTAAGTGGGGCACTTAGAGGACTGAAGGCGAGGGCACTATTAAATTCTGCAATCCATAAGCTCTGCTTCCGCACGAAATTACTGGTGCAGGGTAGTTATGGAGCCCAATAACTCAAATGAGAATGTTCCGGTGAGAAAGAGCACTGGCAAACAGTCTTCGCTACATCAGATCACTGAAACTGGTGTTCGACAGAGTTAGAATTTCTGGTTGGCGTTTAGGTGTAAGGCCACTGAGTCGGATGTGAGGTTTCCAAATACGCAATATTTTTCTAAATTGTTGAAGTGGATAACTAAATGTAATCTAATTCCGCCAAATGTGAACTTGTACCACGTAGAAGGCTAGCATTTGAATTTATAGCAACTAAAACAATTGAGCTTCTGCAGTATCGTAGTCCTTGTATTACTTGAGATAGGGTTGTCGACGAAGTCATCTGGAAAGAATGACCGTGACATTTAACAGAAGACGTTAACATTGCCTGGCATTTACCGCTAGCTTTTTAAAGCGCCGTTGCTAAGTGCACGTAAATTAAGCACTGCAATACGATTTCAGTTATCAAGTAAACTCTTTCTCAATTAATTTAGTTTTTGAGTAAGCAATGAATAATTGGACATGTCCAATATTAACTTGAAAAGTATTCTCTAGATATGGAAAGAACTAAATTACTGCTTGTTTTTGGACAACTCTTTTAAAAATGACCAAAAAGAATTAAAGGATTCCTTCAACCTCACCTCTAGCAGCAGCTAAATGACGTAAACAATAGCAATAATGATAATAATAATCGAATTATCTGGCAACGTCATTCTCTGCAGTGATATTTCTCGAACTAAGAACTCTGTTGAAATAGTGGAAATTGTCAAATGACTTCGGTTCGAGGCTATGATGGCAAGAAGCGTCTTTACATAGCACTGAAATGACACTAGCATAATTCTACGACTGAAGCTTGCTGATAATTACCCAATTAGTAGAGATCCAGTTTTTCTTCACCGTGTCTAATTTGGATCTCCTTTTTTATATTAGTGTCAGAACTAAACCGTAACCGATTAGCAGTTAGCGTATAAACTGGTTTTGATGGTATTTCAATCAATGATTTGCGATTTTTGAGAACGTATTGAGCATATTGAATGTACACATTTAGTAGCCGAACAAAGGTACAACAGAGCCAGGAAATGAATGTGTTGAACAGCCTGGAATTCACTTCGAGAGAGTCAGAGGGTCAGACCTATCATACTATATATCGTATCTTCCGTTACATAATCATGAGCCTGTCAAATGTGGGCTACAGTGTCGTGGTGGATATTGGAAATTTGTGGTAAGTGCTATGGGACCAAATTGCTAAAGGTCATCGGTCCCTAGGATTACACACTACTTAATTAAACTTAAAGTAACGTACGATAGGGACAACACACACACCCATGCGCAAGGGAGGACTCGAACCTCCTACTAGGATAGCCGCGCGAACCGTGGCAAGGCGCCTTAGACCGTAAGGCTACCCCACGCGGCCATGGTGGATAATTCACGTTTGATATGTGCACAGTATGTGTTCGAGTCCCATTTTAGGCGTCCATTTCTAACAGACAAGATCAGATCTACTTCACCTCCGGTAACACCAAGTAATGAACGTCAGCTTGCGCCGTAGTTCAGAATACGCATTGAATATGATATCCCTTCGCTATCATCTGGGGCAAGTCGGTTTAGTTCGTATCATGATAGAGGGGGGAAGTCACGGCAAACGGCAGACAGAATCTCTGTCAGCAGTAAGTTTTCTTACATTAGAAATTTTATTTTACAATAAACCAGTGGTCATCTAAGCTCTCTGGGCTCTTATTTTATTTCAGCTTGAGACGTAGAAAATTTTGTGCTGGTCTGGGATTCGAATTCCCATCTCATTTTTCACGGTATCTGACACTCTTGGAAGGATGAAGTTCGATCATTTCGTTGTTTTCCTTAAGATAGTAAACTCCTCTTGGTCTCCACGAAAGGTACATATCTGGGTTCGAATACCGGTCAAACACAAAATATTCATGATTTCATTTCAAGCCGTAGCATATGCACACAGTACTAATGACTAATTATAATTTTCATTTCTAATGTCCCATCGTGTGTTGCCAACAATAACGATAGACGCTGTTATTTCTATCAACATGCGCAGATCTCACTACTTGTGAACAAACAGTCGATACTTAACGTCTATTCCTGAATAGAAAACAAGGACGGTAAGTGTCGGGTTCGAATCTCCGACAGAAAAAGAACTGTGTCATTCCAGGTTCAAACATCTCACTACTTGTGAAAAAAATCGATAACGAACACCTGTTTTACTTAGTTAAAAGTCCGATTTTGTGCTGGGTTCGAATCCCTCTCACAAAACTTTACATCAAGACATTTCCATTTTAAACACGCACACCACACTTTGTCACCTGTGGATGAAACTGTATTAAACGTCTTTCGTAGTTAGTTAACAGGGAAATAAGGGTCTTAATAGGATTCCCGTTTCAGGAGCAAAATTTGCGTCATTTATTTTCAGGTTCGTGTGTCCTAACTGACACGTATGAAAACTTAGATATTTCACGTCCCTTTACGATTAGTCAGCAATGACGAACGTTGCCGTGATCGAGTCTTGATTAGGTACGAGAATTTTGCTTTGTTAGTAATGGATATTGGTGCTGGGTTTGAATTCAGATTCAGAACAAAAGAAGTTCGTCATATTCTTTAAAATTTAGACATGAGCACAAGTAACTATTCTTGAATCATAAGTACAGTAAAACTACTGGTGATACGCTATCAATGCTGAGGTTTCCATAGAGCGCATGCCGCTGTTAATCGCGTTTTTTAACTGGTTACTTCGACAACTAGTTTATGTAAAACAATTCGGCACTGGAGCGACGCTCAGTTCGTGCGGGTAAACTTTTTAGAGACCAAAAGTACTACGAATTTTCATAGAACTGTCTCAAAATCTTGTTTTCTAGTATTTACAATATCGTCGTATTAATTTACATTTGGACTGAATGCCGTAAATAACAGTGTTTTCTTGTGATATTCATTTTGCATGGGCAAACGAATTTACTACAAAGAGATTACAGGACCTGCAAGACAGATATTTTAAGCGTTCTGCATGCAGATCAGGTGGAATGCAATTCAGTTCATTCGGATACTTTTGAGCATCACAGTACAAGAACGGATTAACATGGTACTATTTGAGCACCTATAGAGAAAAGATTTCCCGTCATGTATACATTTTGCGAAATTCGTGAGTTTCGACTATCTTGCAGAACAACCACGTCATTGCAGGTGAGAGGCTAAAACAAACGAATGAATGTGCTACAAACCACATGAACTAGTAGGCTAATTAGATAAAAAAACACAATTATAACAAGATAAATTCATCGTAGTCAATAATGGATTAAGTCAAAGACCTGTTTTGCCATACGTAGCACCGCTCTTTCCCCTTTGCATTTCCTGTGATGTCTACAGTTCAGTAAATGAAATGGTAATCTGTTAGTTTACACCTGTCGCATACGTGAGAACGATTTTTCTCTGTAATCCACTATTACAATGACGGAAATGGAAAGTAGTTCAACATGATGTCCATAACCGAACGCTGCCACACTAGTAATCCAGATTTTCTGTGACTGTGGGATATGTTAATTGAAATTTCAGCCTTCTGCAAACTTATTTTCAATATTACCAGTGCACACTAACGGCTTTCCTTCCGTTAAAGAAGTGCGCAACTACACGATGGATAGCAAGTATGGCTAACAGATGTTCTCAGGTGGAGATCCTAGCATATCATGCCCAGAGGTGGTGCAAGTGCGGCTGATCACCATCTTGCGGGCTTTGAGAAAGTGCCAATCATTGGCATGACGAACATGGGAGTATCATATTTACTGATCAAAAAGCCATTGGGTAGAGTGCAATGTCTGCGGAGGAGAGGTGACGAGATGCAGTCAGGACAACACTGTGACAAGAAGCAAAGGCATCGTGCTTCCTGAAGGACTACACCACGAGCAGATCGTAGGATTTATAAACTGGCTCTGACGAATATACAGGTGAACTCTACAGATGAACTCCAGGGAGAGGTTACAAGCAGAGTTTCACTGCGACCCGTCGGGAACGAATGACTCGAAGCTGGTTTGAGATCCATAGTTGCCATGCATCGTTTATCGCTGATATCGTATCAGAGACAACACAGACTTGCGTGATGTAGAGACAGAGTAAACAGATGCTTTGAATGTGTAACACCCCAACAAACGCGAAAACCCAAATAAAAATGTCATGATAATTTAAAGTAGGGAACAGTGTTATACTGACTGGTACGACAACTTTGACAATAATATAACACCTTAATGTTTTGATGAACACTAATTTCAATAATTACTGAGTATGTCATGATATAAAGGTAGAAAGAAATAAAGGATACTTTTAATTAGCTATCAAACATCTCAGTAATAACTGCAAATCAGTACGACGAAAGTTAAGTCTATAGTAATATGTCGGTCATAGATAACATTTATTGTGAAAGAGAGTTGTAAACGCGGCGAAAAGGAAATTCAACAATGCTCGATCATGGAAATGTTAGTCGTTTGCTAGCTTGCTTGCTATCAAGTCGTGAGAGAGCACCGTTTGTTATAGTACTACAAACGGAACGCTACGAGATTGTTTCTATTCAAAAAAGTACTATTGCGTGATAGAGATGCGCGGACTTTGTTCTCAGTTATTCTGACTTGAGAACTTGAACTGAAGTGATATTCTGACAGTGTACGACGAGTTAATAAACTTTAATTATTGGATATATTATTGTTGGACTCAACCGTCATCAAAGAGAACAGTTACAACGAAGAATGGACATAGTATCGAAGACTGCAATACCTGATTAGCCTTGAGTAGGAAACATTAATACGACCACACGAAGATAATGCAAATACGCCCATTGTAAAAGTTGTCGTAATTGTCACGATCACCGAACTGAAAAGAATCGTAATTGATGTGGTCCATCGGTGTGCTTGTGGTGTGATGATTATAAACTAACTGCTAAGAAGGAACAATAAAAACTTTTCTTCAGTAATGGAAATCTCACGTGTTGGCTCCATCATTAATTGAACTGTGTGCTAGTTGATGATCAAAATTAATTAACTGTGAACATTTTAATTGAAAGAGTGATCTGATGAACATTGAGCATTGAAAGGAGTGTATTTCAGAAATAATATTACGACGCACGAAAACAAGATAGCATTATAGATTATCTCTGAATTTGCGTCGTGCCGTAGCGAACAATTCTGCCTAGCAACGTAACAACAACTACTGATACTGAACTGCAGATGGATTTTTCCTCGCTTCAGTGGTGTGAAACGACGCCGGTTAAGAATGATTCACTCAATACTGCAATAACTAACTAACCGGGCATAGCAAATCATCATAAAACCATAACAGACAATTAAAATCAGCAGTTCGCATCGCTGAGAAGCCTGTGCGGACTCGCAAACTGACTTTCATACATTACGCAAGGAGCAATTTTCTTTAGAGATTTTCAGGTGCTGTTCTACGTTATCTGACGGGGACAACCATCACTGCGCGTCGCGTCTCCATTCCACCGACCGAGCTGTAGTAGCAGCGGCTCAACATCAACAGCGACAACAAAACGGGGAGAGGGGACGTCACAAATGGTATTCTGTACTATTCATCGATGATTCTCGCTTCTGCATGTAGCGGTACGATCGACGCCAACGGGACCGAAGAAGATCAGGTGAAAGGTCGCAGAAATCAACGAGTTTCAAGACCCAGATCTCAGCAACTCCTGAAATCATGGGTTGTGGAGGTATTGGATAGGACAACAGGGCTTATTTGGTAATTGTCAAAGAGAGACCGAATGCACATCAGTATGTGGCAAGAACAGTAAGCTCCGCTGACATATCGTTCATGACGAGGGTATTAGATGGCACATTTCATCAGGATGCTGCAAATCACTATACTGCAGTTCACAGCCCCGACACCTCGAGGGATGTACGAGTCCTAGACGGGCCTGCCCGGTCTTCTGATTCGTCATTCATAGAGCGATTGGAACACGTATACTTTGATACCAACGTCCAACCAACAGTCTCCATGAACTGACGAGACATGTGTTTCAAGCATAGCAATAAATGCCTCAAGACGACATTTATAGGCTGTTTGCTTCCACGCCACAACGAATAAACGTGTGTGTTCGTGCCCAAAAGGTTCTCACCTCATACTGATGTCGATGATGGGTATTATTTTGGAACTGAATGAAAATTTAATGATCTAATACTTGTTACACGCTGAAAATATTCATAAATCTCCCAAGTTTTTTCGGCGCAGTTGATTAATGGTGTGCTTCCGATGGTCTGCCGAGTTGTTGTTTCCATTTTAAGCAGGAGAGCTTCTGTAAAGTTTGAAAGGTAGGAGACGAGGTACTGGCAGAAGTAAAGCTGTGAGTACCGGGCGTGAGTCGTGCTTCGGTAGCTCAGTTGGTAGAGCACTTGCCCGCGAAAGGCAAAGGTCCCGAGTTCGAGTCTCGGTCGGGCACACACTTTTAATCTGCCAGGAAGTTTCATGCCTGGGATAGATTGAAAAGGGCTGTATATGGACGACGTGACCCACCAACCACTCTGAGGAATCTACGCCGAATCGCCGTTGAGGACTGGGACAATCTGGACTAAGAGTGCCTTGATGAACTTGGGAATAGTATGCCACGACGAATACAGGTATGCATCAATGCAAGAGGACGTGCTACTGGGTACTAGAGGTGTCGGTGCGTACAGAAATCTGGACCCCCCACCTCTGAAGGTCTCGCTGTATGGTGGTACAACATGCAGTGTGTGGTTTTCATGAGGAATAAAAAGGGCGGAAATGATGTTTATGTTGATCTTTATTCCAATTTTCCGTACAGGTTCCGGAACTCTCGTAGCCGAGGTGATGCAAAACATTTTTGATGTGTGTATTATCAAAGGGTGTAGTGCGCGTCGGGAGTCAAACTCCGCTATAAGTAGCGACACGAGACCAACAATATTTCGCAGTTTGGTTGGATTCCAGGCAACGAGCACGCGTAACAGCAAAACTGGCAGCACGTGCTAGGTCGGTAGTCGAAATATTGAAATATTGGAAGCAACAACTGGTTCAAATGGCTCTGAGTACTATGGGACTTAACTTCTAAGGTCATCAGTCCCCTAGAACTTAGAACTACTTAAATCTAACTAACCTAAGGACATCACACACACCCATGCCCGAGGCAGGATTCGAACCTGCGACCGTAGCGGCCGCGCGGTGCAACAACTGGGCACAACATCCAGAAGCACACCAATAACCCCTTTTACTGCTAGCAACGTATGCAGGGTGATTCAGTGATGATGTCACAAACTTTCAGAGATGAAGGGGAGAAACGAAAGTGTATGAATTTGAGGTAATGGATCCTGATCCGGAAACGACCGAGACTGAAGCTATACTCGAAAATCGTTCTGATACCTTTGACAGTGGAATACACATATCGGCACTGTTGTTGCTAATATTTTAGGATAGCAAACTTTCAGGTGTGTTAGTATGGACCAAAACGAAAAATGTGTGGTAATTGTGGGATCTAATTTGCATACCTTAAGAGCTATGAGGGCTTGTTCATTTTCGATTGTATGAGACATATCTCTTTTACTGCAAGCTCTTTGATTTAGATTTTTTCGGAGGAGATAGTATGGACCGAAACAAGAGAAAAGTCCAATAAAAATCCGCTCTGAAATGCATACCTTAAGACAGGGATGGCCAATATTTCGGCTCGCGGGCGCTGCCAGGGACCGAGTGCCAAACCACTGAGCCTCGCTTCACATATCCCCTGCCGCCACACCGCTCTGTCTGAGCGCGAGAAGGGGGAAGATGGGAAAACAGCGAACGCGCCGCTTTTAAATGGCAGAAAAGCCGTACTGTATATGACTTGGTTTTATATTTCACATTTCTCAGCAACACAGATCACAAGCAAAACAAGTTTACCATATTAATTAATTATTTTCGGCGCGTGAAGACAATATAATTTTTATATGGTACAAACCGTCGGCATACGGACATATACAGACATCTCACAGAGTTTAGCACTCAAGTTGCCACATAATCGTGATTTATTTAGTTTCATAATCGAAAAAAAATATTTCACACAAATACGTCGATCGAAATACTGTAGCACTTTTGCGATCCTCATTATGGATACCTGGAGAATGTACCTGAGAAAAGCAATGTAGACGTCCTGGAGAGTTTTAACGTAAAAAGATTTGTAATTAAACCTGGAATTGCGTTTCACGTCAATCAGTTACATCTCCACACGCATAGGGGCGCTTTCAACTGAGACGGCAAACGGTCTCGAAAACAGATGTAAGATTGACAGTGTCCTCAAAACCTTTATAAAACTTCTTTGGTAATTCTTACAAGGTCCCAATGAATGCTTCAAACTTCGCCCTTTCTTTAGCGCCAGTGAGCTTAGGGCACTGGGCTGTCTTTGTCAGAAGGTGTTCCTTCTACAGTGCGATTTTCTTTTTAAATGCATCTCTGTAAAATCAGAAAGAAGTTACGTCGCAATGTGTTTCTGTGGGCAGTGTGCAGTCAAGTCAACTTAAATGTGAAGTCTGCAATCCATTCCAGATGTTCTAATTTTCGTGCCGGCCGGTGTGGCCGAGCGGTTCTAGGTGCTTCAGTGTGGAACCGCGCGACCGCTACGGTCGCAGGTTCGAATCCTGCCTCGGGCATGGATGTGTGTGATGTCCTTAGGTTAGTTAGGTTTAAGTAGTTCTAAGTTCTAGGGGATATGGCTCTGAGCACTATGCGACTTAACTTCTGAGGCCATCAGTCGCCTAGAACTTAGAACTAATTAAACCTAACTAACCTAAGGACACCACACACATCCATGCCTGAGGCAGGATTCGAACCTGCGACCGTAGCGGTCGCTCGGCTCCAGACTGTAGCGCCTAGAACTGGACGGCCACTCCGGTCGGCGTTCTAGGGGACTGACGACCTCCGATGTTAAGTCCCATAGTGCTCAGAGTCATTGGAACCATTTCTAATTTTCGTTCCTGTTCTCCTTTGTTCTTCATTAATTCAAAAATAGCGAGATTTAAATCGAAATATTGTTTTAGACAAGATCCTTGAGTTAACCAACGCACTTTGCATTAATGTGTGAAATCTCCGCCCACTGAAAACCGTTGCAACAGATAATGGAATAATGGGTGCGACTTTTCAAGTTTTACAATTCGTACCATCAATATCTTCCAGTGCTCCATGCCTGCAAGTTTAACACGAAGTACTTCTTGGCGTGCGGAACAATGAATCCCGTCTGTTGATCGTTGTAATTTTTGGTCTTACATTGTCATCTAAAAGTTTAAATTCTTTTTGCGTGCTACTATAATGTCGTTTCGTTCGCTTAAGCGAACTGAGAATTCTCATCCCTCTCCTCTGTCTTTCCCATTCATTTTAAAGGACTGTGACGACAGATCTCTAGACTACCTCTTTTTGTGCAGTCACTGGACCTGTAACGTCCTTCGTACCACGAACAAACAGAGAATGGTAAACAGCGCTGACACCACGATTCTGCCGATTCAGAGTGTTGTGCCGACCGCAGAATGCCGCGCCGCAATGCTGAACGAAATGTCGCGCTGTTCCGACTACTTCCGAGAAGGACCGAAAGAACCCGAGTGACAGACCGGGCCTTGGTCCGCTCGTGGCCCGCACACGACGCACGGAGGAAGTTTGGCTTGCCTTGCGGGCCCTGCCGTAAGGACTGGGGGCATTTGTTCAACAGAAGAGATGTTTCACAGTAGCGAAGATGAACAAGTCCTCTTGCCTCTTAACCCGGCGGTGCAACCACCTGGAAACAAGACGGCGGTACACGTAGCTGGTCGCACAGACCCTTGCAGTTTCTATCTTTCTGAATTTGCATTTAGATGTATATTATGGAGGGAAGCGTTGTTAAATGAAGTAATATCATTAAAAATCAGTTAAGTAAATATATTTAAGCGATAAATTTAATATTTTGGTCAAAAATATTTACGCAAATGGAGATACATAAAATTTAGCTGTTATCAAAATAATGCATGTATTCAACCAGATATTTTGTCTATACAGTCTTGGCATACAGTAACAGAATGTTCAAGGCAAATATATTTCTTGCAGTTCTTACAAATACATCTTGTTTTTCTGTTTTTGTTCTGCAGTCCACACACCGTCCTTCACTTCAGAAATTTTCACATTGCAAAGCTCTCCAATTCTGTCAGCTATCTTCCTTGGCAATATTTTTGCTGAAGATGATCGTGCAGAAGCGCAAAAGAAAGCTGCCTCAAAAACTTTTTTCTTCTCAGTTGTTCTTTCTGATCTGAGTTGAAAATAATAGCAGCACTTTTCGCAGCTGTGTTTATGATGCTATAAAAAACAACCACTGGCCATCTTCTTGTGTTTCTAACTACATAATATGTTGCACTCATTCCGTCTGCAATATCAACTCCACCCTTAGTAAGGTTATAGAAAGTGATAATTTCTGGTTTTTTATCATTCCCTGTATTTTCGTCAATATTTCCATTGTGGTGCATCGTTGACAGTAGTAATACCACACTATTTCGTTTCTGCACATAACAGACTCAGGTGCAATTTTTCTGAAACTGAAACGTAGATGACTTTCCTTGTCGGTTTTTAGTGTTAATAAATCCCCTTGGGACTTGTCTCTTGTTCTTACTCAGGGTGCCAACGATAGTCGTCTTCTTCGTAATCAACGTGTTTGCAAGCTCGTAACTTGTAAAATAATTGTCGCAAGTTATGTTGCGGCCTGTATTCAGGATAGGTTGGCAAAGTCTCTGAACAAGTTCAACTGCTCTGTTTTCCTGTCTGTAAGGGCCTTCAGGCTGTTGCCCAACATACACCTCCATGTCGAATGTGTAAAACATTCTGGAATCCACTGCTGCAAAAATCTTTACTCCATACTTGTTTGGCTTATTTGGCATGTACAGTCCGAATCTGCATCTTCCACAGAATGCTTCTAGTTTTTCATCAGCTGTCACGTATTCAGAAACTATATAAGCCTTCTGAAAGTTTTCAACAATTAGACTGAGCACCTGTCTTATCGCCGCCATGTGATCTGTTTTCTCCCTTTCCATTCTCGTTTGTTTATCGTCGAATCTGAGGCATCGAAGGAGAAAACGAAATCTGGTTATGCGAATTGTGAGATAAAATATTTCAATTCCTGTGCCATCTGTCCGCCACAAATCTTTTTTTCAGTACGATCCAGAGACAAAACGCCGAAGTTCACAATGGTGCTCAAAGGGATCACCCAGACCAAAAAAAGCTCGCATGTCAAAGTCAAAAGTGAAATGCATGCTTGTGTGCTTCTTTGATTCCAAGGGAATTGTTCATAAAGAGTGGGTGCCTCCGGGACAAGCAGTTAACCAATATTACTACAAAGAAATTTTAGAAAGACTCCATAAAATACTTCTTCGTGTCTGTGCCAACATTGCTGATAATTGAATTCTTCATCACGATAATGCGCCATCCCATACTGCTCTATCAGTTCAGCTATTTTTAACCTCAAAACAAATTTCAGTACTACCACAGCTATCTTATTCACCAGATATCGCTCCCTGCGACTTTTTTCTATTTCCAAGAGTCGAAACGATGGTCAAGGAACACCATTTTCAAACAACACAAGATGTCCAAAAAGCTGTGAGGAGGGTCTTGGAGAGTATTACAGAAGATGAGTTCCAGAAATGTTACCATCAATGACAGAAGCGCTGGAAAAAGTGTGTGCAATCGGAAGGGAACTACTTTGAAGGAGACAACCCTAAACTTGAGTAAACCGGTAAGCAACATTTTTTTTCACATCAGTCTCATTACTTTATTGTCGCTCCTCGTTTTATGTACATCACATATCACTACACGTTAATTAACTTTGCAAATGAAAGGTAACATTGATTGTAACTTCTTTTGAAGCGTTTGACTACATAGTTTTTGTCTCTTAATTTATATGATTGCTAAGAGAGCTCTTGTCGGTTAACTTCATTAGCTTCCTTCCACAAATGATTAATTTCTTGCTCACATTTGTGTTTAGACGTTTTTTCATGCTGCTGAACATACGCATAATAAAGGTTTTGATATAAATTCATGGTGAACACAATAACGTCGTCTTTATATGCGTTGCAGAATATAGGACTGATACACTGAATGACACGCAGTGATTTCGATCGGTGTGGCAGACAATACCCCGAATGAAATTTGACATTGTGCAGCACCTGTTTCAAATCAGGAAATCCCGGGCATGAACATGTGCAAAGCACTCAGTTCAGTTCAGAGAAGCCATAAAGATTTGTGGGTAGTTAAATTTTGTCCGTTATAAAAATGTATAGCCTCCAAATTAAAAAAATGGACGTAAGATTTTCATTGCCCCCCTTTAAATTAGATATGGTGAGATTTTGTTGGTGAGATTTTGCGCGACTCCTTCGACCTCGAGAAATGTCCTAGAATGTGAGAGCACGATGCCCGGATACGGCATTTGCGATGCAAACACTGCCAAGCAGGCGTCTCGGACCATGCTGCGTAGTTTTATACCGTAAGGTAGGCCTGCACTACGAGAATAAAGCTTTACTTACCCTAGAACCAACTTACGAGCTAGATGCCGGTTTACCTACGAATGTTGCGTATGGAAATACGTTGTAGGCTAGAATCCAGCGTATCACAGAAGGCTTAGGAAAACTACTTCACATTTGTGTATCACCCTAGATTTTCGTGAGCTGAAGCAGACAAATCATATGTTCATTCTTCAAAAAGAAAGAGTTCTTACACACTGCAAAAAGAAACTACTGTATTAAATATCTAAATGCTAGAAGGAAGATTTGACCTATATTTTCCTGTACGTGGCTGTGTGCTTCTTAGAGGTAAAATACATACAGCCAGACAACTGTCTTTACCTATAGTACTGTAAATTACATCATATGGGATACATTCGTTGAACTAAAAATTTGATAAAAAATACTTTGGTGACCAACTGTACACCGAAAAATAAATATTCTTCTTAACACAACGTCATTTTATGCTGAACTAAGCGCATTATGACAGTGTTACCAGCTACGTGCAATACACGCTGTCGACTTATTTGACATTGGAATGCAGTTTCATACACACGTAAATGAAATAAACAATTTACTGACATAATTTGATAACCACCCAAGGCACATATCATAAATTTTGCCTTCCAAAAAACCAACATTATCCTTCATTTAAGCATGTGTTCAAATAGCTGACCATGGAGTGAAAGGCACATTTGCAATCGTCGTTCGATAGAACGATGAACAAATGTAAGTATAGTGGGTGATATGGTAGAGCGAGCATGCGCGATTAGACGTCACATATCGTCTGGCGTTGTTGGGGCTTCGTCATATACTGCATCTTTGAGTGCTCCCCAAAGAAAGAGATCAAGAGGAGTCAAATCGGGACATCTCGCAAACCATTTGGCAACAGAATTTCGTCCAATCCAATGTCCAGGAAAGTTCTCATTCAGTATTTGCATCCCCACACGGGACGAGTGAGCTGGACGACAGTCGCCTTGCAACCACGTAAACTGTCGAATATCCAGTGGTAACTCTTCTAGAAGAACCGGCAGAATGTTCGTCAGAAAGAGTGCGTACGAATGTCCATTTATAACGCCTGTCGTCTCTCAGTTGCTGAAGGGCAAACCGACAAAATTCTGTGCGACGTTCGATGTAGTGACAGATGACAGGGATGGAAATTCTGTCAATGCAGGATGCGAGTGACACTCGCCTGGCTGATTCCATATTCCTTGGCAATATGTCTCGACCACCGTGCGGATTCTGTAGCTTCGTAGCCAGAACAGGTTCTTTGTACTCTCTGACAGGTTTGGTCTATTTTATTTTCCTACTTTTGACGTTGAAGCAGCCTGTCTGCAGTAGCTTCTTAATAATTCGTGCAAACTGCCTGGCACGTCGGACATTGGCGATCCGGGTAGATAGCCTTATACCTATTTACTGTTTTTACGGCACCTCTTTCACATCCACCACATAAAAGCAATATATCCTACTTCTTCTCATTGGTACATATGTCTGCACGCAACGAATGTTCAAGCAGAAATGAGCAGACTGCAGTGCAGACAAGTGAACAGGCAAATGTGTTGACATTCTGACACAGTGTAGCACGGGCGCTCTGCTTGGCGGTGTTTGCGCCGCTAATGCCGATTCTGGCCACCGTGCTTTCAAATTCTAGGACATTTCTCGAATTTTTTGCGATAGGTGTCAGCGTCAACATTAACTAACGTTGTATCACTGCAACTGTCTTCTCAAGATCTATCGAATTCAGTTATAAAAGGTATACAGTTCCATTTAGAAAAACTTACTTGCTTCAATATCTCCGTTGATACCAGCTCCAAAGACATTATCCAAGTAAAAAAAAACTATGTGCTCCTAACCGCTCTAACATTTACCGAAAACCGCGTTTCGATGTGTGTGATCTTTCACGAAATATTTTTTTCCCCTTAATTGTTATTTTCAAACATTTACATAAAGGTAGGTGGGCAGCGGCCTATCTACGCCGCTCTTCGGCCATAGAAAAACATACATGAAAAAGGAAGACATAAAAACAAACATACATGGAGGATAAAAACAGGAGACATGCATATTAAAATAAATGAAGGCGTTCACGGACGCACTGATTGTACAAAAAAGTTCAGCACTATACACAAACGGAGACACAGAGTTGCACACGTGAACGTAAGAGCACTGGAGGAGAGACACTGATGGACTGATGGGAAGAGAAACACTAACACAGTGGCGACGAACTTCGGCGCACTAAACATACTGTTTGCCCGAAAAAGTCGGGGGCCTGCCATAGCAAAGAGGGGATGGTAGGAGGGAGGGCAGGGTGAGGATACAAGTAGGAGAGAAGGAGGGAGGGGAAGGGAGAGGGTATGGTGGGGCGTGGAAGCCTGGGAAGGGGGGGAGGAGAGGGAGAGAGGAGAGGGGAGGAAGTGATGAGGGAGATAGGGGAAAAGAGGAAGCCCTGAGGGAAAAAAACACAGGAGGAGGAAGGGGAGGATCAAAGCTGGTATGAGGCGTAGTGGAGGGGGCGAGGGCATCATCAAGAAGGGAGCATTGGCGGAAGCCACCTTGGGCAAGGGTATGAGTGTGGTAAGACGGAAAGTGGGTGGGATGCAGTAGTACAGGCGCTGCAGCGGACGGGGGTGGGAAAAGACGGGAGAGACAAGCGTGTGAGGCGGATCAAGATTAAGGGAGGTGTAAAGGATCCGTATACATTCAAGGAAGAGGAGGAGGTGGAGGAAAGGAATTAACTCGTAGAGTATCTGCGTGGGGGACGGGAGGCGGATGCGGTAGGCGAGGCAGAACGCATCTACATCTACGTCCATACTCCGCAAGCCACCTGACGGTGTGTGGCGGAGGGTTCCTTGAGTACCTCTATCGGTTCTCCCTTCTATTCCAGTCTCGTATTGTTCGTGGGAAAAAAAAATGGTTCAAATGGCTCTGAGCATTATGGGAATCAACTTCTGAGGTCATTAGTCCCCTAGAACTTAGGACTAGTTAAACCTAACTAACCTAAGGACATCACACATATCCATGCCCGAGGCAGGAATCGAACCTGCGACCGTAACGGTCTCGCGGTTCCAGACTGCAGCGCCTAGAACCGCACGCCCACTTCGGCCGGCGTTCGTGGAAAGAAGGATTGTCGGTATGCTTCTGTGTGGGCTCTAATCTCTCTGATTTTATCCTCATGGTCTCTTCGCGAGATATACGTAGTAGGGAGCAATATACTGCTTGACTCTTCGGTGAAGGTAAGTTCTCGAAACTTTAACAAAAGCCCGTACCGAGCTACTGATCGTCTCTCCTGCAGTCTTCCACTGGAGTTTATCTATCATCTCCGTAACGCTTTCGCGATTACTAAATGATCCTGTAACGAAGCGCGATGCTCTCCATTGGATCTTCTCTATCTCTTCTATCAACCCTATCTGGTATGGATCCCACACTGCTGAGCAGTATTCAAGCAGTGGGCGAACAAGCGTACTGTAACCTACTTCCCTTGTTTTCGGATTGCATTTCCTTAGGATTCTTCCAATGAATCTCAGTCTGGCATCTGCTTTACCGACGATCAGCTTTATACGATCATTCCATTTTAAATCACTCCTAATGCCTACTCCCAGATAATTTATGGAATTAACTGCTTCCAGTTGCTGACCTGCTATTTTGTAGCTAAATGATAAGCGATCTATCTTTCTATGTATTCGCAGCACATTACACTTGTCTACATTAAGATTCAATTGCCATTCCCTGCACCATGCGTCAATTCGCTGCAGATCCTCCTGCATTACAGTACAATTTTCCATTGTTACAACCTCTCGATACACCACAGCATCATCTGCAAAAATCCTCAGTGAACTTCCGATGTCATCCACAAGGTCATTTATGTATATTGTGAATAGCAACGGTCCTATGACACTCCCCTGCGGCACACCTGAAATCACTCTTACTTCGGAAGACTTTTCTCCATTGAGAATGACATGCTGCGTTCTGTTATCTAGGAACTCTTCAATCCAATCACACAATTGTTCTGATAGTCCATATGCTCTTACTTTGTTCATTAAACGACTGTGGGGAACTGTATCGAACGCCTTGCGGAAGTCAAGAAACACGGCATCTACCTGTGAACCCGTGTCTATGGCTCTCTGAGTCTCGTGGACGAATAGCGCGAGCTGGGTTTCACACGACCGTCTTTTTCGAAACCCATGCTGATTCCTGCAGAGTAGATTTCTAGTCTCCAGAAGAGTCATTGTACTCGAACATAATACGTGTTCCAAAATTCTACAACTGATCGACGTTAGAGATATAGGTATATAGTTCTGCACATCTGTTCGACGTCCCTTCTTGAAAACGCATGGCGTTCCAGGATTTGAAGGAACTTGTAGAAGGTAGGAGGGGTGGAGACCCAGGCAGGATGGGCATAACAGAGGATGGGGTGGATGAGGGATTTATAAGTGTGGAGGAAGGTGGAGAGGTTCAGACCCCATGTGCGGCCAGAGAGGAGTTTGAGGAGGCGGAGCCGGGAGCTTTCCTTGGCTTGGATCGTCCGTTCACGAAATAAAAGAAGTGTTACGTCTTACGTGACTCACCCTATATAAGCGACATGAACTAAGAGTGCCAAGAGTGCTAACATCGGATATGGGTACATACTTTCAGAGATTTTTTAGTAAATGAAATCTATAAAACACATTCTATATGTAGACAACTGATACATAAGTCCACTACTTGCATGAAAGAAGAGCAGATACAGTAGGTACAGCTTGCATAAACAGGAATGGTACACCGAAACTTGAAGTCAGATTGCAGAGACGAGAGATGGAACTCTGGTCAACAGATACTATGATGGCTCTGAAGTGGCATGATAAAAGGTAGGTATTTATAATAACAACATGCCATACAGCTGCAATAAAATCAGATGCGCAAATGGATCGCCAATACCAAAAAGTAGAAACCAAAACGTGTGTTGGATTAGAAGTACTCTATGGGGGCAGTGGACAATTAGCTCAGCGGAATGTGTTCGCAAAACATTGAAATTGTACAAAAAAACTCTTTTTTTCACTGTTGACAGAATCTTCAATGGGTTCTTGGCAAAAGAACATTATAATAAATGAAAAGCACCGGTTTGCTTTTGTTCTACAATGTTGTAGAACAAAAGCAAGCTGGTGCTTTTCATTTATTACTCTTTTTTCACTCCCTATACGTGTGTGTGCTAAATTCCACTTCATGTACAATTTCGATATCGGAAAAAACGCCTCAGTCACCGAATTCCAAGTCAGCCTCACTCGTGAGATTTTAGAGACATATCACCAAGAAAGGGAAGCATGAGGAGATCGTCGATCAAATGAGAAAATATCATTGTGGATTCAAGGAAGGCACTTAGCACCGTTGAATCATGGGTGAAATAACACATTTTAAGTAGCTGCATCATATGCAGCAAGAACAAAAACTCAAAGGAGGCATGTTACTGCTCGAAACAATATGATGTGGGACTGTGTGTTGCGCCTTGTTTCGAAATACATCACACAAAAAGCTTTTTGAAATGTGTTTCTTTGTAATGTTTGTAACAAAAAAGAATATTGTAAGTACACTTTATTTTTACAGCTTAGTAGTGAGAATAAATACGGAGGAGCCCTCGGTGGCAACAACTCAGCCTAGCAGGCGCTGTAGTGCTTACACCCAAACATTCAGATGTCAGATCATTAGCAAACATTGTACGTGTATATTGTCAGAGTGTCAATTAAAACTCCAATATAATTTGTGCTATGTGCTGTCGTACAGAAGAACGTGCGTAAACGGTAAGTAATAAATAACACCTGACCTAAAGGAGCACAGGAAAAGCATAACTGTGAGAGCAAAGCTGCAATGAGTGAGACAGTAGAGCGTTAATTTGTCTTACCAAGGGCCCGAGGTTAGAGCCTTGGTTATGCCTGTTTTTGTACTGAAGTACATGGGAAACTACTATATGGGAAGCCGGCCGGAGTGGCTGTGCGGTTCTAGGCGCTACAGTCTGGAACCGCGTGACCGCTACGGTCGCACGTTCGAATCCTGCCTCGGGCATGAATGTGCGTGATGCCTTTAGGTTAGTTAGGTTTAAGTAGTTCTAAGTTCTAGGGGACTGATGACCTCAGAAGTTAAGTCCCATACTGCTCAGAGCCATTTGAACCATTTGAACTGTATGGGAAACGTTCCTGACATAGGAAAGGACTGTTCGGAGTTTATAGCAATGTTCTGCTGGCAGTCCACTTTCGATTATTTTATTCGAAAGCAGTAAACCTATAGAGAACATTTGTACTTTCACAGAATAAACATTAACAATAGGAACAAAAGAATAAAGAAACAATTGCATCACACGTGTGCAAGTATTAACAGTAATAATAATAACAATAATAAGAATATTTTTGTTACTATTAATGCTTCCATACTTGTGATGCGATTGTTTCTTTATTCTTCTGTTCCCTTCGTTTACTTTTAATCAGTTAAATTACAAATGTACTCTGTAGGTTTCCTACTTTCAAATAAACGAAAGGAAGGGAGTCCTTTTACATGTCAGGAACACGTTGTTCCACATAACAGTTTCACATATTCTACAGTACAAAAACTGGTATGATCAGGGGTCGAACCCAGGATCATTTTTCTGTCACTTTTTTTTTTTTTTAGGAAGGATGATATAGAGGGGAGGACGGGGAGGGTAGAGTTGGCAGGGGTCGTAACCAGAGGCTTGGCCACGGTGTCCCTTTTGCCGTCAAGGTATTAGGAGTGGTGAGTTGAAATCAATAACTGGAACATTTTTCATTTTTTATATTTTTAGATATATTTTTTTAAATTTTTATTTTCTTTATACCTCATGTAGGTAGCACCGCATCGTGCACTAAGTAAACAAAACAAATGATGATCTCGAGATTTCACTACGCCGAGGTAATAAATATGGGGAAACGGAAAAACGATGTAGAAGGGTACGCCGCTGCTCTCCGTAAGCTTCATCACCCGGGTATGTCTTCACGCATGTCGTAGGTTATTCCATCGATAATAGGTCGTGTTCTCGTCATCTCAGTCAATGAGTATCTTCCCCTACCTGCTGCTGATCCAGCTGCGTGGAGGATCGCGTAAGGCACTCCCTAAGTAATCAGAAAAATATTTCCTATACTTTGGGTCCCGTATAATCTTCCAATGACGTTCTTGTAGGTAGTTCCGAAAGTCCAATACGGCTTTAGGTCCATCGTCAAATAAACATTTCACCGCGTGCCAGCGGATCCACGTGACTGCGTTGGTTTTGGACCGCGGGAAATACAGTTCATCCGGAGAAAGTAGGAGCCGAGGTGCCATGTGTTCCGGGGTCACCAGTAAAACGACAAAATTTGTAGCACCAAGCACCATATGTCTTTTGCCGCGCCACATCTCAGACGATGCTCGTTCGTTTCTTGTGCAGGTGTGATCGAGTGATCTGTTTACCGTTGACTATGATGTACCATGTTGATCGGACATCTGTTTCGAGTGTAACTGCGTGTTTCGTCTGCCACACCACCTTCCAACTAACATCAGGCTTCTTGGCCTCCACGACGTTTGGTGGTTCAAATGGCTCTGAGCACTATGGGACTTAACATCTGAGGTCATCAGTCCCCTAGAACTTAGAACTACTTAAACCTAACTAACCTAAGGACATCACACACATCCATGTCCGAGGCAGGATTCGAACCTGCGACCGTAGCGGTCGCGCGGTTCCAGACTGTAGCGCCTAGAACCGCTCGGCCACACTGGCCGGCGACGTTTGGTGGACCTCTCTGTTGTAGGGCGCAATATATGCCCCGTACTGTCGCCTGTTTCGTCGTAGGTACTGCGTTACGGACATAATTGTGTTCAGTGTAAAAGTGACCAAAGTAGTAAAAAGGTGGGGGTATGTATTGCAGCATCAGTGGGGGCGTAAGGGAGGTAGGAGCTATGGACTAGAGTAGAAAACTCGTCAAACTTTCGTGGCGGTGGCGCCACAGCTTGATGTGCGTGCTGACAAGTAGGGCCACCGCTTTGTCGTGGACGTCGACTAGGCTCCTTGGTAAGACAAACTAACGCCCTATCCATTTACGCACAAGAGCTCTGCACGACAGACCCTCACAGTTATGCGTTTCCTGCGATCCGTGTCACTTATAAATTATGATTCACGCACAGTCTAGTCATCGTCATTTCGTGCCAAGCGCGGCGGACACGACCGTGTGGAACGTCACGACCGCACACGGATGTGCGCACCGGTATGGCGCACTTAGCAGTGAAACGGTTAATCTACATAAAGTATGATAAACATCCGACTGGTGATTCATGATGTAACGTTTTCCATTTCCGTCAGTGTACGTCGTTAACTGCAGTTGTATGGCGCTCGTGAGATCCGTGCCGTCTTAACAGCGGCAAAACTCACGCAGAGGATCAAAAATTATTTTTTTTTTAAATTGAGGATCTTCAAACTACGGAATTACCAGGCACGAATTTTGTTTCGTATTTATCGATCCTGCACACTATTAGAAATGCTGACATTACTCATATCATGTACCACGTCCACTGCTGAACTATTACTAAACCGATACAACAAAATTTACAAGAAAATTCAATGTTTTCTGCAGAGAAAATATGCGACAGGTCATCGTTGCGCTCGCTGAGAATACTTAGCGGTTTGCACAGCTGCGGTATGTTTACTGTCGTTTTCGACTATTTCAAGCTTCATGTACTGCACCTACTGTATTATTTTATGCGAAGAGGTGACTATATTACACTCGTAAGCTGTCTCCTCATATTTTCATTTTACTGTCCGTGATGTCATGTTGTACCTTTCACTACTCGAATGAATTTCATTTCAGATGTCTGTATACACATACGAAAACGGTTAGGTTTAATTAATCACCAACATTGTTATTTTTAAAAGATTTAAAAATGTTTCTTGTGTTTCAGATACAATGAGCCTTTGCAAATACCGGCGAAACTCATTCCCATTGTTAATTAAATCATTAATAATCCAGTATCCCAACGTCGAACTTGGACCTCAAGATGTCTAGCGATTACGTTGAACCAAAATTTCAGCGGGAGCGTACGTACCGTGGAGGATGTGAGACAAACAGCAGGATGGTGGTCGGAGGATACGCCAGTGTCACTATTTCCAATTATATACCCAATTACTCTAACCCCTCCTTACACAACCGTCATCTTCACAAGAAATTCCTTGTCGTGTCGAGCAAAGTTTTGGCCTGGGCCAGACAAACATAACTTAGTACTTCGCATTTCAGGCACTTTCGCTTCCAAGAAGAGGAGTGTTTGTATTCCATTTAGTTCGCATTCAAAGTCGCACCTCCAGAAGACAGGTATTGTCCACCAGCATGCTATGTATTGTATGAATATACTCCAATATACAGGGTGGTCCATTGTTCGTGACCGGGCCAAATATCTCACGAAATAAGCGTCAAACGAAAAAACTACAAAGAACGAAACTCGTCTAGCTTGAAGGGGGAAACCAGATGGCGCTATGGTTGGCCCGCTAGATGGCGATGCCATAGGTCAAACGGTTATCAACTGCATTTTTTTTAAAAAAATAGGAACCCCCATTTTTACTACGTATCCGTGCAGTACGTAAAGATATATGAATGTTTTACTTGGACCACTTTTTTCGCTTTGTGATAGATGGCGCTGTAATGGTCACAAACATATGACTCATAATTTTAGACGAACAGTTGGTAACAGGTAGGTTTTTTAAATTAAAATACAGAACGTAGATACGTTTGAACATTTTATTTCTGTTGTTCCAATGTGATACATGCACCTTTGTGAACATGTCATTTCTGAGAACGCATGCTGTTACAGCGTGATTACCTGTAAATACCACATTAATGCAATAAATGCTGAAAATGATGTCCGTCAACCTCAATGCATTTGGCAACACGTGTAACGACATTCCTCTTAACAGCGAGTAGTTCCCCTTCTGTAATGTTCGCACATGCATTGACCATGCACTGACGCATGTTGTCAGGCGTTGTCGGTGGATCACGATAGCAAATATCCTTCAACTTTCAACCACAGAACGAAATTCGGTGACGTCAGATCCGGTGAACGTGGGGGCCATGGTATGGTGCTTCGACAACCAATCCACCTGTCATGAAATATGCTATTCAATACTGCTTCAACCGCACGCGAGCTATATGCCGGACATCCATCATGTTGGAAGTACAACGCCATTCTGTCATGCAGTGAAACATCGGTAGAACATTACGTAGGAAATCAGCATACATTGCACCATTTAGATTGCCATCGATAAAATGGGGGCCAATTATCCTTCCTCCCATAATGCCGCACCATTAAGCCGCCAAGGTCGTTGATGTTCCACTTGTCGCAGCCGTCGTGGATTTTCCGTTGCCCAATAGTGCATATTATGCCGTTTTACGTTACCGCTGTTGGTGAATGACGCTTCGTCGCTAAATAGAACGCGTGCAAAAAATCTGTCATCGTCCCGTAATTTGTCTTGTGCCCAGTGGCAGAAATGTACACGACGTTCAAAGTCGTCACCATGCAATTTCGGGTGCATAGAAATATGGTACGGGTGCAATCGATGTTGATGCAGCATTCCCAACTCCGACGTTTTTGAGATTCCCGATTCTCGCGCAATTTGTCTGCTACTGATGTGCGGATTAGCTGCGACAGCAGCTAAAACACTTACTTTGGTATCATCATTTGTTGCAGGTCGTGGTTGACGTTTCATATGTGGCTGAACATTTCCTGTTTCCTTAAATAACGTAAGTATCCGGCGAACGGTCCGGACACTTGGATGATGTCGTCCAGTATACCGAGCAGCATACATAGCACACGCGTGTTGCGAATTTTGATCACAATAGCAATAGCAATATATCAACACGATATCGACCTTTTCCGCAATTGGTAAACGGTCCATTTTAATACGGGTAACGTATCACGAAGCAAATACTGTCCGCACTGGCGAAATGTTACGTATTACCGCGTACTTATACGTTAGTGACTATTACAGCGCCATCTATCACAAAGCGAAAAAAGTGGTCCAACCAAAACATTCATATTTCTTTACGTACTACACAAATATGTAATAAAAAATGGGGGTTCCTATTTAAAAAAAAAACGCAGTTGATATCCGTTTGACCTATGGCAGCGCCATCTAGCGGGCCAACCATAGCGCCATCTGGTTTCCCCCCTTCAAGCTAGACAAGTTTCGTTTTTTGTTGTTCTTTCGTTTGACCCTTATTTCCTGAGATATTTGGCCCAGTCTCTATCAATGGACCACCCTGTTTACTGCACTTTGCTGACACCCCCAATTTTATCGTGCCACAGATGGATTCGATTTTAATAATAATTTTAGTAAGAACAGTAACAAATAATATTCGATTACGCTAATATACAGTAAACTGCCTGGTAAACACATGAAGCATCCAGAAGATATAAGCACTCAGAAGATATGGTCAAATGTCAATGTAACTTCATACACGTACGAAATATGGGTGGGTATGTACAACGATTAGAGTTGCTATTCTCACTGACAGGCAGAATGGCCACCAGAACACATTAATATTGTTCGTATTCAGTGTTGTTAGCAGGCCTGCAGGGTATATAAGGGGCGTGGACAGCGTCAGGTGTTGGGTCATCAATGTGAAGGACACTCAGATGCCGCATACTCTTGTGAGACAGCGATAGGAGCATCTGAAAGATTTTGAAAGGGGCCTCATTGTAGGTCTCCGTTTGGTTGGCTGGTCGAATCATGCAGTATGCAGATTTGAGGCACATTCAGATGTGCCAGTGGCCCGTTGTTGCATTATACAGGGTGATGTTTTCCAGCTTGTACAAATTCTAGGGATTAGTAGATGAGAGGATATGGAACAAAAAAGGTCTAATGGGCTTATGTCTGGAAACGCGTGGCTTTCATGCTAGAGACCATTTATTCAATCACAAATTGTCAAAGAGACTGCGGTCTAATACGCGCTGTACCATGCAGCCACAGTTACGGTATGTGTTGAATATGGTTTCCATGTTCCCCAGCGAATGCATGTACGCGACGTAGCATGTTCTGTCTGAAGCCGCGTCCACACTTGCGCGCCACGAACACCGAGTGGTGTGCGAGCCGCACGCACGCCATTCGCCTTTCGTTCATTGGAATTGTGGGTTGCAACGAACCTCCGGCGATCCACAGGAAACCCACGAACATATAATTATTCAGTTTGCAGCCAAGCTGTAAACATGACTACGCGACTGGAAAATTTCGCTATTATGAAGGATGCAGGTTGCAGTAAGTACTGGGAGATGAAGAAGCTTGCACAGGATAGAGTAGCATGGAGAGCTCCATCAAACCAGTCTCAGGACCGAAGACCACAACAATAACAACATGGTGATGAGTGGCGATGAGTGGTGCGGCATTATTAATGGCAAGTTTGTCGAAAAACAAAACGAAACGTCGACGTTGGTGGCACACTGAACTTTATTAAAAAGAAATAATGCAGAACTTATGATGTATTTGATGTCACAACAAATAAGTGGTTAATATAAAAATTTCTGTCGAATGTCACCTTGTGACTTTGAAAATCTGCTGCAGAAGATTGGACTGCATATTTCGAAAGAGGACACTAATTTCCGCACGGCAAATTCCGCTCAAGACAGGTGAGCATTAATATTTGTTATACATAATTTGTTTGCTTTTTGTTTATAATTCGCTGTGTATTTGTCGTAAGATCCTGACCAAATAAGCAATGGTGGGCGTGGATATAAAAAAAATTGACTGATCTACTATATTTTCCATGAAATAAAGGCAGATAAAATCAATATGATTAATTCTTCCAGGTTAGCAGTAACACTTTGATTTCTTGCCACTGTAGATTCATTTACTAGCACGCTGTATACTTTGAGGATTTCTAAGCAATCTATTGCACTAATAGTACCACAAGTCTGTGCTACACTCATCCATGAGTTTCAAGGATATATCAAGGTAACGTATTATCACCGCTGTTTAACTCTTTTAATTTTGAAAGTTGTTTTATTTTTTAAATATTTTTTATAAGTACAAAATTAAACGCATTTTACACAAAATCATCAAAATCCATTAAACTAAGGTTATGTTACACAAAATCCGAAAACTGTTCTGAAGTTATTGATGCAGCAGGAGATGGTTGAGAAGAGATAGGTGTCAAGGAATCAGATGTTGATTGTACGGGAGCAGCTACTGGTTGCAAAGTGTGCAAAACTTATTGTCGAGAATGTGTGGGGTGATAAACACTTTCTGGAGGGATTTACCAGTTGTTGAAGTGATGAGCATTTGGAGCAGCCAAATAAAAAAAACCCTTTTCACAAGTACGTCAAACACGGCACGCTGTTCCGATTTCTGCGTTTCAGACTAATATTTCTTCACTTTTTGAAGCGATGTACATAAAAAAGGCATCGATTTCGTCGGACTTATTACACGGCTCTTTCTCGAGTTTCTCTGCGGCAGTTTGTAAAATGTCAAACGCACTCCTCATCAATCAGTCGATAGCATCAGTTCGCTTACGCTTAGTAGGTCTGGCAGTAGATGTTGACCATGTTGGCTGTCTTTAGAAATGTTGAGTCCTGACTCGATGTCATCTTCAATTCTAATCATCTCATACATCACCTGTAAATTGCAAGTAATAATCAATAGTAACCAATATTAATTATGTATTACTGGTATTACGTGACTAACATAAAAACAGGAGCCTATTAAAAGACATTAAGTTGTGTCGTTCGCCTCAGACCAATAACGTAGCAGTTTTCCAGTCCCCAAAACAATTCTCAGTTCTATTTTACAAATATAATATATAAACTCAACCCCCCCCCCCCCCCATGGTTAAAGTAAGTTTACATATGATTTCTGTTTCAGCAACCTGCAACACCTGCAGCTTGGAAGGAGGTAAGCAATATATTTGAGACACGTTGGAACCTACCTCACTGTGTTGGTGCTCTATGGTAGACAGAAAACATGTTGTTTTGCAAGCTCCAATGAACGCCGGTACAGAGTACGTCGATTATAGATCCAGCTTCAGTATTACGCTTTTTGCATTAGTGGAATTGTTACTTTATGTTTGCTGATGTGGAATATCAAGGAAGAATTTCGGATGAAAGAATTTTTCAATGGAGCAAGCTACATAGTATGATACTTTCTGGCAGATTAAAAGTGTGTGCCGGACCGAGACTCGAACTCGGGACCTTTGCCTTTCACGGGCAAGTGCCCAGTGCTAAGATGGTAGAGCACTTGCCCGTGAAAGGCAAAGGTCCCGAGTTCGAGTCTCGGTCTGGCTCACAATTTTGATCTGCCAGGAAGTTTCATATCAGCGCACACTCCACTGCAGAATGAAAATCTCATTTTGGAAACATCCCCCAGGCTGCAGCTGTGGCTGAGCCATGTCTCTGCAATATCCTTTCGTACAGGAGTGCTAGTTCTGCAAGGACGCGGAAAAGCTTCTTTGAAGTTTGTAAGGTAGGAGACGAGGTACTGGCCTACTTGAAGCTGTGAGGAGGGGTCTTGAGTCATGCTTGGGTAGCTCAGCTGCCGGCACGGTAGCTCAGTGTGTTTGGTCAGAGAGTTGGTTGGCCTCTGTAATAAAAAAAAAACTGAGTAGAAGGATAAAAAAAACGAACTTGAGCGGATGTCATGTGACGTCCGCAACGACCAAACACAACGAAAAACATTGAACAAAATGCAAGGAAAAAAAATTTTGGTAGAGCACTTGCCTACGAAAGGCAAAGGTCCTGAGTTCGAGACCAGGTCTGACACATAGTTTTAATCGGCCAGAAAGTTTCATAACAGCTCACACTCCGCTGCAGATTGAAAATCTCATTTTGGATACATAATATGATGACTGGGAGCACATTGGGACTTCCGGTAGCAGAACCAATGCCAGGGCGTTCTATGTAAATACCTTATTTCTTTGCAAGTGATTGTGTATTTGCTCTAAGTGAAAACCTCATGAAGCCATACTCTGGAGACTTTGCCAAAGGAACTCCTCACAGAATTTTTAGTTATTGCTTGAGTAGGGCCCAACGGACAGTCGAGAACGCCTTCGATATATCAAGCTCAGTGTTTCGGGTTATAAGAAAACCAATGCTTCTGGCACCTGAAAAAGCCGAGGTGATAGTGATGGCAGTCAATTTGTTACACAATTATCTAAGCACCCATTCGCCAAATTTGTACACTCCTGATTTACATTGACCATGAAGAGAATGGTGTTTTAATTGAAGGGTAATGGAGGGTGCAGGGAGAAGGTAATATGGCGTCTTTGTTACCACTGAGACATGTCCCCCAACGATCCACAAATTATTGTCAAAAAATTAGGGATGAAATAGCAGATTATTGTATGAAATGGCAACACAAATATGCTTGAGTACATCAACATTTTCTTACTGTCGTAAGTCCTTTTCTTGGTACGTCCCTGTCCTCCAGAAACTTGAATGCTTCATAAGCAAACCACCTGCTTAAACAAACATCGTCTCTTCCTGAAACAATAAAATATAGAATGCAATAAAACTCTGTTTAAAAAAATACAGAACTGTACAGTACTTGTGATTGTTATTATAAAAGTCTGTATGATGTATGTAAATAAATCACTTAAAAATGAAAATGAAGGTTATTATTTTATAACACTATTCATTTTCTTAATATTTTTTTCCGAATACAAAATTCTTCGAATACTAATAGATGACAGTTGTGATCAGCCACGTCGCTAAACTTGTCAACTAATTTAATTATCACAATTAAGAGATTTAGGTACATAATATCTTATTAGATTCACAACTTACCTTCTCCTGTTCCGATGCCGTTTTTCAATTTCCCCTTCTCCTGTCAGTATGAAGACAGCAAAGATATTATTTTTTTCTGCACTGGTCCGCAGATACATCCATCTCCGCAGATATTTCTCGCCAAGCATCTGTTTTCATGTGCTTCCTGTAATGATCCTTATGCTGAGGATCCCAAAGGACGGATTGTTTTCTATATTCATCAATTAGTTAACTAAAGTCACTTCTGACCACTCCATATTTAATCGCTGGAAAATCTATCACAAAATCTCTTTATTGAAGCCTGGCAATAATCTAAAGATATTAATTAAAATGTAATATTTTAGTTCAACTTAAAAATCCCTCTTTTCTCATTAATATCTTGCAAAACAATACTCACATGCGCACTAAAAACGACAAACCTTTCGCGCTCCCGTCGAAATCTGAACTGCGAATATTCAAAGTGTTCGTTGCAAAAACCGACAGGAGATGCATCGCGGTGCGTCGCGCATGCGCAGCGCGCTCGCCCAGTCCAAATATGACGAATTCAATGTGCACGTCTGCTCCATCATGGCGTTCAGCCAGGATGGTAGTAACTGTGCACGCGCGAAGAAAAAGCTATAGTGAATAAGTTCTGTGTGAAGTTGTTGGTGTTGTGTAGTGTATGGTGTTCCAAATATCTCAATTTTTTTGGAAATGGCGTTGGAATTAAGACTTCATAGCCCTGCTGGAGCAGAAGCCGCGCACTAGTGTGGACGCACCTGAAACCGCGTCCACACTTCCGCGCCACGAACCCTGAGTCGTGGGCGAGCCGCACGCGCACTGTTCACCTTTCGTTCGTTGAAATTGTGGGTTGTAACGAACCTCCGGCGATCCACAGGAAACCCACGAACATATAAGTATTCAGTTTGCAGCCAAGCTGTAAACATGTCTACACGACAGCAAAATCTCGGGATTATGGTAATGAGTGGTGCGGCATTATTAATGGCAAGTTTATCGAAAAACAAAACGGAATGTCGACGTTGATGGCACACTCAACATTAAAAAAAATAGTGTAGGACTTATGATGGATTTGAAGTCACAACAAATAAGTGGTCAATATAAAAATTTCTGTCACCTTCTGACTTTGAAAATCTGCTTGAGAAGATTGGACCGCACATTTCGAAAGAGGACACTGACTTCCGCACGGCAATTTCCGCTCAAGACAGGCGAGCATTAATATTTGTTGTTCCTAATTTGTTTACTTCTTGTTTATAAATCGCTGTGTATTTGTCGAAAGATCCTGACCAAATAAGCAATGGTGGGCATGGATATAAAAAAAAATGGCTGATCTTCTATTTCTGTTAGTGCGGACGCACCTTCACATGTTCACATTGGCCAGGCTGCATCCGAAAGGTGTCAAAGGCAGCATGAATACGCTGCTCCGGTGTCTCAAGATCTGGAATGAGCTCTGCATATACGATATTTTTGAGATGGCCCCATGACCACAAGTCGCACAGGTTGAGATCCGGTGAACGAGCAGACCATGCAACTGGACCCCCCGTCCGATCCATCGACCAGGGACGACAAGATTGAGATGCGTCCGGACGTGCTGGCCGGGGTGGCCGAGCGGTTCTAAGCGCTACAGTCTGGAACCGTCTGGAACCGCGCTACCGCTACGGTCGCAGGTTCGAATCCTGCCTCGGGCATGGATGTGTGTGATGTCTTTAGGTTAGTTAAGTTTAAGTAGTTTCAAAGTTCTAGGGGACTGATGACCTTAGAAGTTAAGTCCCATAGTGCTCAGAGCCATTTGAACCATTCGTCCGGACGTTAACGCTGAAGTGGGCTGGAGAACCATCATGTAGCATCCACATAACCTTTCGAATCATCAATGGCGCTTCTCCAGCAGGGGAGGCAAAGTCACCCGCAAGAAACACCGGTAGTTCCGGCCTGCTAAGCGACGTGGAAGGAAAACTGGTCGCAAAATACGATTGGCAGTTATCCCGGCCAACAAATTCCGGCTGCACCGATGTTGATGTTTCTCTGTCACCATACCATGCGGGTTCTGCATACTATCCCACAGATAACTGTTACGAAAGTTGAACATATTACTCCGCATAAAGGTGGCCTCATCTGTGAATATGATGGATGACAAAAATCCCGGAATCGTGGTTGTCTGGTAAGAAACGAATGGCAAAACTGCTCCCGATGTGGAAAGTCTGTCGCTAGTGAGACCTGCACACGCTGAAAGTCATAAAGGTAATAACAATTGTCGTGGAGAATTTTCCACACAGTCGTCTGGCTTACCCTGTACTGCCGGGCCAACTGCCTGATATTGGCACGGCGATCGCTTCCACAGTGTTAACCACATTTTCCTCCCCGTCTGGTGTCCGAACACTTCTGATTCGTCCTTCATGATTTCCTGCTTCCTTAAACAACCCCATCTCAGACAAACGGCGAAACACGGTTGCAAACATTGAATGCTGTGGTTATTGTCGGCGGGCATAGGTCTCCTGATACAACCTTGCTTCCGACTGCCTGTTGCCAATTGCCTTTCCGTAAGTAAATACTATGTGTTCAAACTCCCGATTTGAATAAAGAACCATTGTGTACAACGCTGTATCACATCCATACAAGGTGAATCAGCAAGAGAAGTGAATAGGACTCAACATTACCAATTACTACGGCAGGAGAGGGCGCTAGAGCATGATGTATGAGGAACAGTATCACCCCATAGGAGGAAACCACGCATACCTTTGACACTGTTCGGATGCAGCTTGGCCAATGTAAACGTGTGAGCAGAACAAGCAACGGAGCGTACACGCATGCGTTGAGGCATATGGAAAACCATTTTCAGTACATGCTATATCTGTAGCTGCATGGTACACCGCGTGTTAGACCGCAGTCTCTCTAACAAAGTATCACTGAATAAATGGTCTCTAGCACAGAAATTATGCATTTCCGCAAATAAGTTCAATAGAGCTTTTTTGTTCCGTATCCTGTTATTGATCAATCCCTAGAGTTTGTACACTGCAGGAAAAATAACTCAGTATGGGAACGCGAGGGCAGCCATACTTGCCGCCAAGATTCCAGTCCACCACGCCTGACCATTACAAGGGAGGACAGCCGTATTGTTCACCAAGTAAAAGCGTTTGAGAAACGCGCTTGTTAACCCATCCGAGAACAGGCAATGGACTCCCTACAACCTTCTGTGCCATCCCGCACCATTGGTTAGAGAATAGCAGCAGCCAGACTAACAAATCAACATGCCACGCGTACGCTGCCCCTAACACCACAAGACTAACAGCTACGTTTGGAGTGATACAGTACGGGGAACCTGGGACTGCTTTCGGCACTACTCCAGATTACCATCAATGGCGTGTATGGTGGTAGCTGGGTAGAGGGGGAGGAGAAGGAGATTGGTGTTTAACGTCCTGTCGACAAAGGGGTCATCAGAGAAGGAGCACAAGCTCGCATTAGGGAAGGATGGGAATGGAAATCGGTCGTGCCCATTCAAAGGAACCATCCCGGCATTTTCCTGAAGGGATTTAGGGAAATCATGGAAAACCTTTATCAGCATGACAGGACGCTGGTTTGAACAGTCGTCATCTCCAATGCGAGTCCAGTGTGCTAACCACTGCGCCACTTCACTTGGTAGCTGGGGAGAGGCCACATTCTTCCAGTGCTATGCACAGACACTGCAGTGTTACTCCTGGCGTTATAATGTGGGGAGCCATCGTATATGGTTTAAGGTCACATATGGTAGTGACAGAGGGCACTCTGATGGCTAACGGTACGCCATGGACATCTTGCATCGTCATGGGCTACCTCGCATGTGACAGTACCGGTATCGTGGTGCCATTTTTCGATTATCTCTGTGAACATTCTGCGTGATACTGAGATACTCCCATGTCCTGCAAGATCCCCATATTTCTCAAATGGTTCAAATGGCTCTGAGCAAATGGTTCAAATGGCTCTGAGCACTATGGGACTTAACATCTGTGGTCATCAGTCCCCTAGAACTTAGAACTACTTAAACCTAACTAACCTAAGGACATCACACACATCCATGCCCGAGGCAGGATTCGAACCTGCGACCGTAGTAGTCGCGCGGTGCCGGACTGAGCGCCTGAACCGCTAGACCACCGCGGCCGGCCATATCTCTCCCAGACAGAACATACGTGGGACTACATCGGACGTTAAAGTAGGATTACTATGGCGATTCTGTTACAAATCCATATTACAAACATCCTATACGACATCATCTTTATCAGTGGGAAGTCATACCAATCATAAAGCATTAAAAAAAAAAGACTCAGTGAAAAACGCAAGATAGTGGGTATAGTGCAATTATGTTAGTGGAAAATTAAAAACCCTCCACCCCTATTTCCTCACACAAAGTAGTAATCCCTATCTCCAGCCAATCGTGGCACAATATGAAAAAATCTTGAGATGCTGGAAATAGTGCAGCTGTGGCACTGGAAAATTAAAAACCTTTTCCCCTTCCTCTTCTCCTTATCTCCCGCCAATTACAGTGCAGTATTAAAAATCCAAGATGGTGGAAATAGACAAACTGAGCGCTTTATACGCCTTCCTCCTCCTTCTCCTCTTTCCAACCAATCATAGTGTAGTATTAGAAAATAGCAGAATTGTGTTAATGGGAAACGAAAATCCTCTCTCCATACGCCTACGTCCCTATCTCCAGCCAATCACAGTGTGGTATCAAATATCCAAGACTGGGGAAATAGCCCAATTGTGTTAGCGGAAAATTAAAAAAAATCCAACCAGTCAGTGCTTAGAATCAAAATGAAATCTAAAACTGGTGTCAAATTACATCATTTCAGACACAGATCAGTTGTGTGCTTATACCCCACCCTCTCCTCTTTCCAGCCAATCGGAGCGTAATATTATAAAATGGAGCCGGACATGCAGTAAAATATTTACGTAGGCTGAACTTGATAGTCAAAGATATACTATTGTTGAAGAATCAAGTTTGCCAAGATCCCTAGTAATTCTTTTTATTACTATTAACGTTTCCAGCAGATCTACACTGTCATCGTCGGATCTTGTAACATTATTAGATGTACATGTTTTTTACAACAATGAAACGGAAATGAGCGTTTGGCGTTATTGGCCGCGAGGCCCCTTGCTGGGCAGGTCCGGCCGCCTTGGTGCAGGTCTTATTACAGTCGACGACACCTGCGCGCCGGATGGGGATGAAATGATGACAAAGACAACACAACACCCAGTCCCTGAGCGGAGAAAATCCCCGACCCAGCCGGGAATCGAACCCGGGCCCGTAGGACGGCGATCCGTCAGGCTGACCACTCAGCTATAGGGGCGGAATTTACAACACTGAAAGTCACTTAGTGATGTAGCGTCAAATTGTAATAAAAAGTGGTAGGGAACACCAGTATGCCACAAATAAAATACCACACAGTTAAAACATACAACACGTTGTGCTGCTGTCTCAACATACACTAATCATTTGACACCACAATTTCGACTTGGCTAAGTAATTGCCAGAAGATGCCACTTCCTCTCCCGCTTCAAGAACGCAGTTCCAATGCGCGTAAGCAGTAATTGGTAGGTTTCGCGGCCTGTTCTCTGACAGTGTTCGCGCTACCTCCGCCCATATATTTCCCATTGGGCTTATATCAGCAGCCCGTGGCTGCCAGTCCATGACGCTAGTGCGCATATTGGGCAGTTGCTGCAGAACGAATGCGGACTTATGCACAGGTGAATGGCCTTCCTGTAGTGTGAATTCTCTTTCACTATATAGCATTCACACTGAAGGCAACATCACGTTCCTCAATATGTGGGCGTACTGCCCCCTATCAAGGGTTCCCTCAGTTCTATAAAGCATTCCTCCTCCTCTCACAGAAATCCAACCTGAGCAGGAAACCGATAACCAGTTACTTCTTGTCGTCGTTACATATTCTTCGCGATGTCTTGTGCTTCGCGGCTGGTAAACTATTCTTAGGCCGTCGTTACTTGTGGAAAACATGTTCTCAGCTGTGAAAATTACGTTTTATTACGACATGTTCAGGTGGAGCTCTGTGTATGCCAACCGATATAACAAATTTTCCTCGCCGAGTTCCTGTCGGCGGACTGTGTCACCGGGGTTGGGGAAGTGAATCTCTCGCCGGAGACACTTCACGTTTAGGGTGGGAAGCTGTCAGGCCTTACGCACAGACTGTGTCCTCCTGCTGTGTTCTCTGTCTCTTCCTGCCTGAGCCAGGAATTCTCTTGGTGCCGGCCGAAGTGGCCGTGCGGTTAAAGGCGCTGCAGTCTGGAACCGCAAGACCGCTACGGTCGCAGGTTCGAATCCTGCCTCGGGCATGGATATTTGTGATGTCCTTAGGTTAGTTAGGTTTAAGTAGTTCTAAGTTCTATGGGACTAATGACCTCAGCAGTTGAGTCCCATAGTGCTCAGAGCCATTTGAACCAATTCTCTTGGTAGTGCCTCTTTAAACACAATCCTTCCACCCTTTCTTTGCGGTAGAGGGCGGCACGTTATACCTCCTGCCAGCATATCTAATCGAAAACGTGCCTTCTTTAATCAGAACGACAATTCTGTCTAGAAGTAAACGGTCCCAGTGAGTCATTGCAGCTGACTGCCTGCGATGTCATTTCTGCTTTCCGCTCTTACGCTGACGCCTGAGGAGGAAGTAGACATGTTGCCGTCAACTGGAGCAGCAGTGCTGATAGACAGACTTGTCGCTTTAAGTATGGCAATAAACCTGTGTGACTCTAGTCTGTGGAGACCACGTAGGCCAAAACAGAGACGCTTTTACAGGTGTCGTGGGTTCGAATCCCACCCATGACGTTATGTTCATCTATGCGTGTCTGTGTTTGGCGCACAATAAAAGTTTTTGAAGTAGTTCTTAACAAACTAGCTTCAATTTGAACGAGTAATTGATGACTATACTGTAAATTTGTTAAATGCCAGTAGTTAACGGCTGTAGCAGGCACGTGTCCGAGTCTGACTTCTTTAAAACTAAAGAGACAAAGTCTGTCTGGCCGACCTCCTGTTGGAGATGTAACTAAGGCGGAAATGCAGAGGTCGCTTGTTCGAATTTGCTCCAAGACTGAACCACAGCCGGCCGGAGTGGCCAAGCGGTTCTAGGCGCTACAGTCTGGAACCGCGTGACCGCTACGGTCGCAGGTTCGAATCCTGCCTCGGGCATGGGTGTGTGTGATGTCCTTAGGTTAGTTTAGTTTAAGTAGTTCTAAGTTCTAGGGGACTGATGACCTCAGAAGTTAAGTCCCATAGTGCTCAGAACCATTTGAACTGAACCATTGCAACACGCATGTGTCCAATATCGAATTCTTACGCAGACGGAAGAAGAATCAGGTGTACAGGAAATATGTACAGCAGACAAATATGTAATGTAAGTCGGGCTGCTGTTGGTTTGTCCTGAATACCATGCATTTATTGGTTCTGATCGCTGATAGAGATAGACTTTAAACATTCCGAGGTTCCATCCATCACATGGTTTGATATTTAATCCACAGTTCCCAATACACAGGCAACTTCCATTCCCATTGTCATCGTTGATGTGAATTTGTACAATTTTAATAATACATGTTACTGTCGATTGATAGTTGTCGTGTGAATGCAGAATACCTAAAAACTCATGATGTGGCAGACATGTGACACGCTGGATAATAAGTCATTACAGCTGCATGCAGCAGATTTTTTGCTGAATACTGTGCAGCTGCAGCTAGGCTTACACTGACGACAGGCCGTGTGTTCGAAAAAAATCTCTTTAAACGCCTTTGACATCATTAGCCTGACAAGGCAGATAAATCAACATCGGATCAATTTGCTATGTCTGACTGAAGTCGTAAACACCTTTGGCAATCTCTCAGTTACTCATCCATCCACAATCAGCACCGCGAGCATATTGGCAGTCAAGCAGAGGTCAACGGTTCGGGTTGAAATCAGGACATTAGTAACGACATCTAGTGATCTATTCGTTTCTGTATCTATGTTTATTTGTTATGTTTGTTAGTAGCAGTTAGAGTTCCGCTATTGTTCAAAGGCCTCCCACGACTTCTTCCACTGCTCTTTGTCCCGTACTATTGTTGCCATGCCGGCCGGTGTGGCCGAGCGGTTCTAGGCGCTTCAGTCTGGAACCGCGCGACCGCTACAGTCGCAGGTTCGAATCCTGCCTCTGGCATGGATGTTTGTGATGTCCTTAGGTTAGTTAGGTTTAAGTAGTTCTAAGTTCTAGGGGACTGATGACCTCAGATGTTAAGTGCCATAGTGCTCAGAGCCATTTGAACCATACTGTTGCCATGATGGTTCATCACAAGACTGTAGCTCACCTCCCCATCGTCTTCCTCTTCTCGGTGTTCCTATTTGGGACTGTTGGTCTATTGTCATTTTGTTTGTACATCATCACAGACCTCTCCACACGATATGCAGTGTCCCAGAATTCGCGTTCAAGTCATAAATCATGTACGACGATAACCTGAATAATATTGTAAACCCTGTGAAGAAATTGGAGACTCTTTTGCGAGAAAAGTTTGTGGGACTACGATTCACAGCCTTGACATTGTTCTGGTTTGTACATAAGCATGGTAATGAAAAGTGAAATAATGGTTCTGCACATGTGACGGTTGATATTTGTTGGTATATACCGTACTTTTTGCTTAATTGGGCCAGCGACTGGAAGATACAGCAAATCACAACTTTGACTGTTTTCGTTCTTTACCACGATGTTTGATTTGTCTTCAACGAACTATACCGAGCTTAAAACCCATTAATTGCACTTCTGTCACTACTCGAGATGCGAACGTCTGAGTTCAAACTTCCCTGAAAGATTTTGATTGTGGGCATACTTTCTTTCAGTCTTAATAGATTACAGTTAATACTTTCTGACAATTAGGTGATCCAGTAGCGTTCTGATACTAATTTGATAATCCTGCCCATTCAAGAGAGTTTCAGTGGCTGTATGTGGGCACAAAAGGACTCGTTACATCCTTGCACGTTCGCTCATGGTTGAAGTATTCTGTCGTTAATCCTTTGGGAAATTTCTTTAAAACGGTTAGAGATAGTAAGTATTAGGTCTATCTGTACTAATTTATAACATTTCCTACTCAAAATTGGTAATGGTTTCATGTTGCGTTCTATCTTTTAAGAATAGGTCTCGATATGTTATTTTGTGGTTGGATAGTTTCTCTGGCATAAGACATCACATCTTTCGCAATCTTAGCTACTTGAAGAAAATAATTTGAGTTATACCAAAGCCGATATGCAGTAAGAGCAGCTATTTCATTCCTCTCAAACTCGATTTCATAACTTTGGTAAAAAGTGTTCGAAATATCGTGGTTTTTTTCAGTCTAGTGATTTCATACAAACGATAAAAAATGAAATCATGTAGGTTTGAACTCTGTACCTGAAGGTTACTATTCCGTTCTTCTGTCCATTATTCCACAAGGAACAGATGTGAGAGCGATGTATTTGAACACATGACTCCATACGCTTGCAGAAAGTAATTTTGTGTCTTCAATCTTCGTTCCAAAATGTGCGAAGCTATAATTTCAAGTTACAAAAGCCGAATTGAGCGGCTTTAGAAAGTAAAAACTTGTCGATGAAGTAGGTCTTACATTCTTACTTAGCATGAATGGTAGATACTGAGTCCTTCTAAGCACATTCTCAGACTTTTATAGTCTCTGTGCTGCACATTTATGGCATTCCGATGTTGTTGCTGCTATTTGAACATTCAGTCAGGTCCATAATCTGTGTCGTAAAGCAAGCAACCCTTAGCACAAGGGGCTTTGGCATAGGATACCTCTCGTTTACTGAATCAGTGACCCGCTTCGTCTATCTGACGTCACGCCCTAGTCCGGTTTTTATGCTGTTTCTTCCAACTCGTCCAATTTATCTGCCGTTTTGTCTGCAGTGGCCTTTTTTTTTTTAAGTACCATATGTAAACGAAGCAAAGTTTCTGCAGTATTTCTCGGAAAACGGTTTACTTAAAGCATAAAAAATAAAACAGCACATATTTTGGATTCGAATGTTTTTCGCTAGGCAGCTGTTATCAAACGGTTGCACGGATATTGTTGGGAACAAATATTGGATCATTTCAGATTGTAAGTCTCACATAATGTAGTGCTTATCTTTCTGTTATTGGTCATGTTTATGACAACACGTCCAAGTTGAGTAATTCAATGCCCACTATTCGAAGAATCTGCAGTGTTTTAAGATTGCGAATTGCGACTGGTAATCTGAGAGAAGAAGAAATTGACTGTCTGAAACTGTCTTCATATTTAGATATACATCCCCCAACAATCTGAAGAAATATTTCGAAATCATATGTAATCATTCGCAAGAAATTTCTGAATTCCATTCAAGAAGATCGCGGCCAAGTCTTTATGATTTCCAAAATGCGTAAGTGTCTTACTCGCCAGTGGGGATTCGTTTACCAGTTTTCTGTATAATTTGAAAGTGTCCAAACAAATCATAACTCAGCCCCACCACGCAGCAAACCGAGTTCGTATCTGTGTTTCACGGAAGGAAAGCAGAAACCTGCAAGTTCAGACACGGACTGCACCTGTAAAACTTTCTTTACATAAACGAAGCAAAGTTCGATCCCATGCCGTGTTTTACTTTATGCATAAAGAATTAAAAACCACAGGAATAGGATTCACGTAGTTTTATTTTCGCTTGGCAGTTGTTCTGAAACGACTACAGTAAACTGGACATGACTTACGCCATTTGCATGTCCCTAACAAATTATCCAATCGCGAAAAGGGGAGCTGCAGTGTAACGTGAAATGAAAGCCACATTTCGTTTCTGGTGAATCTCCACATCTTTGAGAGGTGAATGGTAGGTTAAAGGGCAGAGTGGTAAAAAGTTACCCCGCAGGGATTCCATCTTTTGAACTCTAGCCAGATGTTGTACCGCCTTTTATTATTATTTTCATATGATGCCACCTTTCTCTTCCAGCCACACACTTTACCACTTTCTTTCTTTCTTTTTTTGCTGAAAATGAACTTTATTTACAAAAACCTATGACATTATACTCCTTGAAGATCTAGAGCTCTTGTTTCACAAACATATACAGTACACACCACGTCAATTAATATTACATCAGTACGTTACACTGGGTACACATAGTTTCTGAGAATCCACGTCACAGCACTGGTTTCAATGCTGACTAAAGGATCGCAGTCTCATTGCATCTCTATTTGAGATTCAGCCTGGGATTCTTTTCGGCGAGTAGCAATGCTGATGTCTTTGGAGTTTTTGTTTTTTTTTCCGTACTGAATTGGCATTTGCCTGTATTCTGTTCCTACGCCGTCCGCTACTCATGAGTATCTCGGCAGATGGAGAAGTCTGAGGGTCTCGACCGATATCGGAGTCCACCTGCTCTTGAGTCGCTTCTTGTGTCCACGTCGCAGACTTATTTTTCTCTAGAAGCAGTATGCTTGCTGCTTCCCTTTCCTTTCCTGGTTGTTTCATGTCGCTAAGTCTTCCGTCGTGTTTGCTTTGGATTTCAGACAGATAGTTTGTTTAAATGTCTCTAAGCACTATGGGACTTAATATCTATGGTCATCAGTCCCCTAGAACTTAGAACTACTTAAACCTAACTAACCTAAGGACATCACACAACACCCAGTCATCACGAGGCACGGAAAATCCCTGACCCCGCCGGGAATCAGACAGATAGTCTTCTGTTTTTACACGAGCACTGTTTTCCTTGTTTTGCCTATCGAAAGTTCGTTCTTGCAGTTCTACTCTTTTTGTTACGGCAACTTCCTGCTGAACGTGTGGCGTCGAGTTGTCCTCTGCCTGTTGTGCTTCAAGAGTTGCTTGTGCGTGGGTCGGTGCGGCGTCCTGCGCTGCTAGGCCACAACACCAGATGCGAATCTAGTGCCTCAGCGCATTGCTGCTTTCTCGAATTATGATGGCTATTCTCTAGGCATTGAATGGCATCGTTTTCACAACTCAGCTTTAATTCTTCATAAATCAGTCAATTTGTAACAAAATATTTGTAAATTAAACACAAAAACCTTCCTCGTGAATCAGTTTATCTATTTGTCAAAACCGCAGCATAACGTCTGTAGCAGTTCCTGAGATTAGCTTGCATGTACAGACGGTGGCAAGGAGACGCTTTTAATTTATATGTACAGAGAAGAGAAGATGCAAGCAAACATATAAATCTGGTACGCATCATACACTATTGGCCATTAAAATTGCTACACCAGGAGGATGACGTGCTACAGACGCGAAATTTAACCAACGGGGAGAAGATGCTGTGATATGCAAATGATTAGCTTTTCAGAGCATTCACACAAGGTTGGCGCCGGTGGTGATACCTACAACGTGCTGACATGAGGAAAGTTTCTAACCGATTTCTCATACTCAAACAGCAGTTGACCGGCGTTGCCTGGTGAAACGTTGTTCTGATGCCTCGTGCAAGAAGGAGAAATGCGTACCATCACGTTTCCGACGTTGAAAAAGTTCGGATTGTAGCCTATCGCAATTGCGTTTTATCGTATCGCGACATTGCTGCTCCCGTTCGTTCTGTACGGCCCTTTCTGGATACAGAAAATCTTCGACTGCTGCCCTGGCCAGCACATTCTCCAGATCTCTCACCAACTGAAAACGTGTGGTCAATGGTGGCCGAGCAACTGGCTCGTCACAATACGCCAGTCACTACTCTTGATGAACTGTGGTATCGTTTTGAAGTTGCATGGGCAGCTGTACCTGCACACGCCATCCAAGCTCTGTTTGACTCAACGCCCAGGAGTATCAAGGCCGTCATTACGGCCAAAGGTGGTTATTCTGGGTACTGATTTTTCAGGATCTATGTACCCAAATTGCGTGGAAATGTAATCACATGTCAGTTCTAGTATAATACATTTGTCCAATGAATACTCGTTTATCATCTGCATTAGCAATTTTAATGGCCAGTAGTGTATGTTTCTGATCACGACTGTCATACCAAGTGCTCAAAATATTGGCATTGAGCATTTCTGCACCTTATAAAGTGATTCTAGAGATACAATACTGCACGTTGAATTTCATCTGAAATTAACGGCAGCGCAAGCCCGTGTTGTAAGGCATTTCATGCCCTCGGGAGTCGTCGGTGTTTCCTAATAGACATGTTGTTTTAATTTTCGCCACAGATAAAAGAACAGAAGTGTTAAGTTTGATGAGTGTGTACGCCATTTTGCGTGTCCTGAACGACCGTTCCTATGCTCTGAGAAAGTTCTTTTAAGAGGGTCTGTCATTATACGTGCGGAGTGGGAGGGACATCCGTCGTGATAGTACCACACCAACTGCCTCATGTCCAGTGAGATGTCTTCCAATAACTGCGGCAGGAATACATCTTAGGAACTCGAAATACTTGAGAGCATTTACGAAGGGCTATCTGTAAGAAACGAAAAAAACTTTTTTTTTTGAGAGCAAGTTGGTTTTATTCAGACTTCCAGTATACTTAGCAATCATATACAACCGTTCTCTCGACGAAAGATCCGTACTAAAAGACTGAAAAGTTGCACAGGTCACACCAATATTCAAGAAAGGTAGTGGGAGTCATCCGCTAAACTACAGGCCCACATCGTTAACGTCGATATGCTACAGGATTTTAGAACATACATTGTGTTCGAACATTATGAATTACCTCGAAGAAGACGGTCCGTTGACACACAGTCAACATGGGTTTTGAAAACATCGTTCCTGTGGAACACAACTAGTTCTTTATTCGCATGAAGTGCTGAGTGCTATTGACAAGAGATTTCAGATCGATTCCGTATTCCTGGATTTCCGGAAGGTTTTTTACACTGTACCACACGAGAGGCTCGTAGTGAAATTGCGTGCATATGGAATATCGTCTCAGTTATGTGACTGGATTTGCGATTTTCTCTCAGAGAGGTCACAGTTCGTAGTAACTGACGGAAAGTCATCGAGTGAAACAGAAGTGATTTCAGGCGTTCCCCAAGGTAGTGTTATAGGCCCTTTCCTGTTCCTTATCTAGATAAACGATTTTGGGGACAATCTGAGCGGCCGTCTTCTGTTGTTTGCAGATGACTCTGTCGTTTATCGACTAATAAAGTCACCAGAAGATCAAAACAAACTGCAAACCGATTTATAAAAGATATCTGAATGGTGCGGCAAGTGACAATTGACCCTAAATAACGAAAGGTTTGAGGTCATCCACATGAGTGCTAAAAGGAATTCGTTAAACTTCGGTTACACGATAAATCAGTCTAATCTAAATGCCGTCAATTCAACTAAATACCTAGGTATTACAATTACGAACAACTTAAATTGCAAGAAACACATAGAAAATGATGTGGCGAAGGCTAACCAACGGCTGTGTTTTTTTGGCAGGACACTTAGAAAATGTAACAGATCTACTAAGGAGACTGCATACACTACGTTTGTCCGTCCTCTTTTAGAATATGCTGCGCGGTGTGGGATCCTTACCAGACAGGACTGACAGGTTACAGCGAAAAAGTTCAAAGAAAGGCAGCATGTTTTGTATTATCGCGAAATATGGGAGAGAGTGTCACAGAAATGATACAGGATTTGGGCTGGAAATCATTTTAAAGAAAGGCGTTTTTCGTTGCGACGGAATGTTCTCACGAAATGCCAATCACCAACTTTCTCCTCCGAATGCGAAAATATTTTGTTGACACCAACCTACATAGGGTGGAACGATCACCACCATAAAATAAAGGAAATCAGAGCTCGTAAGGAAAGGGATAGGTGTTCATTCTTTCCGCGCGCTATACGAGATTGGAATAATAGGGAATTGTGAAGGTGGTTCGATGAGCCCTCTGTCAGGCACTTAAATGTGATTTGCAGAGTATCCACGTAGAGGTAGACATCATATTATTCCCCACTCTTTTGGCAACAAAACTCTGTTTTTCAATATACTCTCCGTTCAACGCGACGGTCATACGTCATCTTCGTCGGAGGACCCGTATGCTCGCATGGTACCTCCCTACTGGTCGACGTCGGAGCCAACGTCTTGCTGCATCAATAACTTCCCCACCATCCACGTACTGCTTCCCGCAAAGTGAATTCTTTGTTGGTTGGTTGGTTTAAAAGGGGGGATCGGGGGGGGGGGGGGGGGGGAGGGACCAAACTGCTTGGTCATCGGTCCTCTTCGTTGGGCCAAACAGAATGTTAGTCGGAAAGTGCGAGATCCAGCCTGTAGGGTGGATGAGCAAGAACAGTCCAATGAAGTTTTGTGAGCTCCTTTCGAGTGGGCAGATTTGTGTCAGACCTTCCGTTGTCATGGGGAAGGAGAAGTTTGCTTGCATTTTTGTGACGACGAACACGCTGAAGTGACAGACGCCTCACCCAACGAATCACCGTGCCTTTGTCCACCGCCATGTCACCGCAGACATTCTGCAGGCATCAATGAATATCTGCGACGCTATGGTTTTTCGCCAAAAGAAATTCAGTGAAAGCTCACTGTTTGGGACTAACCTCCGCTACAGACGCCATTTTGGAGGCTACGTATAGCGCCGCCACCTTTTGGAACTTCATGAAACTATAGGGGCTGAAGCGGGGATATTCCACGATGTCCCATGACAAATTTTGCATTTTTTCAACCGAAATTGGCCAATAAAGATTTGTGTTGCATTACTTATTAAACACCCCTCGCAGATTCCCATCAATGAAACTGAGAACTATCACGCAGGTCTTGAAATATTCGCACCAAACGGTGATAGACCAAGAACGTTGTTTTCATCCGCTTCGTTGAGTCAGTGTCGATTTTCAACAGACTATTAGTGCATATTACGAACACTGACTTGCTAATGCTTGTTTCTTAAACAAAATTTTGCATAGACATGCCTTATCACTTTGCACTTTTCGTAGATAATAGTCGGAGAACTATAAGCAATTTAGGAAGTCATTGGCGTGAAGCTACAGATGCAGCGAAATGGGAAGAGGACGAAATGCGATGGAACATAGTGTTTGCAGACACTCGTTTGGTTGATCCCTGTCGTACTTCAGAGATGCCTTAGTACCATTTGAATTGTATGTTGCTGCTACTAATGGGTTAGTTACATTTCTTTCATTTCAGTACTACTCAGTGACTGGTTGGGATTTTTTAAATTTTCCACTAACAGAGTGGGGCTATTTCCCCTATCTTGGAGTTCTAATACTGCACTGTGATTGGCTGCAGATAGGAGGAGGAATGGGGAGGGAGAGAGGGTACTTAATTTCCAATTAATGCAGCTGGGCTATTTTCTAATACTACACTCCGATTGGTTGGTTTGTTTTGGCTGCCTCACAGTCACACCAATCTCTCCTGGCCTCCAATTATAGCCTAGTATTAATATAAAAGAGCAGTTTCAATGTAGTCCCATCTTGGATGATATATGGCTCGCTAAATGAGAAGCCTGTAATCAGCTACACCAACATCTAATAAAAGTACCACCCTGCGCACAACACGATTTTTGGTGAGTAAAGGAAGGTGTTCTATTTTAGGAAGGAGTAAGATGATTTATTGTGATGTATATCACTTAAATGCAGAACGACATCCATTGTTTACACACACACACTCACTAGAGACGACCAAAGACACTGCCAGTGAGAGATGTGACATCTCCAAAGACAATTCAGAGTTTATATTTCGAAAATACATAAAATTGTTTATCATTTGTGGTATTATATGTAATATTTCTCACACTTTGCAAGCACAATGAAGCTTAAAATTAAATATTTCCTCATCTAAATCGTCTGTATTACTTACTAGAATACACCCAAAATACATGCATATTGGCAGTACTATAAAAACATTTTAGGTTAAGCAGCAGTATGAAGAGTTACGCAGGTGCTAATTTAAAAAAAATAATGACACGCTTTTAACAATATTGATTTATTTTTCACAGCCAACAAAGCACAACCATGTATATTAACAATCCATTTTACATGTAAAAACTGCTGATACTGAATTTATTACGATAATAATGTGCTCCCTGCCGCCGTTGGATAAGCAGCTGAGCAGCAAGTCGTATACTCCTAGCTCACTCGTTTGTTACATAGTTTAATTCTTAATTTCTTTGCGTGTTTTTGGTACTTGCATTGTTTAATTCATAAATTTCGGGCGTATTATAGTATTTGAGAGTTGTAGCATCGCGTTTTAGTACCTGAATAATGTAAATTCGCGTAGTCGTTTGTCTACTGTTTTTGTTTTGAACGGCCAGTGTCGGTTGGTCACAGTCAGTGTGCTCCCTGCCGCCGTTGGATAAGCAGCTGAGCAGCAAGTCGTATACTCCTAGCTCACTCGTTTGTTACATAGTTTAATTCTTAATTTCTTTGCGTGTTTTTGGTACTTGCATTGTTTAATTCATAAATTTCGGGCGTATTATAGTATTTGAGAGTGTAGCATCGCGTTTTAGTACCTGAATAGTGTAATTTCGCTTAGTCTCCTTCCGCCGCCGAGCAGTGTCAGCAGTGCGCAAGTAGCAGCATTACTGCATTTACTAGGCAATCTTGTATTTTAATAACCGTTTAAATTTTGTCGATTTGTTTGCGCTCTCTGTAGATTAGTTCAGACGTTCTTTGCAAAACAGTTTATGGATAGGGACTGCAACTGCTGTGTTCGGATGCAGGCTGAGTTGGCATCCCTTCGCTCCCAGCTTCAGGTAGTGTTGGCTTCGGTCACACAGCTTGAGGCTGTTGCCAATGGGCATCACTGTGGGGGTCCGGATGAGGGTTTGTCGGGGATGGCCAGCTCGTCCCACGCATCCCCTGATCGGACTACGACTGTGGTTGCCCGGGATACTGCCCGCATTGAGGCTGATCCCTCACCTGTGGTAGAGTGGGAGGTCGTTTCGAGGTGTGGCAGGGGGCGAAAGACATTCCGGAGGGCTGAACGGAAAGCCTCTCCAGTTTGTCTGACGAACCGGTTTCAGGCTCTGTCTCAGGCTGATACTGATCTTCGGCCTGACATGGCTGCTTGTCCTGTTCCAGAGGTTGCCCCTCAGTCTGAAAGATCCGGGCAGTTGCAGAGGGTGGGCTTACTGGTAGTTGGGAGCTCCAACGTCAGGCGCGTAATGGGGCCCCTTAGGGAAATGGCAGCAAGAGAGGGGAAGAAAACCAATGTGCACTCCGTGTGCATACCGGGGGGAGTCATTCCAGATGTGGAAAGGGTCCTTCCGGATGCCATGAAGGGTACAGGGTGCACCCATCTGCAGGTGGTCGCTCATGTCGGCACCAATGATGTGTGTCGCTATGGATCGGAGGAAATCCTCTCTGGCTTCCGGCGGCTATCTGATTTGGTGAAGACTGCCAGTCTCTCTAGCGGGATGAAAGCAGAGCTCACCATCTGCAGCATCGTCGACAGGACTGACTGCGGACCTTTGGTACAGAGCCGAGTGGAGGGTCTGAATCAGAGGCTGAGACGGTTCTGCGACCGTGTGGGCTGCAGATTCCTCGACTTGCGCCATAGGGTGGTGGGGTTTCGGGTTCCGCTGGATAGGTCAGGAGTCCACTACACGCAACAAGCGGCTACACGGGTAGCAGGGGTTGTGTGGCGTGGGCTGGGCGGTTTTTTTAGGTTAGATGGCCTTGGGCAAGTACAGAAAGGGCAACAGCCTCAACGGGTGCGGGGCAAAGTCAGGACATGCGGGGACCAAGCAGCAATCGGTATTGTAATTGTCAACTGTCGAAGCTGCGTTGGTAAAGTACCGGAACTTCAAGTGCTGATAGAAAGCACCGAAGCTGAAATCGTTATAGGTACAGAAAGCTGGCTTAAGCCAGAGATAAATTCTGCCGAAATTTTTACAAAGGTACAGACGGTGTTTAGAAAGGATAGATTCCATGCAACCGGTGGTGGAGTGTTCGTCGCTGTTAGTAGTAGTTTATCCTGTAGTGAAGTAGAAGTGGATAGTTCCTGTGAATTATTATGGGTGGAGGTTACACTAAACAACCGAACTAGGTTAATAATTGGCTCCTTTTACCGACCTCCCGACTCAGCAGCATTAGTGGCAGAACAACTGAGAGAAAATTTGGAATACATTTCACATAAATTTTCTCAGCATGTTATAGTCTTAGGTGGAGATTTCAATTTACCAGATAGAGACTGGGACACTCAGATGTTTAGGACGGGTGGTAGGGACAGAGCATCGAGTGACATTATACTGAGTGCACTATCCGAAAATTACCTCGAGCAATTAAACAGAGAACCGACTCGTGGAGATAACATCTTGGACCTACTGATAACAAACAGACCCGAACTTTTCGACTCTGTATGTACAGAACAGGGAATCAGTGATCATAAGGCCGTTGCAGCATCCCTGAATATGGAAGTTAACAGGAATATAAAAAAAGGGAGGAAGGTTTATCTGTTTAGCAAGAGTAATAGAAGGCAGATTTCAGACTACCTAACAGATCAAAACGAAAATTTCTGTTCCGACACTGACAATGTTGAGTGTTTATGGAAAAAGTTCAAGGCAATCGTAAAATGCGTTTTAGACAGGTACGTGCCGAGTAAAACTGTGAGGGACGGGAAAAACCCACCGTGGTACAACAACAAAGTTAGGAAACTACTGCGAAAGCAAAGAGAGCTCCACTCCAAGTTTAAACGCAGCCAAAACCTCTCAGACAAACAGAAGCTAAACGATGTCAAAGTTAGCGTAAGGAGGGCTATGCGTGAAGCGTTCATTGAATTCGAAAGTAAAATTCTATGTACCGACTTGACAGAAAATCCTAGGAAGTTCTGGTCTTACGTTAAATCAGCAAGTGGCTCGAAACAGCATATCCAGACACTACGGGATGATGATGGCATTGAAACAGAGGATGACACGCGTAAAGCTGAAATACTAAACACCTTTTTCCAAAGCTGTTTCACAGAGGAAGACCGCACTGCAGTTCCTTCTCTAAATCCTCGCACAAACGAAAAAATGGCTGACATCGAAATAAGTGTCCAAGGAATAGAAAAGCAACTGGAATCACTCAATAGAGGAAAGTCCACTGGACCTGACGGGATACCAATTCGATTCTACACAGAGTACGCGAAAGAACTTGCCCCCCTTCTAACAGCCGTGTACCGCAAGTCTCTAGAGGAACGGAGGGTTCCAAATGATTGGAAAAGAGCACAGATAGTCCCAGTCTTCAAGAAGGGTCGTCGAGCAGATGCGCAAAACTATAGATCTATATCTCTGACGTCGATCTCTTGTAGAATTTTAGAACATGTTTTTTGCTCGCGTATCATGTCATTTCTGGAAACCCAGAATCTACTATGTAGGAATCAACATGGATTCCGGAAACAGCGATCGTGTGAGACCCAACTCGCTTTATTTGTTCATGAGACCCAGAAAATATTAGATACAGGCTCCCAGGTAGATGCTATTTTTCTTGACTTCCGGAAGGCGTTCGATACAGTTCCGCACTGTCGCCTGGTAAACAAAGTAAGAGCCTACGGAATATCAGACCAGCTGTGTGGCTGGATTGAAGAGTTTTTAGCAAACAGAACACAGCATGTTGTTATCAATGGAGAGACGTCTACAGACGTTAAAGTAACCTCTGGCGTGCCACAGGGGAGTGTTATGGGACCATTGCTTTTCACAATATATATAAATGACCTAGTAGATAGTGTCGGAAGTTCCATGCGGCTTTTCGCGGATGACGCTGTAGTATACAGAGAAGTTGCAGCATTAGAAAATTGTAGCGAAATGCAGGAAGATCTGCAGCGGATAGGCACTTGGTGCAGGGAGTGGCAACTGACCCTTAACATAGGCAAATGTAATGTATTGCGAATACATAGAAAGAAGGATCCTTTATTGTATGATTATATGATAGCGGAACAAACACTGGTAGCAGTTACTTCTGTAACATATCTGGGAGTATGCGTGCGGAACGATTTGAAGTGGAATGATCATATAAAATTAATTGTTGGTAAGGCGGGTACCAGGTTGAGATTCATTGGGAGAGTGCTTAGAAAATGTAGTCCATCAACAAAGGAGGTGGCTTACAAAACACTCGTTCGACCTATACTTGAGTATTGCTCATCAGTGTGGGATCCGTACCAGATCGGTCTGACGGAGGAGACAGAGAAGATCCAAAGAAGAGCGGCGCGTTTCGTCACAGGGTTATTTGGTAACCGTGATAGCGTTACGGAGATGTTTAATAAACTCAAGTGGCAGACTCTGCAAGAGAGGCGCTCTGCATCGCGGTGTAGCTTGCTCGCCAGGTTTCGAGAGGGTGCGTTTCTGGATGAGGTATCGAATATATTGCTTCCCCCTACTTATACCTCCCCAGGAGATCACGAATGTAAAATTAGAGAGATTAGAGCGCGCACGGAGGCTTTCAGACAGTCGTTCTTCCCGCGAACCATACGCGACTGGAACAGGAAAGGGAGGTAATGACAGTGGAAGGTAAAGTGCCCTCCGCCACACACCGTTGGGTGGCTTGCGGAGTATCAATGTAGATGTAGATGTAGATGTAGAATATTCTGTACCTGTAGATGAAAAATTATAGTGACGCACAGTACGTAAGGAATGGGAAAGTGCACATTTAACGCAAACAGTGACGTGTCTGCACGGAAAAAAGAGCACAGTCATGTCTTTTTTTTTTAAAGAAATTTTACACAGGCGAGCGTTGTCAAAAGCCCTCCGTGTGGTATCGTGCACTATCGATATCGCGCCGCCCCTGGCCACGCTTAGAAATTGGCTAAATGACCAAGTGAATATGACTAACCACTCACTATTAACAATGATTGGTTATATAATAGGCAGAAATGTAAATAGAAGATCACAAATCCGATTTCTCTCCTAGGTATATAAAGGAAACCTGAGGATGTTGGCAACATTTACAGAACCGAACGAAACTTTAGAGACAGAAAATTGGAGTTACAGTATTATATTTCGGGGACAGTGACTGCAAGGAAAATTGCAAGCTTTCAACTAATTTGCCAAATGACAGAAAGCTGTTTAGTTTAAAAACAAAACTTAAGATTACGAAACCTTCAATGAAATGTTTTAAATCTATAGCCCATATGTACAAACGATAACCTGTGTGTAGAAACAAAAAAATGTGTAATATATCAGGACACCCTCTGAAGATGCCTTGTAAGGTAAGGCGAAGCGCGTCCGGGTGCACAAGTTAAACAAAAAAGAAAAGGTATTTTTGTTTTAAACTATTGCGGTTTACATACAGCTGGTGCGAAAATGTCGACCACAAGAATCTTGTTAAATGTAATTTTTTCCAAGCACAGTAGTGATTCAGTGGAAATGTAGTTTTTCCAAGCACAGTAGTGATTCAGTGGCGATCAGTGAAAGTCAAGTGCTTCAGCGAAGAATGCACAGACTTCTTCCCTTCAGCGTCAGGCGAATAAATTGTTTGTCACTCTGCAGGTTACCAAACACAAAATATGCATGCCTTTAGATACCGATGCGTCAGTGTCTCTCTTGAAGAGAAGCACTTACGAACTGTTACACAAGCCCAAGCTGCAGAAGTCACAGGCAACTCTTTCTGTTTATGGTGGACGTTAACATTCCTGTGCTAGGTATTTGAAGCCTACTTACCACATTTCTTAACGTTACTAAAACAGTTTGGTACACCAGTTTTGTGCTCACGTTAAAGAGAAAATCTTTTTGGTATGGATTCTTTTGATCCGTTTGGTTTTACATTCAAGACATTGTTCTCTTCTGTGCCTACGGATGGGGTAATTGAACTTTGTGTTAATTCAGTGACATTTTCAAAGAGGGCCTAGGCAAAGCTAATAATGTTGTGGCTCACATTCTGATGAATGACAATTCGCAGCCACGGTTTTGCTGAACGCGGTCCATCCCTCTCGAGATCAGATGCCACTGAAACTCTTAGCTTCGCAGGACAATGGTGTGATTTCCCCTGTAGCAGCTAATCAGTGGGCATCCTCTTTGGTAACTGTAAAGAATCCTTCAGGCAAATTACGCTTATGTGTTGATTTCAAGGTTCAACAATGGTTCAAATGGCTCTGAGCACTATGGGACTGTGGTCATCAGTCCCCTAGAACTTAGAACTACTTAAACCTAACTAACCTAATGACATCACACACATCCATGTTCGAGGCAGGATTCGAACCTGTTACCGTAGCGGTCACGTGGTTCCAGAGATTTCAAGGCAACGATAAATCCACAGACTGTGATTGACTCATTTCTTTTGTCACAGCCTGAGGAACTCGTGGACGAGCTTAGTGCAGGTCACATGTTTTCCAAGATCGATCTTCACAATGCTTATTTGCTGCTTCCTTCGGATCAACAGCCCCAACGGTATTTTGTGATCAATACCAACGTGGGATTATTTAAGTTTTTGCCGTTGTCCTTTGGCAGCATATCTGCACCTACAATTTTTCAACGCTACCTATCACAGTTGACTGCTACAAAATGGCTCTGAGCACTATGGGACTTAACTTCTGTGGTCATCAGTCCCCTAGAACTTAGAACTACTTAAACCTAACTAACCAAAAGACATCACACACATCCATGCCCGAGGCAGGATTCGAACCTGCGACCGTAGCAGTCCCGCGGTTCCGGACTGCGCGCCTAGAACCACTAGACCACCGCGGCCGGCTGACTGCTACAGTTCCTTCTTGTTCGAACTGTTTGAATTACACCAACACTTGTGAGGCAGAAAATTTTACTTGGTGGCGGACCACAAACCCCTCACTTATTGCTTAGTTCTTCAAAGCCAATCCCTCCGCACACAGGACAAAAGCTAGAGCGTTGGTCTCTGCTACTTTCCAAATAACAGTATGAAACACTGTACAGGCCAAAGGTAAGCATTCGAATGCAGACACTTTTTCTTGCCTATCATTCAGCACTCATTCGGCGTTCGACACTTTAGAAGATCTTTGCTTTCACATTGATGTCCAAGACAATGAAACACTTGATGGTTTTCCCATCGAGCACCAACGGATTGCTCAGGCAACGGTTGCTAACCCAAGTCTAAAGATTCTGTTGCACTACCTCTGCACCAGTTGGCCACATTCGATTAAGCTGATTAGTGATCTGGTTGCATACCGTTGTTTTGCACTTCAGCACATCTTATCAGTCCAGCAGGGTGCCATTCTCCTGCAGACATACAATTAACAGTCCTATGTGGTTGTGTCATGTTTACTTCAGAAGGATATTCTTCGCCTTTTCCATCAAGGCTAATGGGTCATGGTAAATACTAAGTGGCTTGCTGGCGCCATTGCACATGGGTCAGCATAGACACGCAAATGGAACAATAGACTTCGAAATGTCAGGTATGTGCAGAACACCATGCTGCTACGCCATAGAAAATTTTTTATTGGCCCAAGCCCAGCGCCCCTTGGCAACGTCTGCATACTGACGTCGTAGGTCCCTACTGGAATTTACATTGGTTGATTGTGGAAGACGCCATTAGCAAGTTACTGTTCGAGGTGCCGATGCACTCCACTACAGCAGCCAGCACTGTCGATATTCTAACGTCAATCTTTGCATCAGAGGCTTACCTGAAGAGTTGGTTTTGGACAATGGACCCCAGCTCACTATTTCTGCAGTTTTGTGACGCCAACAGCATGAAGCATGTGACGGCCACACCGTTCCACTCTCAGTTCAGTGGTGAGGTGTAACGCTTCGTCAGAACTTTCGAACAACAGGTGGACATGTTACTCACTTCCCATACACGGGAGCCATGTCGAGTGTTCTTTCTCTCGTCCTATCGTTCCTGGCCACGCGACGTAAAATCGACAGTAGAGCTCTTGCATGGACGCTGACATAAGATACTGCTTCAGCTGCTGCATCCTCGACAGCAGTAGGCCCTTCCTCCGCAGTGCTCTAAGTTTAATATGCATTATTTAGTCTTTTTCCGAGGTTTTGGCAGACACAGGCGCTGTGAACTAGGAGTTATCACCAAAGTCTTGGGTCCCTCTTTGTATGTTGTACAGTGTTCCACCGGGCTGCAGAAGCGCCATCAAAACGAGCTTCGTTTCTGTGCGCTGCTTGAACCTGCCATGGGTTTTTCATTTGTAGACGTGGTGTCCTAAAGACCCTAAATCCTCCCTCCGGTCTCACCACACCAGCACCGGATTTTGACCTGGAGGACAACGACACAGCGCCTTCGCCGTTACCACAGTGTTAGCAACCACATCTGCAGGAGGTGAAGCCCCTTTGCCTTGCTGCCTTTTGATGGGCCGCCATTGATCCTCCAGTCGCCGCTGCTCCTCTGCCGATAGAAGCTGTTCGATTCCTGGGCGTGGGTGCGCACCCCGTTCCTCGTTTTTCACTCGATATTCTACATCTGCCCGCATCTCGTAGTCGTGCGGTAGCGCTCTCGCTTCCCACGCCCGGGTTCCCGGGTTCGATTCCCGGCGGGGTCAGGGATTTTCTCTGCCTCGTGATGGCTGGGTGTTGTGTGATGTCCTTAGGTTAGTTAGGTTTAAGTAGTTCTAAGTTCTAGGGGACTGATGACCATAGATGTTAAGTCCCATAGTGCTCAGAGCCATTTGAACCATATTCTACATCTAGTTAATTACTCTACTATTCACAATTAAGTGCCTGGCAGAGGGTTCAATGAACCACCTTCAAGCTGTCTCCCTACCGTTCCACTCTCGAACGGCGCGCGGGAAAAACGAGCACTTAAATTTTTCTATGCGAGCCCTGATTTCTCTTATTTTATCGTGATGATCATTTCTCCCTATGTAGGTGGGTGCCAACAGAATGTTTGCGCAATCGGAGGAGAAATCTGGTGATTGAAATTTCATGAGAAGATCCCGTCGTATCGAAAAACGCTTTTGTTTTAATGATTGCCACTCCAATTCACTTATCATGTCTGTGGCACTATCTCCCCTATTTCGCGATAATACAAAACGAGCCACCCTTCTTTGAACTTTTTCTCATCCGTCAGTCCCACCTGATACGGATCCCACACCGCACAGCAATACTCCAGAATAGGGCGGACAAGTGTGGTGTAAGCAGTCTCTTTAGTAGAGCTGTTGCATCTTCTAAGTGTTCTGCCAATGAATCGCAATCTTTGGTTTGCTCTAGGCACAACATTATCTATGTGATCGCTCCAGTTTAGGTTACTTGTAAGTGCAATCTCTAAGTATTTAGTTGAATTTACAGCCTTCAGATTTGTGTGACTTATCGCGTAATGGAAATTTAGCGGATTTCTTTTGATACTCATGTGAATAACTTCACACTTTTCTTTATTCGGGGTCAGTTGCCACTTTTCACACCACACAGATATCTTATCTAAATCTTTTTGCAATTCATTTTGGTCATCTGATGACTTTACAAGACGGTAAATGACAGCATCATCTGAAATTAATCTAAGAGGGCTACTCAGATTGTCTCCTATGTCGTTAACATTGATTGGGAACAATAGAGGGCTTATAAGACTTCCTTGGGGAACGCCGGATATTATTGCTGTTTTACTCGATGACTTTCCGTCTATTGCTACGAACTGTGACCTTTCTAACAGCCTTGTAAAAAGCTAAAAATATGGAGTCAATCTGACAACCCCTGTCGATAGCACTCATTACATCAGGAGTATAAAGAGCTAGTTGTGTTCCGCAAGAACGATGTTTTCTGAATCCGTGCTGACTATGTGTCAGTAAATCGCTTTCTTCGAGGTACATCATAATGTTCGAATACAGTGTATGTTCTAAAACCCTACTGCAAATCGACGTTAGTGAAATGGACCTGTAATTCAGCGGATTACTTCTATTTCGCTTTTTGGGTATTGGTGTGACTTGAGCAACTTTCCAGTCTTTAGGTACGGAACTTTCTGTGAGCGAGCGGTTGGATATAATTGCTAAATATGGAGCTATTGCATCTGCATACTCTGAAAGGAACCTGACTAGTATGCCATCTGGACCGGAAACCTTGCCTTTATTAAGTGATTTAAGCTGCTTTAATATACTGAGGATATCTACTTCTATGTTTCTCATCTTCACAGTTGTTCTTGAATGGAATTCAGGAATATTTACTTCGCCTTCTTTGATGAACGAGTTTCGGAAAACGGTGTTTAATAACTCTGCTTTGGTGGCACTGTCATCAGTGACTTTATCGTTGTTATCGCACAGTGAAGGTACTGATTGAATCACGGCACTGGTGCGCTTTATATATGACCAGAATCTCTTAGGGTTTTCTGCCAGATTCCGAGACAGAGTTTCGTTGCGGAAATTATTAAAAGCAACTCGCATTGAAGCACGCGCTACATTTCGAACTTCTGCAAAACTTCCAATCTTCGGGATTTTGCGTTGTTTTAAATTTGGCATGCTTTCTTCGTTGCTTCTGCAACAGCGATCTGACCCGTTTTTTGTACCTTGGGGGATCAGTACTATTACTTATTAATTCATGTGGTATATATCTCTCAATTGCCGTCGATACTATCTCTTTGAAATCATTCCGCATCTTTTCTATGCTCACGTAATCAGATCGGAAGGAGTGGAGATTGTCTCTTAAAAAGGCGTTAAGAGCATTTTTATCAGTTTTTTTTAAATAGATGTACTTCGTGATTCTTTTTGATGGTTGTGGGTGTTACGGTATTCAGCCTAGGAGCAACTGTCTTGTGGTCACTGATCCCTGTATTCGTCATGATACTCCCTATTTGTCCAGGATTATTTGTTGCTAAGAGGTCAAGTATGCTTTCGCAACCATTTACGCTTCGAGTAGGCTCATGAACTAATTGTTCAAAATAATTGTCTGAGAAAGCATTCAGTACAATTTCGGATGACGTTTTATGCCTGTCGCCGGCTTTAAACGTATATTTTTTCCAGCATATCGAGGATAGATTGAAGTCGCCACCGACTATGATTGTATGATTGGGGTACCTATTTGAAATGAGACTCAAGTTTTCTTTGAACTGTTCAGCAACTACACTCCTGGAAATTGAAATAAGAACACCGTGAATTCATTGTCCCAGGAAGGGGAAACTTTATTGACACATTCCTGGGGTCAGATACATCACATGATCACACTGACAGAACCACAGGCACATAGACACAGGCAACAGAGCATGCACAATGTCGGCACTAGTACAGTGTATATCCACCTTTCGCAGCAATGCAGGCTGCTATTCTCCCATGGAGACGATCGTAGAGATGCTGGATGTAGTCCTGTGGAACGGCTTGCCATGCCATTTCCACCTGGCGCCTCAGTTGGACCAGCGTTCGTGCTGGACGTGCAGACCGCGTGAGACGACGCTTCATCCAGTCCCAAACATGCTCAATGGGGGACAGATCCGGAGATCTTGCTGGCCAGGGTAGTTGACTTACACCTTCTAGAGCACGTTGGGTGGCACGGGATACATGCGAACGTGCATTGTCCTGTTGGAACAGCAAGTTCCCTTGCCGGTCTAGGAATGGTAGAACGATGGGTTCGATGACGGTTTGGATGTACCGTGCACTATTCAGTGCCCCCTCGACGATCACCAGTGGTGTACGGCCAGTGTAGGAGATCGCTCCCCACACCATGATGCCGGGTGTTGGCCCTGTGTGCCTCGGTCGTATGCAGTCCTGATTGTGGCGCTCACCTGCACGGCGCCAAACACGCATACGACCATCATTGGCACCAAGGCAGAAGCGACTCTCATCGCTGAAGACGACACGTCTCCATTCGTCCCTCCATTCACGCCTGTCGCGACACCACTGGAGGCGGGCTGCACGATGTTGGGGCGTGAGCGGAAGACGGCCTAACGGTGTGCGGGACCGTAGCCCAGCTTCATGGAGACGGTTGCGAATGGTCCTCGCCGATACCCCAGGAGCAACAGTGTCCCTAATTTGCTGGGAAGTGGCGGTGCGGTCCCCTACGGCACTGCGTAGGATCCTACGGTCTTGGCGTGCATCCGTGCGTCGCTGCGGTCCGGTCCCAGGTCGACGGGCACGTGCACCTTCCGCCGAGCACTGGCGACAACATCGATGTACTGTGGAGACCTCACGCCCCACGTGTTGAGCAATTCGGCGGTACGTCCACCCGGCCTCCCGCATGCCCACTATACGCCCTCGCTCAAAGTCCGTCAACTGCACATACGATTCACGTCCACGCTGTCGCGGCATGCTACCAGTGTTAAAGACTGCGATGGAGCTCCGTATGCCACGGCAAACTGGCTGACACTGACGGCGGCGGTGCACAAATGCTGCGCAGCTAGCGCCATTCGACGGCCAACACCGCGGTTCCTGGTGTGTCCGCTGTGCCGTGCGTGTGATCATTGCTTGTACAGCCCTCTCGCAGTGTCCGGAGCAAGTATGGTGGGTCTGACACACCGGTGTCAATGTGTTCTTTTTTCCATTTCCAGGAGTGTATGTCTTCTGAGTCGGGGGTCGATAAAACAATACAATTAATAGTTTAGTCCGATTGCCAAGTATAACCTCTACCCATACTATTTCGCAGGAACTATCTACTTCAATTTCACTACAAGGCAAACTACTTCTGACAGCATTAAATACTCCACCACCAACTGTATTTAATCTATCATTTCTGAACAGTGTTAGATCGTTTGAAAGAATTTCTGCTGAACTTATTTCCGGTTTTGTCAGCTTTCTGTACCTATAACTATTTGATCTTCAGTGCTTTCTATTAGGGCTTGGAGCTCTGGTTCTTTCCCAACACAGCTACGACAATTTACAACTACAATACCGATCGTTTCTACAGCTATCTTACTGTGTTACACCTGTCCCCTTTTAGACGGACGCCCTTTCTGTACTTTCCTGAGACCCTCTAACCTAAAAAACCGCCCAGTCTCTTCCACACAGCCCCCGCTACCCGCGTAGCCGCTTTCTGTGTGTATTGGACTCCTGAGTCCTGACGCACTAAGCGGAACCCGGAAAACCACCACCCGATGGTGCAAGTCAAGGAATCTGCAGCCTACACGATCACAGAACCGCCTGAGCCTCTGATTCTGGCCCCATCACTCGGCTCTGCACCAAAGGATCATAGTCGGTTCTGTCGACGATGCTGCAGGTGGTGAGCTCGGCCTTAATCTCGGAAGCAATACTGGCAGTCTTTACCATTTCCGCCAGCCGCCCGAAACCAGACAGAATCTCCACCGATTCAAAACGACACACCCATTGGTACCGACATGGACTACCACCTGCAGTTGGCTACACCCTGTACTCTTCATGGCATTCGGAAGCACCCTTTCCACATCCGGGATGACTCCCCCGGTATGCACAGTGTGCACACTGCACACTGGCTTCCTTCCTCTCCTTGGCAGCCATGTTCCTAAGGGGCCCCGATACGCGCCTAACGTTGGAGCTCCCAGCTACCGGCAAACCCTCCCTCTGTGAATGCCCAGACCTTGTGGGCCGATAAGCTTTCTCTGCAACAGGGTGGACGACTGCATCTGGCTCAGAGACTTTGTCAGCCACAGATAACGCACGAAACCTGTTCGTCAAACGAACTGGGGAGGCCCTACGACCGGTCCCACGGAAAGTCTTTCCCTGCCTGCCAGACTTTGGAATGATCTTCCACTCGACCACAGGTGAGAGGTCAACCTCGGTGCAGGCAGTACCCAGGGTGGCCACAGCAGTGGATCGATCGGAGGACACGTGGGTCGCGCTCGACTTCCCTTGCATCCCCGCGTCCCACCCCCTCCAGTGATGCTCTTAGGCAGCAGCCTCAAGCTGTGTGTCGAAAGCCAACACAGCATGGAGCTGTCAACAACTCAGCTCTCATCTGTACACAGCAATCACAGTGCGTATCCATTTCTGAACTCGCTCCTGTCTGAAACTTATAAAGATATGTAATAAACAAACGGTGTACTCGCCTTATTAGCAGCAGGAACTCGCAGGTCTAACTGACACTGAGCTGTTCTAAGCAAAACAAATGAAAGCCTGTACGATACGAGGGTCGATACAACGGTAGATAGCAACGGTGGTACTGTATGCTACACTCTTTTTAAAATGAAAGGTTGCTCCTAGTAAGCACTCAGACACTCATTTCCAGCCATTCGCCAGACGAATGTTGGGATGCAAGCAGGAGCTTGTCATCAACTGATGTTTCAGCTCATGATTCCTCAGTAGCACCTACACCCAGGCCTCCCTCTCGTCTTTGTTTCCGGCAGTATCAGGACACAATGACAGCGAGGAGTATTAGTAGGGAAGAACATGGTATTGTGTGCTATCGATACAACGTCGTGCCATTTCACGCTTAGAAGTTGCAGTAACCAGTATTACTACACCACCAATCTGTGGCTGGCTCCAAAACACCTTCCTCAGCATGTATTGACAGCACCACCACGGAGGTAACTTACAAAAATACGCTGCGCTGGTCTTCAGTCTAGTATATCTGTTAGTTCAGTTTTGCCTGTGTAATCGAAGCATTGTCATTCAGCCTATGTCTTTATTATGGGTATTGAACCGGCCTATTTGAAGGGGTCTTCACAGGAATATCACTTGGAATTGCCGTTACTCACGCTACATAAAGGAAGTTTAACAAACACTGTGTGTGCACCTTATTATTTTACTTTCTGTCACGGAACCCCTCCAATCCATGGCATCCACAACTGGGATGACCAAACACGGAATTTTATGGTAAGAGCTACATGTGTTTATCATCATGACGCCCAGGCTGGGAAACACTTATGTTCTCATATGCAACTTCACTTTATTTTGTGTGTGTGTAGTAATGTTGTCTATTTTCAACAATGGCCTCGTTGGCAGAAAGCTCATTTCTTGACAAAGGCCCTATTGGTCGAAAGCTCATTTTTGACAAAGGCCTTGTTGGCTGAAAGCTCATTTTCTGATAGACTTTTTGTCGTGAATATCTGCAACTCGGCATCTCCGCTATATGGTGAGCAGCAATTTCACTTTATTTTTCATTGATGCTTCCCGAAGTTCCTCATCAATAGATGGTATTTCATTACCATGTGTAAGTAGTGCACCAAAGCCGCTATCAGCGCATTTTGTTAGTGCAGATGGCCTACATCAGGGGCAGGCATATGCTATAAAGATGTGGTGATGTCACTTCAATTATTCAATCAAACGGATACCATCATCTATGAGGCAGAGACAGAGAGTGTCTGCCGAGTAGCAGTATGACCCTTTTATCATAGTGTAAGTAATTTTGTGTGTGGTGTGTGTGTGTTGTGTAACTTTTTTTGTGTACTATGTATACGTATATACACATACATAGAAAGAAGGTGTGGGAAAAAAGGATAAAAAAGAACAAAATTTATACATATATATACATACATACATACATACATATATATATATATATATATATATATATATATATATATATATATATATATATATATATATATGCACACAATGTGTGTGAAAGAAAGAAAAATTTAAGAAGAAGCATAAACAAAAAATATTAAAAAAGCATAAACAAAAAATTTGTATACTGATTTATTTGTTCATATACAACATATGTGTAGCCTGTAAATATATATACACACACACACTAAGAAAAGTTTTGCATTACCCCGTTTCCCGGAATTCCTGAAGATAGACATTGACTGTGGATATTGTATCACAGATACAGTCCCTTTGACTGTTCAGAGATGTCACTAAACCCGCCCAAAGATGTAAACAACCATGCATGAGCAATGTCTATTAGACGGAGGGGGTCTGACAGCGGATAAGTTCCAGTCATTCCACCAGGAAGGAGGCACATGGCTTGTGTTGTCTGTAGTTCAGCCATGCCTAGATGGTCAATACTGCGGTTCGATCACATCCACATTGTTACTTTGTGTCAGGAAGGGCTCTCAACAAGGGAAGTGTCCAGGTATTTCAGAGTGAACCAAAGCGATGTTGTTTGGACGTGGAGGAGATACAGAGAGACAGGAACTGTTGATGACATGCCTCGCTCAGGCTGCCCAAGGGCCACTACTGCAGTGGATGACTGCTACCTATAGATTATGTCTCAGAAGAACCCCGACAGCAACGCCATCAAGTTGTGTAAAACTTTTAGTGCAGCCACAGGAGATCGTGTTATGACTCAAACTGTGTGCAATAGGCTGCATGCTGCGCAACTTCACTCCCGATGTTCACGGCGAGGTCCGTCTTTGCAACCACGACATCATGCAGCACGGTACAGATGGGCCCAACAACATGCTGAACGGACCGCTCAGGATTGGCATCATGTGCTCTTCAATGATGAGTATAGCATATGCCTTCAACCAGACAATCGTCAGAGACGTGTTTGGAGGCAACCTGGTCAGGCTGAACGCCTTACATACACTGTCCAGCGAGTGCAGCATGTTGGAGGTTCCCTGCTGTTTTGGGGTGGCATTACATGGGGCCGATGTACACTGCTGGTGGTCATGGAAGGTGCCGTAATGGTTATATGATACATGAATATCATTCCCCAACTGATGGTGCAACCATATTGGCAGCAGATTGGCGAGGCATTCGTCTTCATGGACGACAATTTGTTCCCCCATCGTGCACATCTTCTGAATGACTTCCTTCAGGATAACAACATCGCTCGACTAGAGTGGCCAGTACGTTCTCTGGACATGAACCCTATACATGCCTGGGATAGATCGAAAAGGGCTGTTTATGGACGACGTGAGCCACCAACCACTCTGAGGAATCTATGCGGATCGCAGTTGAGGAGTGGGACAATCTGGACCAACAGTGCCTTGATGAACTTGTGAAAAGTATGCCACGATGAATACAGGCATGCATCAATGCAACAGGATGTGCTACAGAGTACTAGAGGTATCAGTGTGTACAGCAATGTGGACCACCACCTCTGATGGTCTCGCTGTATAGTGGTACAACATGCAATGTGTGGTTTTCATGAGCAATAAAAAGGGTGGAAATGATGTTTATGTTGATCTCTATTCCAGTTTTCTGTACAGGTTCCGGAACTCTCGTAACTGAAGCGATGTAAAGCTTTTTTTGATGTTTATATATCTACGCTCCATTTGCGTCTTGGAAATGGAATAGCTTTTAAGTTTTTGACCTGCCGCTAGCCATCCAAGTCAGAATAGTTTTTAGCTCACAGTCCATCAGAATTGTTATTGTAAAAACCTTTGCTACTGGAGACTGTTGAAATTAGATTCTAAACGAGCACAGTCCATAAGAATTATCGTAAAAGCTATGCTACTGGGGCTGTGGAATTTAGTTGTAGTGAAGAAAGTATCTCTGCGTTAGTTTCTAGCGTAGATTTACGAGTATAAAAAAAAATTTCCCGACCAGTGTTACTGTTGTCTCGAATAAGTTAAAAGTATTTCTGCTTTGGAATATCAGAGTCAGTTTATACCTCAAGAATACTATATTGCAACTCAAAAACTACATTGTACCTCAAGAATTATATTGTACCTCTAGAACTATATTGCATTTGTGTAAACTGAATAAACGAAGAAAAAATTAGTCACCATACGTCTTTGTTGTTGTTACCTACAAAAACCGTATCCCCTATTGCATTATGTATGTGCGTGTGTATATAAAGGCTGTGCAGGCCACAAATGATATTAGTTTTGCTGAAGATGAGTGGTATTAAGAAGGTGAAGTTTAAGATGGAAGACAGCAAAATATATGGAATGTTTGCATGGAATTACGCCTATCGGGCAGCACGAACTGGGTTATGGGAGCACGGGGCACATGACCGTGTCAACGTCCAAAGATATATAGCAGACATGTCCAAAATTATATCTCCTGTGCTTGAAGAAAACCACAGACATAGCATAGGGTTAATACTGTACACTGTCAAAGCGGTAACAGGGATGAAGAAAAAGAACACAGAGGTTGTGAGGTAAAAATTCATTTACTTCTCATCCAACTTAAAAGTAATTTTACATTTTCATAAGCAGACACAACAACACTATTCTTCTTCTTTTTCTTGAGTCGATGGAGAGAAGGACACCTGTAGAAATCCAGGTCTTGAATAGTAGCAAATTTAAAGATTTGACACATCCGTGAGATCTTCTTCTTCCCCTTCACATAGATTATGGTATCTGTGTGGTCGAATAATTGAAGCGACGTCACCAGATCTTTATAGCGCATGCCGGGATCATCCCAGTGAATTCCATGGTACAAATGTGTTAACCACTTTACAAACTTCCCTGTCTTAGCATACTTCAAATACTTGAAAGACCTCGGTGATGCAATGTTTGCTTAGAATGTCTCTATCATTCCTGCATCTTCTGTGTACGCCATATCTTTAAATATTATCTGTCTACGCTCATCATCATAGAAATCATGAATTAATGAAATAGGTCATTAAAAAGTACTAGCATCTTACGTGGTTTCTTAACAGACATTATTATTATTATTATTATTGTTTTTTGATCTTTTCAGCTGTAAACCCAATACAATACATCTTAATTGATGGTGGCTCATCATAGTGGCATCGCGCATTCGAGTCATAGTGTTTAAAGCGTGGCTCATACTTTGGAAATACGTCAGATGGCAAATAAAAAAATACACTCCTGGAAATTGAAATAAGAACACCGTGAATTCATTGTCCCAGGAAGGGGAAACTTTATTGACACATTCCTGGGGTCAGATACATCACATGATCACACTGACAGAACCACAGGCACATAGACACAGGCAACAGAGCATGCACAATGTCGGCACTAGTACAGTGTATATCCACCTTTCGCTGCAATGCAGGCTGCTATTCTCCCATGGAGACGATCGTACAGATGCTGGATGTAGTCCTGTGGAACGGCTTGCCATGCCATTTCCACCTGGCGCCTCAGTTGGACCAGCGTTCGTGCTGGACGTGCAGACAGCGTGAGACGACGCTTCATCCAGTCCCAAACAAGCTCAATGAGGGACAGATCCGGAGATCTTGCTGGCCAGGGTAGTTGACTTACACCTTCTAGAGCACGTTGGGAGGCACGGGATACATGCGGACGTACATTGTCCTGTTGGAACAGCAAGTTCCCTTGCCGGTCTAGGAATGGTAGAACGATGGGTTCGATGACGGTTTGGATGTACCGTGCACTATTCAGTGTCCCCTCGACGATCACCAGTGGTGTACGGCCAGTGTAAGAGATCGCTCCCCACACCATGATGCCGGGTGTTGGCCCTGTGTGCCTCGGTCGTATGCAGTCCTGATTGTGGCGCTCACCTGCACGGCGCCAAACACGCATACGACCATCATTGGCACCAAGGCAGAAGCGACTCTCATCGCTGAAGACGACACGTCTCCATTCGTCCCTCCATTCACGCCTGTCGCGACACCACTGGAGGTGGGCTGCACGATGTTGGGGCGTGAGCGGAAGACGGCCTAAAGGTGTGCGGGACCGTAGCCCAGCTTCATGGAGACGGTTGCGAATGGTCCTCGCCGATACCCCAGGAGCAACAGTGTCCCTAATTTGCTGGGAAGTGGCGGTGCGGTCCCCTACGGCACTGCGTAGGATCCTACGGTCTTGGCGTGCATCCGTGCGTCGCTGCGGTCCGGTCCCAGGTCGACGGGCACGTGCACCTTCCGCCGACCACTGGCGACAACATCGATGCACTGTGGAGACCTCACGCCCCACGTGTTGAGCAATTCGGCGGTACGTCCACCCGGCCTCCCGCATGCCCACTATACGCCCTCGCTCAAAGTCCGTCAACTGCACATACGGTTCACGTCCACGCTGTCACGGCATGCTACCAGTGTTAAAGACTACGATGGAGCTCAGTATGCCACGGCAAACTGGCTGACACTGACGGCGGCGGTGCACAAATGCTGCGCAGCTAGCGCCATTCGACGGCCAACACCGCGGTTCCTGGTGTGTCCGCTGTGCCGTGCGTGTGATCATTGCTTGTACAGCCCTCTCGCAGTGTCCGGAGCAAGTATGGTGGGTCTGACACACCGGTGTCAATGTGTTCTTTTTTCCATTTCCAGGAGTGTATATGTCACATAGTAATGATACAAGTTGTGTATGTAACATGTAATAATGAAAAGCGTTCACGTGGCGACAACTCTTTATCAGTTTCATATAAATATCCAAGAGCACAATAAACGCATTTCTTGATTTCAACAGCTCAAACACGCTTTAAGCAGCAACATTCTCTTGTCCCTTGAATCCGTTGTTCTCAAGGTTAATTGTCGCAACATATTAAGGAAGTAAGAGCTATGGAATATTTTTTCTAATATGTGGCTACAGCTCTGTTGTTGAACAAGCATAGTCGCGCAGTCACTATCCCCCTTTAATAGCGATAACTAAAGCATGACCATACTTTGCACGCTACACTCACTACCGCTCCTCATAACTACGGAATTACCTTATTCACAGACATCCAAGCACACATTTGAAGTTGAATAACTGAGTGACGACGGATTCATAGTGATTATTCAGTTACATAAAACTAGTGCGCTGAAAGAGACAGCCCGCAGCTCGTGGTCGTGCGGTAGCGTTCTCGCTTCCCGCGCCCGGGTTCCCGGGTTCGATACCCGGCGGGGTCGGGGATTTTCTCTGCCTCGTGATGGCTGGGTGTTGTGTGATGTCCTTAGGTTAGTTAGGTTTAAGTAGTTCTAAGTTCTAGGGGACTGATGACCATAGATGTTAAGTCCCATAGTGCTCTGAGCCATTTGAACCATTTGAACCATCTGAAAGAGACAAACAAAAGTCTATTGCACACTTGTAATAAAGCATTCCTTGCATTCAGGCCTATAGGACGTTTCTACATAACATGATGTTCCTTTTTGAAAATTCAGCTCCCGCACACACGTTATAGGATCGAAATAGGGCTGTATCACTAAGTCACCGTTTCTCGCACATGTAACTAACAAAATCTTTGTATGACGCTCTGACAGGCTCTTTTGCTTTTTTGTAACAAACTCAGTTTCGCCAGTTGAAGCAACAGATCCGTCTCACGGTGATCCTCCTCCTGCTCCAAAGTGTTAAACAGGTACGGTACTAAGCAACATGAACTTAAAAATATGCTTAGACTACTACAGTTTTCGTTTTGTCCACCCACCTGCTACGCCGATGAAAATTAACTCCGAATGAACGTAGTCTAGTATATTTTGCACTCACAGTGATTTCTTAGTCAGGGGAAAATTGTGTGATCTGGGTGGTGGAAGCTATGCATGGAACACACTGACAGAAACCCCAACTTGGCGGTCTGAATATATTAAAGACGCCACTGTGTGTCGGCTGGATTTACAAGAATCGAAAATACCAAAAGGTTTCGTGGAAGTGGTGACATCAATAAACCGAAAAGACTCTAGGGATTTTTTAAAAAATTGTAGTTACATCCTTTATTCATCGACAGGTATGTGATGGGAGGAGGTTTTCTTGGAGTGCGAAAACGATACCCAGCTGGTGCAAGTGCGGATGTATCATAATTTCTTTATACACCTATAAATGGCAGTCAGAAATGTTATACTGCTGCTTGAACGTAAAGGGATTGTGGCTTACGTTCCGACATATCACTAGACGTTTGTGGGAGGTAATCAAACTACTATTCACATAAAAAAAGAAAATTACGTATGTTTAGTCGTAAGGGAATGATTCATTTGACGTGGTGAATTGTGATTTCAACGCATCGAGGAATATATCTGAACGTAAGGGGTGATAGAGTCATTTCATAAACCGCTGCACAATATAGCAATGCAGGGGCTCAACTGGACCTGCTGTAGTGTACAAACAGGACGGGCAATACGGCTGTAAAAAGAAATCCCCTCATCGGCACCCCCAAAGCGTATCCTAGCGTTTTCCTTGTCGCATTATCGACAATGATGTTGATTACAGTACACCAACCCGTATTGGTGATATCCTTACAACCCTTTCGACCGCGGGGGCGTTGTTGATTATCACATAGTGCCGGACGCCTGTGTTTTATAACACTTGTTTGAGAGAGTCTTGACAGGATGCAGCACCTTCCAGGAGCGCTGACTGGAGAACTTAAACGTCAGATATTTTCCTGGGACTGAAGAGAATCGAGACACGTAGCTGGTGTGAATGTGGGCATGCCATAATTTTTTCGGGTACTGTACACATATAAAACAATAACCGCACAGTTTGTCTGAAATGCGTATATGTTGCAGTGTGAAGTTACTGTGGCTTATGTTCCAGCATGTCCAGAGAAAATGACTGTGTGTCCTATCGTGAGGGAGGTATAGATTCAGCACATCGATAGCTATAAGGGGAATGAAATATTTGTTTTTACATGGAAAATTATGTGCGCTATAGATATTGAGATTCGTTCCAGAACGACGGTCGTCAAGAGGAGACATTTCCAGTACACTGCTCGATGTCAGACTGCAGCAGCAATCCCATTTAATTGTAGTTACACTGTTAAATATGTACCAGGTTCCCAGTATTCTTGTGAGTCTGGAGATGGCCGTAGAAAGTGTAGCAGTAAGCGAGCAGATCGGGGCCGGAAACAGCATCTCAGCGGACGCCTTTGTTCCAAGATGGGGCTTGTCCATACTTTGTAGACCAGTTCAGAGGGTCCGAGAAAGCTCCAGGCTTATGTCGATCTGGCTCGCAGCTACCCGTGGGTGGATGAATAGTGAACTAATAGCCAGTTGCCTTCGGGACCTCGTGTGTCACGTGTATACCCTGCGAAAATTTGAGAAGATTCAGTACGACGAGTGTTTGCGTTGGGAGTATTGATAGCGTTCGAACTCCTACCACTTAGGTCCTCGTGCTAGTTCACGGCCGGCTGGCCTTTCTCTGGCTGACACGCGCTTCTGCGACTGCGGTCATAGGCCGTGTTTAAGGCTGCTCTCCCCTCCGTCAGTGCTGCACTGCCGCACGGTGAGTACGTGGGATGTATTTGGCGATCTGTAGACCACTTTTTACAGGGTTTAATTGTCAGTGCAGTATGGCCATCTGTACAAAATAGTTTTTTCCTGCTGAAAGTCTCGTCTGCAGAAAAAAAAGGCGGACAGTGCTCCCACACTGGCAGCAGCAGCAGTTTGACAGGTAAATTCAGTAAGAGTCGGGCTGTCCCATTAGGATCATCGGTGTTATTCGGGGTATTTTCGTAAACATGTCCTGATAGGACAAGAATTTCCATGCAGGCAATCTGAGACATCACGAAAGCTCCCAAAAAAGCTATAGTTTACAATTTCCAAGAGGTCGACTGGGCTCTTATTTACATAGCCGTGTAACGTCAGTACAACAATGAGAACCTTTTAGATGCGCCTATGATGGTGAGTCACTACGCTAAGATTTCGTGGCGATGCATCAGCCATGCTGGGCAGGTAAACACGTGTGCACGGCTAGACGTAGCTAGCATGTCCCGTTAGGATCGCTAGGAACAATGCATCCTGACCTATTTTGGGAAGCATTAGAAACGATTTCTATTGCGCTGGACCTACAACTCTGCGTCATTGCGCCAGCAACGGTGCCTAGCTAAACACGTATTTCTCAGGTGCAACTGACACCTGCACGTGGTTCGGCAGTTGACGTCCACGTCGTCACTTTGTTGGGGCGCCTGTGTATCCCGACTCTTGGGAGTATGTGAGGTAGCGTCCTGTGAGGTCCAGTGGACATGGCACGGCTGGTGGTGAGTGCTTCGCGATCAAAAGATTTTTAAGTGTGTGTAATTACGTGTGATGTGTGTTTCATGGCGGTATTCCTTGCGCAATCGGAATAGAAAAAGAAATGCGATCGATGTAATTACTTCTCACAAGAGAGAATGATGGGAAAGTGAAATCTAAGTCCCGAAAACTGATTTTTTTAATTAAAAAAATATACCCTTGAATTTTGCTTCATGAAATCTTACCGCTCTACTGAAGAGCCGTCAATTTCCAGGTAGAGGAGCGGAGGGGGAGAGGCGAGGGGGCGAGGGGGGTGGGGATGGGGTGTCGGTGGTGATGATAGATTTCCTGAAAAGTTCCTAACACTGCCTTTAATCCCCTAAATTGTATAAATAAATAATATTCCACACATTGTCTAGATTCTTTAAACAATATTCCATAAACAGCAATTGATTTCTGGACAAATTCTTTGCCTAAATACTTTACCTAAATAAATAAACTATATTCCATACACTGCCACAAATAACTAAACAATAGTCCATACATGGTCTAAATTGTTTAAACAATATTCTATACACTACAATCGAATTCCCTCCAAATGACCGATCAACTGTATTTTTTTCCAGCCAATTTCTAGGAGGGAGGGTGGGATAGGAGGGGGTTTACCAGAGGGGAAGAGGTTAATTAACTGATCAATTTAATTAAGTAGTCAATCAAACTGGTAAGAGTGAGAGGGGTTATTCCAATAACTCAGACCTGAAAGTGTACCTGTAGCAGTGAGAGGGAGGGGGTGGGTTGGAGGTTTCCTGAGGGGTGGGGGGAGTGGGAGGGGGTGGGGGAACAATAGGTTAAGGACCTGTTAATCAAAAGGAAGGATGCTTTTAGCAGAACAATAGGTTAAGGACCTGTCAATCAAAGGAGAACAATAGATTAAGTACCTGTCAATCAAAGGAGAACAATAGGTTAAGTACCAGCCAGTCAAAGGAGAACAATAAGTTTGACCCTGAGTGCATCCCTGCCCCTGATGTAGGCAACCCGCACTAACAAAATGTGCTGATGGTGGCTTTGTTCCACTGCTTGTGTATTATTGCCCATTGCTTTCAAAGCCAGCAAGAATACTAATCGGTCTACCAGTTCATTCATCTACATCTACATCTACATCTATACTCCGCGAGCCACCTTACGGTGTGTGGCGGAGGGTACTTATTGTACCACTATCTGATCCCCCCTTCCCTGTTCCATTCACGAATTGTGCGTGGAAAGAACGACTGCTTGTAAGTCTCCGTATTTGCTCTAATTTCTCGGATCTTTTCGTTGTGATCATTACGCGAGATATATGTGGGCGGTAGTAATATGTTGCCCATCTCTTCCCGGAATGTGCTCTCTCGTAATTTCGATAATAAACCTCTCCGTATTGCGTAACGCCTTTCTTGAAGTGTCCGCCACTGGAGCTTGTTCAGCATCTCCGTAACGCTCTCGCGCTGACTAAATGTCCCCATGACGAATCGCGCTGCTTTTCGCTGGATCATGTCTATCTCTTCTATTAATCCAACCTGGTAAGGGTCCCATACTGATGAGCAATACTCAAGAATCGGACGAACAAGCGTTTTGTAAGCTACTTCTTTCGTGGATGAGTCACATTTTCTTAGAATTCTTCCTATGAATCTCAACCTGGCGCCTGCTTTTCCCACTATTTGTTTTATGTGATCATTCCACTTCAGATCGCTCCGGATAGTAACTCCTAAGTATTTTACGGTCGTTACCGCTTCCAATGATTTACCACCTATGGCATAATCGTACTGGAATGGGTTTCTGCCCCTATGTATGCGCATTATATTACATTTATCTACGTTTAGGGAAAGCTGCCAGCTGTCGCACCATGCATTAATCCTCTGCAGGTCCTCCTGGAGTACGTACGAGTCTTCTGATGTTGCTACTTTCTTGTAGACAACCGTGTCATCTGCAAATAGCCTCACGGAGCTACCGATGTTGTCAACTAACACATTGATATCTGCTAGCGATGTGTTAGAGGCCATCTTCCAGTTGTGAACATCATTCTCTTCATCATCATCTTCTTCTTCTTTTTCTTCATTGTAATCATCCTAGTTATCATCATTTTTCTCATCATAATCATCCTGTTCTTCTTATTCATCTTCTACATTCATAAAAAAAAATGGTTTTAAGGTCTATGTCTCTCTTATTTCGGAATAACTGTAGCAATCTTGAGAAGAACGTCCGATGGGAAGTTGAAGTACACGCTTTTCAAACCATATCTTCCTCTCCTGTGGCAAAACCTCAGGAGATTTTTTTATATCCGACATCAAGCACAGCTGGATTACAGTTGGGTTTGAAATGTAGAATAACATCTCAGTTATGTAGTGGTAAGACAATATACAAATACTGTTATTTTACGTTTTCATGCACTGAGCCTGATGGTAATCTGATTCAGAAAACTCTCTGTAGCTTCAGGTGTTGTAACATTATGTGTACATTTTCCTCCTAATCGATGATTCATTTAATTTCGTCTCTTTAATCTGATTTTCAGTGTGCTAAAAGCTATTTCAGCAGCCTTTCTAATCAATAAACTGTCAACTACTTGTTTTCCTATTTTCATTTCTTTTGCAGTCTACGTTTTACCGATCTGAAAAATAAATATGGATAAGATTAGGTTACTGGATGATCACCATGTGGTTTTATTCAGCAACTATGTGATACAAAGTAGGACTGACCTTCTGACCCGATCCATTCTCACTCCTTAATCTGTTTTGTAGTGTGCTAAAAAGTATTTTAAAATTTTCAGCAGCCTTTCTAATTGGGGAATTTTCAAATCTTTTTCAGTCCATTTTGTACCCATCTGAAACATAAAAATGGATATTGGGCAATGGATAATGATGGTCAGTGATCAATGATGGTCACTGATCAATGATGTTCAGTGATAAACAATGGTCAGTGATAAACTATGGTCGATCATCATTGGTTGTCAGTGGGCAACTACGATCAGTGATCGATGATGGTCAGTGATCAGTGATCGTCAGTTTACAGGGTGACTACTGTTACCCTTTGTGTTTAAAATCCTTAATAAATAACTACATGATACAAATTAAGACTTGCTTTGATGCTGTATAATCAATAGTTGAGACAATAACGTCCAAACAACAACTCACAAGATGGCTCACACTACACATCTTACATGCAGAAGACAGTCGTGATTACCAACGTGAATAACAGGGTGGGTAACGTTATTTCCTGGAAACGCTAGTAGTATATCTTTCCTGATGCAACAACATGTATCTCTGTACGGTTTTGTACAATAAATGTAAATATTTCGATATGGTTGGCTACAATTAATTCTTAATGCAGCACGGCTCCTCTAAGAGCTTGCTGAAGTTGAGATAGTGTGAGGGCATATGCTTACTTGGAAGCTGGTGGAGATAATTCAAGAGGGGAATCCCTTCCAACTAACTCAGCTGCCGAATACTACTACGTACAATATTTCTTTCATTATAATTATATCTCTGATTTATACAGAACAGAAAATTTCCGGGTAACGACACATTACATAGGGAACGTAGTTTTCCCTCCACGTATTAACTTGATAAGTGTCAACTTGCTTTTGCATGTTGAAATAAGACTCAACTTTCTTAGTCGACATTATGTGAAGATTTGCTGATGTCTGTGCGTGGGTACTGATGCAATCTCCAGACATGCTATATTTCTTTGGGTATGAGGAGATTCTTATCTGTAACTGAACATAAAATGCTGTATTTATCCCCTATTGTGCGGTTCACCACACGTTGTGGGAGACAACGTCACCGAGGATGGAAATACACCGCATTCATCGGCTGACCCAACACTGTCATGTAGTTCATTCATTATATGCAAAACATAAGGTTAGCTCATCCTAAATACAAGACACACACTGTGCACCAGCTCGACATGGCACGGGCTCAACAACTCATTCGAAGTCTCGTGCAGAAATATTAAGACATGCTGCCTCTGTAGCTGTCTGTAATTACGAAAGTGTTCCCTGTGCAGAATTTTGTGAATGAACTGATGCCTCGATAATGTCCCATAAATGTTCGCTCGGATTCATGTCAGGCGATCTGGGTGGTCAAATCATTCCCTTGAACTATCCAGAATGTTCTTCAAACCAATAGCGAATGGCTGTGACCGAGTGATAAGGCGCATTGTCATTCAGTGGTTGTTTGGGAACATGAAGTCAATGAATGGCTGCAAACGGTGTCCAGGTAGCCGAACATAACCAGGGGTCCCAATCCAAAACATGTAAACACAGACCACGCCATTATGGAGACACCACCAGCTCGCACAGTGCCTTGTAGACAACTTGGGTTTAAGGCTTCGTGGAGTTTGCGCCAAACTCGTACCCCACTTTCAGCTCTTCCCAACTGGAATCTCGGCTCATCTTACCTGACCACTATTTTCCATTCGTCAAGGGTCCAACCGATATGGTCACGAGCCCAGGAGAACGTTACAGGCGATGTCGTGCTGTTACCAAAGCCACTCGAATCGGCCGTCTGCTGCCATACCCCATTTTGCCACAAATAGTGATGGATAAGTTAGACGTACCTTCCACACTGATTTCTGTGGTTATTTCACGCAGTGTCGCTTGTCTGTTAGCACTGACAACTTTATGCAAACGCCGCTGCTCTTGGTCGTTAAGTGAAGGCCGTCGGCCACCACATTGCTCATGGTGAGAGGTAATGCCTGAAATGTGATATTCTCGACACACTCTTGACACTCTGGATCTTGGGATACCGCATCCCCTATCGATTTCCGAAATGGGATGTCCCATGAGTCTAGCTCCAACTACCATTCCACGTTCAAAGTCTGTTAATTACCGTCGTTCGGCCATAATCACGTCGGAAAGATTTTAACATGAACCACCTGAGTACAAAAGACAGCTCTGTCAGTACAATGCCCTCTTATAATTGTGCAGTCGATACTACCGCCATCCATAAATGTGCGTATCGCTATCCCATAACTTTAGTAACCTCAGTGTAATTCATACATATTTTGATAAGTAATACAAACAATTTAGTTGCGGAACTATTTAATTTGAAGCTTTATTTTGCTTTTAAAATGTGAGAACTCTCACATATAGTACTGTAGATGATAATTAATTTTGTTTATTGTGTTTATTGTCGAGATATCGTCTCTGACATTGTCTTCGGAGATGTCACATCTCTCATGGTTACTGTTTGGTAGTCTCTCATGAGGGTATGTATAAAGAATGGATGTCGTTCTGCAGTTAATTATATAGTTGTTGGTCATTAAAAAGGAGAGGATTGATACATCTATAAATGGGGTATGAACCCATTAGCTTGATTAGCTTACCTTTCTACATTAAGGTGTATGATGCACATTAGTTTTTGATACTAAAGGAGGTAGTTAAATTCTATCTTATGTAATTTTTTTTTATTAAGGTAATTTTTATTTACTTAATTTACCCTATCAAGCTAACCCTTTAATCAGGCACTTCATGTATTTTATATATAAATTGAAAGTTATTTTTTATAAATTAGGTTGTGTATTGTTTTAGTTACTTTGAATTAATTTGTTTCGATTCAGGTATTTTTTATCGTTTAATATATAAATAATTTATATTAATATATTACATTTAATTAAATATAAATACCTATAAGTTTATTTTATTATTATTAAGTAATTATTTTAATACATTTATTTACCAAGAATTATAGCTGCCTATGTTTTTAGTTTAAAATAAATTATTTTATTATAAATTATATAATAATACGTAAATTAATATTAAATATAATTATAATTGGATATAACAAATAAGATTTATAATATTAAATATAATATAGTAATATAAATAATTATATTAATTATAATAATATAATTAAATATTTATCTGTAGTTAGATTGTTTAACTAATTAATATTTAAGTTAACTTAATATAAAGTTAATTTTATATTAATAACATATTTCATAAATTTACATTTTTGTATCAGATATATTTATTATATTATTTAATCTTTCTTTATTATTAGTAAAAAGAAAGATTAAATAAGAAAGAATACAATACATTTATTGGTATACGTGTTCCATATCTATCTTTATTTATATATAATAGAGAACTTGTTGTGGTCTGTTTCTTTTTTTGCTATTGTTTGTAATTTTTTTCTCTCTTTTTCTTTAAATATTTGTATTTTTTCTTTTCTCCTAATTTGTTAATTTACAAGTTACTCATTTTTTGTTCCTAAAAGTTAAATTCATGCTTGTTTATTCACTTTTTCTTTGTATTATATGTAAATTTTGTTAGACTAAATGTTCTTTTTGCAGTAATTTGATTTAATTATCAAGTGATTTTAGATTTAGCAATCAATTTAGTATAGGCATAATTCGTGCTAGCAGCCACAGTTATACGATTGATACAAGTGAATATTATTGGTTAAAACAGTTGTTTATATTATTAGGGTTAGAATATAAATTTTTAAGGTGAAATGTTAAGTTTTATATGTAGCTCTTTTTATGAATCTGTGAAATTTAAGTAATAAACTAGGATTAGATACGCTATTATTTTAAATCTTAATTATATTTACCAGAGTACTATTAGTTAAGGTTTTTAAACCCAAAGAATTTGGCGGTATCTAATTCCATTCAGAGGAACCTACCCCATGACTGATAATACATGATATACTCTACTTAAGATATTTGTTTGTATATCTCTGTTATCAGAGAATCTTTTTAGAGTTATAATTCTCAAGATTTATAAGTATAAAATATTTCAGCTCAAGGTGCAGCTTATAGTTAAGAGGAGGTGGGTTGCAATAGATTTTTGTTTATAATGGATTTGATGGTGAAATACTATTGATGAAGGTGGATTCGATAGTAATTTGATTTATTTAATTTAATTGATATTGACTCTGAGGTGTGTACACATTGCCCATCACTCGCATTATTGATTATTCTATTTGGATTATTTTAAGGTAGCTTCAATTTAGATAAGTCATAACATAGTAGATTTACTGGAAAGTGTATCTATGAAGAGGTTCAAGATAACTTATTAGTGAAGTGTTTCACTTACACAGAAAATTTTTCTGTGCAAATCAGGATGTCTTGATTATTTATCTTATTATATTGATTTTTTGTTTATTTAATTATTTAATGTAAATAATTTTGTTGGTTTTTCTTAGTATATTTTATAGAATTTATTTTTAAAATTATAGTATAATGCTAATGTAAATGTTTTATGAAATATTATTTTAAATTTTTTGAAGTAGATTTTCTGTATTGTACCTTTTTAAATCTTTGTAATAATGATAGAGTTAGTGTATTTGTTTGCATAAAATTTTTATCTTGTAAATTTATTATAAGGAACCAAGAAAAATTGATTTCCGCCCGTTTATCAAAAAAATGTCCTCTTGAAAATATTTTGAGGTCTGGCCTGCACACTGAGCTGATTTTTAAAGAGCCGTGGTATTTTGACTGTGCAAAGGTAGCATAATCATTAGTCTCTTAATTAGTGGCTGGAATGAATGGCTTGATGAGAAATCAACTGTCTCTTAATAAATTTTTGAATTTAGCTTTTCAGTCAAAAAGCTTAAAATCTTCTTTAGGACGAGAAGACCCTATAGAGCTTAACATTTTACTTTAATAGTTTTTTGTTTGTATTTCTATATTTAATGATGATGTTTTGTTGGGGTGACATGAAGAATAAATAAACTCTTCATTATTATATCATTGATTAAGGTTTAATGTTTTGATCCATAATTTATGTTCATAAGATTAAGTTACCTTAGGGATAACAGTGTAATTGTTTTTGAGAGCTCATATTGACAAAGCAGATTGCGACCTCGATGTTGGATTAAGAAAGATTTTGGGTGCAGGAGCCCAGTGATTAGGTCTGTTCGACCTTTAAATTCATACATGATCTGAGTTCAGACCGAAGTGAGCCAGGTCAGTTTCTGAGTTCAGACCAAAGTGAGCCAGGTCAGTTTCTATCCTAAGATTATTAACACATATTAGTAGGAAAGGTTCATATGGTGAAAATTATTTTACTATATTGATTAATATTAATTACTTTACTACTTTGACAGATTAATGTGTTGAATTTAGAATTCATTTATATAGATTTTTTCTACAAATAGTATTGATACTTTATGATTTATTTATGTTTATTTTAAATTTTCTTTTATTAGTTATTTGTGTTTTAATTAGTGTTGTTTTTTAACTTTGTTGGAGCGAAAGGCTTTAGGTTATATTCAAATTCGTAAAGGTCCAAATAAAGTAGGATTTGTAGGGATCCCACAGCCTTTTAGTGATGCTATTAAGTTGATTTGTAAGGAGCAGCCTATTTCTATTATATATAATTATTTACTTTTTAATTTTCTCCTGTATTTAATTTAATGATTTCTTTGGCTGTTTGAGATATTGTCCCTTACTTGACTTATATGTGTTCTTTCTCTTATGGGTTTTTGTTTTTTATGTTGTACTAGATTAGGTGTTTGTACTGTTATAATTGCTGGTTGATCTTCTAATTCAAATTATTCTTTATTAGGCTCCCTCCGTTCTGTCACTCAAACAATTTCATTTGAAGTTAGTTTAGCTTTGATTTTATTATCTTAAATTATATTAATTGGTAATTTTAGCATGTTTGATTTTATAAATTATCAGCTTTATTGCTGATTTATTATCATTTCTTTTCCCTTAGCTTTAGCTTGTTTTGCTTCTTGTTTGGCCGAGACTAATCATACCCCTTTTGATTTTGTTGAAGGTGAGTCTGAGTTAGTTTCATGGTTTAATATTGAATATGGCGCATGTGGTTTTACTTTAACTTTTTTATCTGAGTATACTAGAATTGTTTTTATAAGAATGATGTTAGCTTTAATTTTTTTAGGAGGTGTTATATTTTTTATTAAGCTTGCTATTATTTATTTTGGTTTTATTTGGGTTTGAGGTACTTTACCATGATTCCGTTATGATAAGTTGATATATTTAGCCTGAAAAAGTTTTCTACCTTTATCTTTAAATTTTTTATTTTCTTTTTGGTTTAAAGATTTTATTTATCTCATTTATTAGTGAATTTTTTAAGAAAAGTTAATAGAAGAGTTAAACTTCTAGTTTTATGTTTTCAAAACATATGCTTTTCCTAAGCTAATTAACTTATTTATTCCTTAATTAACTTATCTCATGCATTTGCAATGTGGAGATTAATTAATAAGTATGAAAAGCAGATAATTTGCAAAAACAGACATAATGTCCGATGGGATAGCAGCAATCAGTGATTGTATAATGTTACTTATAATCCATCTTGATTGCAAAATTTTTTATCCATATGACTGGTTGCGGTTCATTCAGAACCATCTTCAGATCTGAATATATATATATGCTGGCCCATTATTGATCGTGACTGGGCCAAATATCTGAAATGAAAAAACTACAAAGAATGAAACTTGTGTAAGTTGAAGGAGGAAACCAGATGGCGCTATGGTTGGCCCTCTAGATGGCGCTGCCATAGGTCAAATGGATATCAGCTGCGATTTTTAAATAGGAACCCCCACTTTTTATTACATGTTCGTGTAGTACGTAAAGAAATATGAATGTTTTAGTTGGACTACTTTTTTCGCTTTGTGATAGATGACGCTGTAATAATCACAATTATATGGCTCACAATTTTAGACGAATAGTTGGTAGCAGGTAGGAGTTTTAAATTTAAATACAGAACGTAGGTATGGTTGAACATTTTATTTCGGTTGTTGCAAATGTGATACATGTACCTTTGAGAACTTATCATTTCTGAGAACGCATGCTGTTGCAGCGTGATTACCTGTAAATACCACAGTAATGCAATAAATGCTCAAAATGATGTCCGCCAACCTCAATGCATTTGGCACCTGTAAATACCACAGTAAAGCAATAAATGCTCAAAATGATGTCCGCCAACCTCAATGCATTTGGCAATACGTGTAATGACATTCCTCTCAACATCGAGTAGTTCGCCTTCCATAATGTTCGCACATGCATTGACAATGCGCTGACGCATGTTGTCAGGCGTTGTCGGTGGATCACGATAGCAAATATCCTTCAATTTTCCCCACAGAAAGAAATCCTGGGACGTCAGATCCGGTGAACGTGCGGGCCGTGGTATGGTGCTTCGACGACCAATCCACCTGTCATGAAATATGCTATTCAATACCACTCCAATCGCACGCGAGCTATGTGCCGGGCATCCATCATGTTGGGAGTAAATCGCCATTCTGTCATGCAGTGAAATATCTTGTAGTAAGATCCGTAGAACATTACGTAGGAAATCAGCATACATTGCACCATTTAAATTGCCATCGATAAAATGGGGGCCAATTATCCTTCCTCCCATAATGCCGCTCCATACATTACCCCGCCAAGGTCGCTGATGTTCCACTTGTCGCAGCCATCGTGGATTTTCCGTTGCACAATAGTGCATGTCATGCCGGTTTACGTTACCGCTGTTTGTGAATGACGCTTCGTCGCTAAATAGAACGCGTGCAAAAAATCTGTCATCGTCCCGTAATTCCTCTTGTTCCCAGTGGCAGAACTGTACACGACGTTCAAAGTCGTCGCCATGCAATTCCTGGTGCATATAAATATGGGAACTGTGCAATCAATGTTGATGTAGCATTCTCAACACCAACGTATTTGAGATTCCCGATTCTCGCGCAATTTGTCTGCTACTGACGTGCGGATTAGCCGCGACAGCAGCTAAAACAGGTACCTGGGCATCATCATCTGTCGCAGGTCGTGGTTGACGTTTCACATGTGGCTGAACACTCCCTGTTTCCTTAAATAACGTAGCTATTGGGCGAACGGTCCGAACACTTGGATGATATCGTCCTGGATACCGAGCACCATACATAGCACACACCCGTTGGGAATTTTGATCACAATAGCAATAGAAATACATCAGCACGATATCAGACCTTTTCCGCAATTGGTAAACGGTCCATTTTAACACGGGTAATGTATCACGAAGCAAATACAGTCCGCACTGGTGGAATGTTACGTGATACTACGTACTTATACGTTTGTGACTATTACAGCGCCATCTGTCACAGAGCGAAAAAAGTGGTCCAACTAAAACATTCACATTTCTTTACGTACTACACGAATATGTAATAAAAATGGGGGTTCCTACTTTTAAAAAACGCGGTTGATATCCGTTTGACCTATGGCAGCGCCATCTAGTGGGTCAACCATAGCGCTATCTGGTTTCCCCCTTCAAGTTAGACGAGTTTCGTTCTTTGTAGTTTTTTTCATTTGATGCTTATTTCGTGAGATATTTGGCCCGATCACTATCAATGGACCACCCTGTATATAGTTCTAAAACACTTTATTTCTTCCTAAAATCGAACACCTTTCCTTCGTTCACTAAAAATCGTGTTGTGAGATGCTGGTGTATTTGATTACAGATTTTTCTTTAGCGAGCCGTAGTTCCAAATGCAGTTTGTGTAATAATTGTCATCAGTAGTATATACAATCTACCTATTTAGATATTGCTGCAAGGTAAACATAATATTTTGTTTCATTGCTTCCGCATTTTATAATATTGTGGCATTTCACAAGCATCATAGATGAGGTAAATTTATTAATTTCAGCCTTTTAATGGTTTTTGTACTTAACCGCAAATAGCCAGTTCATGATTTGCAATAACTGCTATCGAGTACATTTTTGTAACGATATATTATCGTCATTCTCTCCTCTTCTGACCCATATTTTAGAGTTCACAGTCATGATTTGTAGACGGACACGTGTGGAGAATAACTTGATGTAAACACCGTGATGATCGACATTAACATCTCACTTTTTGCGTTGCCGACGTAGTTGACAGACGTTTTATAAAATTCTGACATTTGACAGGTATCATAGCTCTGGGAAATAATTAGTATAAGGCTATGTTGCATCTTAAATGAAATATGATCCATAGATCGAATTTTGAAAGTTTTTACCAATGCGGACATCTGACAGAGAGGACACAGATCAAACAGCTGTTTATTTTATTTCGCGTTATCAGGGTTAACAGAACAGCATTTAAGGTAAAACTCATGTTGAACAACTAAGTATTCCTGATTCGTTATTTATATTTACAAGCAAATGTTTGTTTTTAATTATTTGTAAAGAATATGTTATACACTCATTCCAATATGCCATAGCGAATGATGTACAGCTTCGAAGTGCATTAATTGATGTGAGTGTTGCGCTAGTCCATAACATATTTTTTGGAAGTCGCTAATGCTAACATAGATGACAACATTTTAGGCAATTCAGATATTCTGAAGTATTTGTTGACAAATTCTTCGGATATGTTTTATCACAGCCAAGGAAGGGCTAACTTTAATTGGCTCTTTCATTTTAATACTATTTTATGACTGGAGGAGAGGAGAGAGGGGTGGAACACTATGCAGCTTGTGTGAGCCATTTTACGTAAATAATGTATATCTTTGACTTTCAAGTTAATGTTACATTTTATCCCACCATGTTTAGCGTCATTTTCTGATATTACGTTCTAATTGGTCTGGAAGAGGAGAGGGTGGGGTACAAGGCACACAACTTGCCTGTGTTAGAAATAATGTAATTTCACACCGTTTTACTCATCATTTTCATACTAGGCACTGACTGATTCGGTTCTTTTTATATTTTCCAGTAACACAGTTGGGCTGTTTCGTCAATGTTGCATTTTTAATACTGCATTCTGATTGGCTGGATACAAGTGAAAGGAAGCGGAAGGAGAGAGGGCTTTTAATTTTCCATTAACACAGTTGGGCTATTTTCTAGCACTACACTCTGATTAGCACAAGATTTGGTACGTAGGACATCCGAAACTTAGAGCCATGATAATTAATTTAGAGAGATCCACTTCAGTCGTACTAATATTTATTAAAACCTCTACCATTTCTGAGATTTTAAATTCCTATCTTAAGGTGAATGAAATTACAGTGTTTGGTAATAAGTAACATGCGGTCTTCCGCCATCTTAGACTCTTTACACCGTACTATGATTGGTTAGAGGTAAGGAGATGGTGTGGCTTCCTATAGATAAGGATGATGAGTTCGTGAGTTCAAGGTCAACGAAGACGTTACCGATGACGTCAGTGATAAGGTTGATACGTCACTGATTACATCATTCGCCCTCTCGGGTGCTAATTGCGTGGATTCGTCCCAGAATCGTCACAGTAATCGTACCCGTCAATTCCATCCCAGTGGCAGTATTAAGGATATCAAGGACCTGCTCCAACAGTTCTGGGTCAGCTTGCTTCAGGAGAGCGTACAACAGCTTTATGAAACTCTTTGCAACTGAATAAGTGTGTGGATTCAAGCCAGATGGGGTGCTGCCTCATAGCGATTAGTGAGCTCATACTGCCTAGTTCTTTGTAAATCGCTGAACTAACATCACATGTTCTCTCAACCTGTGAAGTTTCATTTCTTTTCCTCCTCTCTTTCGGAGTACTTCACATTTTTGTCAGGCAATGTATATAATAATAATCTTACTTACTTGCTTACACTTACTGTCCTGGTCCCACAAACTGCAGTCAGTTTCTGGCCTTGTCAAATAGACTTCTCCACAGCATTATGTTTTTGACATTTTCTTCCCTTGCTCAAAGTATCTGCAGACCCTTGGCCACCTGGTCTCTCCATCTTATTTCCGGTCTGCCTAAATGTTTTCGCTGTTCAGGTTTCTTTCCCGACACTTCTCTCAATCCTGATCCCTCGTCTCTTGTACAGACGTGCCCAGCCCATCTCAGCCTCCTTATCTTGACTTTCCCAACAATATCTGATTTATTACATACTCCCTTGTGCTCTTTGTTTTTGATTCTTCGCCATTCTCCTCCCTCACAAACTGACCGAAATACCTTCCCCTTGATTGTATTTTCGAAAACCTTTATCTTTCTTTCTCTATACATACCTAATCTCCATATTTCTGCCTCATATAGTAATCATGGTCTGTGTATAGTTTCATATATCCTTATTTTGGTTCTGCTTGCTAAAATTTTGGATGACAGTAGTTTGCTGTGTGAATGCCGGTTTCATCCTCATTTGTACTTCTTTTTTTCATAATATCGGTTATTTACTCCAACTTGCAGATATTTAAACTCTTCAGCCTCTTCAAAGACGTGGTCATCAATCTGTACAGTTTCCCGTCTTTTTGTCTTGTAATTTCTTTCTTCCCTCATGAAGTTTGTTTTCTCATCATTTACCTTTAATCTAACTTTCGTTGCTTTTTGAAATAGCTTTCTTGCCGTTTTTTTCAGGTCGTCTAGAAATTTAGCAATTGATGCTACATCATCCGAAAAGACCAGTAGATTCATTTTTAGTCCTATACAAATTCCCTCATCTGCTTCGCTTGTTGCATGCAGTGCTTCCTGTATTATATACACACGGTCTTAGTGGTATAAGTAGATACTGCGATCATTGGTACCTTAGTATATACCCACGTCAGTGCGTTAGCTGTTTTTTTCTTTGAGTCTAACAATTTTCCTCCAAAGATTTCATATAATTTAATAACTTTTGTTTTCTGCACAATCGTAAATGCGCCACAAAGTGGACTACGCCTGTCAATACAGGCTAACCATTTTGCTTCTATGCCTCCACGCTTCAGGTACTAGTTGTACGACAGTATGATACCCACGCTGTCATTTGACAAGTCATAACGTGAGTAAACGATATGGCTATCGAGAAGAGAGACCATGCATGTGTGAAACTGTTTTATGTGAATCGCTGCAATTCCAGTGCTGCATTGAGAGAGTATCGCCGACTGCAAGGCATGAGGAGAGGCTTGATGTCATTAAATGGTTTAAAGATGACAGTGAAATTCGAAAGCACCTGGGAGAGGATGGCGCCTTATCACGGTGGAAGTTATTTACGAGGTTGCTGTTACTGTTGCTGTAACTGACCATGCAGCATGTGCCCCAGGTAGTGCTGGTCCTCGTGTAGAGTCACGAGAATCGTCCATCCCATAGCCAACAGTACGGAAAGTTTTGCGGTCTATTTTACACTAGTTCCCGTACAAGATCAGATGGTGCAGCAACGTTCTGAATTTGCTCTTCCGTTTCTGGCACCGATCGAAGCTGATGACATATGGCCAGGCAATATTCTGTGGAGTGACGAGGCACATTTTACACTACATTGGGCAGTGAATACACAGATTTGCCAAATCTGGGGTATTGTTAAGGGGGGACATTGATGAAATTGACCAAAAATGTCCATTTTCGATTTATTTTTGTTAGTACAACTCATGGATAATAAGTTCCCAAAGCTTAAATGTTGAAATCGCATCCGAAGTGCTTGAAAGTTAATTAAAAGTGTGACACGGCCTCCCTGCCACGCCCATGTTTCGAAGCAGCACTTCAATACCAGCTCAGTTAACAACGATTCTGCGTATTACTTTCAATCAAACGTGTGCGGGATACATCTAGAAGGCCGTGATACATACTCTTTGGTTTTATAGCTCGTCTTTGACTCTAAACAATAACAAACTAGCAGCATCGTTTATGACTTAGCAATTCTTTTTTTTGCCTTGTGATACTGACGGAGATTTATGCAAGTGTTCGATTCTGTCTTCATTCAGTTACGCCACGATCACAAAGAGTGTATAAAAAACTGGATAAACTGCGTGTGAATAAGTTAGTGAATGGAAGACGTGAGAAACAACGACAAACCGGCAATGAGGCTACGTCTGAAGCAGGAACATGTGCTGAAAATGTGAACTCGTCTCCTAGCAGCTCCTAGCGAAAAATCGGTGTTGTGAATGTTGCATACTACAGTGATGAATCTTGGTACACTGGATTCAGATTAATTGACCTTGAATTATTGACTGCAGCAGTGAAATTTTCTTGTGTTTGTAAGACGTGTGGTAGTGATAACATTCAGATTATAGATGATGGTTAGGGAGTAGGCTTGGCAGCCAGTCTGCATATGGTGTGCAAAAAATGCTATGCTGATAACTTATTCAAAACTTCTAAGTGTAAACACTGGTACTATGAAGAGGTTTACCTACGGATTGAGGTGCAGTGGAGTTGGAAGAGAAGGGGGAAATTTATTGTGTGGAATAATGAATATGCCTGCGCCATGTCTGAGATTTACACAAATGAACAGTGTACTGGTAAACATCATTTCTGACGTGTGTGAGGACAGTACGATAGCAGCTACAGTAAAAGCTATTGCAGACAATGACCCGTTAGATGAGAACTATTCTGGTCATGTTAGAACAGATGTTGTTGTGTCATGTGATGGTACATTCATGAAAAGAGGGCATACGTCTTTATATGGTATGACAAGTGTGATAAGTATTGACACAGGGAAGATACTAGATGTTCAAGTTATGAGAAAATTCTGCCATAACTGTGCACTTAGTGGAGAATGTGAAGAAGATGTAAAAGGTCATAACTGCAGCAAAACATTTTCTGGTTCTAGTGGTGGAATGGAAGGAGCTGGTATGCAAATTATTTTTAATGCATCTGACAAGGAACGTGGTGTCAAATAAGTGAAATATCCTGAGGTGGTGACTCCAGTGCATTCAAATCTGTGAATGAGAGCAAACCTTATGGAGAACTTTCAATTGAGAAACCTGAATGCGTAGATCACATCCAGAAGAGAGTGGGCTCAAGATTGAGGAAAGTTGTCAGTGACATGAAGGGCAAAAAGTTGGAGGATGGAAAGGGCATTGATGGACACAACAGACCCACAAAGAACATGATAGACTCTCTTCAAGTGTACTGTGGCAAGGCTATCAGACAGAACCTAATCAGTGCAAATGATATGAAAAGTGCAGTATGGGCTACATATTTCCACATATTGTCAACAGATGAACACCCTATTTATAATCTGTGCCACATTAGCTGGCGTAAATATCTACAAGCTCATGGGGAGAGCAACCCCTAAATTCACAAGGAGAGGCTTCCAAATTGTATCCTGGATCTTGTCAAGCACACTTACAGGTTTCTGGTCGATCCTGGACTTCTCAAAAAGTGTGTTCATGGCAAAACCCAAAATCCAAATGAGTCTCTAAATTCACTCATATAGAAACGATGCCCTAAAAACACATTTGCATCTGCTACAGTTGTCAGAATTGCAACTTATGATGCAGTTATTATATTTAATGATGGGAACGTTGGGAGGATGAAGATATTAGAAAGAATGGGCTTCAAGATAGGAAGTTTTACTCAAAACATCCTGAGAAAAATACATTTACAGATCGTCCCTGCAGCTGAAAAGTCAGTTGAAGACCTGGTAAAGGGAAGAAGACAGACAACAAGAAACCAAAAGAGAAGCCTTGAAGGGAAAGACGACCCAGAGTACGAATGTGGTGCCTTCTGAAGGGGTGACATAAGGAAAAAAGTTTGGTTGAACTTTAAATTGTTTCCTGAAAATTTTGTTTCTTAAAGTTTATGTGCCTTTTCGTCAGATTCTATGAAATTTTGTACACATATTTCTGTAAACCTAGTAAAAGTTGTCTAAGAGCAAATTTTGAAATTCTGGCTGTAAGCTGAGATATGGGGCAAAGTGCTTGGAATTTTGCATGAATTTAAAATTTTACATGTGGAATTATAATTAAAAAAATTATGAAAATTCTCCTGTTTGACTTTTTCAAAAAACCTCATGAGAGAGGCTTAAAATATATAATGAGATGAAACAGAGAAATTTTTGTAGAAATCTCTTGAATACTTTCTGAGAAAAAGGAACATACATTATTTTTTGAAAATAAAACTTTAAATTTCATTCAAAGAAAAAGTTGAATATATATCATCAAAAGGATTTTATATGTAGTTGTGCTACTTTCATGTAAAGTGTGGTACAAAATTTCATTGCCACATCTCCAAAACTGTGGATTTGGTGAATTTTTGAAATAGTGTGTGTTTTAATCAACGTCCCTCCTTAAGCTGCGTGCCGTGCACCAAGGGCCATTGCATTCGCTGTAAGTGTCTGTGTGGTGTGGATTCACAAGCACATTTATCCTCTGACAGTTCTTCTTTGAATAGAATACATCAAAAGAGCTGTAAGGTGTACCATGGTGTATGCATGTTATCGAGACCTCCTAGTACAGCATGTGACTCCTGCTTTGAAAGAGCGCTGCTGTGCAAAAACCACTGTTTTCATGCAAGATGTGCAACACCTCATGTCGCTTGCCGAGTGAAGGTAAGCTTTCACGAGCGTGTTATCTCCAGGGGTTTTTACAGATGCATGACCTGCGAGATCACTTGATCTGAATCCATGCGACTTTTGGCTCTGAGGATATCTAAAAGAACGTGTTTACCAGGGACACGTTCGGTCTCTACATGATCTGATGTCAGGATACAGGAATACGTTGCTCAGATTCCACTGGAACTGCTGCGACCAACTGTTGATCACTTCGTTTCACGAATGCAGCTTCTCGTCGACGTCTCCGATGCTCGTTTTGAACCTACTGTGTAAGCAGCGGTTAATAAGAAAATCAACATTATACCTTTCTCACGTGTTTGACCTTTTTAGCCCATGTTCCGCTACTAATCCAATACATATGGCTACATTTATATACGTGTTTCTTGCATTCACAGTGCCACATTTGCACCTGGTGGCCCAAATTGGAACTATTGTTTTTCTAGCGTAAATAGGTTCCGCATTAACACATTAGAATATCTACCTAATTTTTTCTGCCATACGATAATTAGAGCGCATAATGGCCCCTCTGTCAGTAGCTGCACTTTAATTGCAACCATCTGGTACTGAACAACCTGAAAACACACTACTCCTAATAGCTGTACTTATTGCTCTGCAAATTAAGCAAATACTGATTTAATATTGTTCGGTGTACTGTCGTCAGTCACCAATAGAAATATTTGCACTTATACTTCCCGTTGCAACCTCTATATATTTTTGCATGTGTGTGAACGTGGAACCTGAACGAGCGGCTTTACAAGGGTGGAATGTTCCTTGTGGGCAATCAGTCGGCATTCCCATCTGCATGGGAAGTTTCTCACGCAAGCAACTGAAAAGTATCCTGTGTTAAATATAGCTTGTAATTTGTAGAATTCCCTGTCATTTTAGTGGTTCTTCGTTTTCTCTGCTATATACACTGAAAGATTGTTGACAAATTTGCAAGGTGACATACGTAAAAATATAAACGCTTTCCCGAAAACGTTTTTTGTAGGGAGATGAAATGTTGTCCTCAGGATGTTCCTCAACACGCCCGCTGGTAACCTTCAAAACCTGCTATTATCGCTTTGTTACACACTGTACACCGTCCGTCCAAATCGTTTCGAGACCGATTTAATTCCTGGCGTATCAGCGACATCAACGTGGTAACTACGATGGCAGCTTGAAACAGCAGAGCCGGCCGGCGTGGTCCAGCGGTTCTAGGCGCTTCAGTCTGGACCCGCGCGACCGCTACGGTCGCAGGTTCGAATCCTGCCTCGGACATGGATGTGTGTGATGTCCTTAGGTTAGTTAGGTTTAAGTAGTTCGAAGTTCTAGGGGACTGATGACGTCAGATGTGAAGTCCCATAGTGCTCAGAGCCATTTGAACCATTTGAAACAGCAGATGTACATTCGACAGGTCAGTTGTGATCACGCAGTGCTAAATAGTGGACGAGTGGACGTGCGACCGTAGTATGTCAGTATTGTTGTGTCACAAATCGCAATGGAGGAACATCTCTGAATTAAGTGTTCAGGACATTCTCCAGAATTATTTGAAGAAAGGAAAAGTGCTTGCTAAGTTTGTCCCGCATACCTTGACCCCAAAGCAAAATTACCGATGCGTGGACGCCTGCCGCGACCTAATTGAAATGCAAAACGTGGATAATTTTTTCCTGAAAAAAAAAATCATCACGGGTGACGCGGCTTGGTGTTATAGATACGAACCTACTACTATACGAAGAAGTGCAGAAATTCACGCGAAAAGCTAACACTTCGGTGACATTACCGGTATTCAAGCCAATGTGATGAGAGAGTTGAACGACGTCCCAAAGAGGGAAAGCATTATAACAACCACATTCACGTTTCTCTGTTTTTTATTAATCCAGTCTCGAAACTTTTTGACGGACAAGGTTTTAGTGAACAGTAACGACCTATAACACTCATTAGTGTACTTTGGGGTACTTCAAATCAATTTACCGTATTCATGATCGTATCTTCAAGTTAGCGGCTGAAGCTTTCCGTTTTACGATAAGCTAACTTCTAAGGTCTTCGATTTTCATTTTCGTAGAATAATGAAACAAAAAACTCGAAACTTTTATCATTTCACAACGATATCTCTATGCGGCCTTACACACTTTTCTTAACGTTGACATCGTTTTTCCATGAGCGATGACCTCCGACACCGATGCAATGTTGGCATGACTGAAGAATGTGCGACCACGGAGTTATAAGAAGGCAGAAATCTCTAGGAGCCAGAAGACTTCAGAGTTGCTTTCACGAAGAAATTCCTACGTTACGCCTGATGCGCTGGTGCACTGTCTTGGTGAAAGAGCACACATGCAGCATTTTCCAGCCGTTTGTGCCGTAGTGCTGAAAAGAACTTTTACGTCAAAACCTCTTCGTAAATCGCCGCTGTCACCGTAGTGCCCTCTGGTGATCCTTCGAAACGATTGTCTCTAGTCGTGTGATCATATTGCTAGACAAGCAGGAAAAAAATGGCTCTAAGCACTATGGGACTTAACATCTGAGGTCATCAGTCCCCTAGACTTAGAACTGCTTAAACCTAACAAACCTAAGGATATCCCACACATCCATGCTCGAGTCAGGATTCGAACCTGCGACCGTAGCAGCCACGTGGTTCCGGACTGAAGCGCCTAGAACCGCTCGACTACAGCGGCCGGCAGACAAGCAGGAGTAAGGACGAGATTGTTTTGGTTTAGTATCACACGGACCTGCTTTGGCCTGTCATACCCGCGAACGCATCTTCTTTACAGCTAAGGCGCCATCAGCACACTTTTCACTCAACCGTCGACGAATTTCAGTGGGTCTCACCACACGTTAGCGGAGAAATCGAATGATTACTCGCAAGTCTTCCAACGATGACATCACCATTTCTAGGCTCAAAAAGATTCCGCGGGACGCTTGTTTGATGTGAAGTGCATCAATGCATGTCACTTACACAGAAAGAGTACTCGTGTAAATTGTTATCTGAGAAAAAATCGAAGATCTTTGAACTTGCTTGCACTTCATGTTGTCCCACTTGGGGGAATGCTTCATTAGCTTACAGTGTAATCTGAGGCACACTGTATTGTCAGAGCGTCCAACGCACGGAATGAGATTGCTACTTTACTTTTTAGTCTCGTAGAAATTTGGTGTTCAGGTACTCCTTGTACTAGCTACCACCGAGGAACTTAATACTATTTGATATATGAGGCGTACAAATATGAAACCGGAATTTGGCTGCAATAATTACACATTTGGTGTTTGAAACTGATAAACAATATTTTGTTCAAAATAATCTCCATTGCTATTTATACATTTCTCCTACCTCTCCGGCAGGCTATGAATGCCACGCCAAAGAAAACAGTTCTTCTTTTGAAGCGAACCATTCAGCGAGCCATTTTCCTACATTTTCATACGAAATGAAGCATTGTTCAGTGAGAGTGTATCTCATGATGCAAATAGATGATAATCGGACGGAGCCAAGTCTGGAGAATAAGCCGCATGCCCTAGTATTTCCCAACTGAACGTCTCGATTGTTTCCCTGACCCGTTTTGCTGTGTGTGATGGGGCGTTATCATGGAGTAATATGACTTTGCGTTGTCTTTTTCCATATTCAGGTCGTTTTATTCACGTAACGCTCGATTTAAAGCAAGCATTTGCTGTTGGTAGCAATCAGTGTTAACGGTTTCACCAGGTTTTAGCAGCTCATAATAGATGACACCCTTCTGATCCCACCAAACACAGAGCATTGTCTTCCTTCCAAAGCGATTTGGTCTTGCAGTGGATGTTGATGATTTGCCTGGATTCACCCATGATTTACGACGCTTAGTATTCTCAAAATATGTCCTGTTTTCATCACCAGTCACTCTTCGATGGAGAAACGACTTTCTTTTGTATCTAGCGAGCACCATTCCAGAAGTAGTATTTCGATTTGCTTGCTGTCTTTCATTCAGTTCATGGGGAACCCATTTCCCACTTTCTGCATCTTTTCCATATCTTTCAACCCAAGAGAAACGACTTTCTCCGTCACATTCAATAGTTCCGCGGGTTACTGTTGAGTTGGAGGATCATCTTCATCCAGTAAGGCCTGCAATTCATTGTCTTCGGACTTTTTCGGTGGTTTCCCGCGCTGCTAGTTTCTCACGTCAAAATAACCACTTTTGAATTTTTTGAACCACTCGAAACACTGTTTCCCCAAGAACTTCGACAAACATTCGATGCGATTCTGTAACAGTTCTCTTCAAATGAAAACAGAAAACCAATGCGGTCGGCAAATCGTAGTTTGTAGGCTAAAACTCGACATGTTCACGGGTTTGAAACAGATACCAATGTCTGGAACTTAGGTTACTATATGTTGACATTCGTCGTCAGCCGTTACAGGAAGCAGATGGTGCTGCAGACGCGTTCTCACGGGCCCTACACTGACGCCTAACACCATCTATAGGGAAATTCCGGTTTCATACTTCTACACCAGGTATTTTAACGGAGTGCCCGACAGCAAACGCGATTTTCTATTTGCTGTAGCCAGCGAATCGGAGAACGAGACTATGTACTCGCTCCCACAACCGTCAACTAGAAATAAGCAACCGCCAGAGCCAGATAATCCCAGTAAGCTGCGACCATACATGAACGGGCTGTAGACACGTACTCCTCCACGTTACGTTACGTTACATGATTGCGTGGTTTCCGGAACAGAAGAAAGCTGCCCGCACAGCGACAAGTCAGTGTGGTAGTCATCCCTGCATGCTTACCTGATACACGCCGGCTATTAATCTGTTGACGTACGCTGCGAAGTCAGATCATGTTTCGATTTTGTCTCTGGATCCATTTCTCATAACATTACGACGCACTTCAGCTTTACACAAGTATGTCACAGTGTTCACCTTTCCTGTAGCTGGAACCAGCCAAAAGCTTTTGCCACATAACACTTTTAAATAGTGCTTGTATTAATATAAAGGAATGGATTACCATTCAAACACACTTACGGATTGAAATCGATTCAAGGAACTGGATTTTCACTCTTTTGTCCCACTATGGAAACTGGAGCTATGCACAAGCTTCCCTCTGAAACCAGCAACTTTAAGTCCGAGGTTCTAGCAATGAGAGTGTGTGGGGCGGCGGTTAGAAAATTTACTATTGTATAAATGTTTGAATGTAGAAAAGATGCACTTCCCGGCCGATGCACCATATGTGGGGCGGCGGGTGGAATTAATTGTTATATAAGTGTTCCTATTATTTATGCTGTTGTTTTGCTGTTCTCAACACTGGCTCTCTAACTACAATATTGGCAACCAGAAAGTGATTAGCAAAACGTGAAGCCTGTAATTAGAATTCCTAGTGCCCACTTCATCTGAGAAACACACTTATAGCGGCAGCTTATAGCTCTGAGGAATTAGGACATTGTCTGGGATTCATAATCAAAAACGATTTTCTAAAATAGTTGAGTATATTCTGAAAGTCACAGATGAAAAAAAAAAAGAATCCACACAATCTGACTAACAGAGCAGTTCAGAGTCTAATGCGCTGATGCAACTATAAGTGTCCAAATTAAATATTTAAATGAATGCTCGCCATAATTTGATGATAATGTTCATCAAACGCCACGCTAAATAATGGTAGAATGTCTGTCCCGCGACGGCACGTGAAAATACGACATACGCAAACTGAAGATAGATAATTAAAATCATCCCAGAATTAACACTTCACTCGAAGATGATTTCATGGTTACGCGTATTCCGAGTAACTTAATACGGCATCCGAGGCTGTTTATAGCAATGATACCGACGCGACGCGACTCCCGACACAGGTGGTGTGCTATTCAGCGTCTGGAGAGAACTGGGGCCTTGCTTCCTCGCGCAGCGTTCTTATATATAAAACCGCGGTGCGGATGGCTAAGGGAACGCCTGATCAAATCGGCTCTCCCGACTAGCTGCTGGGCTAGTAATGCACCACATTAAGTTATTGAATAAATCGTAGCTTCTTTTGCTGATGGCGGATGAAGCTCCCAATTTTAATGTGCATTCAGCACACAGGTAAGTAATCATAATAAAAGTTTGACGTGGCTACGTTAAATATTTTGGGCGAGAGAATTAATTTAATTACACTACATGCAGTAGACAAGCTCTGAACTTGCCCTTTGGAGATACGCTATCGCTATAGTTTTATAGTTATTCAAATGAAACTTATCACATCTTTATGGTTATAGCGGATCTCCATTCTACTTAAATATAAACATCCTAACCTTATTTATTAACCTACTTAATCTATCTTGCTTCCTTAATTTTTAAGACAAAAACCAGAAAATCATGAATTTCCACTAAAATTTTAATTTGTGAAATCCAAAGTACTGTTTCTATTAAATAATTATGAAAAAGGAATCTAAATATAAATTTTTAAGTCTCTAGCTCTTTTCTGTTAACTTGTGCTCCAGCATCGCATCTTCCATTTGGAAGTCTTTGCAAACCTCAGCAACTTCGGATTTTACTGTTTTATACATTTCAGAAAATTGTTGAGCAACCTTTTTCTTAATATCCTCATGATTGTAATCAATTTTATAATTCAAACTGTCCAGATCCTCTTTCAACTTATTGCAACCAGCCTTGAAGGTATTGTCCATTACCTCCAATCGTTTATTAAAATTAGTTTGGCTGGCCACAATCTCATATTTTAATTCAGCATTACTGCTTTTGACCTGTTCACTTATTTCAGACTTTAATTCAGCTGTCATTCTAGCATTACTGGCAGCTATTGCTTGTAATATTACATTTAAATCCATAGCCTCAGTATCTTTGGGTTGGTCACTAACTGGTTTCTTATCACACTCAGGTAACGAAAAACTAGCTCCAACACCAGAATCATCAAAACTAAATGAAACTTCTGATTGATCAGTCATATCTAACTTCTCCTGTTTAAACTCTACCACCTCTGATGACTGTTTCGTTTTTGACTCATCAGACAAACTATCATCCAATAAATTAACAATTTCTAATTTCTGTTTTACTACAGGGGTCTCTATTATTGAATCATTGCCCCTTGCCACACTACTGTCAGGAGACAATACTTCATATTTCACTTTAACATTACTACTTTCATGCAAATTTACACTTGAACCGTTGTCTGGATTTACAGTTCCTTCAACAGATGTAGGTTCTGATTTAAATTTTACCTCGGTTTCTTCTGGCAGTTCCATCTCCAACAGTCTTTTAGTGCAGGTTAGTAAAATTTTTAACAGCTTTTCACTTAACTTAGTTCGTTCTGCATGACGTATGGCGTTGCCGGCGCGGCGTACCAGGATTACTGATGCGACACAGCGCGCTGAACTGCAGACGGCACTCCGACGGCTGTTGTGTGTATGCGTGGCCCGCAACTGCAGGCGCGGCTCCGGCTGCTCCAGCGGATGACTGCGGTGCGGCGAAACTGGCTTCTCGCGATGCCGGCAGCACCGCTAGACTCAGTGCCAGCTCCGTCAATCCAGATGCGTTGTTAATCCACTTGCGTCGTCCAGATGCACACGTAACACTTTCACTGTTCTATTACTGTTGCGCGTCGCATTTCACTCCCGAATCCGAATATTTAAAAATCACTTTCACTTTACTCAGTTTTTTCCCGGCTGATGCACCATATGTGGGGCGGCTGGTTGAATTTCTATGGTGGTATAAAATTTTGTTGAAATTCATAATTATCTGGTAAAAAAAAAGGCCCCAGTTCTCCCCAGACGCTGTATAGCACACCATCTGTGTCGGGAGTCGCGTCGCGTCGGTATCATTGCTATAAACAGCCTCGGATACCGCATTAAGTTACTTGCGATACGCGTAACCATGAAATCATTTTCGAGTGAAGTGTTAATTCTGGGATGACTTTAATTATCGATCTTCGGTTTGCGTATGTCGTATTTTCACGTGCCGTCGCGGGACAGACATTCTACCATTATTTAGCGTGGCGTTTGATGAACATTATCATCAAATTATGGCGAGCATTCATTTAAACATTTAATTTGGACAGTTATAGTTGCATCAGCGCATTAGACTCTGAACTGCTCTGTTAGTCAGATTGTGTGGATTCTCTTTTTTTTATCTGTGACTTTCAGAATACAGAGAACGTTTTTTCACGATCGTTTTTGATTATGAATCCCAGACAATCTCCTAATTCCTCAGAGCTATAAGCTGTAGCTATAAGTGTATTTCTCAGATGAAGTGGGCACTAGGAATTCTAATTACAGGCTTCACGTTTTGCTAATCACTTTCTGGTTGCCAAAATCGTGGTTAGAGAGCGAGTGTTGAGAACGGCGAAAGACAGCATAAATAATAGGAACACTTATATAACAATTAATTCAACCAGCCAACCCTCATATGGTGCATCGTCCATGAAGTGTTTCTACATTCTACAAAATTTTATACCACCATAAAAATTCAACCAGCCGCCCCACAAGTGGCACTCAGATAAGCACTGTACAATGTCAGCGGTATTATGATAACAACACATTTGTGGAGGCCCCTCGAAACAGTAGAACATAAATCATGGAGGTTGAAATCGAACTAATATCTCTTAGAGGTGCAGGAAGTAATCTATCACTGGACGGAACAATACAAAAGAGTGCAACTTTTGTAGATCAAAGGGCATTCCAGAATCATTAACAACGAAAAAGTTCACCATGTGGCGAAAAGTAGCACCACTGAAGAGATTTTTTTATACACTATCTGATTAAAAGTATCAAGACACCCATTGGTGGGCATTAAAATGGGGTGCGTCCAGTCTTCGCCTTTATGATGTCTTGTTGACTGGCACACTTTCAATGACACATCTGAATATCTGTAGAGGAACGGTACCCCATTCTTCCTCAAGAGCCAAAATCAGAGGAGGTGGTGATGTTGGATACTGGGACCTGGAGCGAAACCGACGTACCAACTGAGGGTCGGCCACGGCGTGCCAAACTGCGCGCGAACACGAACTGCCGGCAGCGTGCGGACCAAGACTCGGTCTGTCTCTCTTCTGCTCGGTCCTTCTCGGTACTCGGCATAGTGCGACATTTCATTTAGTGCTGCGGAGCGCCGTTTTTCAGTCTGCACGACTTTATTCAGTTCGGCAGAATCGTGGTGTAATGGCTGTTTACTCTTTGCTGTTGCTATATGGTATAAAGGATATTCACAGATCCAGTGCCTAACTGCACCAAAAGAGGTAGTCTAGCAATCTATCGTCTCGAGCCTACAAAATGAGTGGGAATGGCAGAATAGAATGTTTAGAATGCTCGATATCAATTATGCAGTCGCATAATCAACGGAAACAGTAAATTTCATATGGAACAACATTACAACACCACGCAGAAAGAATTTAGAGATTTATTTGACAATGAAGGAGCAAAAAATTACAACTATCGACAGACGTAATTCATTGCCCTTTACATCAAGAAGTTTTCTGTGCTAAATTTGCAGGCATGGAGTACGCGATGAAATTGTTTGTGCGAGTGGTATATTTTCTGAAGTTGCACTTATTATTCGAATGTAAGTTGCAAAATTTTTCGATGGAACTGAAGGAAGAGTATGGATAGTTTATGTATTACTGCAAAGTACATTGATTAAGTCAAGGGGCATGTCTGGAACGGTTTTTCAATTTAAAACCCGCTATTGTTGAATTTGTGAAAGAAAAAGGAAAATAGGAACGAAAATTAGAACATCCGATCTGGATTTCAGATCTCTCATTTTGTGGACTCGATTTGCATACTGCCCATAATGAAACATTGCAAGGTGAGAAGCAACTAACTTCTGATTGGCTGGGGATGCATCTAAAATGAAAATCGCTTTGTTGAAGGAAAAAATTCTTACAAAAAAACACCGTCCATTTCCGTACGTTCACTGTCGTAAAAGATAACGTAAGTTTTGAAGAATTCATTGTGGCTTTAAAGGATTTACAAGGATATTTTTTTGTACATTTCGAGGACACTGCCAATCGTACACCTGTTTTCGAAGTGTTTTCGAGACAGTTTGCCGTTTCGGTTGAAAGCGCCCCTGTGCATATACAAATGGAACGGATTGATCTAGAGTGTAATTCCCATTTAAAACCCCTATTCTTTTACATTAAAACTGTCCAGGAGGGCTACGCTGTTTTCCTCGCTAAGAGTTTCCGTGTCTTCATAATGAGGTTGCAAGCGTGATAAAATATTTCGATCAACATCTGTATGTGAAAGACCTTTTTTCGAATATGAAACTAAATAAGTCACAATTACGTGGCAACCTGAGCTCGAAAATCTCTGAAATTGTCTGCATCTGTCCGTATGCGACAATTTGTTCCAGATAAAACTTATAATATAGCTTCTGAGCACCAAAAGTAATGAGACAATACTGAAAGGAAGGGGAAACTACAACCGCAAAAATGAATGGGAATGACAGAATGATGATGGTATCCTTTTGGATAAAATATTCCGAAAATAAAATAGTCCCTCATTCGGATCTCCAGGTGGCTACTACTCAGGAAGATCTTGTCATTAGCACAAACAAACTTGGCGTTCTATGGATTGGAATATGGAACGTTAAATTCCTTAATCGCGCAGGTAGGCTAGAAAATTTAAAAAGGGAAAAGAGTAGATTGAAGTTAGATGTAGGGGGATTAGCGAAGTCCGGTGGCAGAAGGAACAGGTTTTCTGGTCCGGTGAGTACATGGTTATAAATACAAACTCAAATAAGGGTAATGTAGCTGTAGGTCTAATAATATTACCGCTTCTCTACTTACAACACGGTACTCTCCGCACATTTTTATACCGACGGGCCTTTCACGCGTGACATCTAGTGCTCAATTCCGATCTACATAGCGGCTGGCCCGACACTTTTGATAAGATATTGTACATCTACGTACACAGACGTGTAACTACTTTAACGAAAGGGGCATTTTATGAATGGTATCGATTCTGGGGAATGTCTGAAGACGAGAGTATAGAACGTTGCAGGGGTTCAACTACAAATCCCTAAAAGAACATCGTGTTCAGAGTTAAGACTTTCACGACATCATACGACATCAATAACAGGAATGCAAAATGCACAAAGCTTTAACTTGTCCGTATCGCTAAGATTATCCACCAAAACTGTCGAATGTAAAGCACTCATCGCTCGGCCGTTACCACTACGCCACTGAGCAGGCCAAATTCAATAAGCGAATCGTCAGACTGGGAATTCCCCTGCCAACAAGTGTCACGAACCTAGCTCGACAGCCAAAAATCTATGTTCACATCGCAAAACATTTTCAAGAGGTGAACATTCATCTCTAAATTGCAAGATGTGGGGGCATCTTGCCATGTCAGCCGCATTACTTGATTGACTCCATGGGTGCACATCAGCTGCGAATGCCTGAAGAAGAAACCATTTTTGTGCACAGTTTTATCCCTAAATATTAATTATTTCGCTCCACTGAAGAATCATATATCACTTAATACCAGGAAAATGTTGTTATCAAACTCAAAGATCCTCAGAATATCACACTAAAACTTAAAAGTAATAAAAATGAGGCAGTTTACATGTTAATGTTATTTGGAGAGACAGTAATTAATTAAGAAAGAGTGAAATCAGAAGTATCGGACACCCGCTATGTAATGCGGATATGGGCATTAGATGTCACGAGAGGTGCACCAGCCAGTATAAAAGCAGGCGAATGGTGTTCTGTTGTCAGTAGTGAATCAGTAACAGCAGAAGAGGTTGGTCAATAGAGGTGTCTCATTTCGAATGTGGACTACCACCTGAGAAACAAATCTACTAGGGACATTTCAACCCTACTAAAGCTGCCCATGTCGACAGTTGGTGACTTTAAGCTTGAAGTGAAAATTTGAAGGAACAAACACAGCGAAACCAAGGCCAGGAAGGTCTCATGCTGACAGAGAGGGACCGTCAGGCATAGCGGAGGATAGTTGCAAAAAATTGCATGACATCAGCAGAAGAAACCACTCGTGAGTTCCAAAGTGGTACCAGCACTTCAGCTCACATATCGACTGTGCGCTGGGAGTCAAAAATAATCAGTAACAATGGTCAAGCAGCTCCTCATACCCCACACATTTCTGTAGTCAATATTAAGAGCAGGCGACGCTTGAGGTTGTGTACAGAGCGACATCACTGTACTGCAGACGTCTGGAAACGAGTGATTTGGAATGGTGAATTACGACATGTGGCAATTTGATGGAAGGATTTTAGTTTGCTGGATGCCTGGAGAACCTCAACTGCCATTGTGTGTAGCGCCAAAAGTGAAGTACGGAGGGAGTGGTATCGCGGAGTGGGGTGGTTGCTTGTGATTATGGTGATGCCCCTTTAGTGCACTTAAGGAAATGCGAAATACGAAAGGATATGAACACACCACTGTTCAGTGGACGTCTGGAAACGAGTGATTTGGAATGGTGAATTACGAGATGTGGCAATTCGATGAAAGGATTTTGGTTTGCTGAATGCCTGGGGAACCTCAACTGCCATTGTGTGTAGCGCCAAAAGTGAAGTACGGAGGGAGTGGTGTCGCGGAGTGGGGGTGTTGTTTGTGATTATAGTGATGCCCCTTTAGTGAACTTAAGAAAATGCGAAATACGAAAGGATTTGAACACATATTACAACTCTGTGTGCTGCGTACAGTAGAGGAACAGTTCGGAGACGATGACTTTTTGTATGAGCATAACAATGCACCTTACCATAAAGCTGCAGCTGTGAGCCAATGGTTTGTGGACAATAACATTCATGAAAAGTTCTGGTCTGCCCGGAGTCCTGACCTGGAACCAAGGGACCATCTTTTAGATGATTTAGAATGCCGGATCCTTTTGATACAATACTGTACTTCTCTGCAAGAATTTCAAATGAGTATTTATTTTGTAAACGTATTAAACAAGAAAGAAATGGGCTAAATAGCTGAGCAGCTAGAGGTCACACAAATACAGTAAGTAAAAAAGATTAAAAGAAACAAAATGTCATACCCACTACGAAATTGTAGTTTCGCCGTGGGTCAATGAACGGCAATTCCCCCTTTAACCTCCCCTACGCGCCCCACTAGTTTTCCCTGGAGGCTTCATTAGGATACGTAGATATCAGCTGCTCTGCAACACTAATAACACTCTGTATCAGAGATTCGATGGGTGTAGGTGCAGCGTTAAGCCGTTTCTCCGATACCAATATCGCTGCGTCATTCCAGTTTCATCACAGAGATATCATACGGTACAACGACTGGATACGTTATTTTCTGTCAGTTGACACGTGAGGCGGTGCAGCTTTGCAGTCGGATTGCAAGTGACATATTCTCTCTGCAGCCAGAATTTTACCGACAGAAGCAACATCGCCCTGATGAACACGTGGCTGTGAATTAAACTCGAGTGCCGTAACACTTAGTCGCGGCTGCTGCTTACACCTCAGGGGCACCCTGTTTGTTTCCGCTTAAATCAAACCACATCGTAAATGAAGTTAGTTATGGACTTAATAAAGCTATATAGCTAAATGCAACCAGCTTCAGTAATCCATCTCTCTCAATAAAAGACATAGAAAAATGTACAGAAAACATCGATTGACAAAAGTAATAGATGCGATGTGATTTTTGACTACACATGATGTGATTGTTTACAGTGATAAAAACAACTGATTTTCGTTATCTCAAGGATCTTACGTCTTCCTTCTGGAGACGGAGTTAAGCACCACATGAATTACATCTACACTATGTGGTCAAAAGTATCCGGACACCGCCAAAAACGTACGTTTTTCATATTAGGTGCATTGTGCTGCCACCTACTGCCAGGTACTCCATATCAGCGACCTCAGTAGTCATTTGACATCGTGAGAGAGCAGGAATGGGGCGCTCCGCGGAACTCACAGACTTCGAACGTGGTCAGATGATACGGTGTCACTTGTGTCATACATCTGTACGCGAGATTTCCGCTCTCCTAAACATCCCTAGGTCCACTGTTTCCGATGTGATAGCGAAGTGGAAAAGTGAAGGGACATGAACAGCACAAAAGTGTACAGGCCAACCTTATCTGTTGACTGACAGAGACCGCCGACAGTTGAAGAGTGTTGTAGTGTGTAATAGGCAGACATCTATCCAGTCCATCCCACAGGAATTCCAAACTGAATCACGATCCACTGCAAGTACTATGACAGTTAGGGGAAAGGTGGAAAAGCGTCCATTTTATGGTCGAGCGGCTGCCCATAAGCCACACGTCACGCCGGTAAATGCCAAACGACGCCTCGCTTAGTGTAAGGAGCGTAAACAATGGACGATTGAACAGTGGAAAAATTCTGTGTGGAGTGACGAATCATGGTACACAATGAGGCTATCGGATGTTAGGGCGTGGGTATGGCGAATGCCCGGTGAGCGTCATCTGCCAGCGTGTGTAGTGCCAACAGTAAAATTCAGAGGCGGTGGTGTTATGGTGTGGTTGTGTTTTTCATGGAGGGGGCTTGCACCCCTTGTTGTTTTGCGTGGCATTATGACAGAATAGGTCCACATTGATGTTTTAAGCACCTTCTTGCTTCCCACTGTTGAAGAGCGATTCGGGGATGGCGACTGCATCATTCAACACGATCGAGCACATCTTCGTAATACACGGCCTGTAGCGGAGTGGTTACACGACAGTAACACCCATGTAATGGACTGACCTGCACAGAGTCTTGACCTGAATCCTATAGAACTCCTTTGGGATGTTTTGGAACGCCGACTTCGTGCTAGGCCTCATCGACCGACATCGATACCTCTGCTCAGTGCAGTACTCCGTGAAGAATGGGCTGCCATTCCCCAAGAAACCTTCAAGCACTTGATTGAACTTATGCCTGCTGGAGTGGAAGCTGCCATCGAGGCTAAGGGTGGGCCAACCCCGTACTGAATTCCAGCATTACCGATGGAGGGCGCCTCGCACTTTTAAGTAATTTTCAGCCAGGTGTCCGGATACTTTTGATCAAATAGTGTATATATCTTAATCTGAGATTTATTTTCGTTCACACACAGACTAAACTTTCGCGTTTATGTTGAGCTTCATTTGGTTTTACTTGTGTTGATTTCCCTTCTTTCCTCATTAGTTCCTAGAATTTCACCAATAATGGATGATACAGTTGAAATTTATACTCGGCAAGTGGTCTTGAACCAGTTCTCTTCTTAGTCCTGGAAGGAAATGTCTACGTTTATTTATATAGTTTCCGAAATATATAGCTATTTATTCCTGCGACTTTCAATGTTCGAGTATTTTTAAATACAACTATTGAATTTTATTCGTAGCTGTTATTTTTTCAGCAAATGTGGCATATTTTTTCAGAATAAAATTCAATCGTTAGTTGCAAAATTGGAATATTTATTTAACTTAACCGCTTCTGACAGATTAATTTGTCGTCTTCCGCATTGTGCAAAATTTAGGTAAAATTAAATTACACTGTTAGCAAATGGCCATGCATATATGTAAAGTTCAAGAAGCGTATTACAAAAACTTAATATTGGCTTAGGAGAAGTGAATACCTCCGTCAATGTAACATAATGCCATGATATATCGAAATTGTACATAGTGTGTGCAATAGTTATAACCCCATATTGACAAATAAGAGTGAATTAAACTTCTGTAGAGAGTCAAGTTGGCGCGCTAGCACCAAGTAACATATATAAAAGTATATGAAAAGTATAATTAAGTTGTACAAAAAGGAATTTATGCATGAGATCAGAGGCTCAACCGCCAATCAAATGTAAATATAAATTTTATGTTAAAAGGTCTCAAAAAGACAGGAATAGAATTTAAACAATTGAAAGTTGATAGTGACGCTCGGGGATGATGTAGTGGCAGTTCGTTGTCATTCCAGTATCTTGCAGACGAGGCTGGCAGCTGTACCCGACTTTGCAGAAACGCCCAATACAGGGGTTCGACAAAGATATGAAAACGCTGAAAACGCAACAGATTACCATGCCTATTACTGCGTTGTAGCAAAACCGTTGGCCTGTAAAACAGCTTCTAGCCGTCTCCGAATGGATAAATAGAGATCCCGTATGATTTTCAACGGAATCTTATACAATTATATCTGTAAAATACAAGTAAGGTCAGGTAATGCTGGTGGAAGTGAACAGCGATCACGCAACCGTCTCTTTTGAGTAGACCACAAAGACTCAATAATATGGATATTTGGTAAATGTGGTGGCCAGGGGAAATGTAACCGTTCATTCTCGTGCTCAAAAGACCAGTCCTGGACAATGCGAGTTGTGTGAACAGGGGCACTGTTGTGTTGAACCCAGCATCACCACTGGGAAACAAATATTGTACTGTGGAATGGACCTGATCAACCAAAGTGGTTACATAACCTTTGGCAGTAATGTGACAGTTCTCAATAACCATGTGGCCAATGGTACATCATGATATGGCTGGCCAACTTATCACCGAACACCTGCCATGTTTTAGTCGTGGGACGTAAAATTGGCCGGAATTTGGAAGTCAAGTGAAAAACACTCATCCGACAAAACGACATTCTTCCATTGCGCCGTAGACCATGTTTTAGTACTTCGGTGCTACGTTTCCCCGTTACAGCCATTTGCACAATTAATGAGAGGTTTTGGAATTCAAGCTCGCCCTGCAATTCCATATTATTATTTATTTATAGATTTGAGCAGAAAAGACCATACAGCCAACAGTAGTTAAAAAGTGCCATAGTAACATGATAGCAATTTCCACAGTAGAACAATAAAAATAATTCGATGTACAAAAATAAGATCTCAATGTAAAATAAAAACACTGAAAGACGTACACCAGACAGCCAGCAAAAGTTACACTGTGACATGTTAACATTAGTACAATTGCCGGCCGCGGTGGCTGAGCGGTTCTAGGCGCTTCAGTCCGGAACCGCGCTGCTGATGCGGTCTCAGGTTCTAATCCTGCCTCGGGCATGGATGTGTGTGATGTCCTTAGGTTAGTTAGGTTTAAGTAGTTCTAAGTTCTAGGGGACTGATGACCTCAGCAGTTAAGTCCCATAGTGCTCAGAGCCATGTGAACCATTTTTCTGAGATTTCGGCGAAAGCTGATATCGTCCGCCACCAGATATGATACACAGCGATATGCACAGACGGCGGCAAACAACATGGCCAGCCTCCAGAATGGCTCCACGTATTTGCGGGCCACTATTCAGAAACAGTGTCATTTTCTCCCATTGCGATGCAGAATTCAAAATGTGGTTCCAAGGTGCCTACAACATTCCAGTATAATGGTACAGAAGCGTGGCGCTCTGCCCATCACCCTCGGGCTCGGCGACGTTTCAAACAGCAAGGTGTCGACACATGTGGAAAAAATGCCAGAGCTCAGAAGTTCATGTGAGGGGTAATCTGCGTTAATGATGTCATACTCGCACCAAGTTTCACCTCAGTTCTGCCCAGTGCCACCGTGGACACGTCACACGATGGGATGGTCGTCACCCTCCTCACCCCCCACCCCCTCCTTACCCACCCACATCTAACTCCTTCTCTTGACACCTTTGCGATTGAGGTCAGAACCGCGACGCAATATTTTCATGGGTGTCCAAGGAAAGTATTTCAGACACCCCGACGTTGGGGACCTACACGAAAAAGACTCAGGAAGTGCCACAGATGACGCCAATGAAACCACCATTTCCCTTGGGGCATAGATTCCTACACATTTAGTGATGGAAAATGACCGTTTGCAGTGCGATGAGCAACAGGAACACGTTGTTGACAATCTTAGCCACTGCTGACATCCCTTGGACGAATCAGCCCTTCAGTAAGGACATCGTTGGCCTGCAACCCTATTGAATGTGATGTGGCCCACTTGGACTGGAGAGCAACCGCTGTTATTTTGTGGTATCAAGGGCGGAGCCACTAGAGGACGTTCAAAACCGTTTGACGCAATTTGAACATGATCCAAAGAAACAGAGGGTGTTTATTCTTCTTCAGCCCTCCTGTTTCGCACTCTGCTGTTGCTGTCAGAAACGTCGTTCTCCTGTACATGGCACTACAAACTGTTGTTTTTCACCGCGAAATTTTTGTAAAAAGACGCCCCAAAGGGAGGGGTAATGGGTAATGTCATTGACTCCCTCTATGACATCTTCTGCTGCTTTTCCGTATCGATTCTGAACGGGTGTGTATCTCAATTGTTTTCCTCGGATACCCATAAGGAAACCGCGTGATCTCCACGCTGGGTGTCGCGGTTTTGACCTCCATCGTAGAGGCGTCAAGAGAAGGAGTTCGATGTGGGTAAGTGAGGCGGCGCCGGCGTATGATGTCCTAATAGTCTGACTCGTTCGCCGTGGCGTTGGTGAGAATTGTGGTGAAATTTTGTGCCAATGTGACATCATTAACCCACCTTAAACCTTGTATGAACTTCTGAGCTCTGGTATTTTTACCTCAGCTGTCGACAGTTTGCTGTTTGAAGCGTCGGTGAAACCGAGGGTGACGTCGCAGGGTACTACGGTTTTGCACCATTACTGACAAAGGTTGTAGGCACCTTTGAGCCAATTTTCGAACATCTGTGTCGCAGTGGACGACAATGGCGGGATTTCTAAAAAGTGAGACTGTCGTTGTGTTGCTCAGTGTAGATGGCGTACATCTACATCGACATCTACATCCATACTCTGCAAGCCACCTGAAGGTGTGTGGCGGAGGGTGCCTTGAGTACCTCTATCGGTTCTCCCTTCATAACACGGACCACGTTATGCTGCCGACATAAATTACACAGAGATTCCGATCCATGCGCTATAGTTAGGCTCTGACGCCAAACAGGGCACCGATAACAGGGAGTACATCCTATTTCCAACTGATGTCAAACAAATAGTTCCCAAACAAACGTTCATCTGCCGATGCCGAATAAAAGAGGACGCACAGCTTCCCTCGGCCAGTTGTCATCACAAAGACGTCGCAGTTGCCATTAGTTATCCAGCAGTCATTGGACAGTTGCCACAGTCATCGCACAGTGTCGAAGTACAGGGCGTTTATAATTAAACTTTCCCTACTGGAGCCAGTGTAGTCGGAAAAATATTTACGTAATGGTTCAAATGGCTCTGAGCACTATGGGACTTAACATCTGGGGTCATCAGTCCCCTAGAACTTAGAACTACTTAAACCTAACTAACCTAAGGACATCACACACATCCATGCCCGAGGCAGGATTCGAACATGCAACCGTAGCAGTTGCGCGGTTCCGGACTGAAGCGCCTAGAACCGCTCGACCACAGCGGCCGGCTTTTACTTAATGGGTGCCCAACTTTATAGAAATGATGTTCAGTCTGTGCGCTGCAGGGTTTGCATTGTTAGTAGTATTAGTGCCAAGGCTTGCCGCTTCGCGCCGGTAGGGTTGAAACACAAGTATCAGTGTGCGTTACGTTACAGACGGTGTACATGAGTCTGGGCAAGTTGAGCAGGACTTTACTCGTGAAGCTGTTTCATCAAAACAACAGCAATAGTGATATTGCTCTTCGCGAGTATCGACGCACTGAAAGCAGACGGTGAGGTTCTCTTTCGCATCAGGGCTTGAAGAGCACGATTCCGAATTTCCAATTAACTGGTGATTAGGGAATTGCTAGTCGGAGTGGCCGACGGCCAATTGCGTCAAAAATTATTGAAGAATATATTGTTGCCATGGCTGAGAATGCTGGACGCAATGTGCGATCTTCAGGCAGTGCACAAGCCGTGTCACGCCAGCTGAACATTGCATGGTCGACCGATTGAAAGGTACTGCGAACAATTTTGAAATGGTATCTCTAGCGCGGTTGCAGGCTGCCGTGGATGCAGATGGTTGTCACATTGAGTAACGTTTGTATCTATCTATCTATCTATCTATCGCTTGAGCCTTGTCCCGCAGGGTCAGCCATCGTTAATCTGATTTGGCATGTTAATGTTTAAGGGGTGGCCGGATGCCCTTCCTACCGCCACTCCATACCCCCCAGGACGGAATTAGTGTACCCCAACTGTCTGGCTTGTTGAGCAATTGCTCTCGAAAGCGGGTCGTGAATGCCCTCCCTGTTGAGCCAATGCTGAGTAAGTTTTTGTAATGCACTTCTTGATCTGTACATGTATTTATGGCCATGTTCTAATGATTTATATTTTCCTAAATTTTGTAGACGTCCGAAGATGACAGATTAACTGTCGAAACTTGTGTAGAGAAATAAATATTCCAACTGTGCATCTGACAACTGCATTTTATTCTATATACCATTGGCCCTGTTTATGAATTTCGAGAGGCGCTATAGGTTGATTACATCTTATCTACAATATCAACACAGTATTTTTTTATTGTACAATGTGATAATTTCTAGTTTAATTTCAGTTTCCTTCGTCAGCGGTCCCATCAAAATCGTCATTTGCCCCATCAAAATATAAGGTGGAAGTGAAAGCGACATTCTTCTTCGCCTTAGGTATGTTGGAGACCCTGATCCCCTCTTTGCAGTATGTGAAAACATTTGAAAGTAAACAGGATTTTTCATGTTCAGCAGTTCGTCCGGGATTTGCCATTTATTCTTCTAGAATTTTCCATTTTTGTGGCCTCATTGTGAGTAGTGGCTTTATAAGTATTGAAGGTATTTCAAATACGTCTTTGCAACTACAAGAAAATGTGCATTATTGTCACCAAAAGCGTTTCGTTTTATAGAAATAAAACATCATTTGTGGTCTGTAATGAAAGAGATTTACAATTTTGCTTGGTTTATAAGTCTAAAAACAGTTCGTTACAGAAGATGTAGATTTTACTTACAGTATTTTAGGCCCAGTTTTCGCTCACATCAGGAAACGGCATCTACTTCCACGTCTGTGAGGTATTCCTTCGTTGGCCACTGTTGATTCTGACCTAATCTCGCACTGCTTTTCAGAAGTACGCATTTCTTGATGTAAAACACAACACGATTTAACACTACCAGTCTTTGCGTCTTTCTGGCTCAATACACGGTAGTCAGAAAAAGCCTGAAAGGTTAAGAAACAAATTCGATACGTTGCCTCGTGTCCGAGTTAATTAGCACTGCAGTCAGTAAATCAGGTACTTGTGCCCGCAAAATTCCAGCGGTTCGCCATGAGACGGTATCGCTAAGCGTGTGCTTCGTTTGGTTTCCCAAAACCGAACAAGACAGTGATACAAAAATTGAACATGGGACTGTACTAAGGATCGAACCCGAGTCAAAGGCTGAGCAGTCCCGTGTGCTATCGTTTTCACAGTGCGAACAAGTGACACTCATTATATCTGGCAGTCCGATTGAATTTGTGCTCGCAACGGCCTGATTGGCTAACTTCAATGCTAATTAACTCGGAAACGGCACACAGTACCGAATAATTTTGTTAACAATTATTTCTCTGCGCAAACCATCCTGCAACAGTCTCGCAAGCTTTTCAGGCTGTTTCTGAGCATCCTGTATGTCTCGTGTGTTCATTGTAGTGTTACCAATTTTAGCCTAGGTTTCCTTTGATCTAAAAATGTTCTCTTTCTCTGGGATGTTATGCTGTGTTGTCTGAATATGTTACTATATATTTATTTAAAATGTAAGAGAAATGTAGGAGTAGTAATGGAGTTGAAGATCTAAATGATGAGTAGATGGTGGAAAGGGGGAAAGTGGGAGGGGGGGTTGCAATGATAACTCAAAAGTAAATTCAAAGTAGTGGAAAGGAAGGTGACTTGAAGGAAAATGTGCGAGGAGCAAGAGGTGAAATAAAAGCAGTGAGAGAGAATGGGGCAAGGGGAAAGAAAAAGATCTTTCTGCCATGTCTCGATTTTTCAATTATTTTATATAATGTCTGGTTTGCAATACTTACCTGATCATTGAGTAACTGTTTATTGTGTGTTAACGCTTTGTGTATATGGACGTTTTCTTGGAAAGGGAGAAGGTGTCCGTCTGTACTGCTTTTCATGTTGTTCATATCTTTTTCTATTGTGCTTGGCCTATGGTATTCCTGTTTTAGGTTATCTGCAAATGTAGAGTGATTTATACTGTATTTCGATGCCCTGATGTGCTTTTTAGATTTTGTGTCAAATATCCTGTTAGTCATCCCAGTGTAGTTTTCTTTCACAGTCCCTGCAGTTAGCTGGTAGATACGAGATTGTTTGCATCTGTCTGGATTTGGTTTTAATTTAGGGATCTGTTTATGTATTGAGTTAGCTGCTTTGTAATCAGTGTTTATGCTCCCTTTCTTGAATATATTACCTATTTTGTATGTGGATTTATTGTCGTAGGTCACTGTATGCCATTTTCTTGTGATTGTGCTGGTTGTATACGTTGGCGCGATGTGGTTTTTTTCATCATCTGTATCTTTATTTATCTGCAGAGTTTATCTATCGGTGTTTCTTTCTATGTATTTTTATTGGTATCTATTTTACATTGGCTACCATTTTTTGATAATAAGAAATGTTTAGGGGAGAGTTAGTCAGTCGGTTTAGCATATATCTGATTGCAGCTTGTTTATGATTACGTGTGTGGTTTAAGATTGCATTGTTGTGGAATCTCTGTAAATGTCAAATGATGGCTGTTGTAACCCATAGGTTTTTCATGGTCACCGACACTTCGAAACCAACACCAGGAAACAAAGAGACACAGGGAATTTTACGCAGAAAATCTGACTACAGACTTCTAAGGCTGGCGATATGATAAGTTTATTGGTACCTGGCACGGACCTCTTAATTGTACAATTAAGAACTCACTAATTCGATCAATTTGCGTATCAAAACTAGTTCTCTCCGTCCAACCAACTCCACTGATGTCATGCCTGCTTAGCGAACTGTTGGCTGAAAGAGTCAAAAGATCTTTTCTAGTCCATCTCAGTAGCCGAAGCCAACGGTCTTGCCGCAGTTATATCGCAGATTCCGTTAGATCGTCGAAGCTAAGTGCCTTCGGGCTTGGCTAGAACTTGGATGGTTGACCGTCCGAGTCTGCCGAGCACTGTTGGCGTGTTGGCGACCGGGGTGCACTCAGCCCTTGTGAGGCCAATTGGGGAGCTACTTGACTGAGAAGTAGCGGCTCCAGTCTCGAAAACTGACAACGACCGGGATAGCGTTGCACTGATCACATGTCCCTCCATATCCGCATCCAGTGACACATGTCGGCTGAGGATGACACTACGGTCGGTCGGTAGCACTGGGCCTTCCGAGGTCTCTTCAGCCGGAGAGAGAGTACTCGATAGCTACGGTATCAGCGCGGCCGATGTCAAACCGAAGGGTCCCGGGTTCGATGCCCTATCAGGGCGGAGATTTTTCTCTGCGTGGTGAGTGGGTGCTCAATCGTTTTAATCTTCATACCGGCTTGCCTGACACGTAAATCTCCTGGATGGTGAGATATGAAAAGTCTAAGCCTATGTAACTTCTTACCAGGGTATGGCTCGACCTTAATGAATATACCGAATTGTCGAACTACACTGCCGTATTTACTTTCCACTTTGGGAAGTTCGTAATTAAAAAAAAAAAAGTCCGTTCACCATTGAGGTATACAAAAATCGGTACTCACAATATTGCAGACGTTACTTTCTGTGCATGCTGGCAGCCAGTCAAGGAATATTTTAGGGAATTGGTTTAAAAAATTTATTTCATAGGCCCAGTCAAATCTTTACAAGTTTACTCCTAGAGCAACTTAAGCTGTGCCTACGTGACACAAGTTACCTGTCTTTCAAAACCGAGGCAGTTCTGTCCAGTTAAAGCTGCTGACAAGAGACGCCCTGAGACCTCTGCTGAAACTGCTAGCGAATTCACGCCATTGGTTTTAGCCAATCGCGTGCGTGGTATACAGGTCACGTGTGTGGACGCTGGAGTGTTCTGCGGTGCGGAACACAGTTGCCTCTCTCTCTTGTAATCCAGACCTCGAGTAGAACAGACGTCTTTTCGGAAGGCAGAGCCACTGGTTCTGCTTTTCACCACCGGCCACCAACATAAGTTAACATGAACCGCTTCCCCTTCCGTTGCCCATTTCAATTAATTTTTCGGCCTCCTAGACTGGCCAAAACCTGGTAACTTCCGAACCTAGGCGCGCCCTTTGTATGCCACACACTGAAATATGCCGGCCGAAGTGGCCGTGCGGTTAAAGGCGCTGCAGTCTGGAACCGCAAGACCGCTACGGTCGCAGGTTCGAATCCTGCCTCGGGCTTGGATGTTTGTGATGTCCTTAGGTTAGTTAGGTTTAACTAGTTCTAAGTTCTAGGGGACTGATGACCTCAGCAGTTGAGTCCCATAGTGCTCAGAGCCATTTGAACCATTTGAACCACACTGAAATATATTCTCTTTATTGTACTTAATTTCTTGTTCTGTCATTTAACGGCAGCCCTGGACGCCCACTCTCAAATCCTGACCGCTCGACCTCCTGCACACTGTCGTCACGAGGCATATGTAACAACCTTCTGCCCCTTCCCTGCCTATATACAGTACATTTGTGTCAGAATCGCGATTCGTTCCCACCGTTCGGTCCATAGTGTGACCGTTTACTTTTGGTTCATGTTTGACATTATGTGGTCCTTCAGCACTCGCCATTGTTATACCGCTACAAGCCGAGCCTGGATGAGTTGCCGTGGATGTCATTCCCCTGTGGAGCCGGCCCGGTTCCAACCTTGGGTCATAATTTAAGGTTTTTTAATTTATATTACGAACTTATCTTTGTACTTCACACTCTTATCATTGTTCAGTTGTGAAAACTGCACTAATTCAAAATGGCTCTAAGCATTATGGGACTTAACATCTCAAAGTCAAGAAAAAGGCTCCTCCTTCGCCATCTTTACTTAACATGGAAATTTTGCATATAGTTGACGAGAGCTGCAATATGAACATATTATAAACATTCCTTCATATATTCTAAATATATGCTGAACGAACCGCTCGCTTTGAAAAAGATACTATTTCGATTGTGAAGCGTGTTTTATCACATGATGAAAATCAATGTTTTCTATGTAGACGTTAGCGTTAGCAATAGCTTATGCGGAATTATGTGCATGCTTTTCCGTATTACGTAGAAAATGAGGCGTTTGAACGTAATTAGCGTTTTATGACGCTCTCTGCATAGCAAGACAACTCGTAAACATACCCTGTCCTCTCACGCTTCCGCCTCGCCGCTCATCACCATGTTGTTATTGTTGTGGTCTTCAGTCCTGAGACTGGTTTGATGGAGCTCTCCATGCTACTCTATCCTGTGCAAGCTTCTTCATCTCCCAGTACTTACTGCAACCTACATCCTTCATAATCGCGAAATTTTCCAGTCGCGTAGATATGTTTACAGCTTGGCTGCAAACTGAATACTTATATGTTCGTGGGTTTCCTGTGGATCGCCGGAGGTTCGTTGCAACACACAATTCCAATGAACGAAAGGCGAATGGCGCGCGTGCGGCTCGCACACCACTCGGTGTTCAAATGGTTCAAATGGCTCTGAGCACTATGGGACTTAACATCTATGGTCATCAGTCCCCTAGAACTTAGAACTACTTAAACCTAACTAACCTAAGGACATCACACACATCCATGCCCGAGGCAGGATTCGAACCTGCGACCGTAGCGGTCACGCGGTTCCAGACTGAAGTGCCTAGAACCGCACGGCCACACAGGCCGGCAGCCGACTTCCAGTGGGCGGATAAAAATATGGAAACACAGCGAGAAGTGTATGCTTGAACGTAAGCCTGCTGCCAACCAATCCTGCAGGCTGTGCTGTTGGATTTGACCGCAACGGCACCTGTGCGATGTCCTCAATACTTTGCAAGTAGCAGTCGTGGTCGGAACAGTGTTCTTGTAGTCGGGAGTACATTATGCTGTAACTAACGAGGGGACCTTCTGGGGGGTGCATCGAGTTATGAGCTTCCACTTCGTCTGCTTATAGTGTGGGTAGGTACCTATCACACCCTAAAATTGTAGGGGCCAATGCGACCACGTTATTGAAATATTGCCTGTTAAAGTTTGGGCAGCTCTATATAGAGAAAAGTTTCACTATTCTGGAAAGTGAGCAAGTAGCCGAGTTGCAAGCGAGATAGACTCCCGTCCAGGCTACTTTTGTTTACTTTTTTTTTCAAATTCCTGTTTTAATTTATAATTAATCATGAACATTCTGCAATGAACTGATTAAAAAGAATTACAAGCCTCTACAAATCAAAATTACAAATTGAATGTCACATTTTGTTTCAATATTTGGCGTTTTTTTGTTTTAACAGGAAATTAACAGTAATGTACTGCCGGATATCAGCGTCGTACTTGCACGATATTTCGGTCACGTAGCTCCTGGCCTTCATCAGGTGCGACCTGAGTAGTCTCAGGTCGCACCTGATGAAGGCCACGAGTTACGTGACCGAAATATCGTGCAAGTACGACGCTGATATCCGGCAGAACACCCGACAACCCAAGATGTCATTAGATCGCCGGGAAAGCCTCAAGAGTTACAACAGTAACGTAATTTCCTGAAATATTTTAATACTGTTCAATTTGTTTTCGTCGTGTTTTCAATTTTGTACCGTTGAGGTAGGGAATATTAAAAAAAAAAAAAAAAAAAAAAAAAAAAAACACCCAACGAATGATGGATTGAAAATATGTTTCATTTAATGGAAAGTTACTCGATATTTCCTATATTTTGACAAGTACATTCCGACGGATGGTACTTATTATAAAAACAATCAAAACATTTGTACTTTCGACACCAGTAACATAGTACGAATGCACATTCATTTTTGTCGCAATCGCATCTGTATTTTCTCATGTCCGCAGGAAACGCCACTGCATTGACGTTATGGAATACTACTTTTTGCGATGGATCTAGCGTCGCGAAAACAAAAGTAGCATAGACGAGTCTCGAACCAGGGTCGCCTGGACGGGAGTCTCCCTCGCTTGCCACTGACTTTTTTTTTTCATTTTGTTCGATATACTTCGTTGTGTTTGATCTGGGCGGCCGTCACAAGACATCCGGTCAAGTTGATCGTTGATTCCATTACTCAGTTTTTTTTATTACAGAGAGCACTCAGCCTTCTGACTGAACACGCTGAGGTACTATGCCGGCCACTCGGTTACTCGCTCACTTGCCACGATAGTGAAAGTTTTCTGTATATAAAGAGCTGCCCAAACTTTAACAGGCAATATTTAAAAAACGAGGCCGCATTGGCACCTACAATTTTAGGATGTGATAGGTGGCTACCCACACTATAAGCAGGCGAAGTAAGATCTCATAACTCGATGCACCCCCCAGAAGGTCCCCTCGTAAGTGAATTTGAACGTAAGCAAATTGATGGTACTCATGCTTCCGTAACCAAGGTAGCAGCAGTGATTGGTTTTTCAAGAAACACCGTTTCGAAGATTTATAACGTATACGGGGTAAGTGGAGAAGCATCAGCGGATACATCGGAACGCGGACGAAATTGTACCTTGTGTGGTCTTGACAGATTGTCATTGACGAGGATTATGACGAAAAATAAGAGGACGTCAGCTGCAGCAGTCACTGCAGAACTGAATGCCACACTCACGAACCCTTTCAGCACCAGAACAATAGGAAAGGAGCTCCATTAGGATGGAATTACTTCCTCGCGAACTACGAGGGGCGCTCAGTAATTAATACAATACTTTTTTTCTGAAAGCAGGTTGGTTTTATTCAGGATTACAATACATCATACTATTCCCCACTCTTTTGGCTACGAAATTCTATTTTTCAATATAATCTCCTTCGACGCAACAGCCTTATATCATCTTCGTGGGTGCGCCTGTATGCTCACATGGTACCACTCTACTGGTCGACGACGGAACGAATGTAGTGCTGCACCAGTAACCTCTCCATCATTGACGTACTGCTTCCCGTGGAGTGTACTCCATTGGTCCAAAAAGATGTAAGTCGGAAAGTGCGAGATCCTGCCTATAGGGTAAATGAGGAAAAACTCTCCAGTGAAGTTTTGTGAGCTCCTCTCGGGTGCGCAGACTTATTTGAGGCCATGCTTTGTCATGGAGAAGTTTGTTTACATTTTAGTGGCGACGAACACACTGAAGTCGTTTCTTAAACTTCCTGAGAGTAGTGCAGTACTCTTCAGAGTACGTGGCACCACGACATCAAACAGAATAAGCCCTTCAGAGTTCCAGAAGACCGCCGTCACGATTTTACCGGATGAGGGTGCGGCCTTGAACTTTTTCTTCGGAGGAGAGAGGGTTTGGCACCACTCGATGGATTGGAGTTTTGTTTCCGGTTCGAAGCGATGACCCATATTTCATCGCCTGTGACAATGTTCGACAAAACATTGTCACGATCAGCCTCGTAATACGCATGCAATTCCCCACACATGGTGCTTTGTTGCTCTTTATTGTCTGCTATTTTGTCTAAAACTGACATGGTGAGACCGTGGCTGTGTACAGTTAATGTAGGTTAATTCTTACAAAGAAGAAAACAGCAACCAGCCGCTATTAATACTGCTATTTATTTAGGTAAATAGCGCCGTTACCAGTTTCGAACTGGCAAGTTTATCATCAGACGGCTGTTGACATGATTTTCAAGATACACTTTACATTATCGTCCGTTTTCCATTTTTATTATTCCACTGTGGCGAAGTTTCTTTGGTGTATTGTTGCCCTGCGGTAGAAAAACAGTGTTAGAAGCGCCCTATGTGAAAATAACTAACCTCCAAACGATGAATTACAGCGTAAATAGATATGTGAGGTTAAGTGGTTATGGTACCATAACCTCACATATTTCAAATGTTCAAATGTGTGTGAGTTCTTAAGGGACCAAACTGCAAAGGTCATCGGTCCCTAGGCTTACACACTACTTAAACTAACTTAAACTAACCTATGCTAAGAACAATACACAACACCATGCGCGAGGGAGGACGCGAACCTCCGGCGGGAGGGGCCGGGCAGCCAGTGACACGGCGCCTCTAACCGCGCGGCCACTCCGCGCGGCCCTCACATATTTATTTACGCTGTATTTCATCGTTTGGAGGTTATTTATTTTCACATAGGGCGCTTCTAATACTGTTTTTCTACCGTAGGGCAACAACACACCAAAAATACTTCGCCACAGTGGAATAATAAAAATCTAAAACGGACGATAATGTAAACTGTATCTTGAAAATCATGTGAACAGCCGTCTGATGATGAACTTGCCAGTTAGAAACCGGTAAAGGCGCTATTTACCTAAATAAATAGCAGTATTAATAGTGGCTGGTTGCTGTTTTCTTCTTTGTAAGAATTAACCTACATTCTTTATGGTCTTCTGATAGGCCGCGAGGTACCCACCGCGCACATACTCTTGAGTACTCCAACCGGTCGAGGAGTGTGTCAACACTACCGACAGAGACGTCCAGTTGAGCAACGAGGTGCTTGACTATGGTACGTCGATCACTTCGAATGAGAGTGTCCGCCCGTTCCAACATTGCAGGAGTCACAGCTGTGTGCGGTCGGCTGGCTCAGGGGACATCGGACAGGTTTGTGTAACCTTGTTGCGATGATGACGGACGCCTCGGCCAACGACTCACCCTGCTTTTGTTAACTGACAGATCTCCGTAGACATACTGCAAGCGCCTATGAGTATCTGCGATGCTGTTGTTTTCCTCCAAAAGAAACTCAGTGTTAGCTGTCTGCTTGGAACGCACTTCCGTTACAGACGCAATTTTGAAGGCTACGTATAGCGCAAGCACCTATCGGAACTTCATGAAACTACAGGTGCTGAAGCGTGAATATTGCACGATATTTCACAAAAAAATTTCGCAGTTTTTCAACCGCAATTGGCCGAGAAAAAAATGTTTTGCATTACGTATTGAACGGCCTTCGTAGAGGATGTGATAAACGTTTCAAAGGCGCAATTTCGAAGATTTACTAGTATATTGCATACAGGGCAACGAGGACGAAAGTGTGCGTTGAGTGGTCGTGACAGACTGTCATTGAAGAGGACTGTGACGAAAAATACGACGACAGCTGCAGAAGTCACTGTAGATGTGAATCTCACCCTCACGAACACTTTCAACACCAGAACAATACGAAAAGAGCTCCATTAGTATGGAATTATTTGCTCGTTAACTATTGTGGATCCCATAAAACCAGCGCGGTTCGGTAACTCGACGTCTGTTTGTGTTTCTACTTTGCACTAAGAACGTATCTTTGTACAGGACGATGTTTTCTAGGTGAGTACAGCGAGCTGCGCCTCACAACCCACGTGCTTAGTTTGTGCGCTCCGGCCTCAGTTGACGGTCCAACCGGCCCAGCTTCTCGGTCACCGCCAGCTAACTGGCGGTGGTGGTTAGTGTTTAACGTCCTGTCGACAACGAAGTCATTAGAGACGGAGCGCAAGCTCGGGTTAGGGAAGGATTGGGAAGGAAATCGGCCGTGCCCTTTCAAAGGAACCATCCCGGCATTTGCCTGAAATCACGGAAAACCTAAATCAGGATGGCCGGAGACGGGACTGAACCGTCATCCTCCCGAATGCGAGTCCAGTGTGCTAACCACTGCGCCACCTCGCTCGGTCCGCCAAATAACTCTGAGCTGGGCGCAGAAGCACGAAAGGAAAACGCGCGATGCCTCCTCGCCGGTGCCGTGGCTCGCTGAGCGCACGGGGGCGCTGTTTACGGTCGGCGCGGATTCCCTGCCGCTGCCGCCGCCCACCTGCCGCCCCACGTTGGCCGTCGGTCAGCTCCCCGCTGCCATCTGCTTTTGGGTTCTGGCGCGTACTTTCAGCGCCGTGCAGACAACCGCCCCGCCAACCACCCCGCTGATATAGGGTACCTCGAGCGTACGGCCCTTATGCCGTCGGCACACGGACCGTGCATCCGAACGTTGAGCGTTGAGCGTGCCGAGTTTCTGACGTCGTAGCGTGGAACAGCACGTTCGGGAGTCATTCCGAACGTGCAGAGCAATATCTAGCATGTCAGATATTCTGAGCGTACGTCTGAGCGTTGACCAATGAAATGGCACAACGCCACCTACGTCACATGCACGCCATCTCCCTTCAGCACGAAGTTGTGAGGCGCCATATTGGCATTCATTTCAAGCCTACACGTATATATGCCGTTACTGAGCACCAGAAAATTGAGAATCACTGAAAACCCGTTGTTAACTGTGTGATACGTTGCAATAAAATAATGAGAAACAACATATTCGTGGCAAAAGAATTATTGGCTTGATCTAGAGGACACCTTGCGCTACTTGTAAAAAGCTATCTTGCTACTTTTTCTTTCATGCTTCGTAATTCACGTGTTGCAAAGATTCTGCTACTGGGTAGGAACAGTGATCACGTAAGAATGACCTTAGAGTTTTACTAAAATGTGGGATTAATGAAATAATGTTTATCTTATGTGAAGAAGTATTGCAAATTTGTATTGCACTGTTTGTAATGGAACTTTTATAAGCCTGTGTCCTTACTGATTGGACATGGTACTTTCCTTTTATTGGACAATGGAGGAAATGTGCGTTTTAATAGAGCTAACGTGGGAATTTTACGCCCGCCCGTTTAGTAAACAGTGTGATTTACGAACTAGAAACTTCCCGCAACTGCCGCCGGAGTACGTTGCGATCGCGTGTACCACGTTGGGGCCCACGTACCGTAGGCACAAGTCTTTTCTGAGCGTCCAGCAGCACGTTGAACTTATCACGCTCAACGTTGACGTTGACACGGTCCGTGTGCCGACGGCTTTAGCCGCTGCCCCACCGGCGCCGCCGCTTCTGCACGTTGCGATGCAATGACTGTACTGTGAGTGTTGACATGTAGTGAGGCACTTGCAGCCACTTGTTGAGAGAAGAGATCGGTAAATTATAAACAGCTAAATTTTACATCTTATGCAGTTATTGCCTGTTTTTTTGAACTTTGAATTTTTGTGAGTCTGATTACTATGAGGTGTGTTGAATGTGTATTTGTTCATAGATAAGCACTTCACCTATTTGTTGGGTGGATAGTTAAAAAGTTTTTAAGATATTTTTTGAGAGCTTTCGATTAATCTCCAGGGATGTGCAGCTTGCACAATGTGTTTGGCAACCAGAGTGTCCCAGCCGTTCATGGCATTTTCTTCCGTTTCGTTTTCGTGTCATGATTAACTCTTTTTTCTTTCATCTTTCCTATAAGCATCATTTCTCCGCCCTATGGTGAAAGTAGGTTCCTTCTCCTTGCTCCACAGACTTGAGTGCTTTAAGGGCCCTGTGCCGTCATACAGCGTCTGCAAGGTTTCCGAAATGTTGTCACACTAAATCTTGTTACCTTGATGGGAGTTCGTTTTTCTTGCAAGACCAGGCACAGACGCCAAATCGGCATTTAGGCCTCGTATGAAAAGCGACAAGCCATTGGATTCTGACTGACCGGTTGATGTCCGTTGTTTACTACTGGTACTAGGCGACTTTAGGCCCCAAGCGCATACACGGTCGTAATTACATGATTAGTACGTGTTGCCGAAACCGATAGGACGTTGTGTGACATGCCGGATTGCGTAACGAAAGGAATTAACTTTTTCTCCCTTCTCTTTCCTTTCTTTCTGGTCTCTCTGCATCCTCTTCCTGGAGCATTTATTCTTTTTCTGTCCATGCCTTCTGTTTTTCTTAAGTGGTAGTTTCTTGATTGGTTAACTCAATGCACGAAGCTACGATGTATTACGAGATGTACCGTAACGAGAGTTAGAACTGATGAAAGAGAATTAATATATTTTACCCCTGTAAGTTGATAAGAGAGGATACATGACTTCCGGCTATTATCCCCCAGAGGGCAGCGAAGTTTTGTTGATATGAAGATACATAATACGTTGTTTTATTGAGGTTATTTGAGAGCACGCACGAGGTCCTGTGGTCATGTGGTTGAAGATAATTACGTGCAGCCAAGAGTTCCTGTGTGTACTGTAGGTGATGTTAAATGGTCTGTTTTATGCTGCCACCCCAGAGGTCAGAGCAGAAACGTTAGCCTTGATTCATTTTACCATCCAGCGAGTTTCCAGTTGATACAAATTTTTGGAGTCGTTTAAATTGCATATTATGTTACCAGTGAACGCTTACTATAAGCAGAGTATGGTGCAGACACGTGGACTGGCACAGCTGTCGCCTTGCGATAAGCCAGTCACGCTCCTAAGCGCTACCACTTCTCTCCCTGTTCTTCGTCTTGTCTGCCGTAATTAAGTCTAATTTTCATATGATTTATAAGTCATTTATTGTATAAGTTTTGAGTGACAATCTACGGAGAGTATTATATAGAGTATAAATATTAAGTGGTTGTAAGTAACAACTACTGTTTTGTATGAGAGGGATGACCCAGGTTCACACCTAGAGTATTTGTATTATGTGGGAAGTTTAGGTATTTTGAAGAATTTGAGGTGTTTAAAGGTACCCTCTCTCAACTACTGTATAGGTCTTTGTGATGTTGTGAATTTAGCTACTTGCATGATTCAACTTCGTTGCAGATTTTTGATGTTGTACTGTATTTCACTTGTAGCTCTCTTTTATTGACAAGGATTTTGTTTTGCCTTTCGAAAGAATGCATCCAGTTTACCTTACTAAAGTGTTTCTACAATGCTACATTTCACAAGCGTACGTCGATGATCGTTTCGTTTTGTTGTCAAACCTAGAATGTTGAGCTCCTCCTTGCGGAGTCCATTCTATGTTGTCTTTTATTGTTCAATGGATTGTGACACTTCGAAGTTTCATGTAACTTTTGGAACCAATGTTCCATTGCTTCGTACATGAACTAAGTCCGTTTTCGGTTAAGAAGCGTTTTCTTTCAAGCTCTCGCTAAGAGTTAAAAATGATTACGCGAGTTTAACTCTCATGTCTGCTGAATTGACTGTTTCCCTTCAGTTTCTCTTTACAAAAGTTTCCTGGCCTGTGTCCAATGAAATTGACATTAACTTTTTCTTACCTACGTCTTGTGCACGGTACATTAAGTCCTTCAGTACTCTGTCGTACGCGCCGACCGTTACGTAACAGAATTTTCGTCATCTTCAGGCGACTCTGTTGTAGTCTTTATGCAGACAACAAATTCCTAAAAAATGATGGCCAGTGTTTTATGAATTTTCTGTTTGCTGAAAATCAACACAGAGCTACATTCTGTCGTCCAGTATCTGTTTAAGAATTAATGCAAGTATTGTACTAACGATTTTAACTGAGTCTTCTTAAATGTCGTTTACTGTGCCGCCATGCATTTGGTTTTGCCCTATAACAGTTAGGATCTCTTCATGTACAAATTTGGTGTCGCTCGATGCGGATCATTACCGGTGTTCGACCGTCTGTTAGCCAGCATTGCCTTTCTCTGTTTTTACGCATAATTTGCGTTATACCGCCGGTACACGTCGCCAGCTGAGCTTCAAAGCACGTTTGCTTCAAGATTGCCTTAGCATGCACACTTGTGCTGTGCCGAATGCTGAAAGTGCCACTGCCACTTCCCCTTCGCCCCTCTCGCGCTTTCTCATCCCTTGCGCTTACCTCTGCGCCCTTTCCCCTCCCGCTAGACGTGCGTTTCGCCACAGATAATACCTCCCCCCCCCCCCCCATCACCCTACTAGTGAGAAGCGCCATTAAAGTTTGTCGACGTCACACAAGCATACCTCTCCTTCCCCGCCAGACAAGCCACGTACTCTTCCCCCGTCAGTCAAAGTTTGTTTACCAACAGTGCGTGCGCTTCTGTTGCACAGAACCACATTCTAGATGTGAATCTTTTCGTATTTAATGGTTCACATGGCTCTGAGCACTATGGGACTTAACTTTTGAGGTCATCAGTCCCCTAGAACTTAGAACTACTTAAACCTAACTAACCTAAGGACATCACACACATCCATGCCCGAGGCAGGATTCGAGCCTGCGACCGTAGCAGTCGCGCGGTTCCAGATTGTAGCGCCTAGAACCGCTCGGCCACCCCGGCCGGCCGTATTTAATGAACTGATTATAAACTCACTGCATTCTTTTCCATTTTTATGTAAAGTTTATGAATAGGACGAGGATATTGTTAGCTGTTTTGTCACCGTGGACACACATTTTAATTTTCTTTTCTAGAGTGTTGCCTGTGTCTTTCTCCATGCCTATAACTGTGTTTCACAGGCTTACATTATGTCATATGACAGTTCCCTGATAACCTGAAAACTTTGAACTCTAAGAACAGTTGACAGGACATATATTTTTCTTGAACTTTGCCGTTTTCGAGCAAAAAATAAGGTTGTAACCAATCCTCACTTCTAATTGACAATCAAACAAGGGCTGTTCTGGTTTTGTTCTTTAGTTTCTCTGGTTGTGATTTAACTATAGAGAACAGTTTGTTAATAATTCCTGTAACAGGTTTGTAAAACATTGTGGTTCAGTGGTACTACTAGGAAAAACATTGAAACTGTGTGACGACTGAGAAGTTCTCAACCATTCAAACCACAACTTGGTCACATTTCAACCTTGTTAATTTTCATTTGGCCCACTTTTAACTATTTAATTTACACGACAAATTAAGTGATATGCATAAGGAATATTACCCCGTGAGGCAATTTAAATAGCCTTTGCTATCCCCTGATTTCATCCTTAATTCCAGTGTTTTGTCAGTATATGAAAAGGCTTTGTACTCTGTATTTTAACATGGGTTAGAACAGATAAGGTTTGTATTATATGTGTTTTATGGTACCCCATCTCTTGGACGTAAATCCTCCATTTTACTGAAATGTGTTAATATTTAATAGCCTGAGCAACTTTGTGCAACTACTACCCTCAAAAATAGTCAGATGACATAGCAAGATTTTACTAAGGTTATTACTCTTTTTCAAATGTACTTATTCCAATTCTAATCAAGCCAGGTGTTAATGCTTTGCAGTAAGTCGATTTATTATATTTCTTACACAAATACTTCGATTACCATAGAATTAAATATTTTGTTATAATCGTGGATTTCATTTTGTATTTCGTTGTAGTAATGATTTCAGTTATTATAGAAAACATTGTATTTCTGCACAAAATTTGAACAGTTAATATTTTATTATTTTATTAACTCATGATATTTGATAATCTTGACTGCATGTAAGTCCCCTCCCACTTACATACACTAAATGAAATATTGTAACAGATCCCTCCCATAGTATTAAGGTCCCAACTAGGGCAAACCATCTTCCTGGGGAGTGACTGACGCCATTTTGTAAACAATGTTCGTCACCATTTCTCTGGAAGGCGGAAGGAATGTGCGTGGTGGCAGCCAGTCAAGGAATATTTTAGGGAATTGGTTTAACATATTTATTTCAAAGGCCCAGTCAAATCCTTACAAGTTTACTCCTACAACAATTTACGCTGTGCCTATGTGACACAAGTTGCCTATCTTTCAAAACCGAGGCAGTTCTGTCCAGTTAAAGCTGCTAACAAGAGACACACCGAGATCTCTGCTGAAACGGCAAGGAATTGACGCCATTGGTTTTAGCCAATAGCGTGCGTGGTATACAGGTCACGTGTGTGGACGCTGGAGTGTTCTGCGGTGCGGAATACAGTTGACTCTCTCTCTTGTAATCCAGACCTCGAGCAGAACAGACGTCTTTCCGGAAGGTAGAGCCTCTGGCTCTGCTTTTCACGACGCGCCACCAACATAAGTTAACATGAACCACTTCCCCTTCCGTTGTCCATTTCAATTAATTGTTTGACCTCCTAGACTGGCCTAAACCTGGTAACTTCCGACCCTAGGCGCGCCCCTTGTATGCGATACACTCAAATATATTCTCTTTACTGTACCTAATTTCCTGTTCTGTCATTGTATACAGGGTGTTACAAAAAGGTACGGCCAAACTTTCAGGAAACATTTCTCACACACAAAGAAAGAAAATATGTTATGTGGACATGTGTCCGGAAACGCTTACTTTCCATGTGCATATCGGTACATAGGGACACCAGTTGTTTGCGAGTTCGAAGAATTGGTTCCCAAACATGCTCAGTAACCTTCACTTCAAACGACCGAGCCGCTCCGGGGCCACAGGAACCGTCAGTGCCACTTCCCCAGGTAATGCTGGCATCGGGCACCGCTTTGAATCCTGTTGGAGTATGCTGTGGGGTGGCACCCTACGTAACAAACGCATGGAGAACGAATCTCCGGCTGTCACTTGTATGCAGTCGTTGGAGATGTGGGACGCGTCTCTCTAAGTATCCGCAACGTCTAAGTTACCGCCATTTTAGAAAACGATTGTCTCTCTGTAACGTTACAAGCAGTAAGTTGTATACAATATATAGCAGTCACGTAATATGATAAGAGGTTGGGTTTGGTAGCAATTACCTCAGCCTCTGTCGTGCAGTCACACCGAGTGCGCCGCTCGCATAGGACACTGCGCGTCCATCAGCTTTAATGTGCCGCCTCGGTTTCTACTAGCGTATCTAAATGCCCGTGGCTTGCATTTGTCGTTTTCGAGGTTCAGCTATCCACATTATTTCTCGCTCCCTCTCCAGGTGCTGATTTCCGGTTTCATCTGTTTAGTGAACTTTTTGATGTTTTTGTCATATGTAGTACCTGGCCTACAGCGGGAAGTCAGCTCTCCAAATCGTTTGTAATTGCCTGAGGGCAAGTGTAACTGTGTGAGAGGGCTACCTCAATTTGCGTTTCTTTCGGTTTGCAATACAGTTCCAAATTCTATTTCTGAGAAGGTTAATTTCTTCCGGGTGAGCTTCAGAGTGTCAGTAAGTATAAGAAGGATATAATTCCACCAGGTTGTATTCTACATTATTTTATTTGCACTACTATTGTCGGGCACCGCCCATTCTCAAGCGCGTCTATAGTAACAATTGTAGGCACATCGTCCTCGTTTCTTCAAACAGTCACGTGCCACACACATTTGTGCACGGCACGGACATCGATGGTCATCATCTTGTAATGTTACCTAGAAATCACACTATGTACGCTTGTTCATGTAACTGACACTAGACTGTTACCGACCGTGCTGTGCGCAAATATGTATGAGTAACCTCCTATCACAACATCAGGCGTAAACACAAATCAACATGCACCGGAACAAGAGCTTGGCGGCGTGAGGTAGCCTAGAGTCAGAAAATGCAAACCACTGATCCAGATGTCGAGACAGTGTCATCAATATCAGTATCTGAAATAGTGCAAAACAAATACCTTCATATTACAGACTACATTTATGACGCATGTATACAAGGTGCCAATGGCTAATATTTATCTAGGCAGCTTAAACATGACGTCTTTCAGTGGGAGTCCATCCAGACTGCTATTATACATCTACATCTACATACACACTCCGCAATCCACCATACAGTGCGTGGCGGAGGGTACCTCGTACCACAACTAGCATCTTCTCTCCCTGTTCCACTCCCAAACAGAACGAGGCAAAAATGACTGCCTATATGCCTCTGTACGAGCCCTGATCTCTCTTATCTTATCTTCGTGGTCTTTCCGCGAAATGTAAGTTGGCAGCAGTAAAATTGTACTGCAGTCAGCCTCAAATTCTGGTTCTCTAAATTTCCTCAGTAGCGATTCACGAAAAGAACGCCTCCTTTCCTCTAGAGACTCCCACCCGAATTCCTGAATCATTTCCGTAACACGCGCGTGATGATCAAACCTACCAGTAACAAATCTAGCAGCTCGCCTCTGAATTGCTCCTATGTCCTTCCTCAATCCTACCTGATAGCGATCCCAAACTCTCGATCAGTACTAGAGAATAGGTCGTATTAGTGTTTTATAAGCCGTCTCCTTTACAGATGAACCACATCTTCCCAAAATTCTACCAATGAACCGAAGACGACTATCCGTCTTCCCCACAACTGCCTTTACATGCTTGTCCCACTTCATATCGCTCTGCAATGTTACGCCCAAATATTTAATCGACGCGACTGTGTCAAGCGCTACACTACTAATGGAGTATTCAGACATTACAGGATTCTTTTTCCTATTCATCTGCATTAATTTACATTTATCTATATTTAGAGTTAGTTGACATTCTTTACACCAATCACAAATCCTGTCCAAGTCATCTTGTATCCTCCTACAGTCACTCAACGACGCCACCTTCCCGTACACCACAGCATCATCAGCAAACAGCCGCACATTGCTATCCACTCTATCCAAAAGATCATTTATGTAGATAGAAAACAACAACGGACCTACCACACTTCCCTCCGGCACTCCAGATGATACCCTCACCTCCGATGAACACTCACCATCGAGGACAACGTACTGAGTTCTACTATTTAAGAAGTCTTCGAGCCACTCACATACTTGGGAACCAATCCCATATGCTCGTACCTTAGTTAGGAGTCTGCAGTGAGGCACCGAGTCAAACGCTTTCCGGAAGCCAAGGAATATGGCATCCGTCTGATACCCTTCATCCATGGTTCGCAAGGTATCATGTGAAAAAAGGGCGAGTTGCGTTTCGAAGGAGCGATGCTTTCTAAAGCCGTGCTGATGCATGGACAGCAACTTCTCAGTCTCAAGGAAATTCATTATATTCGAACTGAGAATATGTTCGAGAATCCTGCAACAAACCGATGTTAAGGATATTGGTCTGTAATTTTGAGGATCCATCCTTCTACCCTTCTTATATACAGGCGTCACCTGCGCTTTTTTCCAGTCGCTCGGGACTTTACGTTGGGCAAGAGATTCGCGATAAATGCAAGCTAAGTAAGGAGCCAATGCAGTAGAGTACTCTCTGTAAAACCGAATTGGAATCCCATCAGGACCTGGCGATTCATTTATTTTCAACCTATTCAGCTGCTTCACAACCCCAGGGATGTCTATCACTATGTCCTCCATACGGGAATCTGCACGAGACTCAAACGGCGGTATGTTTGTACGATCCTCCTGCGTGAAAGATTTCTCAAATGCTAAATTTAAAATTTCAGCTTTCGTTTTGCTGTCTTCCGTTGCCAGGCCAGCCTGATAAGTGAGTGACTGGATGGAATCCTTCGACCCGCTTACCGATTTTACGTAAGACCAGAATTTCATTGGGTTTTCAGCAAGATCTTTTGCTAAGGTATGACGGTGGTAGTGGTTGAATGCTTCGCGCATCGCTCTTTGTACAGCAGCACGAATCTCTACTAACTTTTGCCTGTCCTCATTCGCCCGATCTTTCTTGTGCCGCGAGTGCAACTGCCTTTGCTTCCTGAGCATTCTCCGAATTGCGCTGTTAAACCACGGTGGGTCTTTTCCGTCCGTAACCCACTTTTTCGGCACATACGTGTCCAATGCGTGATTTACAATGTGTTTAAAATTTGCCCATAATTCTTCCACGTCGATCGTACCGGAAGTAAATGAAGTCGATTCATTTACTAAGTTGGATGCTAACAACTGCATATCTGCTCTTTCTAGTAAGAATACTCTCCTAGCCTTCTTGACCGACTTTTTAACTTTCGTAAACGTAGTCGTAATGACAACATCATGATCACTAATCCCTGTATCAACACTGACAGAGTCGATGAGGTCTGGTCTGTTCGTGGGTACCAGATCTAAAATATTTCCATTACGCGTTGGTTGTCGATTTAGCTGCTCAAGACAGTTTTCGGATAATGTGTTCAAAAGTAATTCACACGACTGCTTGTCTGTACCACCTGTAATGAATCCATAGACATCCCAGTCTATACTAGGTAGGTTGAAGTCGCCTCCGACTAATATAGCATGATCCGGGTACTTATTGCGATACAGAATGTAGACTCCCTTTGAATGATTCTAGAACTATCACGGTGGAACCTGGTGGCCGGTAATAACACCCCACAATTAACTTTATTTCCCCTAGCCCTGTTAAACGTGTCCAGATAACTTCACAATCGCACTCTACTTCGATCTCAGTAGACACAATATTTTTGTCAACTACAATGAAGACTCCACCTCCTACGGTGTCTAATCTGTCTTTCCGATACACGTTCCAACTCTCACTAAATATTTCAGAACTTCCTATCTCAGGGTTCAACCAGGTCTCAGTCCCAAGAATAATTTGCGCGCCACACGTTTCCTGGAGGGCAGTAAATTCAGGAACTTTATTCTGAACACTCTGAAAATGTACTGCTAATATCTTTATAGCTGTAGTGTCTTTACACTGAGCGCTTCCTGATTTCCCTGCCTGCACGTCGACTGGTGAGTGTTCATCAGGACACCTCGCACTACTGCCTAGCCTAAAAAAAACCCCATGTGCACGCCACAAGTACTCTGCTACCCGAGTAGCCGCTTCCTTTGGGTAGTGCACCCCTGACCTATCTAGGGGCGTCCTACAATCCCCCACCCAATAGCGCAAGTCTAGAAATCTGTAGCCAAGACCGTCACCGAGTCGACGAAGCCTCTGGTTGAGACCCTCCACTCGGCTCCAAACCAAAGGACCACGATCCACTCTGGGAACGATGCTGCAAATAGAGAGCTCTACTTGCACCCCACGTGCGAGGCCAGTTGTCTTCACCAAATCCGCCAGCCGCCAGCCATTCTTCTAAGAATGGAGGAGCTGGAAGGCGAAGCAGTCTGCAGGGAAAACGAAAAATCAGTGAAATTACATAAAATAATTAGAGAATCATGTGACTACATCAAGGCATCTGAGAGATATTCATACACATTTACAGAATGACTATGAAACACACCAGTCGCCAGAACAACAAGTAGCGCAAGACGATTAGAAAACAACTACAGTTAAGCCAAGCATACAAAACAACACAATATCACCAACAATTAAACACGAATAAAACACCACAAAGTGCAAATTGTACGTGAAACCAGTATTCTTTGTTCATGGTGGAAGTACCCATGACGCAGACAGACAAGAACCTGAGACTAAAACAACACGAACAGGAATATGACGACACAAAGCCAGAAACTACAAAGACAAACAACATACCGAAACCATAAACATATGGGAGTCATTCCAGATGTGGAAAGATGTGGAAAGGGTCCTTCCGGATGCCATGAAGGGTACAGGGTGCACCCATCTGCAGGTGGTCGCTCATGTCGGCACCAATGATGTGTGTCGCTATGGATCGGAGGAAATCCTCTCTGGCTTCTGGCGGCTATCTGATTTGGTGAAGACTGCCAGTCTCGCTAGCGGGATGAAAGCAGAGCTCACCATCTGCAGCATCGTCGACAGGACTGACTGCGGACCTTTGGTACAGAGCCGAGTGGAGGGTCTGAATCAGAGGCTGAGACGGTTCTGCGACCGTGTGGGCTGCAGATTCCTCGACTTGCGCCATAGGGTGGTGGGGTTTCGGGTTCCGCTGGATAGGTCAGGAGTCCACTACACGCAACAAGCGGCTACACGGGTAGCAGGGGTTGTGTGGCGTGGGCTGGGCGGTTTTTTAGGTTAGATGGCCTTGGGCAAGTACAGAAAGGGCAACAGCCTCAACGGGTGCGGGGCAAAGTCAGGACATGCGGGGACCAAGCAGCAATCGGTATTGTAATTGTCAACTGTCGAAGCTGCGTTGGTAAAGTACCGGAACTTCAAGCGCTGATAGAAAGCACCGAAGCTGAAATCGTTATAGGTACAGAAAGCTGGCTTAAGCCAGAGATAAATTCTGCCGAAATTTTTACAAAGGTACAGACGGTGTTTAGAAAGGATAGATTGCATGTAACCGGTGGTGGAGTGTTCATCGCTGTTAGTAGTAGTTTATCCTGTAGTGAAGTAGAAGTGGATAGTTCCTGTGAATTATTATGGGTGGAGGTTACACTAAACAACCGAATTAGGTTAATAGTTGGCTCCTTTTACCGACCTCCCGACTCAGCAGCATTAGTGGCAGAACAACTGAGAGAAAATTTGGAATACATTTCACATAAATTTTCTCAGCATGTTATAGTCTTAGGTGGAGATTTCAATTTACCAGATATAGACTGGGACACTCAGATGTTTAGGACGGGTGGTAGGGACAGAGCATCGAGTGACATTATACTGAGTGCACTATCCGAAAATTACCTCGAGCAATTAAACAGAGAACCGACTCGTGGAGATAACATATTGGACCTACTGATAACAAACAGACCCGAACTTTTCGAATCTGTATGTACAGAACAGGGAATCAGTGATCATAAGGCCGTTGCAGCATCCCTGAATATGGAAGTTAATAGGAATATAAAAAAAGGGAGGAAGGTTTATCTGTTTAGCAAGAGTAATAGAAGGCAGATTTCAGACTACCTAACAGATCAAAACGAAAATTTCTGTTCCGACACTGACAATGTTGAGTGTTTATGGAAAAAGTTCAAGGCAATCGTAAAATGCGTTTTAGACAGGTACGTGCCGAGTAAAACTGTGACGGACGGGAAAAACCCACCGTGGTACAACAACAAAGTTAGGAAACTACTGCGAAAGCAAAGGGAGCTCCACTCCAAGTTTAAACGCAGCCAAAACCTCTCAGACAAACAGAAGCTAAACGATGTCAAAGTTAGCGTAAGGAGGGCTATGCGTGAAGCGTTCATTGAATTCGAAAGTAAAATTCTATGTACCGACTTGACAGAAAATCCTAGGAAGTTCTGGTCTTACGTTAAATCAGTAAGTGGCTCGAAACAGCATATCCAGACACTACGGGATGATGATGGCATTGAAACAGAGGATGACACGCGTAAAGCTGAAATACTAAACACCTTTTTCCAAAGCTGTTTCACAGAGGAAGACCGCACTGCAGTTCCTTCTCTAAATCCTCGCACAAACGAAAAAATGGCTGACATCGAAATAAGTGTCCAAGGAATAGAAAAGCAACTGGAATCACTCAACAGAGGAAAGTCCACTGGACCTGACGGGATACCAATTCGATTCTACACAGAGTACGCGAAAGAACTTGCCCCCCTTCTAACAGCCGTGTACCGCAAGTCTCTAGAGGAACGGAGGGTTCCAAATGATTGGAAAAGAGCACAGATAGTCCCAGTCTTCAAGAAGGGTCGTCGAGCAGATGCGCAAAACTATAGACCTATATCTCTTACGTCGATCTCTTGTAGAATTTTAGAACATGTTTTTTGCTCGCGTATCATGTCATTTCTGGAAACCCAGAATCTACTATGTAGGAATCAACATGGATTCCGGAAACAGCGATCGTGTGAGACCCAACTCGCCTTATTTGTTCATGAGACCCAGAAAATATTAGATACAGGCTCCCAAGTAGATGCTATTTTTCTTGACTTCCGGAAGGCGTTCGATACAGTTCCGCACTGTCGCCTGATAAACAAAGTAAGAGCCTACGGAATATCAGACCAGCTGTGTGGCTGGATTGAAGAGTTTTTAGCAAACAGAACACAGCATGTTGTTATCAATGGAGAGACGTCTACAGACGTTAAAGTAACCTCTGGCGTGCCACAGGGGAGTGTTATGGGACCATTGCTTTTCACAATATATATAAATGACCTAGTAGATAGTGTCGGAAGTTCCATGCGGCTTTTCGCGGATGATGCTGTAGTATACAGAGAAGTTGCTGCATTAGAAAATTGTAGCGAAATACAGGAAGATCTGCAGCGGATAGGCACTTGGTGCAGGGAGTGGCAACTGACCCTTAACATAGACAAATGTAATGTATTGCGAATACATAGAAAGAAGGATCCTTTATTGTATGATTATATGATAGCGGAACAAACACTGGTAGCAGTTACTTCTGTAAAATATCTGGGAGTATGCGTACGGAACGATTTGAAGTGGAATGATCATATAAAACTAATTGTTGGTAAGGCGGGTACCAGGTTGAGATTCATTGGGAGAGTGCTTAGAAAATGTAGTCCATCAACAAAGGAGGTGGCTTACAAAACACTCGTTCGACCTATACTTGAGTATTGCTCATCAGTGTGGGACCCGTACCAGGTCGGGTTGACGGAGGAGATAGAGAAGATCCAAAGAAGAGCGGCGCGTTTCGTCACTGGGTTATTAGGTAACCGTGATAGCGTTACGGAGATGTTTAATAAACTCAAGTGGCAGACTCTGCAAGAGAGGCGCTCTGCATCGCGGTGTAGCTTGCTCGCCAGGTTTCGAGAGGGTGCGTTTCTGGATGAGGTATCGAATATATTGCTTCCCCCTACTTATACTTCCCGAGGAGATCACGAATGTAAAATTAGAGAGATTAGAGCGCGCACGGAGGCTTTCAGACAGTCGTTCTTCCCGCGAACCATACGCGACTGGAACAGGAAAGGGAGGTAATGACAGTGGCACGTAAAGTGCCCTCCGCCACACACCATTGGGTGGCTTGCGGAGTATCAATGTAGATGTAGATGTAGATGGGATAAACCAAGAACTCATGCACAGCATACCCATTAACAAGCAACAAAGATTGCCGGCCGCGGTGACCGAGCGGTTCTAGGCACTCAGTCCGGAACTGCGCGACTGCTACGGTCGCAGGTTCGAATCGTGCCTCGGGCATGGATGTGTGTGATGTCCTTAGGTTAGTTAGGTTTAAGTAGTTCTAAGTTCTAGGGGACTGATGACCTCAGAAGTTAAGTCCCATAGTGCTCAGAGCCATTTGAACCAAGCAACAAAGATAAACAAAACTGCTACAGATGCACAGCAAACACAGACAATAAATGGTTCAAATGGCTCTAATCACTATGGGACTTAACATCTGTGGTCATCAGTCCCCTAGAACTTAGAACTACTTAAACCTAACTAACCTAAGGACATCACACACATCCATGCCCGAGGCAGGATTCGAACCTGCGACCGTAGCAGTCGCCACAGACAATAAACGCGACCTGTTACAAGACGCAAACAACAGAGAACAAATAACAAAGGCAAACACGACTTATACAGAAGCACTAATGATTAACACAAATGAGCCAACCAACACATTACAAGATTCGAACAATAAACTGGATCTCGATATAGGAACAACAATTGACTGCAGGGACCTGGAGGAGAATCTACCCTTAAACAGGCTCGAAAACAGAGATTATTTCAAACTGCCCTACTGTTAGTAACTCAACTTAATCACCCAGAAGGAAATAAAATATGTCACCCAAATACGGAACAGACTGATTGCATGGTCCTACGAACAGATATCCATCCAACTGACAAACGTGAGCTCTGTAGATTCCTGGGGTTAGTATGCACAAGGAGGGAAGTGGGTTTGGCACTAAATAAAGTCTATTAAGACTTCGTGAGAGTACACGGACGAGTTTACTTAGGATTAAAAAAAAAAAAACTGAACCCAAGAGCAATTCATACACAAGATATCCCCCGTCGTGAAGATCGTACAACTGAGTTGTATGAAGAGGAGAATGGTTGGTACAGAAGTAAGCAACTTGAGGGACGAAGTACAGGCGGATGCCGCTTGTTTACAGCAATCATGCATGCGTGACGGCAAAATATCTGGTCTTCCAACACAATATATGACAGTAACAACTTTAAAAGACGCCAAAGCAGCAATCGTGGCAACAAACACATGAATTACAGTGACAAAATAACACAACAATGTGCCAAACACTTTGTAACAGCAGAAATTACACTGGGAAGGGAATCATGGATAGTCACATCGTTATACGCACAGTATTCATATGACATTGAACCTTTTGCAAACTCAGTTAGGGAAATAGCAGTTTTCTCCATCCTCTCGGCGCGCTCAGCACTGTGGCTTGCTGCAGAACAGATGCCAAAGCACAAGCAAAGACAGACATCATGAATGAGAGCTGCCTTTCAATGTTCAATAAGGCAGGGCAAGCCCGGACATACCGTGGAAATGCCGGAAGTATCAGTAACGTATATGTTTCGTTAACAAACGGAACATCTGCAACTCATATCAGTGACCGGAAGTATATGACAGAACAACACACAGGGATCACAATGCAATAATTATACACAAACAAATTCACTCAACAACACCCACGATTGCTGCTGAACGGGGAAAACTGGCAGTACACTGAAAGATACTATAGATAAATTCTCGTTGTACATCACCCGAGGAAGTATTGATTACAGAACTCACATATTAACTGACCTACTATAGAGAGCTCAAATCTCTGCAATTCTACACATCAACGACATTCGTAAACAACGTAAACCATAGTCGACATTATTAAGAAAACTAAGAAAGGATTCACGAGACAAAAGACGTCACTACCAAAGGGCAAAGACAACACAAGAAAAAGGAGTCAGACTGCTACAATACCTTGAAGCCTTGCGACGATATAAAGACGAATTACAAAAAACAAGGCAGGACCGTTAGGAGAGTTTTTTTAGGACCAACTTACAGAACAATACAGAGTAAATATGGAGAGAGCTTTCAAAATACAGAGTGAATAATAACACTAACGGTAATATCAACATTAACGCGACAAAATGGTACAATGACGCAGTGCTGAAGATTCGCGGCGGTGTACCTTCTACGCAAGCTACTACCAGACGATGACCCTACACATGACCAACACCACCACACAGACCTACACAGACAAATAAGCATTAACTACGTAACTGGTGGGATCACTACTCCTTTCGCTCGTGAGGAGGTTGCGTTGGAAATAACGAAACTTGAAGACAGAAAAGCTCCGGGGCCAGATGGGGTTCACTCAGAAACCATTAAGAGTGCTACACCACTGATTGTCCCTTACCTGACGGACTTGCTTCATGATTCTTTACTGCAAGGCAGAATACCCGCCTGTTGGAAGACGGCCGATACAGTGATTATCAAAAAATTAGAGAACAAGGACTCGACAGACCCAAAATCGCATAGACCGATCTGTCTACTGAACGTACTAAGCAAGGTCCAGGAAAGGCTACTGTATGACAAACTACAGTCACACAGACAGCTTCTAGGGCTCAGTCCATATCAGTATGGGTTCAGGCTGCACAAGCCTATCGACGATAGAGTGAACAGAGCTTTACACACATCTCCGAGCACACAGGCCAAATATTTGGTGACGGTATTAATTGATATATCTGGCGCTTTTAACAACCTCTGATGGCCTGCGCTATTCGCACAGTTAAGATAAATGCAAATTCCAAAAGCTTTACATAGCAGCTTAATCGACTATTGCAAAGACAGTGTTGTAGAATGGCAAGCGGCCACCGAAGAGTTGTCAAGAAAATCAACAAATGGTTCCCACAGGGGACCATATGTGTATCCATACTCTAGGACACTGCTGTTGAGTCGCTGATGGACAATCTAGACAGAGATGATAGAGCAAAGAGGATAGCAGCGTACGCCAACGATTTGCTCGTAGTGGTATTAGGAAACTCAAGAAGACGCTAAGAACAAAAGACTACGGTGCTCCTCGTAGACATCAATGAATGGTATAACAAGAATATAATAACAATTGCAGCTAAAAAACGGTGTACTTTCTATTGAAAGGCGAACTTACAAAAAACCCCGCAATCAAGCTAAATAATACAACCTCGCAACGCAAAAGAGTGACAAGATATCTATATTTACACATTGCAGACAACTGAAGTTCACTGAAAATATCAGACTTACAACCGACAAAGCAATGAAAATAGTCCATAAATTACCGATACTAAATGCAACAAATACAGACTACCCATAAAGACAATACTTATATCATATCGCACTATTCGAATCCATAGCATGCTTTGCAACGAGCGCCTGGGCGCATCGACTGAGGCTTGCAACATATAAAATCATTGTGAGACGTGGCCAAAGTACTGTTCTGCTCAGGATGTCGGGGGCCTTCGGCACAACATCGCCGGAGACACTATGCGTGATGATAGGAGTGTGCCCCATTGACGTCGCCATCCTTCAAAGAGCAGCAGCGTATCGATTGAAGAAAGGCAGATGCGACAAAGTATTTGAAATAATAGGAGACGACATCGCGGAATGTGCCCACTAAACTGCTCGCGAAATAATGCCTGGCAGGGAGAATGGGATTCGACAGACAAGGGGCGTCACGTCTATATCTTTTTCCCAAGCATCAAGGAACGAATGAGGCTAAAATATATAGATCCCTCCCGTGGCATGGTCCATTTTCTCACGGGCCATGGTCCATACCCAGGACACCTCCATGGGTTTGGTCTCAGCCGAACACTCATGTGCAATTGCGGAGAACTAGGAACTCCTCATACACGTACGACAACGAACTGAGTATGACAACATGGAACAAATTCTACGAAAGCCATACTGAATGACATAATGGATAAAGTGTCACGTACGTTACACGAATTATGCAAACAAGGACACACACATACACAAATAAGAGCAAACACACAAACAGGGGAACAGGAAACTTGGAATGACACATATACAGAAATAGACTAGATGCTGAAGGAGATACGAACAGTGAGGTTAATATACAGACGCAGATGTAAGATAAGACTACATTAAAGGACAAAGAATGGATCAACTGACATTTTAATACACTCGGCAACGTCTTGAGTAATACGTGTGATTTAAATGATATAAGCGTTTTAACACAGACATCATGCACACAACATGTAGAAACAAGGAAGTCAAAGATGCACAAATAATGTACTTATTATGCCCTTGTGGAAAGCACATATTACCTGTAACAAATGTAATATAAGAGTAATTCAACACACGTCTGTACACATAAATTTATCAAATGAGTATGACAGATGTTTTGTACGCTCGATGATTTGCCGAGCACTAACACCCGACATAGCTAGATGGTGGGATCTCTATTATAAATATACGTACTTTTCTGTTATGTTTTATTTCTCCTTCTTAAATATGACATTCTTGTTATTTCAGAAATTTTTTCAGAATTTATAATATTTCATAAAGTGTCATAAACACTTTCCATTTTCCTAAACTTCTATCTTCTATTCATAAACCGATAATTTTAAGACATTCACTTTTAATTATTCTTAAATCTATAGGTATTTAAATCTGCAGTATAATTAATCTTTTTTACAAACAATAGATGTTAAATAAGGTCACATACTGTACACGTGCAGTTTCATATTGTGCAAATACGACCTGTCTTAGTAACTATGTGGCAAGTCACTTGTAAATGGCAGCAGCAAATAAATAAAATAAATAAATAAAAAGTGCAAATAAAATAATTTAAAACACAGCCTCCTGGAATAATGCTCTTCTTCATTCCAGTAGTTATAACGTTTAGTCAGTTCGTTGCCTCCCTGTGTGCTGTGCAACTGGGTTCAGTGAGTTAGTGTTAACATACCATTTTGTAACTTTGATTACTAATATCTGTCGCCTTCAGCGCCGCCTAAGAGGCACCAGAGCTAATTTTTGTTTTCCTGTATATATTTTTGTGTGTATCATAGTTTTAGTAGTGTAGATTTACACCACCTGCAGGGCCAGTTTGAATGTTTAGACAGCCAGTTCTTACTTGTTCGTTGTCTCCTTGTGTGCTGTATAGTGTGACCAGCGTGTAAGTGTTTGTATAGCCAGTTGAGCTTTTGATCTCTGAAACGCCAGAGTCAGATAATTTTCTCTTTTGCAGGGATCTATTTGTACTCAGTTTTTGAGATTTTACTCAGTTTTTTGCACAGTACGATATGGATAGGGACTGTGCTTGTTGCGATCGGACACAAGAAGAACTGGATGCTGTTCGTAGACAGCTACAGGTTGCGTAGGCCACAGCCGACAGGCTTCTGCTGTTCAAAGCTGTGGCAACATCAGGGTGCAGATGACGAGACCTACATCTACATCTTCATCTACATGGTTACTCTGCAATTCACACTTAAGTGCCTGGCAGAGTTTTCATCGAACCATTTTCATAGTACTTCTCTACCATTCCACTCTCGAATGGCGCGTGGGAAAAAGGAACACCTAAATCTTTCTGTTCGAGCTCTGATTTCTCTTATTTTATTATGATGATCGTTTCTCCCTACGTGGGTGGGTGTCAACAACATATTTTCGCATTCGGAAGAGACTTGTGACACCCTTGGTGCTGTTGGAATCCCCTGGTGACCTGACTATTACTGCGCCTTCTGATGCGCAAAATTTGACCGGATCGTCTTCACTCGAGGGTGAGTAGTGAACAGTGGCGGATTTGCGTGTCACTGGGTGGAAGGCGAAAGAGGGAATGGGCCACACGGATGGCTCCTTAGGCCTTAAAAACGGGTATGAGATGCTACCCAGTGTTGATAATACTTCTAAGCCAGCACGGGATTCGTCACCTGTTGGGCCAGCGGGCGACTTTCCTGCTCAGTTAAGACAAGTACAGAGAAATATGGTAGTACTTGGGAACTCTAACAACGGAGCCCCTCAGGGAAATAGCACGCAGGGTGGGAAAGAATGCCAGTTTTCACTCGGTATGTTTACAGGGGGTTCTCCGTCTGTGACTTGGAGAAGACGCTTCTGGCGGCTATCGAGAGCACTGGGTGCTCCAGGGTTGCGAACAGAGAGACATGTCGGCACTAATGACGTCTGCAGCCTTGTTTATGACTTCTGAAGCCATCCTCGGCTCCTTTCGGCTGATGGTTGATTTGGTAAAGGCACCTAGCATCGCACGTGGGGTGCAGGCTAAGCTGACAATTTGTAGGATCGTACACAGGGTCGAACGTGGTCCTCTGGTTTGGAACAGAGTGGTAGATTAAAACAGAGGATCAGACGACTTTGCGATGGTATCGGATGCCTATTTCTCGACCTCTGCTACTGGATGGAGAGTTGTAAGGTTCCTCTTAAAAGGTCAAGCGTGCACTACACGCAGAAAGCGGTACTAAGGTAACGGATTACGTATGACGTGCTTATGGCTTTTTTTTTTAGGTTATAGAAATTCATCTTTGGGATCAGAAATGAACTACCTGCCAAAATCGAAGATACATCAGCCATAGAGATCTCAGACGCTGCTAGTCCTCACACATCGGATATAGAAAAGTTTAATATGGTATATTAGTAAACTGCAGGGGCATCCAAGGAAAGGTCCTAGAAACAGTGTCGCTTATTGTAGGTTATAATGCAACAAAAAATGAATATCAACGAAATCTTATATTCAGATTGGAATATTTCTCTCAAGCATAGGTAAGTTGCGAATGGTTTCGGCATATTTATCGCAGTAAAGAGTTCCATAATGTCTAGCAAGGTTGTCACGAATTCCGAATGTGAATTAATCTGGGTGTAGGTAAGCATCAAAAGTCGGTCAAAAATGGTAATCGGTTGCTGTTATAAACTACCAGGGTCAGAAACTGTAGTGTAGGGTGATTCAGAGAGAACTTGCAGAATAATTTTCCTGATCACGGCGTTGTAATAGGGGTGACTTCAGTTTGCAGGTATAGATTGGCAGAGTCATGATATCAAAACTCGTGAAGAGGCAGGGATTTGAGTGACATTATTCTGTATCTGTCGTCCAAAAATTACTTCGACCAGATAATTAGAGAACTAACTCGTGAAGGTAACGTCTTAGATCTCCTAGCAAGAAAGGCATTTCAGCCTATTGAATCAGTTAATGTGGAGAAAGGTATCAGTGATTGTAGGCCATTGATACCAACTATGACTACGGGTTATACAATGGGTGTAAAGAAAGACTGGAAAATATTTTTGCTTAGAAATTGTGACAGGATACAAATTGCAGAGTGTCTGAGTATTCAGCATCAAATACTCGGTGCTAAGGACGAAGATGTGAAGGACAAATGGTAAAAATGCGTAAACGTCGTTCAATATGCCTTAGACATATATATTCCGACCAAGGTCTTAAGGGATGGAGAAGATCCACCGAGGTTTCACAACTGAATTGGATAACAAATCGAGCTTCTCGAGAGATTCAAGAGAAGTCAAAATCTATCTGACAAACAGAAGCTGAACGAGGTGAAAATGTGCGTAAGGGGAGAAATGAAAGAAGCGTTCAATGGCTTTGAAAGTAAAATTATGTCAACCAAGCTGAGCAATAACCCTAAGAGGTTTTGGTCTTATGTAAAACAGAAAGCTATTCGAAAGCCTCCATTCAGTTACTCAATACTCACACTGGCACCAAAACGAAAGATAACAGAGAGAAGGCCGAAATACTGGATTTAGTCTTCCAAAATTGTTTACCCGCGGAAGATGGTAACACGATCCCTCTTTTCAGATGCAGTATGAACATTAAATGGCAGTTATCGATCTTGGGATCGAAAAGCAACTACAATCGCGTTTTAGTAGAAGGACATCGGAGCCAGATGAGATACCTATAAGATTCTATAAAGATTATGCGAAAGAACGTATTCCTCTTCCAGTAGAAGTTTATCGTAGTTCACTGGAGCTACGAAGCGTACCTAGCGAGTGGAAAAAAGCGCTTGTCATTCCCGTTTCCAAGAAGGGTCGCAGGGCAGATGCAGACAATTATAGGCCTACAACGTTGTCGTCAATCTGTTGTAGTATTAAGGAATTCGTTTAATGTTTAAGAATTAAGACTTTCCGGGGGAACGAAAACCTTCTCTTTAAGAATCAATATGGATTCCGCTAACAGTGATATTGTGAAACTCAGCTAGCACCGTTGCTCCATGAGATCCATTGCGCTGTAATCAGCGGTACTCAGATTAATGTATTGTTCCTTGAATTGAGAAAGACATCTGACACCGTCCCGCACTGCCGTTTGGTGAAGCAAATGGAGCTTACCGAGTATCGGGCCAGACTTGCGACTGGATTCAAGACTTCCTTAAAGACAGAACTCAACACTTTGCACCCAAGAGAACAAAATCGACTGGTGTAAAGGTAATATCTGGGTTACTCCAAGCAAGTGGGATAGGACCGTTACTGTTTACAACGTATATAAATGATATAGTAGAAGCACTCGGAAGCTCCTTAAGACTTTGCAGATGATACGGGATGGAAGGCGTGCCGGTTCCCGTATTAATGTCGAGGTCCGGTGTGCCAGCCAGTTTGTGGATGGTTTTTAAGGCGGTTTTCCATCTGCCTCGGCGAATGCGGACTGGTTCCCCTTATTCTGCCCCAATTACACCACGTCGGCGATTGCTGCGCAAACACTTTCTCCACGTAAGTGTGCACCAGTAGCAACGTCAGAAACAGGGAAGGGGGGATCAGTAAGTGGTAGATAGCCAGCTAGTTAGCAGTGCGGTCTAACGCCCTGCTTTCCGGGATGGAAGGCGTGCCGGTTCCCGGATTAATGTCGAGGTCCGGTGTGCCAGCCAGTTTATGGATGGTTTTTAAGGCGGTTTTCCATCTGCCTCGGCGAATGCGGACTGGTTCCCCTTATTCTGCCCCAATTACACCATGTCGGCGATTGCTGCGCAAACACTTTCTCCACGTAAGTGTGCACCAGTAGCAACGTCAGAAACAGGGAAGGGGGGATCAGTAAGTGGTAGATAGCCAGCTAGTTAGCAGTGCGGTCTAACGCCCTGCTTTCCGGGATGGAAGGCGTGCCGGTTCCCGGATTAATGTCGAGGTCCGGTGTGCCAGCCAGTTTATGGATGGTTTTTAAGGCGGTTTTCCATCTGCCTCGGCGAATGCGGACTGGTTCCCCTTATTCTGCCCCAATTACACCATGTCGGCGATTGCTGCGCAAACACTTTCTCCACGTAAGTGTGCACCATAATTACTCTACCACGCAAACATTGGGGTTACAGTTGTCTGGTGTGAGACTTCCCCGGAGGGTCCACTGGGGGCCGAACAGCACAGTTACCCTGGGTTCGGTGTGGGGCGGCGGAAAGGTGAGTGGACTGCTGTAGCCTGTTGTGGGGTTGTGCTCCACTGAGGCTACGTTTCTAGGTCCCCAGTTCAACAATATACAATACAATACAAGTCGTAGATCCTCTGCCATATACGGCGAAGTTGCTTGCGGAGTATGACACAGATGTAGATTCTCTGAAGGCCTTTCCCTTGCTGTAGCTTTCCCCTGCCCCTTTTTATTACAAAGAGCGATAAAAAAATTCCAAAAAATTCCCATTTGAGGGCATTACTGCACCGCGTATGCAACGTAGCATGACTCCGATGGGGTTATATAAGCATGCAGGCAAGAGATTGGTGTGGCGTTTGTGTCTTTCCAACATGCGTTCGGTAAATGCGGAAACGTGAACTTGTTTAAATGTGTGTGACATCTTATGGGATTAACTGCTAAGGTCATCAGTCCCTAAGCTTACACATACTTATCCTAAATTATCCTAAGGGCAAACACACTCACACATGCCCGAGGGAGGGCTCGAACATCTGCCGGGACCAGCCGCACAGTCCATGACTGCAGCCCCCTAGACCGCTCGGCTAATCCCTTGCGGCGAAACGTGAACTGTGGCGACGTTGTTATCAAATGTGCCCAAACAAGATGAAAATGCTGTTACTCCTTTCTTGTCTGTAGAAACACAATCATCGGTAGATATCCATCGGATAATGAAGAATGTGTGTATGTGTGTGAGGCAGTACGTCTGTCGAAAACGGCCGTTGTGGAATGCTGTGCTTCAAGGTTTCATGACAAGGCACATCCCCATATCGCCAATATTATAAAGTTACGCCAACTCGAGTGGGAGACGCTGAAGCACCCGTCCTGTGTTCTCGATTTGTCCCTAAGCTATTACCGCTCCTTCGGTTCCTTAAAAATGCCTTGAAGGGTCGATGATTCCTGTCAGACCAGGATGTGCAGCGGGCGGTTATGGGTTTCTTCACGCAGGAAGATAATTTTACCAAATTTTTATCTTCAACCTGATGCGTCTTTGGGATGACTGCCTGAATGATCACGGTGATTTTATCTGATTGGCATACCTATTCTGGACTGTTCGGCCTTCGAACGGAAAGTTTTTGATCGCCCTTATAATTATATCATTGAATGACGTCGAAGCTCCGCAAATTTGTGACGAATATGAATGCCCACTCGATTAAGAGACAAAAGATAAGCTGATGAGTAAGTCTGTTGCCATGTGATAGGGAAAAGGTGTTATGCTATTCTTCATTTTCTTAAATGTCAGTTGCCACTGACATGAAAACAGCTACGATCACTGGAACACTCCTCTAGGACGCAGTGATAAAATGTCCAGTCGCAACAGAACGTGGGGACCCTGACAGGGCGACGGTTGCGGTCTAGGTTGTTTTCACGAGCTGTACGCTCCGTTTACCGTAAGTCAAATGGTTCAAATGGCTCTGAGCACTATGGGACTTAACTTTTTTTTTTTTTTTTTTGAGCACTATGGGACTTAACATCTGTGGTCATCAGCCCCCTATTAACTTAGAACTACTTAAACCTAACTAACCTAAGGACATCACACACATCCATGCCCGAGGAAGGATTCGAACCTGCGACCGTAGCAGTCACGCGGTTCCAGACTGCAGCGCCTAGAACCGCTCGGCCACAGCGATCGGCCTACCGTAAGTCAAATTCTTTGTTAGTCGTGTTTGAATGAGCGAGTAATCGTGACGGAAGTACAATCCATTTCCCTCTAGCCACATTGTAGGTGGTGCCCGTATTTTCTGAGTAACCTTGGGTCCTAGGGAGAGTTATGTTTTATGTAGTTACTATCCGCAAACACCCAGCCATGATGACCTAGCGAGGTGGCGCAGTGGCTAGCACAATGGACTCGCATTCGGGAGGACGACAGTTCAATCCCGTGTCCGGTCATCCTGATTTAGGTTTTCCGTGATTTCCCTAAATCGCTCCAGGCAAATGTCGGGATGGTTCCTTCGAAAGGGCACGGCCGACTTCCTTTCCTAATCCGATGAGGCCGAAGACCTCGCTGTCTGGTCTCCTCCCCCAAAACAACCCAACCAGCCATGATGGAGAAGTTGTAAAGTAGGGCAGAAAGTGTGTGTTTCAATGGACGCCGTCCGGTAATCCCACGTGGCGGGTTGTCTAATCTTTCCTCCCTCCCCCAACACCCTCCCAGCCTATACAGACGACGACACTATCGTGGAGGTCGATATGCTACCTGTGAAAAGTTAATGGTCTGTGTGGAGGAGCGGAGCTGGACATCGCCGAGGTCCCAGGTGGCCAGGACGCTGTTCCTGCTATCTCTGTCGGCGACACCGAGCACCGACGGTGCCCCAGGACCACCGACGTTATCGACAACACCGCCGCTGCAGCAAGCTTTGTTGGGTCAGTTGCTGGCTGCCATGGCAGCACAAAATGCTGAGTTACAGACATCGTTAGATTCAAAGTAGGTTCCCGGAGTGCAAAATTATGATCAAAGCAAAGTAAGAAACCAAGTTCGGAACAAAATACCAATTTCGATTACCAGTCACGAGCTATTGAAGCTCTTAAAAACTCATTCGTTAAAGCCCATCGGGCTCAGTGATGAGTGTAATTGCTGTCTACACTGAAGAGCCAAAGAAACTGGTACACCTGCCTAATACCGTGGAGGGCCCCTGCGAGCACGCAGATGTGCTGCAACACGATGTGGCATGGACTCGACTAATGTCTGAAGTAGTGCTGGAGGGAATTGAAACCATGAATTCTACAACGCTCTCCATAAATCCGCAATAGTACGGGCTGTAGAGATCTCTTGTGAACAGAGCGTTGCAAGGTATCCCAGATATCGTCAATAATGTTCATGTTTGGGGAGTTTTGTGGCCATCAGAAGTGTTTAAACACAGAAGAGTGTTGCTGGAGCCACTCTATAGCAATTCTGGACGTGTGGGGTGTCATATTGTCTTGCTGGAATTGACCAATTCCGTCGGAACGCACAATAGAGATGAATGGATACAGGTGATTAGACAAGATGCTTACGTACATGTCACGTGTCAGAGTCGTATCTAGACGCATCAGGGGCCCCATATCACTCCAACTGCACACGTCTCACACCATTACAGAACCTCCACGAGCTTGAACAGTCCCCTGCTGACATGCAGGTTGTCTCCATACCCGTACACGTCCATCCGCTTGACACAATTTAAAACGATACTCCGACCAGGCAACATGTTTCCATTCGTCAACAGTTCAATGTCAATGTTGACGGGCCAAAGTGGGGCGTGAAGCTTTGTGTCGTGCAGTCATCAAGGGTACACGAGTGGGCCTTCGGCTCTGAAAACCCATATCGATGGCGTTTCATTGAATGGTTCGCACGCCGATACTTGTTGATGGCCCAGCACTGAAATCTGCAGCAATTTGCAGAAGTGTTGTACTTCTGTCACGATGACCAGATGTCTTCAGTCGTCGTTGGTACCGTTCTTGCAGGATCTTTTTCCGATCTCAGCGATGTCAGAGATTTGATGTTTTACTGGATTCCTGATATTCACGGTGCACTCATGAAATGGTGGTACGTTAAAATCCTCACTTCATTACTACCTCGGTGATGCAGTGTCACACCACTCGTGCGCCGACTATAACACCACGTTCAAACTCACCAAAATCTTGATAACCTGCCATTGTAGCAGCAGTAACCGATCTAACAACTGCTCCAGGCACTTATTGTCTTATACAGGAGTTGCCGACCGCAGCACCATCTTCTGGCTGTTTACATATCTCTGTATTTGAAAACGCACGCCTCTACTAGTTTCTTTGGAGCTTCAATGTAGACGCTCAGGTTCTTGAGATTGAGAAACAGGGGGAGGTCCTGCACAAGGTGCTTTCGGAAAATGAGGAAGCATGGGAAAGTTTTGAGTCAAAATGAAGTTCAGTAGACGAGAAATTTCAGGGAAGTGATGAACAGTTGAATGCCATTGGTAACGAAATAGATGAGAGGGAAACTACACCCGAGTCGCTGAGCGAAAAAGGCGGGGGATGAGGAATGTCCTAAACACGCTGAACTGTCTTCAATTATGGAGCCAAGGATGGAGTTAACAGAGGGAGGACTCGAGCAATTTTCATCAGAAGTTGCCAAATATGGCAGCACAGTAAGCAGAACTATAAATACAGGGCTACTACAAATGATTGAAGTGATCTCATAAATTCGCTGTAGCTCCATTCATTGATATATGGTCACGACACACTACAGATACGTAGAAAAACTTATAAAGTTTTGTTCGGCTGAAGCCGCACTTCAGGTTTCTGCCGCCAGAGCGCTCTAGAGCGCAGTGAGACAAAATGGCGACAGGAACCGAGAAAGCGTATGTCGTGCTTGAAATGCACTCACACCAGTCAGTCATAACAGTGCAACGACACTTCAGGACGAAGTTCGACAAAGATCCACCAACTGCTAACTCCATTCGGCGATGGTATGCGCAGTTTAAAGGTTCTGGATGCCTCTATAAGGGGAAATGAACGGGTCGGCCTGCAGTGAGCGAAGAAACGGTTGAACGAGTGCGGGCAAGTTTCACGCGTAGTCCGCGGAAGTCGACGAATAAAGCAATCAGGGAGCTAAACATACCACAGCTGACGGTTTGGAAAATCTTACGGAAAAGGCTAAAGCAGAAGCCTTACCGTTTACAATTGCTACAAGCCCTGACACCCGATGACAAAGTCAAACGCTTTGAATTTTCGGCGCAGTTGCAACAGCTCATGGAAGAGGATGCGTTCAGTGCGAAACTTGTTTTCAGTGTTGAAGCAACATTTTTTCTTAATGGTGAAGTGAACAGACACAATGTGCGAATCTGGGCAGTAGAGAATCCTCACGCATTCGTGCAGCAAATTCGTAATTCACCAAAAGTTTACGTGTTTTGTGCAATCTCACGGTTTAAAGGTTACGGCCCCTTTTTCTTCTGCGAAAAAAACGTTACAGGACACGTGTATCTGGACATGCTGGAAAATTGGCTCATGCCACAACTGGAGACCGACAGCGCCGACTTCATCTTTCAACAGGATGGTGCTCCACCGCACTTCCATCATGATGTTCGGCATTTCTTAAACAGGAGATTGGAAAACCGATGGATCGGTCGTGGTGGAGATAATGATCAGCAATTCATGTCATGGCCTCCACGATCTCCCGACTTAACCCCATGCGATTTCTTTCTGTGGGGTTATGTGAAAGATTCAGCGTTTAAACCTCCTCTACGAAGAAACGTGCCAGAACTGTGAGCTCGCTTCAACGATGCTTTCGAACTCATTGATGGGGACATGCTGCGCCGAGTGTGGGAGGAACTTGATTATCAGCGTGATGTCTGCCGAATCACTAAAGGGGCACATATCGAACATTTGTGAATGCCTAAAAAAACTTTTTGAGTTTTTGTATGTGTGTGCAAAGCATTGTGAAAAATCTCAAATAATAAAGTTATTGTAGAGCTGTGAAATCGCTTCAATGATTTGTAATAACCCTGTAAGGCTAGAAGATAAGATTTGTGGTGAGTTTACATTGCGGAAGGGCTGACCAGCTAAATTCTGTTTCTGGTGCTGAAACAACTTTGTTGACAAATGATCAGGTGGTGTTCCCCACCCGACAGGTCACCTGAGGTGGCAACATCACAAGGAGAGGCGGTGTACTGGAACCAACAGCACCGCAAGCCGTTTCTTCGACAGACGCTGGTAAGTGTGCAGGTCAGCTTCGGCCCAACACACATTTGTGGCATGCCTCACAGGTGTGGACTTAGATAGCTTCATCTAAGGGGAAAGCCTGCAGAACAGGACTTGCTCACTGCTTTACTCGCACGGTACTGCCGTGCCGTACCTCCTGACATTTACACGCCTGCGCTTACGGCACGGTACCGTGGCGACTAATGCTGTAGGACGAAGGACTTCTGAACTGAATTTGTTAACATATGAGGTGCATTCAAGTTCTAAGGCCTCCAATTTTTTTTCTCCGGACTGGAAAGAGAGAGAAACATGCGCATTGTTTTAAAATGAGGCCGCATTAATTGTCAATACGTACCAGAGATGGCAGCACCGTATGGCAGATGGAATTTTACCGCCAGCAGCGAGAATGAGAACTGTTTTAAATACTTAAAATGGCGACGTTTTCATTACTTGAACAGCGTGCAATCATTCGTTTTCTGAATTTGCGTGGTGTGAAACCAATTGAAATTCATCGACAGTTGAAGGAGACAGGTGGTGATGGAGTTATGGATGTGTCGAAAGTGCGTTCATGGGTGCGACAGTTTAATGAAGGCAGAACATTGTGTGACAACAAACCGAAACAACCTCGGGCTCGCACAAGCCGGTCTGACGACACGATCGAGAAAGTGGAGAGAATTGTTTTGGGGGATCGCCGAATGACTGTTGAACAGATCGCCTCCAGAGTTGGCATTTCTGTGGGTTCTGTGCACACAATCCTGCATGACGACCTGAAAATGCGAATGCTGATGGACGACCACACAGCTGCCCGTGTGGCATGTTGCCGAGCAATGGTGACGCGCAACGACAGCATGAATGGGACTTTCTTTTCGTCGGTTGTGACAATGGATGAGACGTGGATGCCATTTTTCAATCCAGAAACAAAGCGCCAGTCAGCTCAATGGAAGCACACAGATTCACCGCCATCATAAAAATTTCGGGTAACTGCCAGTGCTGAAAAAACGATGGTGTCCAAGTTCTGGGACAGCGAGGGCGTAATCCTTACCCATTGCGTTCCAAAGGGCACTACGGTAACAGGTGCATCCTACGAAAATGTTTTGAAGAGAAAATTCCTTCCTGCACTGCAACAAAAACGTCCGGGAAGGGCTGCGCGTGTGCTGTTTCACCAAGACAACGCACCCGCACATCGAGCTAACGTTACGCAACAGTTTCTTCGTGATAACAACTTTGAAGTGATTCCTCATGCTCCCTACTCACCTGACCTGGCTCCTAGTGACTTTTGGCTTTTTCCAACAATGAAAGACACTCTCCGTGGCCGCACATTCACCAGCCGTGCTGCTATTGCCTCAGCGATTTTCCAGTGGTCAAAACAGACTCCTAAAGAAGCCTTCGCCGCTGCCATGGAGTCATGGCGTCAGAGTTGTGAAAAATGTGTACGTCTGCAGGGCGATTACGTCGAGAAGTAACGCCAGTTTCATCGATTTCGGGTGAGTAGTTAATTAGAAAAAAAATCGGAGGCCTTAGAATATGAATGCACCTCATATACCAGCAACAACCTTATTTGTGGCGCATCCAGAGTAGGGAGTACACGAACGAAAAAGTAAAAAACGAAGGGCAGGATAAACTAGTGAAGTTTTGCCAACAAATTTTTCATAATGTAGATAGATTTCGTGACCAAAAAGTTTCAGAATTTGCGTGGTTCGTTATGAAAGTAAATGAAAAGGGTTTTCGTCAGCAAACGATCTGGTGGAAATAGTGATGAAATTTATGTACCCAACTTGTGGTATTATGACCTTCCAACACTTATTAGGGACCAGGAGTTTCTGTCGTCAGGCCTACCAAATATGAATGGACAGGACTGAAAAAAAAAAATGTTGGTGACACTGATGGCTGGCAGGTGTGGCCAAGCGGTTCTAGGCGCTTCAGTCCGTTACGGTCGCAGGTTCGAATCCTGCCTTGGGTATGGATGTGTGTGATGTCGTTAGGTTAGTTAGGTTTAAGTTCTAGCGGACTGATGACCTCAGACGTTAAGTCCTATAATGCTCAGAGCCATTTGATTTGACACTGATGAGTGTGCTGTAAAGGAAGAGCATCACGATAACGACAGTACTACATCTACATCTACATCCATACTCCGCAAGTCACCTGACGGTGTGTGGTGGAGGGTACCTTGAGTACCTCTATCGGTTCTCCCTTCTATTCCAGTCTTGTATTTTTCGTGGAAAGAAATATTGTCGTATGCCTCTGTGTGGGCTCTAATCTGTCTGATTTTATCCTCATGGTCTCTTCGCGAGATATACGTAGGAGGGAGCAATATACTGCTTGACTCCTCGGTGAAGGTATGTTCTCGAAACTCGGGATTTTGAGTACCGAGCTACTGAGCGTCTCTTTTGCAAGTGTCTTCCACTGGAGTTTATCTATTATCTCCGTAACGCTTTCGCGATTACTAAATGATCCTGTAACGAAGCGAGCTGCTCTCCGTTGGATCTTCTCTATCTCTTATATCAACCCTATCTGGTACGGCGGGGTCAGGGATTTTCTCTGCCTCGTGATGACTGGGTGTTGTGTGATGTCCTTAGTTAGGTTTAAGTAGTTCTAAGTTCTAGGGAACTGATGACCACATATGTTAAGTCCCATAGTGCTCAGAGCCATTTGAACCAGTTTTTTATCTGGTATGGAGCCCACACTGGTGAGCGGTATTCAAGCAGTGGGCGAATAAGTGTACTGTAACCTACTTCCTTTATTTTCGTGTTGCATTTCTTTAGGATTCTTCCAATGAATCTCAGTCTGGCATCTGCTTTACCGACGATCAACTTTATATGATCATTCCATTTTAAATCACTCCTAATGTGTACTCACAGATAATTTATGGAATTAACTGCTTCCAGTTGCTGACCTGCTATATTGTAGCTAAATGATACAGGAACTTTCTTTCTATGTATTCGCAGCACATTACACTTGTCTGAATTGAGATTCAATTGCCATTCCCTGCACCATGCGTCAATTCGTTGCAGATCCTCCTGCATTTCAGTACAATTTTCCATTGTTACAACCTCTCGATATACCACAGCATCATCCGCAAAAAGCCTCGGTGAACTCCCGATGTTATCCAGAAGTTCATTTACGTATATTGTGAATAGCAACGGTCCTACGACACTCCCCTGCGGCACACCTGAAACCACTCTTACTTCGGAAGACTTCTTTCCATTGAGAATGACATGGTGCATTCTGTTATCTAGGAACTCTTCAGTCCAATCACACACTTGGTCTGATAGTCCATATGTTCTTACTTTGTTCGTTAAACGACTGTGGGGAACTGTATCGAACGCCTTGCGGAAGCCAAGAAACACGGCATCTACCTGTGAACCCGTGTCTATGGCCCTCTGAGTGTCGTGGACGAATAGCGCGAGCTGGGTTTCAGACGATCGTCATTTTCGAAACCCGTGCTGATTCCTACAGAGTGGATTTCTAGTCTTCAGAAAGTCATTATATTCGAACATAATACGTGTTCCAAAATTCTACAATTGATCGACGTTAGAGAGATAGGTCCATAGTTCGGCACATCTGTTCGACGTCCCTTCTTGAAAACGGGGATGACCTGTTCCCTTTTCCAATCCTTTGGAACGCTACGCTCTTCTACAGACCTACGGTACACCGCTGCAAGAAAGGGGGGGGGGGCAAGTTTCTTCACGTACTCAGTGTAAAATCGAACTGGTATCCCATCAGACGCAGCGGCCTTTCCTCTTTTGAGCCGAGAAGAGGTTTCTGCAGTTGATGAGCAGCAACATTTAGAAGGAAATGAGCACGTTACTTTTAAGCGTTTTATTTTTCACGAGATGTAACGCAAGAGAATTAAAAGTAGTTGTTACTAAGTTAACAAAAGAAAGCAAAAAATTACATTCTGAGATTATAGTCCTTAATTAACCAACATTTAACTAGAAAGTTTTATGCTCTTCCTTATCTCGACATTTCCCTCTGTCAACGCACTCCCCCTTCTAAAAGTATTTTTTGTTCGACTCTCTGTTCTCTTTAGTTCTTTTGTTTGCTTTTGTAAATAACATATATTAAAAACTATTTAATTCTATATTTTGTCGCCAGTCTGCTTGCACACTGAGAAGCTTTCGGTGTCTTCTATATCCACAGCTGATGTTGATAGATGGCCATGGTTGTTTCTCCGTAGAAAATTGTGCAAAGCACAGATAGCAAAACGAGTAACATATTATCTGTGATTTTATATTAATGGCTGTATTAACATTCGAAAGCGTGAAAAAGTAATGCCAAAAGCATCTTTACTCCATTTCGAGCATGAGACAACCTGTAGTTAAAAATTATTTTGTCATGAGCGAGTTCCCGTTGAGAGTACGTATTTTTCGGTCATCGGAAAAGCTTCATCTGCAACGAGAACAAGATTCAAATTTTTTACTGTCTGTGAGTTTCGGGGCAAATACAGCTGCCTTTTTCATAATTTGCTATAAAAATCTGTGGACTGAATAAGAAATTCGTCCATTTTCTCCTACATCAACCAATGCAAACTCGTAATTCGAATTTACAATAGACATTAAAAAAATGATAGAAGCTGAAGTGATTGTGTTTCGAAAGTGAAACAACTGCTCATACCCAATTCCTACCATGATTATCCTCGCCGAAGACGAAGATATTAAAAACTTAACGAAGACCTGCTGAAGCATAATACCTAAATATGAAGCTTAGTATTTGATCAACATGAACCCAGTAGCGCCTCGATGCTGTGGACTTCCTACTTTACACAAGGAAGGCCAAACTTTACCACCTCTTGTGCCAACCCACGCCGCATCAGACTACCAAATTAGCAAAGAATTACATTTCTGTATCAAAATTAAGAAGAAAATTATATCTAAGTTGGAATTTTAAATTCAGCGGACCTCGTTAACGAAATTAAAGACCTCCCAATTCTAAACGGTGCTAAACTAGTGTCTTTTGATATTAGCAGCTTATTTTTAAGAATACCAGTCAAAGAATGCCTCGACGTTTTGACAGAACTACTATACAGAGCAGGTGTCAACCATATACGAGTAGAAGACATAAAACTGGATACCCAGGCATATTTGCAACAAAATTACTCTCCGTTTGAAGGTACTGTATAGAAACAGTTATATGGCTTGGCAGTGGTGTCTCCCCTTAGTCCTCTTTTAGCAAAAATCTTCATGGACCATTTCGATAAACATTTCCTTCACAAAGAACCTCTGACTAATAATATCACGTGTTGGTACAGATACGTAGATGATTTACTGTGTTTGAGGACTGCTACCAAAAGACAATTGAACACATTCCTTGAACATCTAAACTTACGACTCAAAAACATGGAGATTGGTGAAAAATCCATTAACTTCTTAGACTTGAACGTAGATATATATCACTATCAATAAATGTGGTTCCAAAATTTTCAGAAAACCCACAACAGACACGGTAGTACCCTCACATTCACAACACCCAATCACACTCAAAAATGCTGCCTTTCATTCCATGGTGCATCATTTTACATCCATACCAATGTCAAAACAGAATTTTCAAACAGAATTAGATACCATTAGATGTATTGCATCTAACAGTGGCTATACCCTGAGTTAATTTCTACAAGGAAACAAAGTACAAAAATGTTGCCTTGTGTATGCGCCTCCTGTGCAGCATGAGTCATATCTAAAACCAACGGATGTACTATCTCATATTTAGGAAAGCTATCCGACAAATTCGCGAAAACTGTCATATCCTGCAATTACAGAAATTATTTTTGTGTAAGAGGCACTACAGCTCATATCTTATTGAACAACAAGGACAAAACAGGTTTATTAAGTAACAGTTGTGTTTATAAAATCACTTGCAGTGACTTACAGAAATTGCATATTGGTCAAACAGAAAGGGCCTTAGCAACTAGGCTGATAGGACACGAATGCAGCTGGAGATCACGTAAGGCAGACTCCACCTTTGCCGAACAGCTGCTGATACCAAGTCAACACAAAAGTGCTACATATAGCCAACAGAGGAATAATATTAAGTCTGTTAGATGCACTTGAGGTAAACAGACATTTAGCTAGCCGGCCATTGTGACCGAGAGGTTCTAGGCTCTTCAGACCGGAACCGCGCTGCTGCTACGGTCGCAGGTTCGAATCCTGCCACAGGCATCGATGTGTGTGATGTCCTTAGGTTAGTTAGGTTTAAGTAGTTCTGAGTCTAGGGGACTGATGACCTCCCATGTTAACTCGCATAGTGGTTAGCGCCATTTGAACCATTTTTTGAGACATTTAACTCAAAATCCCGAGCTGGTTCTAAATGATCAGTTACAGCTGAGCACATCCCCACTTTTAACCTTCACGTGATGCAGTCAACCCGCCACATACACACAGTCTGTCATAATTACACATACTGATACACGAAATTAAAACACAATATAATTTCACATTCCTTACCTTGCTTATGTCACAAACTTAAACCACATGATAACAACATAACTTGTAAACAAGTTATATTGCAATATAGAATTGTAAATTTTAATCATCTACTGTGCTTAATGTTGGCTACTGCTTAAACTGTAATTTACAATGTAAAACATGTTTGCCATATAGCATCAGTGATTAGTGCTGAGTTAGACAGTTCTCAACCAATGACCTATGTCACAAACTATGGCATTATAATCATATAACCGTAATATTGTAACATTGCGTATTCTGATGATTGTGTTTAATATTGTCCATTGCATAAAGTGTAATTTACTGTGTTAAAAAATATGTTTGGTGCCGAACATAAAACAAGAGTGCTAAGTTCAACAGTTTCTCAGTCAGTATCAAGACCCTACAAACTTAATAACCATAAATATGTAACCTGAAATATTGTAATATTGCGTTTCTCAATTATTTATTGCACTTAGTATTGTCCACTGCGTAAAATGTAATTTCAACGTTAAAAAACAAGTTTAGTGCAAAACACTCTGTTCAAGTGGTTTTATCTCTGCTCATAATATTTGCTGGAAACTTGTCAGAGATCAGCGAAATTCAGTAGAACAAAAACAGTGTACTTGTTATCATCATCATCATCATTTAAGACTGATTATGCCTTTCAGCGTTCAGTCTGGAGCATAGTCCCCCTTACAAAATTCCTCCATGATCCCCTATTCAGTGCTAACATTGGTGCCTCTCCTGATGTTAAGCCTCTTACTTCAAAATCATTCTTAACCGAATCCAGGTACCTTCTCCTTGGTCTACCCCGAGTCCTCCTTCCCTCTACTGCTGAACCCATGAGTCTCTTGGGTAACCTTGCTTCTCCCATGCGTGTAACATGACCCCACCATCTAAGCCTGTTCGCCCTGACTGCTACATATATAGAGTTCATTCCCAGTTTTTCTTTGATTTCCTCATTGTGGACCCCCTCCTGCCATTTTTCCCATCTACTAGTATCTGCAATCATCCTAGCTACTTTCATATCCGTAACCTCAACCTTATCGATAAGGTACCCTGAATCCACCCAGCTTTCGCTCCCATACAACAAAGATGGTCGAAAGACTGAACGGTGCACAGATAACATAGTCTTGGTACTGACTTGCTTCTTGCAGAAGAGAGTAGTTCATAGCTGAGCGCTCACTGCATTACCTTTGCTACACCTCGCTTCCAGTTCTTTCACTATGTTGCCATCCTGTGAGAATATGCATCCTAAGTACTTGAAACCGTCCACCTGTTCTAACTTTGTTCCTCCTATTTGGTACTCAATCAGTTTATATCTCTTTCCCACTGACATTACTTTCGTTTTGGAGACGCTAATCTTCATACCATAGTCCTTACATTTCTGATCTAGCTCTGAAATATTACTTTGCAAACTTTCAATCGAATCTGCCATCGCAACTAAGTCATCCGCATATGCGAGACTGCTTATTTTGTGTTCACGTATCTTAATCACACCCAGCCAGTCTATTGTTTTCAACATATGATCCATAAATAATATGAACAACAGTGGAGACAGGTTGCAGCCTTGTCTTCCGCCTGAAACTACTCTGAACCATGAACTCAATTTACCGTCAACTCTAACTGCTGCCTGACTATCTATGTAAAGACCTTTAATTGCTTGCAAAAGTTTGCCTCCTATTCCATAATTTCGTAGAACAGACAATAACTTCCTCCTAGAAACCAGGTCATATGCCTTTTCTAGATCTTTAAAGCATAGATACAATTCCCTGTTCCACTCATAACACTCCTCCATTATTTGCCGTAAGCTAAAGATCTGCTCCTGACAACCTCTAAGAGGCCTAAACCCACACTGATTTTCATCCAATTTGTCCTCAACTAATACTCGCACTTCCCTTTCAACAATACCTGAGAAGATTTTACCCAAAACGCTGATTAAGGAGATACCACTGTAGTTGTTACAATCTTTTCTGTTTCCATGTGATGGAATCTGTCCCGACTCCTACACCATTTCAATTATCCTGTGTAGCCATTTAAGACCTGACATTCCACTGTAGTTAGTGAGTTCCGACTTAATTTCGTCCACCCCAACCGCTTTATTGCACTGCAATCTATTGACCATTTTCTCCACTTCCTCAAGTGTGATCCTATTTCCATCATCATTCCTATCCCATTGTACATCGAAATCTGAAACATTACTGATCGTATTTTCAGCTTCATTGAGCAACTCTTCAAAATATTCCCTCCATCTGCCCAAGGCAACAACAGGATTCACCAGCAGTTTTCCTGACCTGTCCAAAATACTTGTCATTTCCTTCTTACCTCCCTTTCGAAGACTGCTAATTACACTCCAGAATGGTTTTCCAGCAGCTTGACCCAAAGTCTCCAACCTGTTTCCAAAGTCTTCCCAAGATTTCTTCTTGGATGCTGCAATTATCTGTTTGGCTTTGTTTCTTTCTTCAACATAACTTTCTCTGTCTACCTGAGTTCTAGTATGTAGCCATTTTTGATACGCCTTCTTTTTCCTTTTACAGGCTGCCTTGACTGTGTCATTCCACCAAGCTGTTTGCTTCATCCTGCAGCTTGTTATTCCTCTAAATAATGTTCAAGTTTTTGTAGTTGTTGTATCGGGCTCCTGGAGGAGGTGAAGGTACAATACGCATATGTTTTCCATCCACTGCTCCGCTGCAGTTTACACTCCGTAATCTGTCCTGAAATCCCTTTGCCATTTTCGTCCAATTGCCCTCGTTGTACACACTGAAAAACAAAAAAATACAACTGAGTTTTGTTTTTCAGCTGGAATCACAACACCAAAGTCAGAAACGAGAATATCTGTAATCTTGCTTTAATAGCGTCCAATTTCAAAGACACAAGGGATGAATATGATGCAACTAGAATAAGCTTTTTTTTTAAAAAAAAAAGAGCTGAGAAAATGGGCCAACAAAGCAATTTATGAGGAGAAATTAATGACTGCAATATTGGATCGAGGACTGCTCACCAAACTGCGGTCGTTTGAAGATGCAGGACGTTTCTCTGTGAGCAACCAAAGTGGAATTTGTAATTTCAACGCGAATATTTTGTGTCGCCAGTGTATGGGGCAGTGTTCGAGACTTATCAATTAACGAAAGTTTTTTCAAAAATTACTTTTGACTGAAAAAATACTTATTATTGTATTTTGAATTGTTATTACATTGTGAAATAACAACAATACGTTTTATTATTTTATAAATAGTTTTCTACAATAAATAACCACATAACAAAAGGTAATACCACTAAAAGAGTGCATTAGATTTGTATTGTCTGTGGAATTCTTCCTTTTTATGTTCCTCTTCTCTATGTTGTATGAAGCGGATGAGATCGAAGATAAGCTGAGGTCTGTTCCTTTAAATATAGTAAAAGATAGTCATAAGTGGTCAAAGGAAAAATATAGCGTAAAATTTACAAAATGGAATTCTAGTGTACGGACTTTTATTTGTAACTAAATAACCAACTATGAATGAGTTAAGTTTTGTGTCCGCAGCATTGCAGACTGTGCTTTGTTTGCCGCCATTACGTGAGCGTATGGAGCGGCAATTTTAAACTGCAGAAATAATCAGACACCAGTTCTTTCGATCGATGTTACAATATTTGAACTCCGAGGACAAGAACCCACAGGAATTTATTATTTTTCAATTGTAAAAGTGGAAATAACATTCAGTAGAAGAATCTTGGACTTTACGTAATGAAATAATTTTATGGCTGGTGCGTAAGATTAATTTTTCCAAACTGATTCATCAGTGACTTTAAATAGAAATATTTACGACACCAGTGTTGTTATGGGTAGAGGCGGTGGTGTGATATATTAGTTATTTGGTGCATACATTTTAATGTCAAGTATGGAATTATTGAAACTCGTTATGGTCGGGATCAGCAGCACATAAATAAGAATTATCAGAGTTTATTTATTTTCGTCAAATAATACTGTTATTTTTGCAGCTACATTTTTATATGTTTTACAATAACACTTACACACCACAACAACAACAACATTAAATAGAACTCAAAATTACCCATTACTAATTTACCGCCATCTTAGAACACGGTAGGGTCTTCATCATCTTGAAAGCAGCTACACGTATGCAACAGATAGTGGTGGAGTAATATTGTTGGCAACAGAAACCTGTACGACTACCGTAGCTGCTATCGTCCAGTTACACCGAATGCGGCGCTCGCATTCGGCACTGCGAGTCTGCCAACAGTAATAAAGAGACATCGTTGTCTCTGCTAGCGTATGTCGATTCCCGTGGCTTGCATTTCTCATTTCCGAGGTACAGCATCTAGAAATTATTTCTCGCCCTCTCTCTAGGTGCTGTGTTTCAAAAAATGTTCAAATGTGTGTGAAATCTTAGGGAACTTAACTGCTAAGGTCATCAGTCCCTAAGCTTACACACTACTTAGCCTAAATTATCCTAAGGACAAACACAAACACCCATGCCCGAGGGAGGACTCGAACCTCCGCCGGGATCAGCAGCAGAGTCCATGACTGCAGCGCCTCAGGCCTCTCGGCTAATCCCGCGCAGCTGCTGGGTTTCGATTTAATTGTTTTATGGAACATTCTGATGTCTTTTTTATGTGTAAGAACTGGGCCACAGCAGGAAGGCAGCTCGCCAAATCGTTTGTAATTGCAAGAATGCAAGTGTAATAGTATGACAGCGCTACCTCAATTTATGTTTCATTTGGTTTTCAGTATACTTTCATATATAACTTCTTTCAATGCCTTCACTTACTGCAGCATTAATTATGACGTATTCTAGACGACCAGCCCCTGCAAGTAGGTACTGAAAACGTAAGCCTATGATGTCGGGGGCTGGAGATCAGTAGGTGAGTTATCCATTCGCCGTCTGACAGGCGAAAGGTGTCGTACCACACTTATTTTTTCAAACCTCAGTTGTCACTGACGTGGTAACATTTACAATGACTGAAACACCTTACATTGAGGTGACAAATGTCATGGGATACCTCCTAATACCGTGTAGATAATCTTTTTTCCCGGCACAGTGCAGCAATCCGACGTGGCATGGACTCAACAACTCGTTGGAAGCCCTCTGCAGGAATATTAAGCCATGCTGCCTCCATAGCCGCCCAAAACTGAGAAAGTGTTGCCGGTGCAGGATTTTATGCACAAACTGAACTCTCGATTATGTCCCATGAATACTCCATGAGATTCATGTTGGGCGATCTGGTTGGCCAAAGTATTCGCTCGTATTGTACAGAATGTTCTTTAAACCAATCGCGAACAAAGAACTGTAGCCGGGTTACGTGACGCATTATCATTCTTAAAAATTCCATCGTTGTGTGAAGTCCATGAATGGCTGCAAATGGTTCCCAAGTAGCCGTAAACAACTAGAGGAACCAGTCCATTCCACTTAAACACAACCCACACCATTATGAAGCCACGACCAGCTTGAACAGTGCCTTGTTGTCAACTTGAGTCCATAGCTTCGTGAGGTCTGCACCACATTTTAACCCTAAAAATGGTTCAAATGGCTCTGAGCACTATGGGACTTAACTGCTGAGGTCATCAGTCCCCTAGAACTACTTAAACCTAACTAACCTGAGGACATCATACACATCCATGCCCGAGGCAGGATTCGAACCTGCGACCGTAGCGGTCGCGCGGCTCCGGACTGTAGCGCCTAGAACCACTCAGCCACACCGGCCGGCTTTTAACCCTACCATCAACTCTTATCAACTGAAATCGGGAGTCGTCTAACTACGCCACGGTTGTTCTCTCGTCTAGGGTCCAATCGATATGGTCACGAGCCCAGGAGAGGCGCTGCAGGCCATGTCGTGCTGTTAGCAAAGCCACTCGTGTCGTGTCTCTTGGACAGAGAGTAATCTGTTAACACTGACAATTCTACGCGAACGCCGCTCCTCTCGTTCGTTATGCCAATATAGTCGGCCACTGCGTTGTCCGTGGTGAGACGCAATGCCAGAAATTTAGTATTCTAGGCGTACTCTCGACCCTGTGGTTCTCGGAATATTGAATTCACTAACGATTTCCAAAATGGAATGTCCTATGCGTCTAGCTCCAACTGACATTCCGCGTTGGAAGCCTGTTAATCCTCGTCGTTTGGCCGTCATTACATTTTCACATGAATCACTTGAGTTCCGGCCGCAGCGATGTCGGAGATTTGACGTTTTATCGGATTCCTAATACTCACAGTACACTCGTCAAATGGACGTACGAGAAAATCCCCACTTCATCGCTACCTCAGAGGTGCTGTGTCCCATCGCTCGTGCGCCGACTATAACACCACGTTCAAACTCACTTAAATCTTGATAATCTGCCATTGCAGCAGTAGTAACCGATCTAACTGCGCCAGATGCTTGTTGTCTTACACAGGCGTTGTCGATCGCCGCGCCGTATTCTGCCTGTTTACATATCTCTGCATTTGAATACGCATGCCTACACCAGTTTCTTTGGCGCTTCATTGTACGTCTTTGGATAATTGCGTTTGGTTTGGAGGTTCATCTACCTTACATATTATCTCATGCATGTAGCTGACCCAGCAGATGATATTGTAGCTTTTCTTTGTTATTACATCTTCAAATATTAATTTTTCTATATGATGCATGGAGATGTTGGTTAGTGTTCATGAAATGGGTGAACCCATAGTAAACCTTCTATACGTATGTAGCGCTCCTGACTGAATTCAAAATAGTTTTGTCGTGTTATTAACTGGAACAATTTTGTTGTATTATCTATACGTTCATAAGGTAGCTGGTTCAAGTAGTTTTATAGTTTCATTTACGGGGATGCAATTGTACATGATTTCTGCATCAGAGGAGAGCACTGTTACTGTACATGGGGCTTTTATAACTCTTAAGTTTTCTGTTATGTATGTGGTATTTGTTATTGCTCTATGATTTTCAAGTTTGTTGTGTTCGGTGAGTTGTGACTGCATTTGTTTTGCTGGCAGGTATATGTATGCTGTTCTGAAATTACGAAGGGAGGACAGAAATGTTTGTCTTACGGATTTTTGGCTGGCGTCTCATGTTGGGTGTCTGAGGATGTTTCTTTTTTTGCCCCAGTCTCTTTTTCTCTCCGTCTGAAAATACGTATATGCTCTATGTTTTTGTATGCGTTCTTAAAATGTGTTTGTTTTTGCTCCTCACCTCTTTTTCCTTTAACTCATCCTCCATTTCATACTTTGCATTCACTGTTCAGTTACCTTCGCACACCCCCCCCCCCCCCCCACATGTTCTCTCCATCACTCACTCCCACCTACTCACTATTCAATTCTGCAACTACGCCACTATTCCTTTATTTCTCTTAAATATTAAATAAATATTTAGTAACATAATGAAACGACATAACATGCATGTGATGAACGGCAGAGGAAGATAAAATTTTCAGATGAAAGGAAACCTATTGGTAAAGTTGGTAGTAATACACAATACACAGGCGACATGTTCAGCCAGAAAAATACAACCTGTCGTGGTGCTACATTCCGTTGTGTTGCACATAAAAATGCATAGTTGTGCAAAGTAACGTGAGATTAGGCCAGAATCAACGGAACCAAACAAAGGAATAACACAAAAACGTGGAAGTAGACGCCGTTTCGTGATGTGAGTGAAAATCAGGCATAAAATACTGGACGTAAAATCTACATCTTTTGTTACGACTTGCTTTTAAATCTAGAAAGCAAGCCAAATCTTTCATTACTGACCACTGATGATGTTTTATTTCACAAAAAACGTAACGCATTTGGTGACAAAATACGCATTTTCTTGTAATTCCAACGACGTTCTTAAAATACTGTAAATAATTATTTGTCTTAAGCGCTGCTCTCTGGTTTCCCGAGGAAGTTAATGGGACTGTAGCTGTCAAAACTCAGTAACTAACGGAGTGTTTCAGACGCCATTGCCAATATCCTGTTAGGAGAGTTATTCGAAGAGCGCCATTTTTTAAGACACCCGCTAATTGGACAGCAGATTCTAAACAGGCTGAATATAAAAAGCCTCCCTCTCTACAGACGTAACACCTGAAATCGTTGAATTTGAACAAAGCTTCAGGACCCCACGGTATCCCTATCAGATTCTATGCTAAGGTCGCGGCTGAGTTAGCCACTTTTTTAACCATGACATACCGTAGAGTCCTCGACCAAAAATCCATACCCAGTACTTGGAAGAAAGCACGCTTCACATCCGTCAACAAGAAGGGTGGTAAGTGATTCACAGAGCCACCATCCAATATCCTTGATAACTATTTGATGTAGAAACTTGGAATATACGCCGAGTTCAGAATTAATGAGGTGTCTGAAACAGAATGCGAAGCAGCATAGATTCCGGAAGCACTGATCATGTGAAACCCATCTTGCACTTTTTCTCACATGACGTACTGAGTCAAGGCAGTCAGGTAGATGCAGTATTTCTCGATTTCCGAGTAGCATTTGACTCAGTAAAATATATACACTTTTTTCCAACTTACGATCGTATGGGCGTATCAAGCGAAATTTGCGCTTCGATTGAGAATTTTTTGGTAGGGAAGACACAGTAAATTCTCTGGGACAGATTAATCGATATGTGTACAATTAGCTTTGGGTGTGCCCCACAGGAGTGTTCTGGGAACTTTACTGTTCATGCTGTATGTAAAAGACCTTGCGGACAATATTAAGAGTAACCTCAGAATTTTCGCTTATGATACGGTAATCTATAATGAAGTACTGTCCGAAAGAAGCTGCACAGATATTCAGTTAGATCTTGATAAGATTTCAAAGTGGTGCGAAGCTTGTCAGCTTGCTTTAAATACTCAGGAATGCAAAATTGTCGACTTCACAAAACGAAAAAAAAAATTACGTGGCTATCACTATAACATCAATAAGTCACAACTGGAATCGTTCAACTCAGACAAGTACCAGGGTGTAACAGTTTGTGTGGACATGAAACAGAATGATCGCTTAGGCTCAGTCTTTGGTAAAATAAATGGAAAACTATGGTTCGCCGGTAGAATACAAAGGAAATACAATCAGTCTACAGACGAGACTGCATGCAAAACAATCGTGCAACCATCCTAAAGTATTTGGGACCCTTAGCAAACAGGTGTTGAAAGTGTACTAAGAAGGGTAGCACCAATGGGCCCATGTTTGTTTGACCTATGAGAGGGTGTCACAGAGTTGTTGAAAGAACTGAACCGGCAGGTGCCTGTAGATATACACAAACCGTCCCGTGAGAACCTGCTCAGAAAGTGTGTAGAACGAACTTTAGGTGAAGAATCGGGGAATATAGTACAACCCCCTACATATCACTCTTATAGGGATCACGAGGACAAGATTAGACTAAATACAACGAGCACAGAGACATTTGAGCAGTAATTCTTAACGCTCTCGAAAGGAGAATTGAATGGGAAAAGGAGCTACAACCGGTATAATAGGACGTACCTTGTGGTACGCACTTCACAACGGTTTGTGAGAGTATACTTGTAAATGTACACGTAGAAACGCCATACTTACATGAGAAAAAGACGTTGCAATGGGATTACGTTTTTATTTTATTGTTTTAGTAGCTTGTTATACAGGACGAAACATAAAGGTACGGTGGAAGTTGCAGGACACATTCCTCATACACAGTAGAAAAAATGACCTTCATTTCTTTGCTAAAACCTACCAACATAACACAAGATTCTATTTATTACATGAAATGCTTGGTTACGTCTGTAAAGTTTGCGGCTGACAGTGGCGACTTTTTAATATAAAAATAGTGTCTTATGTTATACCTCCCAAGTCCAGTGGATGAAATCACCCTGCCGTTGTTGAGATTACCACACCAGTTCCGCTAAAAATGTGCCTCTATCAGTGCGACGAAGCACGGATTCCGCAAACAGAGATCTTGTGAAACACAATCCACTCTGTCCGCCGATGAGATCCAGAATGCAATAGACAACAGACAACGGCGCCCAGGTTGGTGCCGTCTTCCTTAATTTTCGGAAGGCATTTGATGGACTTTCACACTGTCGTTTGGTGCAAAAATACATGCTTACCAAATATCTGACGAACGCACAACCTCGTCTCTGCTTCCACCACATCGTCACTATCAAAGTGAAGTTCTCGAAGGTGTTCTTTAAGCTATGGGAACAGATGAAAGTCGGATGGGGCCATGTCGTGACTGTATGGACGTGATTAATGACACTGAAAGAATCCAAGTGGTTGGATTGTTGCAGATGTTGCAGCGCTAGCGCGTGGTCTGGCATAGTCATGCTGATGGAAAGAGAGCTCCATGTGTGCAAAAACTCCTCGAATTCGAAATTCTACTACAGTACGCTGTTTCTCACCCACTGACATAGATATTTCACACACCGTCATGTTAAACGCTGTAATTCGAAGTCCTCTAATGGCAGAGGCTGCAAATATGTAGTAGACACGAAGAAGAAAGATTTAGAATGTTAATAAAGTTTGTCTTCTTATTTAAAACGTTTTAAGAGTTTTCACATAAAAAATTTGTAGGCAATACTTTTCAGCAAGCCCTCGTAATTTCAGGAGTACGATGAGAAAGTTTGATAGTGGCGTGACAGTTTACAATATGATAATTATCCAGTGGATATCGCTGGACGCTCATTGACGCTGTTCTCAGACGATTCAGTTGTCTGTGACTCATCTGAACTATCTTCTTGCTCTTCTCATCCACTCCCGTTTCTATTTTTTCGTTTTCTTTTATTTTTCTCAGCATTCACATTTCTGAATGAGATTTCACCCCTTTTATCAAAGTTCAGTATCTCTGTCTTTATGTTTCCTTTGGGAGGACCGGTAGAAGATTTTTCTTCACTAGGTCTAGCAGATTTCTGTAACATTTCTTCGTAAGGAAGGCTAGTTATGAGAGGAGGTCCTACGGCTTTATTGCCTTTGCTTCTTTGCGCTATGTTTGCCGTAGGAGCAGGCGCAAATTCGTAAGGATCAACAGCCGATGATGCAGACCTGCTTGACTGAGACTGCTGACACGTGGGATGTTCCCGGCGTAGGACGATCAGAAGTGGATGCGAGTTCTTGAGAAGATTGTTCTCGGTCGTTTTCCTGTGGTGTTGACAACGAGCTACAGCTTTTCGCTGCTTCATTCGTGGGTTTCAAATAGTCAACTTTAGTAAATATATTTTTGTTTAGATGATATATGTGTTACTGTGACACCATTGACTGCAATTTCTCCTGTTTGAACTTTCAGATAAGCTTTTCCAAAAATTCCATGATTTCGTAAATGATTAGTGCTATACTTTAATGGCGACGATATTACCTTACCTCTTCACTCTAGTAAACTTTTAAAGGTCACTGAAATTTTTGCCTAGGGGTTGCAGTTTGTGTGTGCAATGTGGGGAAAGTGACACAATAATCATGTGATTACTCCTTGCACTATCAATGAGAACAACATTACGCACATGAGTGAAATGCCCATCTAGGATGAGGAAAACTGGAAATTTCTTTGAGGGCTTCACTTTTTCTACAAAATGGTTGAACCATTTACAGAAGATGTTTATCTGCACCCAGCCTGACGGATGTGCAACACCGATTGTCCTTGGAGGAGCCCCTCTCATTAGTTGGTTGTTCATGTTCTTGCGAAGGAACAAAGCCAAAGAACGGGCGTAATATCCAGAAGAATTCATACAGGCAATCGCTGTAATTGTTGTACCTCGCTCAGAAGAGGTAAGGGCAGCGACTTGTCGCTTTTCCTTCCGTCCAATAATATAATACTGTAGATCCTGTCAGCCGGAAAATTGTGTTTCACATAAGCCTCTTACAATAAATTAAAGAAAATTTCAACATTTTCTCTATTAAATCTTACAGCACATAAAAAAGAACTTCCACAGGGATTACGTAATGACACAGTCTTCTTATGACGTTGCAGAAATTGAACCACCCAAGCTCTTCCTGCCTCTCCATTCTTAACCGAATGTTGTACACCATTCTCTGTCACTAACTGGTAAGCTATTCGATGTAGATCATCAAATGCGAAGCCATAAAATATCTCTTGTATGCGAAGTAGACAAGACACTATCTCTCTTCCCAATTCTATGGCTAATACAGGTTTTCTTCCAGTTTTCCGTGAAATTAATTTTGAAGGAGAAACTTCAGCCTTCCAAAATGCTTGTAACACAACGAATGTGCCGGGGCTCCTTTGTTGATTGATTTAAATGCTTTACATTATATGACCACATTTTTTGACGAACGTGTGTTTCCCACAACATTTTTAAATTTAACTGCAACAGAACTTAAGTTATATCTTAAAAAGTAAATGGTAGCCCAAATTTAGACCACTTGATCTAATATGGCAATTTTTAGACAGCAAGTATACAAATAAAACTAAGTCAATAATGCCACGTTAATAGAGGGCACTAATGTCAATGATGCACTAGGCCGTCAAGTGGGTGGAGTAGGCAGGAACCATGAACTCAGGATGCATGTGTGAACGTAGCAACTGGTTAGCTAAAAAGAGATGTGTTGTTTCTTCCTTCGTATTGGATTAATACCTTTACAGACTTTCCAAAAATGGTTGAAATGGCTCTGAGCACTATGGGACTTAACTTCTGAGGTCATCAGTCCCCTAGAACTTAGAACTACTTAAACCTAACTAACCTTAGCACATCACACACATCCATTCCCGAGGCAGGATTCGAACCTGCGACCGTAGCGGTCACGCGGTTCCGGACTGTAGCACCTAGAACCGCTCGGCCACTCTAGCCGGCTCAGACTTTCCAGGACAGCGTAGATGGGAAGTTAGAATCCGGTTGTTGTTGCGGTCTTCAGTCCGAAAACTAGTTTGATCCAGCTCTCCACGTGTGTCTATTACTGCAGCCTACATACATTCTAATCTGCTTACTGTTGTAAAACCTTGGTCTCCCTCTACAATTTTGATACCCCACACTTTCCTCCATTAACAGATTGACTATGCTTTGATACCTCAGGATCTGTTCTACCAACCGCCGAGTCATTCATGTAGTCACATTGTTCCATGAATTTCTTATTTATCCAATTCGAATCAGCACCTTCGCATAAGTTATCCAATCTAGTCATCTAATCTTCAACATTCTCTTGTAGTGTCACATTTCAAAGGAATATATTCTCTTCTCGACTACTTACCGTCCACGTTTCTATTTTTTTACTGGGAGTTACAGTCCAGATATATGCCTTCAGAAAAATTTCCTAACATTTAAATTTATATTCAGTGTCAACAAATTTATCCTTTGCAGCAATACACGTTACTTTAAGGACAGCTCTGAGTCAGACGCCCTGTAGCGTGCATTCCTCTAAACTGAAACCACCGCCATTTGCGACTTCAGTAGTGTCAGGCGAGAGCTCATTGGAGGGCAGCATGGAGGTCTATTTTCTGATGGAAGCTGTGTCTGTTTAGGTGCCAGTGATGGCCGTGTGTTGGTTAGGAGGAGGCCAGTTGAGGACCTGCAACCAACCTGTCCGCATGCTGTACACACTGGACCTACACCCGGAATTATCGTCTGGAACGCGATTTCATTTGACAGCAGGAGCACTGTCGTGCTTGTCGCACGCACCCTGACAGCAAATTTGTATGTCAGTCTGGTGATTCGACCAGTTGTGTTGCCATTCATGAAGAGCATTCCAGGCGGTGTTTTCGAACAGGATAACGCTCGCCCACATGCGCTATGGATTGTTAACATGTTAACTTGGCCTGCTCGATCACCCGCTCTGTCTCCAATCGAGCACATATCAAACATCATCGGATGACAACTCTAACGATATCCAGAATCAGCATTAATCGCCCCTGTATTGACCGAACAAGTGCAACAGGCATGGAACTCTATCCCACAAACTAAAATTCGCACCTGTACACACAATGCATTCACGTTTCTATGCTTACATTCTACATTCTGGCGGTTACACTGATTACTAATGTGCCACCGTTTAAAATTTGGAATGGCTTATCTCGCGCTTACATGAGCCTATGATCTAGCAGTGTTAATCACTTAAATATGTCAACTATACTCATGTTCATAAATTAAGGATAATTGCAGAATGTGGCGCTAATAGCATAGCCACGAATGAAACACACACGACACATATCTGTAAGTCCACGGTATTGGTGATAAGTTGAAAAAAACGTTCCGAAACACATGTGCTACAAAACGCCACTGTTTCCAGCGCATGTACCCCGACATCAACATGGGATATGATCACCATGCACACGTACACGGGCCGCGCAACGGGTTGGCATACTCTGGATCAGGTGCTCGAGCAGCTGCTGGGTATAGCCTCCCATTCTTGCACCAGTGCTTGTCGGAGCTCCCGAAGTGCCCTAGGAGTTTGAAGACGTGCAGCGATACTTCGACCGAGAGCATCCCAGACGTGCTCGATGGGGTTTAGGTCTGGAGAACAGGCAGGCCACTTCATTCTCCTGATATCTTCTGTTTCGAGGTACTCGTCCACGATGGCAGCTCTGTGGGGCCGAGTGTTATCATCCATCAGGAGGAAGGTGGGACCCACTGCACCCCGAAAAGGCGGACATACTGGTGCAAAATGACGTCCCATTACATCTGACCAGTTACAGTTCTTCTGTCAAAGACATGTGGGGGTGTACGTGCATCAATCATAATCCCACTCCACACCATCAAACCACGACCTCCATACAGATCCCTTTCAAGGACATTAAGGGGTTGGTACCTGGTTCACGCCAGATGAAAACCTGGCCAGAATCACTGTTCATACTGTACTTGGACTCGTCCGAGAACATAACCTGGGACCACTGTTCCAGTGACCATGTACTGTGTTCTTAACACCAGGCTTTACGGGCTCTCCTGTGACCAGGGGTCAGTGGAATGCACCTTACAGGTCTCCGGGCGAATAAACCATGTCTGTTCAGTCGTCTGTAGACTATGTGTCGGGAGACAACTGTTCCAGTGACTGCGGTAAGGTCCCGAGCATGGCTACCTGCAGTACTCCATGGCCGTCTGCGGGCACTGATGGTGAGATATCGGCCTTCTTGTGGTGTTGTACACTGTGGACGTCCCGTACTGTAGCGCCTGGACACGTTTCCTGTCTGCTGGAATCGTTGCCATAATCTTGAGATCACACTTGCGGCACACGGTGGGCCCGTGCTACGACCTGCTGTGTTTGACCAGCCTCCAGTCGCCCTGGTATTCTACCCCTCATAACGTCATCAATATGTGTTCTTTGAGCTATTTTCAACACACAGTCTCCATTAGCACGTCCGAAAACGTCTGCACACTTACTCGCTGCACCGTACTCTGACATGCACCAACACACCTCTACGTATGTGGACTGCTGCCAGCGCCACCATGCGACGACCGCAGGTCAAATGCACCGCATGGTCATACCCCGGGGTGATTTAAACCTTCAAACCGCCCACCAGAGCTTTGTTTCACCATGTATCAGAATTATGCTTAATTTATGAATATGAGTGTAGAAAAATATATTCCAGAAATTTCATTACTCTATATTAATTATATTTTGGTGTTGTTATTCTTTTCTGTCAATTGGAAGGAGTTTGAAAAGGAGACCGAATGTCGTATATGGTCATAGGCTTCCTGCAGGCCGAGGAGACAAAAATGGCGGATTTTTGGTGTTGATTTGATGGGGTAAGAGATGAGAGGTACAGGAATTCATCATCAGAGGAGAATTTGAGACAGAAGCCACACTGGTCAAAAGGAAAGAGGTGGTGTTGGTTCAGGTGTTGATGGATGCGTCAGGAAAGGCTGGATTCAAAGACATTTCTGAACAATGAATTGAGGCTGATGGTGGTGAGAGAAAGTATCAGTACGGGTTTCATGAGGTTTGAGAAAAAGTACGATTTTTGTGATTTTCCACAGTTCATGATAGTAACCTGAGGAGAGGATCTTGTTAAAAAGTGTTGGAAGAGTGTCAAGAAGAAAGAGACGTCGTTTGCTAAGATAGGTGTATTTACTTCCGTTTGCGGGGTACTGTCTAAGTAGCGGAAGCTGGGATCAGGAGTGAGTGTGTGGTATTTGTGCGTTCATGGATTTTAGGGAACAGGGAGGATGGAGAAGTTCTTGGAGCGATATGATGTGGTCATCTTTGCCCGCGTTGTAAGCTAGATGATGGTTGTTGTGGAGTAGCGGGTAGTAAGAAATGGAATTATTGCCAGTGAGTCGAGGAAATACTTTCCAGTACATGGAGGAGTTAATGAGGAGCATAGCATTGAGTCTGGTACATGTCTGGCGGCAGTACCGGCGTTTTTCTGCATTTAATAATTTCGTAATATGTCTCTGTATTTACCGATGTAGGAAGGCTCTGTATAAGATGGCACTCTGGAAGGAGGAGTAGGGCTTGTGGTGGAGTCTGGGGTGATGAAGATGTTTGTTCTTGGTAGGAATGGGGGTAGATGTAGAGTCTTTTGTGTGACAGGCTACAGACGCACAGGGAGTTCCTTGGCCTCAGCCAGTGTGTGTTTGGTTTCCGAAAAGTAAGGTCAGTTGAAGAAACCATCAGTCAAGCTCTTAGAACAGTGGACTCGACGCTTCACAAGTAAGTGACCGCGGTATTAAAAGATATAGCTGTTTTTTCCTTTTTTTTATAACTTGTGGTGGTCTGCAATCTTTCAAAGAATGAGCGATCCAAACCACTAAATGACTCTTCGACAGTCTTTTTGGCTATTGTAGGGGACGTATAGTACAGTGGCCTGCAAGGAAGACGAAACTACAGAAGAAAATCTCCGAAGACTGGCCACAGGCTATAGTTAGCGGCCTCATATTTTGAGGTTTAACTACTGAGCCACATCTATAAGTACTCAAACATGATGACGAGCTAGAAGACGAGGTGGCGTACGCTGGTGATGGTAGTATCTGTAGGTTCTGGGACCAAACAGGCGAAGAAAGCAAATCGTATAGTCTCTGAGATGCAGGCGTGGTGCGCTAACAAACTTACTATGGTTGCCCATAAGACAGATATATAGTATTAAAGGGAAATTCGTCATTTACTAGAAATCCCAGTTACCGCAGTAACAGAATCCGATATCTCGAAGAGCTTTTGGATGGAAGGAGAAATTTTATGGACCATATGATAACGGTCACACAAAGAACACACCAGATTAGGTACAAATTAGCATGTATGGGACAGCTCAGTACAAACTTTCATCATATGCTGTGAAAACCTACCATAGCGCAATTTTCTCTGCAATAGTGGGCTTCGCCGGAAGTGCGTGGGCGACCCAGCTCTGTTACCAGCGTTACAGAAGCATCCTGAGGCGGATCAAAGGGGGTGTATTTCTTTGGCTGACTGGTGTCTTTAGTACGACTCCTGCTGAAACGCTGTTGATTACAATTGGAACTGAACCTGTGGACGTAACTGACTGATGTCACATAGCCAGATACTGAAACTTCCTGGTGGATTAAAACTGTGTGCCGGGCCCTTTGCCTATCGCCGGCAAGTGCTCTACCATCTGAGCTAACCAAGCACGACTTACGCCCCGTCCTCACAGCTTCACTTCTGCCAGTACCTCCTCTCCTACCTTCCAAACTTCACAGAAGCTCTCCGCCGAACCTTGCAGAACTGGTAGATGGCAGAGCACTTGCCCGCGGAAGGCAAAGGTCCCGAGTTCGAGTCTCGGTTCGGTATACAGTTTTAATCTCCCAGGAAGTTTCATATCAGCGCAAACTCCGCTACAGAGTGAAAATCTCATTCTAGCCAGATACTGGTCGAAGGTGGGAAACCAGGAAAAGACTTTTTGTATCACCGTAACTAGAGTGGATAACAGGCTAGGCCTGCGGAACTACAAGATGCAAGCGTGGCAGCGTGATTGGCACTCATTGGTTACGGGGCGCGAAGTTCATACTATATTTTCGAATATCAGTGATAGACCTCAACTGAAGCACATCCATCCCTGTAGGGGAATGGTACACTTTTGAACAAGGTACGACCTGTATGCCGTTTGAAATGCGCTGCACAAACCTTCGTGGCTGGGGTCATGAGGGGACCTCCCAACGTTGTGCTGCAGTGCCCGAACAATTATGTTGCTAGAACGACAGTAACACCTAATACTACCATGAGAAAAAGGGACGAGAACACGAAACTATGGAATGCAGTTGACAGAATATAAAATAAAATATCTACAACTGAAATTAATAGTTACTACCAATATTCTGGAAGCTTAGGAGTAGATTTAAGTCATCCATACAATGTTAGAATAAGACCTGCCACTAGGGACGAACATTTTCCACAGCCTCCTGCAGCTTTGAGACCCGACGAGCCGACGGTCCGAACGGCAGGCGCTTCCTCTGGGTCTCACTCAGGAGAAGATGGCGTTTTACAGCCGCATGTTACTCCAGGATGCTGATCCAATCCTGGGACTGTAATAGACAACCAGTCACTTCGACATTCAAAAAGCCCAAGGTAATCCACAAACCATATTGTGAAAGTTTCCATTTTTACTGTTGTAGAAAGTGGTTGTAGTAATATAGATTCACCTGAAACACCCTGTGGTGGCTTGACTCCTGCCAGGACTCAAAATCGAGAAGGGTCCATAGTAATACACGTACTGGTAGAGCAGTGTAGAGAGTAACTATGGAAATGCCAAGACTCGGCGCACATCCCAGGGCTGACACTGGTTTCATAGGATTCCAAATAGACATAGAAAAGTTGTAGATTTTAGTTTTTCTATGCTGTTATATTTTTATTTGTTTCTTTATTTTCTAAATTCATCCTAGTATATATTATCTAATACAATAGGTATAATATGTGTAACTGATTTCTATTGTAAAGTGGCAAAATTAATGTTATGCACAGTTACGGCCTGCTATAGGTTCCTAGTGAACCGTTCATTGTAGTACAGCAGGTATAAATAAAAAATAAATAATAAATTACTAACTGAATAGCTGGTGTCTCTATTAAAGCTGTTCTTACATAGTCTAATTTCAGTTGCTTCCCTGATTACAGAGTCCCACGTGAGTAAGTATTTTCATTGATTCAAATATGTGTTTATTTAACAGGCAGTCCTCAGCCACCGGAAATTTTTCTAAATTCCTGTATTTAAGGTGCCGTTGATTCTCAGCACAACGATCGGCAACAGTCCGTATAGGCTGGCCCAAATAATTTTTACCATACTCGCAAGAAATGTTATAGATCTCTGGTACTCTTAGGCCGAGATCTCTCGTACTCTCTGGCCGAGATTATCTTTAACTGGTCGCAACATTTCTTTAATTTTCATAGGTGTCCACAAGACTGGTCTGATTGCTTGCCTGTTTAGGACTCTACCTATCTTACTAATTGTTGTATTGCAGAATGGAAGCTGCGCTCTGCGTTGGTCCTTCTGGCTTGGTAAAACAGCATTGTGTCTTAGTTTCTTCGACAGTGTTGAGCTAATACAACGCACAGAGTACCCGTTCCTTCAAAACACCGTCGTCAAATGATTAAACTCGGAGCCGAGGTGGTCCTTGTTCGAAATAGTCGTGGTTCTGTGAATTAAGGTGTTAAGAACAGTTCACTCCTGAGCTGGATGGTGAAAGCTACTTCACGTCCTTCTCCAACTCCACTGCAAATCAGATGTTGTGATGTAGACCATCACATGGTCGATGAACTGCTTTAGCGCCTCACTGCCATGCTGCCAGCTCAAAAATCTATCGCCAACACATCTGAAAAAGCGGTATTGATGGAAGGAAGCACTGTTAAACACTCGTTCCCAATATCCCAATATCCTACATTTAAAAAAATCAGCTATAACTGGTGATAACAGCTTTCTCATCACTGTTCCATCAGTCATTTCATAATAATTATCACTGTACAAAAAATTATTGCTCATTAAGATGTGCTTTTGACAATGTTGACTGGAATACTCACTTTCAAATTCTGAAGGTGGCAGGGGTAAAATACAGGGAGCGAAAGGCTATTTACAATTTGTACAGAAACCAGGTGGCAATTACAGGAGTCAAGGGACATGAAAGGGAAGCAATGGTTGGGAAGGGAGTAAGACAGGGTTGTAACCTCTCCTCGATGTTATTCAATCTGTGTATTGAGCAAGCAGTGATGGAAACAAAAGACAAATTCAGATTAGGTATTAAAATCCGTGGAGAAGAAATAAAAACTTTGAGGTTTGTCGATGACATTGTAATTCTGTCAGAGACAGCAAAGGAATTGGAAGAGCAGTTGAACGGAATGGACAGTGTCTTGAAAGGAGGATATAAGATGAACATCAACAATGGTAAAACGAGGATAATGGAATGTAGTCGAATTAAGTTGGGTGATGCTGAGGGAATTAGATTAGGAAATGAGACACTTAAAGTAGTAAAGGAGTTTAGCTATTTGGGGAGCAAAATAACTGATAATGGTCGAAGTAGAGAGGATATAAAATGTAGACTGGCAATGGCAAGGAAAGCGTTTCTGAAGAAGAGAAATTTGTTAACATCGAGTATAGGTTTAAGTGTCAGGAAGTCTTTTCTGAAAGTATTTGTATGGAGTGTAGCCATGTATGGAAGTGAACATGGACGATAAATAGTTTGGACAAGAAGAGAATAGAAGCTTTCTAAATGTGGTGCTATAGAAGAATGCTGAAGATTAGATGGATAGATCACATAACTAATGAGGAGGTACTGAATATAATTGGGGAGAAGAGGAGTTTGTGGCACAACTTGACTAGAAGAAGGGATCGGTTGGTAGGACATGTTCTGAGGCATCAAGGGATCACCAATTTAGTATTGGAGTGCAGCGTGGATGGTAAAAATCGTAGAGGAAGACGAAGAGATGAATACACTAAGCAGATTCAGAAGGATGTAGGTTGCAGTAGGTACTGGAAGATGAAGAAGCTTGCACAGGATAGAGTAGCATGGAGAGCTGAATTAAACCAGTCTCAGGACTGAAGACCACAACAACAACAACAACAAGATGTGTTAAAATAATTTCAAAATTTCAGGGTAGAACCGAGCAGCCAATACTTTTGAGGTATCTTCCATTGGTACTTTCGTAAAAAGGGAGATCACGCTGAGGCTGATCATGACATCAGATGGACCAATCTTCATCCTTTATGATGTCAACAAAAATATGTTCGTTCTTAATGCGATGTCTACAGTGGTGAACTATAGGTATAATTAATTTAGCTAAGTATTTCGCGGGCCTATATGTAGGAGATCTGACAGCAGTAACAGATGATCTCAGTGGTACGCCATCTATGTCTGTTTTGGGCACATCATACAACCTAGCTGGCCTAGGTGCTTTTAGCCTTAAATTCTTCACACGTTCCTGAGAAAGGTCAGAGTTCTCTAGTAACTCCTCTGTCTTCCTGCTATGATGCGGGATTTCATTTGAGAATCTGGTATGTTATGTCTTCCAGTAACAGACCTACTTTCTTATTATAGTTGCCCCGGGGGATGGAGGGGTGATCACGATGTCAGGATGGCAGATGGCGGAGGGTAGTAGGACGATGAAGTCCCAGAGAAAAGCGGCTGTCAAAATTAATAGCTTATTTTCCACTCGTACATCAGAACTTTGTCAATGCGGAGTACTGACCACGTCCCAAGTACAGGGAAAAAGGTTTGGTGGCCAGCAATACTTCAGGCAGCGTCCTGGCCAGCTGGTTGCAACACTCGCGTGTCTAGCTTTGCTGGCGTCTGCACTCAGTGCGTGGCACGCGATCCTGTTGCGCAAGTTGCGCCACGAACACCGAGCGTTAGCGCTACACGAAGACAAATGTTGCTGTGGTGGCAATCTCTGTAGTGAATGATCACATCCATGCAGCCTCTGGTGTGTTGCTCAGAGGAACACCCATCACTTAGGGGTGAAAGTAGCTGACGTGCAGGGAATGCGGCCCACTGCCCTTGAGCAAGTCAGGCTGCAGCTGGACTGAGCCTGGAAGACCCGCTGCATTGTGATACTAAATCTGGAGTCCTGACTTAGTACGGGGAACTGGAACTGCGATGGGGATTCGAACCCATGACTGCTGATTGCTGTTCCATGTTACCCCCTCACGTGGCATAACCCCCACCTCCTGGTAGAACTGCTAGGCTGTGAATGAATCTGGTAGAAAAATTATAGTTATTATACAAGGTAGTGATGCATCTCATATGACTTCTAGTCGCATACTCGGCAGTACGACCAGAACCGGCCAGTTGAGGCATCCTATTGCCTATACTGCTATAACTGTGCATTAAGGCTGTGCTGGCAGGTTCCATCCAGCAATAATTGACCAGTTCGTGTACTATAACCAAAATGACAACATCTTGCACCCGCCAGCTACCAGTGGCTACTGCATTACTCCTCCACATCTTCTGACTGACCTAACCCTTAGAATAAATAGATGGAATACTACAGACTGGAAAGATGGCCATATTCTGCGTAGCTATTGCCAGTAGCCCAAACTGGAACACCATTTACCAAATACGATTCATTCTTATTTTGAAGAGCCGGACTGAATCCTTCAAAAAGGTCGACAGTCCTACAAAATGTTACAAATGCCAAAGATTTAAACATTGATCGCGGAATTGCAATGCAATGCAAGTCATCATTGTGTCAGATATGGAAATGAGCAATTTAGCAATCTCTCCAGAAAGCCACGCGACGCTAAGGTAGGTAGGTGGTTAGTGTTTAACGTCCCGTCGACAACGAGGTCATTAGAGACGGAGCGCAGGCTCGGGGTAGGGAAGGATCGGGAAGGAAATGGGCCGTGCCTTTCAAAGGAACCATCCCGGCATTTGCCCGAAACGATTTAGGGAAATCACGGAAAACCTAAATCAGGATGGTTGGAGACGGGATTGAACCGTCGTCCTCCCGAAAGCGAGTCCAGTGTGCTAAGCGACGCTAAGAAAAATGTGTCCACTACGATGGAGCACATCCTACTACCTATCGAAAATACCCTGCCTGTGTAGCAACGACCCAACAGATGAAGGCGAAAGCAAAGCTAAAAGGGGAAGCTGCGGAACAAAAACCAGTCGTTGCTCTCAACAGCCAGAACTAGCCTGCGTTGAGACTGAATCAACATACTACACAATGCAAGCAGGTGCAAACCGCGCTACTGCCTCAGCCACTACCCCCACGAGTTCTAAATCAACTAATGGATACCACCGCCAGACAGATTCGAAAGGAACTTTGCATCGTAATTCGGAATAACACAGGCACTACAATATCGTATTTAATGCACATAATGACTGTACGAGTACAGGTTGTGGACTCATGGTTGTCGACGTGTGAAAGCTTGGGTCTGACCGTTGTGTGTGCACAGATGGCCAAATGGTAAGGCAACCGCTGGCGATTAGCAGATAATCCGGGTTTGAGCCCCAATCCAGCACAAACTTTCTACAGCTGATGGTTGTTCATATTCGCAATTTCGGATACATTTAATGTACTTCATAACGTCTGCAGTCACGGCATTGCCTGCATGTCCAAAGGAATTTCGCATCGTAATTTAGAACGACACAGGCACTGCAATATCGTATTTATCCGCGATACTGGGCAAGCGACTTTCATGTAAATTGGCTCTCCTCTACGGGAATGAACAGAATGAATATACGAGTACGGGTTGTAAACGCATGATTGACGGCATATGGAACTTTGGGTCTGACCGTGACTCGTGCACGGATAGCCAAATAGTAAGGCGACCGCTCTTTATACGAGGGAAATTTGTCCGGCACAAATTTTCATTGCCGTCATTCCAATTACGGTTGGTGGTTGTCCATTTTCGCAGTTTCGAATCTCTCTTTGGTCATCAGTCTACTGACTGGTTTGATGCGGCCCGCCACGAATTCCTTTCCTGTGCTAACCTCTTCATCTCAGAGTAGCACTTGCAACCTACGTCCTCAATTATTTGCTTGACGTATTCCAATCTCTGTCTTCCTCTACAGTTTTTGCCCTCTACAGCTCCCTCTAGTACCATGGAAGTCATTCCCTCATGTCTTAGCAGATGTCCTATCATCCTGTCCCTTCTCCTTATCAGTGTTTTTCACATATTCCTTTCCTCTCCGATTCTGCGTAGAACCTCCTCATTCCTTACCTTATCAGTCCACCTAATTTTCAATATTCGTCTATAGCACCACATTTCAAATGCTTCGATTCTCTTCTGTTCCGGTTTTCCCACAGTCCATGTTTCACTACCATACAATGCTGTACTCCAGACGTACATCCTCAGAAATTTCTTCCTCAAATTAAGGCCGGTATTTGATATTAGTAGACTTCTCTTGGCCAGAAATGCCTTTTTTGCCATAGCGAGTCTGCTTTTGATGTCCTCCTTGCTCCGTCCGTCATTGGTTATTTTACTGCCTAGGTAGCAGAATTCCTTAACTTCATTGCCTTCGTGACCATCAATCCTGATGTTAAGTTTCTCGCTGTTCTCATTTCTACTACTTCTCATTACCTTGGTCTTTCTCTTATTTACTCTCAAACCATACTGTGTAATCATTAGACTGTTCATTCCGTTCAGCAGATCATTTAATTCTTCTTCACTTTCACTCAGGATAGCAATGTCATCAGCGAATCGTATCATTGATATCCTTTCACCTTGTATTTTAATTCCACTCCTGAACCTTTCTTTTATTTCCATCATTGCTTCCTCGATGTACAGATTGAAGAGTAGGGGCGAAAGGCTACAGCCTTGTCTTACACCCTTCTTAATACGAGCACTTCGTTCTTGATCGTCCACTCTTATTATTCCCTCTTGGTTGTTGTATATATTGTATATGACCCGTCTCTCCCTATAGCTTACCCCTACTTTTTTCAGAATCTCGAACAGCGTGCACCATTTTATATTGTCGAACGCTTTTTCCAGATCGACAAATCCTATGAAAGTGTCTTGATTTTCCTTTAGCCTTGCTTCCATTATTAGCCGTAACGTCAGAATTGCCTCTCTCGTCCCTTTACTTTTCCTAAAGCCAAACTGATCGTCACCTAGCGCATTCTCAATTTTCTTTTCCATTCTTCTGTATATTATTCTTGTAAGCAGCTTCGATGCATGATCTGTTAAGCTGATTGTGCGATAATTCTCGCACTTGTCAGCTCTTGCCGTCTTCGAAATTGTGTGGATGATGCTTTTCCGAAAGTCAGATGGTATATCGCCAGACTCATATATTCTACACACCAACGTGAATAGTCGTTTTGTTGCCTCCCCCCAATGATTTTAGAAATTCTGTTATCTATCCCTTCTGCCTTATTTGACCCTAAGTCCTCCAAAGCTCTTTTAAATTCCGATTCTAATACTGGATCCCCTACCTCTTCTAAATCGACTCCTGTTTCTTCTTCTATCACATCAGACAAATCTTCACCCTCATAGAGGCTTTCAATGTATTCTTTCCACCTATCTGCTCTCTCCTCTGCATTTAACAGTGGAATTCCCGTTGCACTCTTAATGTTACCACCGTTGCTTTTAATGTCACCAAACGTTGTTTTGACTTTCCTGTATGCTGAGTCTGTCCTTCCGACTATCATATCTTTTTCGATGTCTTCACATTTTCGTCTTAGCTTCCCTGCACTTCCTATTTATTTCATTCCTCAGCGACTTGTATTTCTGTATTCCTGATTTTCCCGGAACATGTTTGTACTTCCTCCTTTCATCAATCAACTGAAGTATTTCATCTGTTACCCATGGTTTCTTCTCAGCTACCTTCTTTGTATCTATGTTTTCCTTCCCAACTTCTGTGATGGCCCTTTTTAGAGATGTTCATTCCTCTTCAACTGTACTGCCTACTGCGCTATTCCTTATTGCTGTATCTATAGCGTTAGAGAACTTCAAACGTATCTCGTCATTCCTTAATACTTCCGTATCCCACTTCTTTGCGTATTGATTCTTCCTGACTAATGTCTTGAACTCCAGCCTACTCTTCATCACTACTATATTGTGATCTGAGTCTATATCTGCTCCTGGGTACGCCTTACAATCCAGTATCTGATTTCGAAATCTCTGTCTGACCATGATGTAATCTAATTGAAATCTTTCCGTATCTTCCGGTCTTTTCCAAGTATACCTCCTCCTCTTGTGATTCTTGAACAGGGTATTCGCTATTACTAGCTGAAACTTGTTACAGAACTCCATTAGTCTTTCTCCTCTTTCATTCCTTGTCCCAAGCCCATATTCTCCTGTAACCTTTTCTTCTACTCCTTCCCCTACAACTGCATTCCAGTCGCCCATGACTATTAGATTTTCGTCCCTCTTTACATACTGCATTACCCTTTCAATATCCTCATACACTTTCTCTATCTGTTCATCTTCAGCTTGCGACGTCGGCATGTATACCTGAACTATCGTTGTCGGTGTTGGTCTGTTGTCGATTCTGATTAGAACAACCCGGTCACTGAACTGTTCCCAGTAACACACCCTCTGCCCTACTTTCCTATTCATAACGAATCCTACACCTGTTATACCATTTTCTGCTGCCGTTGATATTACCCGATGCTCATCTGACCAGAAATCCTTGTCTTCCTTCCACTTCACTTCACTGACCCCTACTGTATCTAAAGTGAGCCTTTGCATTTCCCTTTTCAGATTTTCTAGTTTCCCTACCACGTTCAAGCTTCTGACATTCCACACCCCGACTCGTAGAACGTTATCCTTTCGTAGATTATTCAATCTTTTTCTCATGGTAACCTCCCCCTTGGCAGTCCCCTCCCGGAGATCCGAATGGGAGACTATTCCGGAATCTTTTGCCAATGGAGAGATCATCATGACACTTCTTCAAATACAGGCCACATGTCCTGTGGATACACGTTACGTGTCTTTAATGCAGTGGTTTCCATTGCCTTCTGCATCCTCATGTCGTTGATCATTGCTGATTCTTCCGCCTTTAGGGGCAATTTCCCACCCCTAAAACAAGAGAGTGCCCTGAACCTCTATCCGCTCCTCCGCCCTCTTTGACAAGGCCGTTGGCAGAATGAGGCTGACTTCTTATCCCGGAAGTCTTCGGGCGCCAATGCAGATTATTTATCAAAATTTAGGCAGAGGCGGGGATCGAACCCGGGACCGAAGACGTTTCGATTATGAATCAAAGACGCTACCCCTAGACCACGGGTATATACTACATTTAACGTATTTCATAACGGCTGTAGTGACCGAAGTGCCTGTTCCTCTGGAAATGCATCCATGTCCAAAGGAACTTTGCATCGTGATTCAGAATAACACAGGCACTGCAATATCGTAAATATTGAACATACCAATGCGGTGATGTTCACTCCCTGTCGACCTATTCTCCAGAAAGATTCTTCATCTATGAAACTACCATAAACTGAACTGAATAGGTCCATTTTATGGCGGTAGCCCTTCATCGAAAACTCATCTTTCGGACACACTTGGAGAAGAAGAAGGTCTACATCTACATCTACATCCATACTCCGCAAGCCACCTGACGGTGTGTGGCGGAGGGTACCTTGAGTATCTCTGTCGGTTCTCCCTTCTATTCCAGTCTTGTATTGTTCGTGGAAAGAAGGATGGTCGGTATGCCTCTGTGTGGGCTCTAATCTCTCTGATTTTATCCTCATGGTCTCTTCGCGAGATATATGTAGGAGAGAGCAATATACTGCTTGACTCCTCGGTGAAGGTATGTTCTCGAAACTTCAACAAAAACCCGTACCGAGCTACTGAGCGTCTCTCCTGCAGAGTCTTCCACTGGAGTTTACCTATCATCTCCGTAACGCTTTCGCCATTACTAAATAATCCTGTAACGAAGCGCGCTGCTCTCCGTTGGATCTTCTCTATCTCTTCTATCAACCCTATCTGGTACGGATCCCACACTGCTGAGCAGTATTCAAGCAGTGGGCGAACAAGCGTACTGTAACCTACTTCCTTTGTTTTCGGATTGCATTTCCTTAGGATTCTTCCAACGAATCTCAGTCTGGCATCTGCTTTACCGACGATCAACATTATATGATCATTCCATTTTAAATCACTCCTAATGCGTACTCCCAGATAATTTATGGGATTAACTGCTTCCAGTTGGTGACCTGCTATATTGTAGCTAAATGATAAGGGATCTTTCTTTCTATGTATTCGCAGCACACTACACTTGTCTACATTGAGATTCAATTGCCATTCCCTGCACCATGCGTCAATTCGTTGCAGATCCTCCTGCATTTCAGTACAATTTTCCATTGTTACAACCTCTCGATGTACCACAGCATCATCCGCAAAAAGCCTCAGTGAACTTCCGATGTCATCCACAAGATCATTTATGTATATTGTGAATAACAACGGTCCTACGACACTCCCCTGCGGCATACCTGAAATCACTCTTACTTCGGAAGACTTCTCTCCATTGAGAATGACATGCTGCGTTCTGTTATCTAGGAACTCTTCAATCCAATCACACAATTGGTCTGATAGTCCATATGCTCTTACTTTGTTCATTAAACTACTGTGGGGAACTGTATAGAACGCATTGCGGAAGTCAAGAAACACGGCATCTACCTGGGAACCCGTGTAGGGTGAGGATCTTCTAGCTTTTGCATGAACTGTACTGCTCTATAAATTAGCACAAAGCTGAGTGGCAACAACAAGGCAATGGTCCACCTTAGCGATGGTATACGGTTGTTCAACATGGGGAACAAGTGCAACAAACGTCAAGATGTTACAAGTGCTTCAAAACAGATCCTTCAGAATCATCTTAAAAGCATTCAGATGGGCAAAGATCAGCGACTTCTATCAAGAGTTGAACATGCCATATATTCGGGATCACATAGCAACAGCATCCTGCAAGAAATTAGCAAAAGTTTAAACTCTGTGCCCCAAAACAAGACATCTGCAACACACGCACACACACAAAGGCTTCCACAGCTAATGCACCGACAGCACCAGTACCAGTCGGTCTGGAAACTCCCTGCAGCCAAGATGCTGGCAAAAAATTACTCAACAGCCATTTTCGCTCATCTGGAAGAAATTATGCGTCTTGTCAGTCACAGCGAGGCGAGCAGTCTATTCCATACTGTGAAAATAACAATGGGCCAACTCACTAATGGCCTAGATAATCTTATCAAATTAACGACAACTGCTCCGAGTATTATGCCAATTCTGCATGAACCTTAGAGATAAGGACAGTCTTCTTATAATAATCTGGAATGCCAGTGGCATCTCCAACCGGAAACACACTCAATAACCATTTATAGATGATTATGAGGTCGATGTGGCTCTCATTATCGAGACTCACATCAAAATTTAGCTATTAGGTATTATGTAATGTACAGAAATCCTAGAGTAAACTGCCTTGGTGGCGGAACAATAATTCTAGTTACAAATATCCTAGTAGATAGGAAACTCATCCTGTTCCCTCTAGAAAGAGTGGAAGCGGCTGGTACAGAACTAAGAATAGGTCGAGCCACTGGAGTTTCACACTTGTAGCCTACTACCTACTTCGTAGGATCATCTCTACAGGGGACTTAGATGTTATTTTGGTATATGTCAAAGGCTCGTTATTGGTGGAGAGGTTGTAGAGAAGGCAACGTCTGAGGAAGAGTTCTTCAGAACTACCTTCAGTTTCAGTAACGTCGCTCCGGATGAATCGACTTATTTTCACAATACAGCCAAAGTTGTTCGCACATTGGCTAGATTTGTGATGAAGAGATTTCCCTGCAAATTTAACCCCAAGATAGTAAACCAGCTAGATTCAGACCACAGCCCTGTAGATCTGGAATTAGCCGGTGTTGAACACAACGGAGCTTGCAGAACATTCTTCAGCTACGAGACCAACTGGGAAAGGTACACATAACTAGTGGATCTGCACACTGAGGAAGTACCACAGCTGAATAACAGACGGCAGGTAGTTGAGGCAGTAACGCAGTTCACTGACATCATGAACGAGTGCTGTAAAGAGACGACGACAGCAATCCTCCACGAAAAGGGATGGCAGGAACTGCCAGTCGAACTCCCTGTACTTACTACTACAATGAGGAGCGCCGGAAGAACAGGCAGACATATCACGACCCGTTGGAGACGGAAGTAGTTTAGCGCAGGAAATCCGACGCCACCTAGCTGAGAGAGGAAGAGTCCCACTTATAAATAAACGATCTTTATAAAACTCAGCGGGTACATTTACAGCTACATCTTCATCTACATGGCAACTCTGCAACTCACACTTAAGTGCCTGGTACAGGGTTCCTCGACCCACCTTCACACTAATTCTCTGTTATTCCACTCTCGAACAAGCGGAAGCAACTAACACCTATATCCTTCTGTGCGAGCGCTGATTTCCCTTATTTTATTATGATCGTTTCTCCTTATATAGGTCAGCGTCAACAAAATATTTTTTCATTCGGGGGAGGAAATTGATGACTGAAATTTCGTGAGAAGATCCCGACGCAACGAAAAACGTCTTTGTTGTAATGATTTCCTAAGTCCTGTATCATGTCTGTGACACGATCTCTCCTATTTCTCGACAGGATAAAACGTGCTGCCCTTCTTTGAACCTCCTCGATATACTCCATTAATCCTCTCTGGTTAGGATCTCACACTGCGCATCAGTACCCAAAAGAGGACGGGCAAGCATAGTGTAGACAGTCTCGTTAGTACATCTGTTGCTTCTTCAAAGTGTTCTGCCAATAAAACACTGTCTTTGGTGTCTTCCCCACAACAATTCCCAAGCGTTCTTTTCGATTTAAGTTATTCGTTACTGTAATTTCTAGGTATTTAGTTGAATTTACGGCCTTTGAACATGATTGATTTATCGTGTAACCGAAGTTTAACGGATTTCTTTTAGCGCTCATGTGGATGACCTTGCACTTTTCATTATTTAGGGTCAACTGCCAATTTTCGCACCATGCAAATATCTTACCTAAATTATTCTGCAAGTGGTAAAAATTGGAAACTTGTGGGAAGTACTACGGGACCAAACTGCTGAGGTCATCGGCCCCTAAGCACACACCGCAGTACTAAATCTAACTAAACTAACTTACGCTAAGGACAACACATACACCCACGCCGGAGGGAGGATTCGAACCTCCGACGGGGGAGAGGGGGGGGGGACGGGGGACGGGGGACGGGGGGTAGCCGCGCGAACCGTGACATGCCGCCCTAGATCGCACGGCTACCCCACGCGGCTCTCCAATTGCTTTTTATCTTCTGCTGACATTACTAGGCGATAAACGACAATATCATCTGCAAACATCCTAAGACGGCTGCTCAGATTGTCTCCTAAATCGTTTATATTACAAGGAACAGCAGAGGCCCTATAACACTACCTCGGGGAACGCCAGAAATCACTTCCGTTTTACTCCATGACTTTCCGTCGAATACAACGAACTGTGACCTCTCTGACAGGAAATGACGGTTTCAGCCGCATAGCTGAGGCGATATTTCATAAGCACGCAATTTGATTACAAGCCGCTTATGAGGTACGGTGTCAAAAGCCTTCTGGAAATCTAGAAATACAGAATCAATTTGAAATCCCTTGTCGATAGCACTCAACTCTTCGCGTGAGTAAGGAGCTAGCTGTGTTTCACAAAAACGATGTTTTCCGAATCAGTGTTGACTAA